>NW_024609839.1:110918-710918 GCF_016920785.2 Ixodes scapularis | reverse complement strand
TGTCCTAGCATTGAAAACATGTCTACATGCTTTAAACAAAATCCACGCAAAGAATGAAAAGCCAGGAAACACTTACCGTAAAATACAGAGCGCCCGCCCATTCCACAAGCGCCCACCCCTCAATTTTGTATTAGGATATATACACAAGACATATCTTTACATATTGTTGACCTAAGAAGCGCCCACCCCTCAATTTTGTATTAGGATATATACACAAGACATATCTTTACATATTGTTGACCTAAGAAGCACCCACCCCTCAATTTTGTATTAGGATATATACACAAGACATATCTTCACATATTGTTGACCTAAGAAGCGCCCACCCCTCAATTTTGTATTAGGATATACCTATACACAAGACACATCTTCACAAATTGTTGACCTAAGAAGCGCCCACCCCTCAATTTTGTATTAGGATATATACACAAGACATATCTTCACATATTGTTGACCTAAGAAGCGCCCACCCCTCAATTTTGTATTAGGATATATACACAAGACATATCTTCACATATTGTTGACCTAAGAAGCGCCCACCCCTCAATTTTGTATTAGGATATATACACAAGACATATCTTTACATATTGTTGACCTAAGAAGCGCCCACCCCTCAATTTTGTATTAGGATATATACACAAGACATATCTTCACATATTGTTGACCTAAGAAGCGCCCACCCCTCAATTTTGTATTAGGATATATACACAAGAAATATCTTTACATATTGTTGACCTAAGAAGCACCCACCCCCCAATTTTGTATTAGGATATATACACAAGACATATCTTCACATATTGTTGACCTAAGAAGCGCCCACCCCTCAATTTTGTATTAGGATATATACACAAGACATATCTTCACATATTGTTGACCTAAGAAGCGCCCACCCCTCAATTTTGTATTAGGATAAATACACAAGACATATCTTCACATATTGTTGACCTAAGAAGCGCCCACCCCTCAATTTTGTATTAGGATATATACACAAGACATATCTTCACATATTGTTGACCTAAGAAGCGCCCACCCCTCAATTTTGTATTAGGATATATACACAAGACATATCTTCACATATTGTTGACCTAAGAAGCGCCCACCCCTCAATTTTGTATTAGGATATATACACAAGACATATCTTCACATATTGTTGACCTAAGAAGCGCCCATCCCCCAGTTTTACATTATTATTTCTTAATTTTGAGTGGGCCCTTGCTCGGAATTTCACGGTAGTGCACGATAAAGGAACTTGTACAATAAAAAAATTTACACTATCCATACATGCAAGAGAAAATCAGAATTCAACAGATTACAAGTTTCCATTTAAATTAGACAACGGTGTGGTGACCAAAATTTTTTTTTTATTTATTGAACAACATGATTAATTGACTAAACAACACTTTTTTTTTCTTCTTGCTAATGCAAATCGCAAAATAGTTCTGTTCTTGATATTTCAAAAGTATGGCGTTTTCTATTTTGGCAAAATAAACAATGTAAAAATTAAAGCCTGCAAATTTTTTAAAGTATATATTGTAAAATTGTTAAAATATTGTCTCCAACAATGCTGCCACACAATCGCACAGCTTCGTTTCAGCTTAAGCTCAGATGCAGCCGATGCTACAAGTGCGCGTGCTTGGCAGGAGGAACGCTGAAAACCTCGCGCTTGCAGCATCGGCTGCGTCTGGACTTCAGCTAAAACGAAGGCTCGTTCGACGTACCTGTGCCAGCCTGCATTGGTGCAGAAAAGTACAGGGAAATGTACTTCCAGTTCAGTTTTGACATAGGTAAATCAAATACGGCAGTGTGCACACCAAGTGCCTCTGGCATAGGTAAATAGAACGCAGCAACTGCCACCACCTCTGTTAGACCCAAAGAATGGCCCATGCATGCTCTCTGCTGAGCTCTAGGACAATCCCCACGTTTCTTGAGGCTACTGGCACTCCCAGTCGCAAAGCTGGTGCGACCACATGGCTGCAGGTGACTTGTGCGACCGTCGACGCACTGGTGCAGATGTACTAGTGCAACCATGGATGCACTGCAGAGGTACAGCTTTTGATTCACTGGTGTGACTATGGATGCACTGGAGCAATTGTGGATGCTCCGTAGATGCACTGTTGTGAGTTTGAACGGGCAGATGCACTGGTGCAGCTGTGGATGCATTGGTGTGACTCTGGATGCACTGGAGCAACTGTTTCTGCTATGCTGATGCACTGTTGCGAGTTAGTTTGAACACACTAATGCAGATGCACTGGTGCGACTGGATGCACTGGTGTGACTGTATATGCACTGGAGCAACTGTGGATGCATTGCAGATGCACTGTTGCGACCGCAGACACACTGGGGCAAATGCACCGGTACGACCAGAACACACAGGTGCAACTGTGGACGCGCTGGTGCAGATGCACTAATTCGACTGGATGCACAGGGCGCAGTGGTCAGACTGCACACTCGCCTTGGACAGGGCGTGCCCCCACACGCTCGGAGCAGCTTGGGCAGCTTTTTGAGGGCAATGATGTCCAGGATGGGTCCCTCGTCCAGGGCGCTCTCGGGGTCCAGCAGGCCGTACTGGTGCAGGTAGCGCTGGGTGGCCACAGACAGCGCCCCCTGGGGGCTGCAGGGAGCGGCCAGCTCCCCACTGACCAGCCGCAGGCTCTGGTACTCCAGCCGGGGCACGATCAGCGTCTCGGTGCCCTCCAACCTGCGGCCGTGAATTCGTCGAGTTGGCATTGGATGTCCTGGCAGTCTCGCCTTGCCAGTACTACACAGGAGAGGAGATCGAGAGTATGGAAGGCTTTGGAAGAGCTCCAGGTTTATCAGCACGATCGGCGGTAGTATCGCTTCATTCTACAAACATCTATCAAGTATACTTGCTGCAGTTGGGTGAGGCAGACGTCTACGCTTGTGATGACTGTTGCCGGTGAGATCCACGCAGGTCCTTGAAGGCGCAGGTAACAGACGAGTCAGCTTCAGTGATGCGATACCTGGGTCGTTCCTAGCAAATCGAGAACGAATGTCGTCCCTTAGAAAGGTAGAAGTCCGTCACCAGGTTGGAGGTCGCCGGATGATTATAGCGGTAGTCGAGTCCGTGGCGCAAATCTGTAGTTGGCAAGTCGCTTCTGAGTCATCAGGATTGCTATTCATGATAATATATACAGAGCGGTGGAAACAAACGTTCGGATGCTACGGCTTCTTCTTCTTCCTTTGGTTAGACGTCAGTAGAGCAAACGGGTTTTATCAGCTGTCACCAGTTTAACACGAACAGGGATGAAGCTTGCAATTTATGGTTATAATTCTGATGCAATTAATGCAAAAGGCGCAAGCCTCTTATTCCCCTTCTCCAGAGATTATATTTATCATTCTTGTCCAGCTCGCTTGCACATTTGCATTTAATTGCATTATAATCATTTTAAAAGTCTATTTCACAGTTGTGTCTAACAACGTTTGGAAGATACTAAAAGAAAAGCTTTAAAACTCAATCGCTGAGAGTATTCAGTCGTAGGGCTACGCGTTTTGTTCGCGTCTTGCCCTGGCACTGGAAGCCTCCAGTTGCTTGTAGAAAGAGGAATATTTATCGCACAAGGATTAACACAACTTAGAGACGAGCGCGCCATTGTCCTGGCTGCCAATTTCTGAGGAGAGCCGCAGCACCTTACGAAAGGTGTCCCCGTGGCTCACATTGACGAACTCCACAACTCAGCCCCGATCGCTGCATTTTCAGAAGAGTCGACTTAATCTCAGCACGACAGAATGCCGGCCTTGGAACTTGACATCGGTCCGAAGCTTCCAGCTACTGAACGAGGACGGCTGTTTCACCTTCTGAACAAATTTGGCGAATGTTTCGCCACAACATCAAGGGTGCGACAATGGTAGCGAGTCACCACATCATTACTGGCGATAAAGCGCTCTTGGTCCACCAGTCGCCGTATCGAGTCTCCTTAGAAAAAGGAAGGTGATTCAAGATCAATTACAGGAAATGCACGACGACAACATCATTCAACCCTCGAGAAGTCAGTAGGCGTCACCAGTCGTTCTTGTAAAGAGGCACGCAACCTTGACATTCTGCGGAGAGTATCGTCGACCGAACGCTGTGACTAAAAAGGACCTCTATCCGCTCCCCCATCAACGATAAGTTAGACCGACTGCGACACTACCGATACTTTTCGTCGATGGACCTGAAGAGTGGCTACTGGGAGATTGAAGTCGACGAACGAAATCGAGAGAAAACTGCCTTCGTCACTCCTGACGGACTCTACGAGCTCAAAGTGACGCCGTTCAGGCTTTGTGCAGCACCAGCCACCTTCCAGCTCGTCATGGACACCACGCTGGCAGGTCTGAAAGAGCAGAGCTGCCTCGTCTACCTCTACGATGTCATGGTATTGTCACGAAACCGAGACAAACACCTCTAGCGACTTCGAGCCGTGCTTCAATCCATCAAGACATCCAGCCTGTCACTCAAGCCCAAGAAGTGTCGGTTCGCCTATGGTGAACTAAAGTTTCTTGGCCACGTCGTGAACACCAAAGTTGTTCTCCCTGACCCCGAGAAGACCCTCATTGTAGCTTTATTTACGCCGCCGTCTGACAAGAACGCCGTCAGAAGATTCCTCGGACTCTGTGCCTGAACTGCCGCGCGCGCAGCTGGCCAAGGAGGCAGCGCGCGCGTAGCTTAACGGTTATCGTGCCTGCCTCCCACGCGAAAATCCAGGGTTCAATCCATGAAGGCGACGCATCTTTTGCTATTCCTGCAATCTAGTTTTCTGGTAAATTCGAGAACCCTGTTGGGCGTGTTTGAGGTCCGAATGTTCTACACGTCGAACATTCTACGCTGATTATTCCAGAAGCTTACGCATGTACATAAGTGGCTCCGCGTGGCGAACCGGAGTCAGTCTCGTCCCAGCGTTCGACTCTGCTGTTACGCCAACTTCGACGCCCGCGGCGATGTTATTATATTTTGTACCCTTGCATTTTTGGCACAAGTTCGCCACATTAAACGTTTATTTCTTCCTGTTTATTTATTGTTCTTTTGGTCACCACCCATGACATTTTGGGGGAGGTTCTGGGTACTCCATTCTATGCCCGTTGAGCGTACCCCTCCAATTACATCCTGGCCATGCGACGTGCTCAGCCCCGGAAGGCTACCCTTCGCCGAAGACGCCGGAGTCCGAAGAAGCCGCCGTACCAGAGGTCAGTCCCGTGAATTGGGTCTGCTGCCGGACAAATCCAAACCGAAGAAGACGACGATGGCCAACCAGTCGCAAGCCCCCGCCGCTCCTCCCGTCATCTACATGCCCGTCACACCGCGCATGGCTGCCCCCTTCTACGGTGAACTCTACGAATACGTCGAAGACTGGATTGACCAGTATGAACGCGTTGCCCGCCACAATGGCTGGACCAACGAGCCGTGCCTGCACAACGTCTATTTTTCCCTTGATGGGACCGCCAAGCACTGGTACGAGAACCATGAGTCCTCTTTGACATCGTGGGAAATTTTCAAGACCGATCTGAAGGCTACATTTGTCAACCACCACCGCCGAGAGAGAGCCGAGGACCTACCGCGAACCAGGACCCAGGGCCCCCACGAGAGCGTCAGCGGCTTCGTAGAGGATGTTCTGCGCCTCAGCGCCCGCGCCGACACCCGGGCTACAGAAGAGAAGAAGCTACGAATCCTCATGCGCGGGGCGAGACGACATCTTCGGAGGCCTCGTCCGTTACCCGCCGGAAACCTCCGACGCCTTCGTCACCGAGGCGACAAACATCGAGCGCGCCCTTCAAGCCCGCGCTTCCCACTACCAGCGGCATCCAAGCGTCACTGCAACCGCGCTGCTTAGCGGCGAAAGCGCTCCTGGTACGGACGTCCGCGAAATTATCCGGGAGGTCGTCCGGGAGGAACTGCGAAGGTTGCTGCCAACCACCAGCCGTCCGCCATCCATTTTCATCGTCGAGGCTGTCCGAAAAGAAGTGCATCGGGCGCTCGAACCAGAGGTTCCTGTCACCACGGTGGCACCGGAGGAACCGATGTTGAGCTACGCTGTCATGGCCCGACGACCGCCGCAAGCTCCCCGCCAAGCCACGGCGCCACCCCGAAGAGACGCCCCAACGCCGCAGTACCCCCGACGACAGAAAGATCGGGCGCACGTTCACCCAGACCGACCTGTGTCGAGGAAGACAGACGTCTGGAGGACGGCCGACCGACGCCCGCTCTGTTGCCACTGCGGGGAAGCTGACCATGTGTACCGCCGAGGCCCATACTGACGGCTGCGCGGATTCCACCCAAACGACCCGCGCCCCCGGTATGGTCTGTATGGTGAACGCCCTCGGGAGATCGACGATTAACTGCGACGACCTCAGTCCCCTCAGCCTGCGTCCCACCGAGAGTTCCGGTCGCCTTCGCCACGACGTCCAGCTTCGCCGATGCACCGACCCCGACGTGAAAGCCTGTCGCCACTCGCTCCGCGCCGGGGAAACGCGGCAACCCCGGAGGTGGAGTTGCCGAAGACGACCGAAACCAAGATTCTCCACGAACGTCGGAGGGCCCCCACTCGAACGCTACCAGAGACCGAAACGACGCTCCTGCAAACGGTGTCCAACAAACTAAACGTCGTCATCGACGGCCACGACGCATCAGCAGTCGTAGACACCGGAGCAGACTACTCAGTCTTGAGTGGGAGGCTCTCCCGCCGCCTTCGAAAAGTCACGACGCCGTGGGATGGACCTCAAATACAAACCGCCGGAAGGCACCTAATCACACCAGTCGGGAGATGCACTGCTCGCGTCGAGATCCACGGTGAGACGTGCCCTGTGAAGTTCGTCGAGGGACGTTATCCTCGGAATGGACTTTCTCTGCGAGTATGGCGCCGTCATAGACCTCGCAGAAAATCAGTTGACGCTGCGAAAGCCTGTCCAGCCGCCGGCGGAGACCAACACGACGTCAACCGCTATCCGAGTTATCGCCGACCATGGGAACCTACCGCCGCGGTCGAGTGTTTTCGTCACCGTCATAATTACCGACGCAGCCATGCACAGTGAAGCTCTTCTGGAAGGCAGCGTCCAACTGCTCCTCGAGAAAGGAATTGGTGTCGCACAAGGCATAACGGATATCCAAGAAGGACGTACAACTGTTCTTGTGACCAACTTTCGAGAGGAGCCGCAGCACCTAACGAAGGGTACCACCGTGGGCCACGTCGAGGAGCTTCAGGCACCAGCCGTGGTCGCCGCAATCTCCGAGGAAACCTTGTCGCCACAGCAGAAGAGCACGGCACCGCCGCCGCTCGACATCGACCCCGAGCTCCCAGCTCCAAATGCATCCTCAGTCCTCCGCTGGGGTGTGCTAGATGCCCGTCGTTGCTTTAGCACGCAAAACCTCCAAATTTGAGTTGTTTGTCCAATGCATACCTAACCAGATGTGAAGGGGATCTGGTACACAACCCCTAGTGCGCATGAGAAAAAGGAGTGCGGGAGTTAACATCACAATGGAAATCACTGGTACTCCCTTGTTTAAGAGCAGAGCACAGTCGTGACAAGTTCTGGGGTGCTGAAAAGACCACTGGCAGGTTATACTTGTAAGCCACTCGCTTAACCTCAAGGGAGAGGGCGTGGACGTAAGGCACCACCACTGGCCTTGTTGTCGGCTTTTGTCTAACCTTGGGACTGGGTCGACCCCTAAACTCCTTTATCAGGGACTCGGCTACACCCACAATCAACGTCATTGAATTGTGGGTGTAGCAGTTGTAGGTCGACCCCGCTAGCCACTTAGCGGTACATTGCAGAATGGTGCAGCTGCATGCCTTTGTTCAATAACCTGACGATCCTGGCGCGTAACAAAAATAAGACCGCCAGAGAGATTGAAGAGGCCTTTTTTATTTTATCAAAGGGGGAAGGGGAATGTGTTAGCGCACTTGTCGGTGCACTTGGGGTTGACGAAGTCCTTTTTATCAAGAACAGTGGCTAGCATGTGTGGAAGAGATATGACGTAAAACAAGTCTTGTTTATCGGGTTGTATTTTTGTGTCTTGATTGGTTCTTTCCTCTCTGCTTCCAGTGTTTATTTTCTGGTTCGCTTGAAAAGCAAACTTTCAGTTGATAGTCAGCGCTGTGTCCGTGCACTTCTTCTACTCGTCCTTTGTCAATTTTTTTGCGTTTCCACTTTTGAAGATGATCAACCAACTCGCCCAACTTATTGCCCGGTTAAAACATTTTGGATTCTGTGAATATTTGAATTTTCGAGTAGTACTGTACCTAGTTTCGATTAACATGCTGTATTTGATATTCGCTGTGAGACAAACTGCGATAATATTTGTATTTTACAAACTGTCGATGGCGGCAGGTTAGCCTTATTGAGTGCATTTCTTACCGAGCACTAGTGCACTGCAGAGAAACAATACCTGCAGAGTTCGCTTCTGTGGGCGTTGCTTCTACGCAGCGCACTGGTGCTCGTTAAGAAGTGCACTCGACGTAGCTGACCCGCTGCCATCGTCACTTCGAAAAATATGAATATCGCGGTTCATCTCGAAGCAAATATTGAATAATGTATTATTCGAAACTAGTATTTGAAAATTCGAATATTCGCGCATTCCTACAGCGTTCTCGCTAGTGAAGCGGCTCTATACGTCAGGTGCCCACATCCCCGACGTTTCCCTGCGCTCCCAGAGGTGGCCGTGTTTGCAGCCAAGACAGCCAGCGTCTCCCACAAGGCTGTCGCAGCGTCCACGGCTGCCTTGCTTCACCTGCTGGCGTTGCTATACTTCCACTTTGCATACCACAGAATGGTCGAAGGTGCGCATGGGCTCAAATAAGGCTAGCATAGCTGGTCTTATTTATGTATTTATTTTTTATCGTGCCTACCAACAGCCATGGGCCTAGAATGGTATAGCTACGGTATAACTATCACATAAGATAATGTATAATATTATATAACTATAGCATAATACCTAATATAACAATGCAAGGCCAGCAACTGTTTCGTGCCATGTAGCTTGCACAGTGCTGCAGGCCAACACATCTGCGAGAGCACATGCATGTAACTTCCTTTTGCGTTTCTGCCTGCTCGCACAACTAGTTGTGACAGCTTTGGAGCACCGCAGAAGCTAGGCTAGCATGGACAGCATTGCACGAAATACTAGGTGCCAAATATTGTGCCACCAGGCGGACGAAGAGGCAACACTGCTTGCCAGAGGGTGGGGAGAAGGGGTATCTAGTATTTTATGGCATTTGTGTTCTAACTTGGCAAGTGAAAAAACAAAGTTTTGGGGGGTCGGTCTCTCTTTAATTTAAAGCGTAGCCAACATTACGAGCAGACAAGGTCAATGAAGCAGCGCTAAAAGCACAACAGCACGGCACTTTCTGTCTTGTGCGTTTCCTCTCGCCGTCTTAAAGGGATACTTCAACGAAATTTGAAATATTTCCGTCGTGTTCAAAAATGGGTTGAATATTGTCCACAATATCCGTAAATGACAATCGCACGTTTGTATTTTGATCCTGGTGGCTGTATTTTTCGTTATAAACGGCCCACTCTGGCAAGCGCTTGGAGAAGGCCCAGCTTAGAGCACGTGACATCCAACGCAATCGTGACGTAGGTCGTCTCAAGACGAGCAAAGCTACGGCGAGGCTGACATCGAGAGGATGGCCTAGTCGCTCCAGCCACCGAAGCGGCTCCTTTTGTACGAATTTTGAGTGACGGGTTAATCTTCTATAATCTTCTAGGGGGACAATAGCGACTTCTGCGACACACAAAAGGGATTCACGGGAAGAGGGGAGTTCCACCTTCCCCCCTTCTCTCGTCGTGGCCGGAGAAGAGACAACCTCTGTTACTAGCTGTCAAGGTTCCTAGACGAGCATTACAAACGAGGCGTTAGCGACATCCACCAGGTGCTCCTTGCTAATCGTTTAATTCGTTTTAAAATTCCTTTTCGAGACTTTTTTAACAAGATATTGGTATGTTCCATGTGATACTGCTCTTTTGAACACATATAGACCAAAAAATGAGCGCCGAAATTTCGTTGTAGTATCCCTTTAACCAATCGAGCACAGAGACAGTGCCGCGACTTTGCGTTCTTAGTTTGTGCGGGTGTGTCTTCTGGCCTTTGACTGCACTGTAAATAACTTTGGGTGAAACGCTGTATAGTTGAATCGTTATTTTCAGATTAACCAAACAAAAAGGGTCTCGCCAGCCAAGATGCTCCGAAGTAAATTAAATTTCTTTTTTCATACAGTTGTCTGCTGTGTGTACGAGAAGATCCTCGTGTGCCAAATCTTTAAAAAAACAAAAATATTTTTGTCTTTTTCAGCTCTGGACGGCATTTAGAGCATCCAAAGGTTCCACGAACCGACAACTTCTGTACAGATACAAGAGTGTTTCTTAGGTTTGACGACCCTATGTAGTCTGTGACACACTTGAAAGTGTGACGACTTGTTGCAACACTGATTTTTCTATGCCTTACTTACACCTGGTATTTCGAAATGCTCTCGTCATTTTTTGCAATTCATTTGTGTCGTTTCGAGTCAGTTTGCCCTGAAAGCCGATCAAGCGCCACGCGCCGTGGTCTTGTTTCTGAAATAAAAAGGGGTTCTAGCTTTCAGTGATCCTTGTGTAGTTTCTCTGTCTGTTATGTCCATTCTGCCATGAGAAGCTGAAATTGTACTTGTGATTGCCTCTTTTTGGCTCGGGAGAGCCGCAGCACCACAGAAATATCGGGTACTTATGAGAAAAGAGAACCATGTGGTTTGGCCCGTGTAAAAAAACTACCGTATTTACTCGCATAATCCTCGCACTTTTTTTTGCGCAAAATTGATGGAAAGTTGGGGGGTGCGAGAAATATGCGGGAAAAATTTTCTGCGAAACGAAGAACTCTAAAAAAAGAAGAAAGAAAAAAAGCGGCTGCAAATTGGGGTTTTTGCGCCGGCAGCTACCTACAAGGTTTAAGAACTACGAATGGAAAACTTACCTTAAAAAAAAAAAAGAACAGGTTCAACACAAAGCAAGATTTATTTGCAAACACAGTCTGAGTTAAGACTTACCTACGTCGCTGATAACGAATCCCGGATAGGAGCTCACCCATTTTTTCACAGACACGGACAAAAGCTCACCGGGAGAAAGTTTCATGTTGGTCTTAACTCGAGCGCGGACAAGTTAGGTGCAGGTGTGCAACACTAAAATGCGACAATAAATCGAATCTTCGGAAAATTCGACGAACCTTGTATTGAGGTTCGACTCGTGTGCACATGCGCGACAGGCTGGCTAGTTGGCTTCGGATTGGATGCTGATGGCTAAGGGATAAATTAAGGGCAGCGCTGATCGGTTATTTCACTCAATACAGTACACAAAAAATAAGTTATTAACTTCTACAATGATTAAAATTAGTTTCTTTTAATAGCAACTGTTTATACAATAAAATAACCCTTTTCTTAAAAAAGAGTTCTCCAAACCTAGACATGCTTGTATCAAGGTCTGGCCACACTGTCCACAAAGTCGAACCGGTCGATTCTGGTGAAAAGTTCGAAGGTTCTCGAACCCCGAAAGTTCGACCTAAAAATCTGGTTCGACAAAAGTTCGCGACACCCCTAGTTTCGATATGGCGCTACGGCCAACGCATGGCGGATGGATCGATGGATGGATGAATGCGGCTGAGCCCTTTGGATCGGGCGGTAGCTTATGCCACCTAGCCATTTTGTTTTACCATTTAAGCTTAGAATATTTAGGTCGCTAGGTCAGCTAGGTGGTATCGCGAGCGCGTTCGCGATGCCACCATAGAGTAATATACACAAGGTAAAGAGCGGACACTGCCATAGGTCCCAGCGGCCCAGATAGACCTGTGACAGGTAGCGCTCCTACGGGCGGTATTAAGCATAATCTCATTCCGTTTCTGGTCAAGTTAGTTTCGGTTTCGGTTCGGGCGTTAATTTCTGCTCCGGTTCTCCGGTACTCCTCTCTCTTTCCTCCCCGCCTCGCTCGGCTCTCGGGACTCCCGAAGCCGCTGCTTTTTTTTTTTTTTTTTTAATACTGACGCACTTTTGCTTTATTTTTTACGATAGAGTCCGTGCAAAATGTGTCAAACAATATTTCAACTTACTTCACAAAGCAGAAGTATATATATTTCTTGTTCTTTTTTTATTGTAAAGCATTGAAGTTACACAATCGCCGCATTGACTCCTGACTGGTGGAGCATTTTGGGGTCACCAACAATAAGTGGTTCGAACACATTTTATTGGACCACATCCATGTATACAAGATCTACTTCAGGAGCTCTGTATGTTTTATACGAAAGAGATCGATACTCACAAAAATAAATGATTATGAAGGACTTCAGCATATCGTACACTTCGTAATAGATTCTTAGCGGAACCAAGTTAACAAAACCTTTCCACGGAGAACATGCTGTATGATACATTCACTTTCACGCCGACTCGGGTACGGGAAGTAAGTGCAAAAATAAATAAGACATCGCTATCATTACCAGTCATAAAAGTATAATAACAGTGCGAAGCACACGCCGGATAGTACAAATTCCCGATTTCCGGCAAATATAAAAAAACACCAATTCGCCTAGCCTCAAACTCACTGCGGGCGAGCCATTACCAAACAATGAGAACTCTATTCGAAATCTGACAAGATTCAACGTCCCTAAACATCCCCCGAAATTGTTCAGAAAAAAGCGGCTAAAAAACTATGGAAGTGGATACATTTTCTTTCAAATATTTTTAGCCTCTATACACAATTTTCAGTCGAAATTTTGTAGAAAGTGGACAAATATTTTTGTTAGGGAGCCGTGATACACATTCGCTGGAAAAAGGGGAAACAAATGTTTGGAGAGCAAGCTGCAGCGCCCACTTGATAAGCACTTTTTGTTTTTGGTTTGGCAACCGCCTCTGTTAATACACTATTAACAGTTAAACCTGTCTCGTTGCTTACTAGCCACCGAAGAGTGCAACCGAACTTTGTCCAAATTCCGGTTAAGAAATCAAACATGTCAACACAAGCGTAATCTGCGAAACAATCTTAAAAACCTTTTGTGGTACTCCTCTGGGCAAAGGATAAAACCACCCAGACCTCAAAGTGTGCTATACAAGGTGGCACACACTCCTCGAACATGTGTCACACTCTCTATTATGGGAAGAAAGTGACTTTCTAGTTGCTGAATGAAATGAAAGGCAGCCTGTGATGGTACTACTAAGTCTCCGAAGAATTTTCCAGGCACGTGGTATGCTTTAGGAACAAGACAGTATTGGTGAGGCTTGGTCAAGTTGTTAGACTCATCCGATAGCAGCTGAGAACAGCCATAGCTGTAAGTTGTCGGTTCAAGCAAAAGCTTCATCAAATAGCCCCAAACGTAATAAAAAAGTGGACGAGTCATCAATTATGTTAGACCTGATGTCTGATGCCAGCTCAGAAATATCCTCTAGTGGCGGGAAGTTATCAATTGGAAGACATTCCACAATGTCTGAAATTAAACTTTCATGGTGCGAAGATATTTGCAACTCCTTTAGAAGGTCAGCCTTGTCATCATCTACGTTTTCATTGTCCGACAGTTTGTACAGTTTCTTTATCGAGAGGTGTTTTAGTCCTGAGGTGAACTGATGCACATTTGGGTTTGCGTTGCAGCCCAGCATTTGTCGTATATAGCTCTAAAAACGTTCTCAAGTGTGTCTTGCTGCAGGCGTCAGTAAGTAAGTCATGGCTGCTTGAAATCAGTAGTGTACGTCATGGCTGCTTGAAAGCTCATCCCAGAGCATGAGGACACTTTTTATAGTAACTTGCCACCCAATGATGGCTTATGGCTGCCTCCTACTTTGGAACTGCCATGCTGAAATCCATCCGAGTTACTGGTGGAGAAAATCAAGTATTTCAGATTCTCCCTTCAGAATGGCATGACGCAACTTCTGCCCTGTCTTCTTGAATTTATTAGCTATTTAGACAATCAAAAAGTATGCATATCCTATCACAGAAATAAGCCGTAGCCATGGCTGCCTCAGGAAGTTCCTTGGCATAAACAAGGGATATGATTGCAAGAAAGAGTGAGGCACTCAGTACCTGTGGGGCACAATTTTCTACCATGTTACAGAAAGGTTCTTGAAACAATGTGTCTCTCAGTAAGTTTCGGAGCCAATTGCAAGCTCATCTCATGAATAGAACAATAAAGTTCAACAATTGAAAACCACTCAAGGACCTCATTTCCAATGCAAAGTTTGTGGGCTTGGAGATTTCTCTTGCTTTTTTAGGGAAGGTGCGGAACATCAAAGACAAAGTAAACGTGTTCGTTGTCAACTTCAAAAAATGGCTTATCAACACACACACCAAGCTTACGTTTGAAGCCCCCTAACCACAGACCACAGCCTTTACTGTGAAGCAAACAGTCTTAAGCTCCCGAATGAGAGAAATGAGGAGACTGCGTTAAACAGAAGACGATGTTGGAGTGTGCACAACAGTGTATGCAAGGGGCTAAACGCACCTCCTGGAACTTTCAGACAGCATAACAACCACGGCTCTATCTGCAATGTTAGAGGTTCGTTCAACACCGTCATCTGTAAACCCATGGACAATGCCGTGTGCAGGGTCGTTAGTTAAATTATTCTCTTTTTTTAAACAATCTCATCGAAAATCAACGTGCACACACGTTCAAGTGCAGCCAGACAGCCCGGCAGAAACAACAGCGCGAGAAGCTCGAACCGATAGGCTCCACGAATTCACGCCGAGCATGCGAGCACGCGGGCGGTCATGCGTCACCTTGATTGATGCAAAGTCGACCGAACATGATGCAGCAGAAAGCACAGATGGACGGCACGCACGGCACAGACGAACGACGCAGGGACGAGCAGAGGCCATGCAGAATGATGCAGAGGCGACAGCGTGCAGGCAGAGGCAGGCCATGGCAGGCACCATTCATTACGTGGTTTTTGTGACGTATTTGATTTAAACTATTTAGTCGTTTTAAATACTTTAAATAATTTTAAAGCATTGCCATTTAAAAAATAAATACTTTTCACAGAAAGAGTTTTAATTAATTTTAACCAAATTGCAGAAAAGCGCCACGTAGCGGAGGGTATTAAACGCACTATCTGGGCCGCGAATCGGCTCCTGTGTCCTCTCTTTACGTTTACTATATTACTCTATGATGCCACCTCAACAATCACAGCGAGCTTGAGACCACAGGACCACAGCTTGAGACACCGCAGACCCGCCGTTACGAAGTTTCAAATTTGGGCGAGGGTAGAGCGAATGGGGGGGGGGGGGGGGGGGGGGGGGGGGGGGGCAGCGGCGTTTTCCAGGCCTTCCAGGGCACCGGCAGGGGGGGTAAAGGTGGGTGAGGAGGAGTGGCAAATCCCGCGCGCCGACATCCTGGGTCCCGAGTGAAAGATCGCGAAAGAGAGAGACAGAACACAAGAGAAAGAAAGCAATGTTGCCAGCTGAAGCACAACAGTCGCAATGGTAATCGCGAAGACTGAAAACTCTCAGCAATATAAACAGTGATAATTTAGCGTTGCAAACTAAATTCTGTGCTATTCTAAGGTTTATAAAAAGCAGCATACTCATTATGCTGCATTAACTTCCCTTCTGTCGAAATCTCGAAAATCTGGTAGTTGCGAAGTTTCGTATTTCCGAGCGTGACCGCCCGCGCCCGGAAATACGAAACTAAACCAAATAACCGAAGCCGGTTATCTGGTTTAGTTTAGTGTTGACGGGAGGCCGTACATCTGCGTGCTATGCAAAAACAAAGCTTCGAAAGGAACGCGGATATCTTTCACCGGTAAGTTCATGGATTGTTGAGGTTCATGAAACTGCTCTGATGATATATTTGTGAAATCGAAGGCAGTTGGTAACCATGTGGGACCCCGAGGGTCTGCCTGCATGCTCCGCCGCTTGCGGCAGCCAGAATGCATGGGAAAATGGCGGACCTTTTCCTCTAGAGTTAGTATGTATGATCTCTATGGGCACCGGCGAGGCCAGCGGGTCGGTTTAGAGTTTTGGTTTTAGACCGAAAACAGAACGAACAGAAAGAAATATATAAAATAAATTGCATTTTATTTTCATGGTGCGGTGAAGACGTTTTGTTGAAATTACTGTTAGCGGACAAAGTTTTATATTTGTATTTTTGTATTAATAGAGCCCCCCACCACCTAAGCGCTGCTGCCGGTGGCGACGCTATGCACAGCGCCGCTAATGTTGGCGACGCTAATGTCAGCGCCGCGAAACTGGGACTGTGACCGGGGGTTGCCGCAGAAGTCAACGGACAGGGTAAAGAAGGACATAGACAGGGCGCCGACTCGCAACTAATTTTTTAGTTGCGAGTCAGCGCTCTGTCTGTGTCCTTCTTTACCCTGTCCGTTGTCTTTCGCGCTGTTTTAACCTTTTATTTTTTATTTTTTTGTTATTTTAACCTTTCTTTTAACTTTTTAACTGAGTGCGACATCTCTGGAGGCCGTGGGACGCCGAAAACCCGGCAAACATGTAAGTACACCCTTCGCCTCGACGGATGTTTCTCGCGTGCTCTAGCGCGCTTTTCCTCGCGCCGAAGCGAACCCTTGCAGCGTAACGATCCGAGCGAAAGACCACGGAGCCCGCTGTGACAGGGGCGACAGGGGCTCCGGAACCGGGGGGGGGGGGGGGGGGGGGGGGGGGGGAGGGGGGCGGGGGGGGCAGGGCAGGGCAGGGCAGGGCAGGGCAGGGATGCGTGCGTTGGCAGCGTTCGTTGGCAACGAACGCTGCCAACGAGCGAGCATACGGCACCGAGAGTCAATTCACGAGGCGCGGCTAACTAGCGGCATTTTAAGGTTAGTAGCACGACTAATACCCCTGTTACACGGGCACACTTAACCGCGGTTAACTCAGCTTTAACTGCGGTTACGTGGCAGCACAGATGCCGCACTTTACCCTCGGACAGCTATTTCAAAAGAAGTAAAGAGAGCGCGTGCACTGCTTTGGTGGGTGCTCAAGATGCTCAAGCGCACGTTCGCCCATAGCTCTGACTGCATCGCCGCAGAATGTTGTCGGCAGGTATTGTGCGCTAATTGTGGTTTAGCGTAACTGCAGTTAAGTGTGCCCGTGTAACAAGGGTATAAGTAGTTGCGAGCTAAACGAGAAATCCGCGACTAACGAGCGATTATGTTCTGCGCTATTCACGAGCGCGAAGCGAGCGGGTGACTATCTAGTCAGAACTAAGAAGCGGAAGTGACACAAAAAGATAGGTCACGGGCACGCGAACTTCAACGCCGCTGCGTAAATGGGTATTTTATCCTATAAAAACTAATATTTAAATGTTTTTTAGGAAAAAAAAGTTACAATGAGAGACATATTGTCTTAGACAGAGTTTTACAACGAAAAATTTCAAAACAACGTCAGGGAGAAACACGGAAGCCGCATTGCCAGCGACATAAACGAATATGGGCGCTGACGCAGAACAGCCAGAAGAATAGGGAGACAAATGCGGTGAACCAGAAAGGGCAGCTGGCAGGGGGCTCGACTGGAACGGGCCCAAGTGAGGAAAAGAGGGTCCTTGTGGTTGGAAGTTCGAACGTGAACAGGTTCAAGGCAGGTCTCGCTTGGAAGGTAAAGGACGATGAGAGGGTCACAGTGCAAGCGTACCCGGGTGCCTGCATCGGAAAGGTTATGGAGGGGGCAAAGAACCACATATGGGACAGCATGGACAGGCAGAACCTGGTGGTGATACACGCTGGGCTGAACGACGTTTTACAGGGAAGGGAACAGAACCTGGGGAGGCAAATCGAAGCCGGGGTGCGGAAACTGAAGGCGACAGCTGAGGGAGTCCAAATCGTCATGTGCACGATTCCAGAGATTCAGGGGCAGACTGTAAAAACTGAGAAGAAGGTGGTCAGGGCAAATGCGGTCATAAAGGGACTGGGGCGAGAGCTGGGGTACGAGGTAATTGATATTAACAGAGAGGTGTACCAGCCAGCGTCTGCCAGTCCATTTGTTGCGGACGGCATTCACTACCGGGAGCACACCGGAAGGAGGGTGGGTCGGAGGATTGGATGCACAGTGAGGAATTTTTTAAATACACACAGGTCCCTAAGGGCGGAAGCCTAGAGGCCGGGGCTGGGGAGGGGGGGATGAAACAGAAAAAATGTAGAGTTAGGAAAGAGAGGGAATATAGAGCTAGAAGCACAGAGCATCCTTGGCTAAATGGCAACATAGCGGGAGAAGATGGACCGGTACCAGAGTCGGAAGAAGTTACTGGGTGTGAGTACCGCAGGAGCAGCAGGGAGAGCAGGAGGAAGCCCCGAAAAAATAAGAGAAAGAATCGGCTCAATATAGGGTTCATAAACATGCAGGGGGGTAGAAACAGAATAAAGTGGGAGGAGATCGGTGAACAATTGGAGGCTGAAAATTTCACAGTATATGGGGTAGCAGAAACGCACCTTAGAGATGAGGAGGAACCACCATACATATCAGGCTACTCCTGGATGGGATGCAACCGGAGGGAAGGTGAACGCAAGGGCGGGGGTCTGGGCATGTTAGTTAAAGGACAGGACTGGAAAAGAGAGAGGGAAGGCTGCAGAGAACACTTATGGTTGAATGGTAGAGTAACAGGCCTCAACACTCTTCTGGGATTTGCCTACCTGAAAACAGGAAAAGACTCGAGGGAGGAAAATACAAAACACTTTACATGTATTTCAAGGGACATTAGAGAAATTGGCCTTAATCAGGAAATAATTATCATAGGAGACATGAATGCCCATTTAGAAGAGTTTGATGGATTTACAGACACAACCGGAAAGTTGCTAGAAGATTTCTGTGATGCCCTTGACCTAGTATTAGTGAATGCTCAAGTAAAATGCGACGGCAAAATAACGTGGGAACGAAACAACTCGCACTCAACTATAGACTACTGCCTCATGTCCCACAAACTGTATGCCAGGTTAGGAAGTATGGAAATAGATGAGGAAGGAACAAAAAGCTTAGGGAGTGACCACAAACGAATTAAGATTAAATTTGGTGCATCCAAACCAGAACAGCAAGTCCAGGAACGAGTGGGTAAACCTAAACTGAGTGAAGATCAAATACAAAAAGTATCGAAAAGCATTGAGAACATAGTATCGAAACAACCAGAAAGGGAATGGGCATATGAGGATCTAATAGGAATCTTTAAAAGAGAATTAGAGAAGCATCGAATTAAACAAAGAGGACAGCAAAAACGAAAACACAAACCAAAAAGCTGGTGGGATAAGGAGGTCAAAGCAGCCATATTGCAGCGCCAAGAGGCATCTAGGGAGCATAGGTGGGCAAAGAAAAGGGGAGCCTTGCCAACTGAGGTAGAATCAAAATGGGAAAACTTCCAAGAGCGAAAAAGGGAGGCATCAGCTTTAATACAGACCAAAATTGGGAGTGCAGGAGTGCAGTGGATGATGGAAATAAATAAAAAAGATAGGAATGCAGCGAAAAGGTTTTGGGAACATATTAAAGCGCAAGGGAGAAAGACAGATAGTTTCCAACACGTACTAACCACACAGGAAGGGAGAAGAGTGGAGGGGGAAGAGGCACGGGAATATATTAGGCAGACAATCGAAGGGGCTTTCTCGCAGCTTGCGCAGAGGGGGAGAGAAGATAACTCTGACAGCAGCAGCATAGAGGAGGAGCAGAATTATGTAACAATGGAGACAACCGCAAGGGAATGGGATAAGGCAGAAAGTAAGGTTCCAGCAGGTACAGCGACAGGCCCAGATGACATACCCATGGAACTCATTAGGACACTAGGAAAAACAAGCAAATTGAAGTTACGACATACAATAAATCAAATAATTATGGGAGGAGAGGTGCCTAGGGATTGGAAACTGAGTAAAATGAGACTAATATATAAAGGCCGAGGAAACAAAGACAACATTAAGTCGTATCGCCCAATAACGGTAACTTCAGTTCTATACAGAGTAGTTATGCAGATAGTAAAGCGGAGAATGGAGGAATGGGCAGAAGAAAATCAAATACTGGGTGAGCTCCAAAATGGATTCCGAAGAGATAGAAGACTGGAAGATAACTTATTCGTCACCACACAATGTATAGAAATAGCAATGAAGAACCAGACTCCTTTGTGGTTGGCTTATTTGGACATCAAGGGAGCGTACGATAATGTGAGCCAGGAAAAACTCTGGAGTCAGCTGAGGGAATATAACTTAGATGCATATTTGGTTGGGTTTCTTCAGCAGGTGTATACAGACAATGAGGTAATTATAGCATGGGAGGCAGAAACTACACAACCCGCAGCGATAAAAAGAGGGCTCAGGCAGGGCTGTCCACTGTCACCTCTGCTTTTCATGATATATCTCAGGGAAATGGAAAAGAAACTAGAGCAGAGCAACTTAGGTTTTGATGTGAGTTATATGGAAGGAGGGAGAAATGTATTACAGGTAATACCAGGACTGATGTATGCCGATGACATAGTACTTATGGCAGATAACCAGGATACGTTACAGGAACTAGCTAGAATATGTGGAGAGGAAGGGGACACAATGGGCATGAGTTTTAGTAGAGAAAAGTCTGGAGTAATGGTGTTTAACGACAAAAAGAGGGAACCCCTGAGGATACAGGACATTGAAATAGACCAAGTAGGAAAATACAAATATCTGGGAGTCTGGCTCAATGAGGGAGCGAAATATCTAGAGGAACATGAGGAGAATATAATTAGAAAAGGGAAAAGAAATTCATCAATTATGAAGCTCAAGGCGCTATGGAACTATAATAGATATGAAGTGGTCAGAGGTATATGGAGAGGAGTGATGGTGCCAGGGCTGTCTTTTGGCAATGCAGTGCTGTGCATGAAATCAGAGGTTCGATCAGGATTAGAAATTCGACAAAGAAGCGTAGGCAGGCTGGCACTGGGAGCACATGGAAAAACACCAAATGAGGGAGTACAGGGGGACATGGGATGGTCGTCTTTTGAGAGCAGGGAGGCAGTTAGTAAGTTGAAATTTGAACAAAGGTTGACCGAAATGGATGATACGCGGTGGGCACGGAAAGTATTCAAATATTTGTACATGAAAAGTTTAAACACAAAATGGACAAACCGAACTCGAAAGCTTACATTTAAATACCTACACACTGGTGATGGGGCTGAACAGACTACTTCAGTGAAAAAAGGGGTGAAAGAGGCAGAGAGGAAAATGTGGGAAGAAAGAATGCAGGATAAATCAGCTCTAACAGTGTATAGGTCACGAAAGCAGGACATAAGAAAGGAAAATGTGTTTGACAACTCAATAGGAAGTTCTTTGCTGTTCGAGGCGAGAACGGGGGCTTTGAGGACGAGGACGTATAGGGCTAAATTTCAGGAGATAGACACATTATGTGCTGCTTGCCATAATGAGAGTGAGACACTTGAGCACTTGGTATTAAAGTGCACGGGGCTTCGTCCTGCACTCCCTGAAGGGGTAACAGATCTGGCCGGGGCCCTGGGGTTTGCTGGCGACGATGGAGGGACGGAGGAGAAGAGGATTGCAGTCACAAAGAGGCGATTAGAAGATTGGTGGAAATTATCTAGGGAAAATTGAATGATACAGAACTAACTAGCACAGCTGGGGACAGGCGGGACAGAGGAAAATTGGGACTCCCTCCCGCGTGGCTCCGGCCCAAAGTCTCAACCCTGTCTCCCAGTGGGTCCGGTGCGGGGGTAACGCCGACAAGGTCTGACCAGAGGAAAATTGGCGACTCCCTCGCCGGGGGGAAGAGGCGGGGGGTGATGTTTTTAGTTTTTTTGCCCGATCCCCCAAAGGTCATCCTGGTGATATCCCACACTACCTGGTGATAGTTAGGGGGTAGAAAATTGGCTTAGAAGGGCGCGGGAAATCAAATCAAATGTTTGTCTTTCTTAGACTTAGGCTAGGTGGCGCAAGCTACCACCCGCTACAAAGGGTATAGCCAGTAACATCCATCCATCCATCCATCCAGCGCCCGTAAATGCGTTGCTTCGCGCCGTCCACCGCCCTGCCAGATCGCTTTAGCAATGTCTCTGGCCGTTGAACATGGCTATTTAGTCAATATTTGCTCCTCCGATTCTTTCTAGATATGTCCCCCAGCGTTCCGAGACAGTAAGTGCTTTGTTATAGCGCTGGCGGTCAGCGGTGATACGAGTCGGCCATGGCGCTAAAGTGAACTAGAGGAGGGGTAGTGAGGTCAGAGCGCGCTGACGGCGGCCGCACTTCGTGTCGACGGCACGAGAGGGCGTCGCGGATGCATGGGCTGGATGAAGCGGGTGGCCAGGGCGGCTCGCATTGCATTTGCTGCGCGACTAAACACTCTTTGTTGGAGCGTTTCGGCTCGAAATGTTTTTCATTTTAGGTCTGAACCCCATAAAATAAATACGCGACACAAAATTGACGCAATTCGTCCGGCCGTGTTCGCTTTAATGCGCGGGGTACGAAGCAGAAATGCGCGACGTGGAAGGCGAACACCGCCAGTTCAATTTCCCGGGCGGCGTTTCAAAACCAAAATGTTCGTGCAATTCTTTTTTTTTTTTTTTTTTTTTTTATGACGGGTGGGTTTTTACGAGTCTCTCATTAGAAATAGGGTGAAGCTATTTAATGGTCAAGAAGTCCTTCACTCGCGCGCATAAATGGCTAGTTGTAATATTTACGAGACAGGATCATATTGATGTTTCCTAGACATTTAAACAATCACGGCTCAAGCCTCAAAAATGGCATGCAATCGTTAACAGGGCATTCCTTTTATACCTAGTATTGAAACCGTGCATAGCTAGCCCCAAGGTTTAATCTCCTTTATTGATTCACCATCATGTGTCTCGTTAAGCCAATTTAAAAAAAAACCTGTTGGGTAAATACTACTGGACAAAAGGAACTCGTGACAGCAAATCCTGTTATTTATACATGAATACACTTTTTATTGGTTAAACTCAGCAAAAACACAATACTGTAAACGACGTATTTTTCGCAGGCTCAATATTTCGCGATTTAGGTCGAAGCTGAAGTTTCAAAATAATTCGCGGGTTCTAATTTTCGCGACGCGGGGGGATCTCACGATAGGTTCCAATGTGTTTACATTTTACCGGAATTGTTCGCGAGACCCATTTTTCGTCGGCACGGCACCTCCACAGAGACGATAGGAGACGACGTCTCGGAGAAGAACCTCCGGTTCCTCGCAGCTGACGACGCGTCCTCCCTCAGCCACAAAGATGAACAGTGTATACACCAGGCATGCTGTCTCGTGAACAAATCACTACTCTCTCGGATAAAACTTCATTGTCACACATTTTAAGCTTACAATACACGAAACCACTGAGGCTCGGAGCTCGGTGACGACTCCTCCAGTACTCGGAGGGGACACGCAGCGTGGAGTATTCTTCGGGCATACAGGCTTCATCAAACGCCCCGGTATCGGCTGCAGCCGGTGTGGTGCTGGCAGTGCTGCTGCAGGCAGTTGGAGAGGCAGTGTGTGGCCTTTTTTTTACCGTCAACTGAGGAAGCATCGGCGTTTTTTCGCTTTCTCGTGGGCCTTGGCTGCGACGCTCTCTTTGATCAGTAGCTCGGAGCATTCGGAAGCATTGTCGGTAAAACGCCCGGCAAGAGCTGCGGCTTTCCACGCAGAATGCGCACCTCTTCATCGTTTATAATGTGAACGAAGTCTCGCGTAATAAACGATCGGTCGAAATGAAGCTCACACACCGAACACGTTTCGTCCAGGAGCTTATCCTGGCGATGCAAGTTCCGTTCCCAAACTTTTCTTTGCTCCTCCTCCTAAGGCACTGAGAACAGCTACGGCTGCTCACCTTTCCGCCAGCTGATAGCCCCTCTGGCACCCCGGAGCGCAGTAGTGGCGTTGTCGACGTCGATTCGGCATGGCACTTCAATGACCATAAACGACAGCAGACACGGAACACGGGATAAAAAGCGGTTCAGAATGGGGGCCACTTCGAGCTGTCAAAAATGCAAGCCAACTCTTCCCACCCAGGGCCTTCGGAACGCTCGGAGGCGGTCGGATCCTACAGCCACTACGTCCGCAGCGCCACCGCGTACATCCGGGACCTTTCCACACGCGCCGTTTCACAGCAATGCATGGTGCGCCTCGGAGCCTGATCTCACTACCCTCCTCTAGTTCACTTTAATGGCGCTAAGCCGCTAGTCGCCCGCTAAACACCGGCCAAACTAGCCCTACCCCATGACTAAGATTTGTTAGCCGACTCCTTAGTCGCACGGGGCGACTAGGCCCTAAACACGACCGGTGAATACCAAGCGCTCACTTAGCGGCGACTATCGCTTGCCACGTGATCATTTTAGTCGATGACGTCGCTAGTCAGTGGTTAAACAGGCACTACTCGCGCCTGGTGAATACGGGTGAGCGTCTTTAGCAGACAATCTTTTCGACTCAAAAGCGGCGCACGTTCCGCAGGCGGCTACAGTCGCAGAAACAAAAACAGGCGCAGTAACAACAAGGAACTGCAGTTCCTTGTCTGCTAATGGGCCAGCTCTCGGCGTCGTCTGCTCGTTCGTTGGCGGCAGTTGGCGTCGCGACCGCTTGCGCCATCTCTTGTCTCCCGTGCGAAACGGCGCCGTGTTGTTTGAAGACCGGTGGCGTCGCTGCGTTTCCATAGGAGCTAAGCCTTTTTTTTTCTTTACTTTTTCCTCAGGTAAGTTCGCTCTTTGCAAATTTTACAAAAAAAATGCACCATCTGTGGGCGAAAGGGAAGAAGCCTGTGACTGCTCCCAAATAGATTATACCGATTTACCTCTTTAATCGCGAGCATTAATTTTCCTTTTCTTTTTCTTCCCTTTTTATTAATTTATTTGTGTACTTTTTTACTTAAATGAGAAACTTGCATTTTATGCAATGGAACTGTCGAGGTCTCTTACCCAACATCGATGATGTTAATTATTTTATGGATGAGCTTCGGCCAATTGCCCTTTCTTTACAAGAAGCTCATCTTCAAACACATCATGCACAAATTTTGCGACATCATCAAGTGTTCCGCAAAGACCGTTCAAATACCAGTTCTGGTGGGGTAGCAGTGGTCGTGCAGAGTGGGGTTGCCTCCTCGGAGGTTCCTCTTTGCACATCGCTCGAAGCTGTAGCGGTACGCCTTCTTTTAGACCGCCTCATAGCAGTGGTGTCCATTTATTTGCCACCAAACGTTCCATTGCCACTTCACAAACTCCAAGGGCTTGTAGGGCAACTCCCTCAACCCTTCCTAATTTTAGGAGATTTTAATGCTCATCACTCTATGTGGGGCAGTACTCGCCTTGATTCTCGAGGCCGAGTAATTGAGCGGTTTTTATTATCATCTAACTTGTGTATTTTTAACGGGAAAGAACCTACTTTTTTTAGTTCTGCTCACAACTCATTTACATCTATTCACCTTTCTATTACTTCACCTTCATTACTTCCATGCTTTTCATGGAAGGTTTTTAGTAACCCTCTTGGGAGCGATCACTTCCCTATCGTTTTAGGGAGTACTGTCTCTCTTCCGACTCTTTTAACGCAAATGCCTCGGTGGAAGCTAGACAAGGCAGATCGGTCCATCTTTCAATTGGAGGCACTAATCGATTCTTCTATAATCTCGAACATGAACCCAGACGAAGGAACACTGTATGTCACAGAGGTTATAATAGGCGCTGCCACACGGAGTATTCCTCAAACGTCTGGTCGTCTTCCTAAAAGATGCAAGCCTTGGTGGAATGATGATTGTAAAACAACACGAAAGTCCCAGAACAAAGCTTGGTGCGTCTTTCGTAGATATCCAACTTCTAGGAACTTACCTGAGTTTAAGAAAAGAAGAGCTAAAGCTCGCTGGACAAGACGCCAGGCGGAGGGAAGCTCCTGGAGGAAGTATTTGACGTCCTTAAGTAGCTTTGTACCTGCAAAAGAAGCGTGGGATCGGCTTAGAAAGGTTAGGGGTGACTACTTACCCTTCAGAATTCCACTTTTCCCTGCATCATCTTCAACGTTCCTGAAAGATGAAGCGAATGTTCTTGGGGAACATTTCCAAGACGTTTCTAGTTTACGCAACTGCAGTGAAGCATTTAAAAAGTTCAGTTTGACAGCAGAGAAACAACCAATCATTTTGTCTGGGGCTCGTGACGCTCCATACAACACGCCTTTTACACTCTCTGAGCTCGAAGTGTCTCTCAGTGTAAAGAAACAATCTGCTCCTGGACCAGACAATATTCATTGTGAGATGCTGAGACACCTGTCACCTGATTCTCTAGGCAGTTTGCTGACCTTTTATAACTCATTGTGGCACTGCTCTGCTTTCCCCGAGGTTTGGAAAAGAGCACATGTAATCGCTCTTCTGAAACCTGGTGAGGATTCTTCTCAACCAACTATAGCTACCATCCCATTGCACTCACAAGCTGCTTGGGAAAAGCCTGCGAAAGAATGATTAATCGACGTCTCGTTCATTTCCTGGAGACTGAGAATGTGCTTGACATTAATCAATGTGGTTTTCGAGCTGGACGTTCCACCCTTGACCACCTAGTCTGCCTTGAAACCTCTATTCGGGAGGCATTCGTACACCGCCAGTTCTGCCTTTCTGTGTTCTTTGATCTGCAAAAGGCGTACGACACGACCTGGCGCTATGGGATCCTACGGGACCTCTATGTTTACGGTGTTCGGCGTCACATGTTGCGATGTATACAGAACTTGTTAATGGGACGTACCTTCCAAGTACGTCTGGACTCCACCTTATCGGACGTGTCTTTTCAAGAAAGTGGTGTCCCTCGGGGAGGGGTGCTGAGTGTCACCCCTTTTGCTGTTAAAATAAATAGCCTGCCTAAGGTGATACCACCGACAGTGTCTTATTCTCTGTATGTGGATGATGTGCAAATTTCAGTTTCTTGCAATCTGCATAGTTGCAACGTCAACTGCAACTGACAATCAACAGAATGAGCAAGTGGGCAGCCAAAAATGGGTTTCGTTTCTCCCCCGACAAAACCGTGTGCGTTCCTTTTTCGCTGCGTCGAGGGTTGTCACCGGATCCTACCCTGCATCTGAATAACCTTACCATCGCGGTAAAGGAGGCGCATAAGTTTCTAGGCTTCATATTCGACAGAAAGCTCACATTCGTACCCCACCTGAAAGAACTGAAACAAAAATGCCTACGATTTTCCAATATTCTTAAGGTGCTGTCACACAGTACTTGGGGGTCTGACAGACGATGTCTGCTGCGAATTTATAACTCTCTAGTGCGGTCCCGGCTGGATTACAGTGCACCGGTATATGCGTCAGCACGACCATCTGCTTCAAAGATGTTAGACCCAATCCATCACTTGGGGCTGCATCTAGCCACAGGTGCTTTTCGCACGTCGCCCGTGCTGAGTCTGTATGCTGAAACGCATCAGATGTCGCTTGAACGACGCAGACAATATCTTAGTCTCTGTTATGCCTACAAAGTTTATAGCGATCCGTACCGCCCTTCATTCTCCGCTGTGCAGACCTATGCTTCACTGCGCCTTTTTGAGAATAAGCCTAGTATTGTTCGGCCCTTGAGCCTTCGGGCTGAGAGCATGGCAAGGTCGCTGCACCTTTCCTTTGATGAGCCTGCCTTGTTGAGACAGGCCTATAGGATTGCTCCTTGGGACTTGGTGCCAATCTCATGTGATTGGTCCCTTTCAAGGTACAGCAAAATGGATGTTCCTCCTTCTGTTCTCTTGCGGGAGTTCGCAGAGCTAGAGCAGAAATATAGTGACTATCTCCACTTTTACACTGATGGCTCAAAAACATTGACTTGCGTAGGCTGTGCAGTTTGTTCTCTCGCTTTCAGTGAAGTTGGGCAACTCAACCCTCTAGCAACTATTTTTACCGCCGAATTGTCTGGTATCCTGATTGCTGTTGAATATATTCTAGAAAATAACATTAACAAAGCAGTTCTGTTTGTTGATTCCCAAAGTGCTCTCTTAGCTATTTCATCTTTAGCAGACAGCAAGAATGCTCTTGTGCAGCAGGTTCGCTTTCAGATAAACAAAGCTTTCCATCTAGGACAACTTATAAAGTTCTGCTGGGTGCCCAGTCATGTGGGCATTCCTGGTAACGAGAATGCAGACCGCCTTGCACTTTCTGCAAAAAACTGCACAAACGTCTTTTGGCCTGCCACATCAAGACCTCAAGCCAGCCTTAAACAAGTCAATTATTAAGTTATGGCAGCTGGATTGGGACACACAGATCGATAACAAACTCCACATTATTAAGCCCAACTTAGAGGTATGGGAGAGTTCCTCCCATAGGGACCGGCGTTCGGAAGTCCTTTTGTGCCGCTTGAGAATTGGTCATTCTCGATTGACGCACCTGCACTTGCTCTGCGGTGAAGATGTAAAGATCTGTGAAAAGTGTGGGAAAGTGTTAACTGTCTTTCACATCCTTTAGAATTGTAGATTTCTTGATCATCAGCGTCGAAGATATTTTCCTGAACTTTTCAGAAACCACCTTCCATTTCATCCTTATTTTTTGCTTGGTGATAAACCTTTGGTACCATTTGCTCGCGTTTTAAGTTTCCTACATTCAATTGGCTTTTTGCACCTGATATAGGTAGACAAGTAAGTTTAGACGTAACTGCATGCTAGGCTTTTTAAATTAACTTTCTTGGCGCAATATGGCCACACTCGCTCTTGTGCCATCAAACCCCAATCATCATCATGCTTTCAAGCTTCCCCATTCTATCCCAACTGCCAGCATCATGTTCTCGGGGAGTTTGAGCTTTCTCCGACGCATAGTTTAGTTACCCGGACCAAAAAAGATGGTCCTCGTTTTTTGAAACTCCCTGTAATATAAATAAAATGTCCATTCCAAGTAGAACACAAGTACTTGTTAACCTTTCATGGTGCCTTTATGTTCCCTTATTTTTAAACTGGTATGCATTGCCCCAGGGGTAATCAGAGGTGCATCAGTTATCTTCAACGGTGGTGGCGAAGATTGGATGAGGTCAAGTAGCCACAGAGTAGTTATTTTACTCTCGCTGACAAACTATTTAACAGAATCAACTTGTAAGGCACTTATACTTGTATCTGTCTTCGAGCTGCCATTACTTAGAGAAATGATCAAATGATGTCACAAAAGACGATTACGCACTTTCACACAGCAAAGCGCCTTTTTTTTTTTTTCTAGATTTGAGCATTGTATTTGAAGTCGAGAGTTGTGCTCTCCTCGGAAAGTACCATGAAAAAAACAAATACTCCAAGCAAAGTACAAGTACATACACGGAAAATGTCCTTCAAGCACAAGTTTTTGTGAACCTACTTGAAGTGCTAGTGCTTTAAGTACAATGTAGTCAAAGTGCTTCCCAACACTGAAGATATGTACATTTGATATCGCAAAATATTTTTTTAGCACAAAAGTCACTCAGTCTACTGTCCCTCGAGAGTGGCCATATCAGAAAAGGATACCTGGCAGAAGTCTGTAGCATTATTTTTAGGAGCAAGGCTAGACCACCCAACAGTCAACAACCCCTTTTTGCTGATCTCGCAATCCCTGCAAAACCTTTGCTCTAGTGCAAGAAAGTTCCACGGCCACCTCGTAGATGTCGCCAAGAGTCGTAAGTTATCACAAGTACTCATCATAAGCAAACACAAGCGCGTGAACCAGGCTTTAGTTTGTTCAAATTGTTGCAGAGTCTTGGGACCATTTTCACGGCGACGGCCACCGTTTGCAAAGTTTCGTGGCGGACCCCACGTGCGTTCCCCGCACGTATGGCTCTCTTAATTTGGCGGGGATTCGGTGCATCGCAAGCGATTGCCATAGAGTTATTCCCGTTTCGTTGTTCCCATTCCATTCCATAGCTCCCGAGGTGTCGGCTTGGGGCGCCAGTCGCCGTTCCGCGACCCCGAGGAGTGTCAGCGCGAGGTTGTCGGGGGAACGGCCCCGGCAGGTGGAACGGGAACCATCTCCGGAGTCTTCCATGGACGACGAGGGACCCCCGGTGTCTGCGTCCAGCGTCCAGCGCCGTTCCGCAGGTTGGTGGTCACGGGCTACAACGGGTCGGCTTGCAGCCCGAAAGGGGGGCACTGACGTTTGTCTCGAAGCGCAAAAGTGCAGCCGCGCTATGGCCTTTTTTTTCCTTGAAAACACGACCAGGCATCGCGGCAGAATTGAGTCACACGATGTCCAACTCCTACGGAGAGTTCGACGCCGTCGACACACCTTCCGGTTCTTGTACGCCCTAACGACGTGCGGGCTTTTCTGTTGTCATTCGTCGCCACTTGGAGACCGCTTTCGGTGCATGGGTGGGACGGGACGCCAAACGTACCGGCATCGTCACGGTGCCGCGTGAAGTTGCAGTAGCTTCATTCGATTTTTCCGCACCGGTGCAAAAAAGTGCAAGGCGGTGTATTCCGGCATGTGTCGAGATACGACCGGAAGTGCGCTCCCTTACACGTTTCTGCACCAGTGAAGGAGGTGCGGGTAGATCGAACGAAGCAACTGTCACACGCGTGCCGTCCACTAAGTTCTGCGTAAGCCAAATCTACCCTGTGAGATCAAATTATGTCGAGCTTTTTTGCTTCTTTTTCTTTTTTATAGGGTTAAGGATGTAAATATGTACTGGCCAGGAACGATTCCTCGTAACCTTCGGCGACTGCATCTGACTCTCCGCAGCCACCGAGCCACGGGCGAGGTCGGAGCGAGTGTGCATCGACAGTGCGTTGTCACGTGCCTCAGTCAGACATTCCAGGTCCCCTAATCTGGACACTCGGCAAAAAAGTCGGCGAGAAATCCGGCGGCTGTGATTGGACGGTCCCAAAGTCAAGTGCAACGTTGGCCAATAACAGCCGCAGGATTTCTCGCCGACTCTTTCTCAAGTGTCCAGGTTAAGGCCCCAGTTGGCTCGCCGGGGCCTTATCTTATGTCGTTTGTCAATTCGTGCCGAAGCAGTTCCCAAACGTGGATTTGCGAGACTGCCTTACCTCAAACAAAACACTAAAAGAAAAAACATTTTTTTGCATTTATTTTTTTAATTTATTTTTTAGATGCGGAGCATCGCTTGCTCGGGTCTGCGTCCCGCGGCGTTGGCTTCGTAGTCCGCTCCGCACTCGCACTACGCATGCGCAACTCTCCTCCTTCCCTCTCTCCAACAGCTGCGCGTTACTCTCTCCGCTCTCTCTACCAGCTGCATGCACTTCGCGTGCGTTCGCTTCTACTCACACCGCGCGCGCTTGCTCAACTCCTCCTCTAGTCTCCTCTCCTTCAAGTGTGAATATAAGCAGCGGTAGCGCTGTGCGCGTTCAGTTCACCGCTGTTGACTCCACTTCACTCCGGTCTTCCGATGAAGTGTGATGGAAGCAGGGTGTCGAACCGGAACGGAAAACCAGAACCGAACCGGTATTTTTTTCCAGAACTGAGCCCGAACCGTTATATTGTTATCACGATGAACCCGAACCGGAACTGAACCGGAAAAAAAATAACGGTTACCGGCTCATGTCAAAACGGTTCGGCCACGCGCTGTTGACGATGAATGTGCTATCAATGCCATTTGTTTTTTAAAGTGCCGTCAACTGACACACACCTCGCTTACATATTTTTCTTCTCCACTCAGTCTTGGGAATATAAACGCTGCATCCATGAATCTTGAGAAACGCTGCATCCATGAATCTTGACATAGGAGCCAGTATTGCGCTGGTCGCGGCTTGCACGGAAGAAAGAGAATTGGAAGGCTGTGCAAAAGAAAAAAAAGAAATCTCGTCACGGGATTTCATTTTCCTACAATCTCGTAAATCCTAAATGCTGCTGTGTGCTCATTTCATAACACGTTTCTAGAACGCGCGAGTTCTTGAAGCTTGCTTCCATCGGAATGAGAAAAGAAAAGGCTGTGGAGTTTGATAATAAAGCATCCGGTTTCGTATAGGCACTTAGAAGCTAACATATTTGTGAGACAGCGAACTCTTCTATTTTAAAATTTATCCTATTACGTCCTTCTGGCGTTGCGTTCGGTGAAGTGTTTTTCATATTCCGTATCTTGTTTAATGAAAACTTCTTTAAGGGTCTAATTTGAGTTACCGAAGTCTAGTTCAAATAAAGAAAGCTGTAATTTCTCCCCACTGTTCTTTCAATTCCTTACGCACCGAGGTGGCGAAATAGTTAGCGAGTTCTACTTGTAAGTGGGTTTGTAAGGAGGTCGCGGATTTTACAGCTACTGCGTCGGACCCAATTAGATGAAGTCCGAATGCGTAAACGTCGGTGAGGTAACCTTTGAGTGCACATAAAGAAACCATTCCTGGTAGAAATCCCTGAGCCTTACACTACGATGTATCCCGTTTCGTATGTGCTGATTTCAGATGTTTTGTTTGTAATTTATTTTGATGTTGCAATTTGTCATTTATAATTTCCGAACCGGTTCGCAAACCGGTTCAGCGCCCCGAACCGGTTCGGGAACCAGTTTGCGGATCAAATTAATCGAACCGGAACTGTACCGGAACAAAATAAATTTACCTGAACCGTAACCGAACCCGTATTTTTTTCGGTTCGACACACTGGATGGAAGCAACAGTCCCGTCAGTTAGTGGTTTGGCGCAAGCAAGCGTCAGCACCACACCACGAACTAACAGCAACGCTACGGCCACTGAAGACAAAGCTGCGCAGCGAAGGGCACGCGACGCTGAGTGCAAACGCTAATAACACCGTTAATAACAATCCGCGATGCTCCGCATCACCCCATGGTTTCCCCCGCAGGGGGCACCTGTGAAAGCAGGTGTTTGGAGAGTGGCGTCTCCATGGACCCCGAGCCATGCGGGTTCGCCCGCCCACGTCTGGCTGTGCGTGGCTTTCCCGTGTCTGGGGAAAAGGGCATCCTGGTGGTTGAGCCGAGCCCGGGGTAGGTTTGGACCCTTCGGGGCCCCCCGGGCGAGGCAATACACCACTTCGGCCCCCGCTTCTCATAGACGGGAGTCCTGGTAAGGCCCGGCCAGGATGATTCAGTCTAGTCGCCACTTCTACTATCCCCTCTCTACTTTCACCCTTGTCTTCTCCTCCTTTTCACTCTTCTCATTTCTCTTCTTTCCTTTTTCAACTTCTCTGGCGGCAAGGGCTAACCTTGGGTGGCGACAGACCCCTTGTCCAGAACCACACTTGGGTATAGTTCCTGGGCAGTGCTAATAGCATAACGTTTCCAGCAAAGCCCTTTTTGTTATGGTGCGTTATCTATTCATTTCATTTCATTTCATTTTATTATACCTCAAAGGCGCTTCTACCGAAGTGCATTACATGAGGGGGGATAAGAGTACAAACTCACATAAAAAAAAACAAAAGCAAAAGTAGATTCACAAACAAATACAAATAGTAATATTTGCCGAAAAATGGCTAGGGTTAAATCGCATCAGGATGCAAATCATGGTAAAAAAAAAAAAAAAAAAAAAAAAAAACTAATGACTAGCTACCGACATAAACATTTAGACTAACGAAAAACACTTTTGAGGTGTGCCTTGCAAAGATCGCGGAATTTAGCTGGATTATTTTCGAGAGCAATAGCCTCAGGAAGAGAATTCCAGTTATTGATGGCTAGAGAGAGCGGGGAATTTTGAAATTTATTAGTTCTCGCAAATAGAGGGTTTATTTTCTGGCTGTGGTCACGACGTAAGGAGATGTGAGATGGAGGTTGGCAGTAATGGTTTCGGAATGACGAAGAGGAATAGTAGATTTTGTGGAACATGACAAGACGAGCAAGTTTAGTTCTTTCGGCCAGTGGGCAAAGGTCTAGATTTGTTTTAAGTGCGGTTACGCTTGATGTCCGTGAGTAGTCATGAGATATGAAGCGAGATGCTTTATTCTGAACTGATTCAAGTTTGTTAATAAGGTAAGCTTGATGCGGCCACCAAATAAAGTTGGCATAGTCCAATTTAGCCCTCACAAAGGATTTATAGGCTGTTAGTTTAACACAATGCGGGGTACTGTGAAGGTTACGTTTGATATATCCTAGAGATTTACAAGCACTAGAAACTACAGTGTTAATGTGGGTATTCCAGGTTAGGTCGTCTGAAAATGTTACACCTAAATATTTGTAGCTGGACACTTTTTCGAGAGGCAGAGTTTGTAATGTATAATTTCGTATTGCAGGCGTTCGTTGGCCAGTGAATGTTAATAGTTTACTCTTGGTGACATTAACTTTCATCTGCCATGTGTTACACCATAGTGAAAACATATTTAAATCCTGCTGCAATATTAAAGACTCTTCAGGTTTAGTAATACGACGATAAATAACACAATCATCTGCGAAAAGCCTTATGGAAGATGTTATATGGAGAGGAAGGTCATTAATATAGATAAGAAATAAAAGCGGACCCAAAACGCTGCCCTGCGGAACACCTGATATTACGGGAAGGCTAGGTGATTTGTCCTGCCCCAGGTGGACAGCCTGGTTACGGTTACTTAAGAATTGAGCGATCCAGTGGATAATAGAAGGGTGAATGTTTAGTTTTGAAAGTTTATATAGGAGACGTTGGTGAGGAACCGTGTCGAATGCTTTTGAGAAATCAATGAAGATGTTGGGCTCCGTGGTGGGCGGCACACCACAGGTTCCGAGCAAACTTCGCCTCTTATGCCGCTAAGAGGCATCGTCCCGAACGAACTGTCATAGTAAAAGATAAAGACGATGAAACATTTTTCAGATTCATGGTGATTCACTCCGAGGTCCCTGATAAACCTCTCTCTAAGATGTCACCGTTTCTTGTAGCGAAGGTTCTTGACAGCCAGATTGGTGCTGATTACAAGGCAAAGAAACTGCATTCTGGTGATCTTCTTGTAGAAGTTGCCAAAAAGTCCCAGAGCATTACGCTTCTGAAATTGACATCCCTAGGTGACATACAGGTAACAGTGAGCACACATAGAACCCTCAACACCATTCGAGGGGTGATTTCAGAAGATGATCTTCTTTCCAGTAGTGAAGATGAGATCTTGGAAGGCCTGCGGGCATCTAGAGTAGTGGCGGTCAAACGCATTATGACGAGGCGTGACGGTGCAGAGGTGAGAACTAAACACCTTATCCTGACGTTCGAACGTCACACGCTTCCTGCACTCGTCAAAGCTGGCTACTTGAATTGTCGTGTCAGACCGTACGTCCCGAACCCACAGCGATGCTTCCGTTGCCAGCGTTTTGGTCACGGGTCGCGCAGCTGTCGGGGGAGGGAGACATGTGCAAAGTGTGGGAGCCACGACCATGTGGCTGACGTCTGTGAAGATCCAGTTGCCTGCGCGAACTGCAAGGGTTCTCACCCTGCTTACTCTCGGTCCTGCCCGCTGTGGCGACAAGAAAAGGAGATCCTTACCTTACGAGCCAAAGAGAACCTATCGTACCCTGAAGCAAAACAAAGGTTTTCCTTCATTTCTAAAGGTACCTACTCCGACGCGGTGCGCAGGGGCCCTGCACTACGTACGGAGTCCAGGGCTACTCAGGTCTCTCTTGAGGACTTGGCAGGCCCCTCTCAGGCCCCGAAACAACCTGCGGGGAAGCAGGGTGCCCCAGGTAACGCTGGGAGCACACAGACTCCCCAGTCGATTCAGGCACGACCTCCGGCTGACCGGCAGCCTCGTGCCAGTAGCTCTTCTCAAGGTGGAGAGCGAGGCCGTCGTTCAAATCCCTCGGAGGCAGCCCGCCTTGTTTCGGAGCAACAGGGCCCACCTGCTGCTCCATCAACGTCAAAAGACCAAAGTGTGAATGTGGGAGGGTCTCGGCCTGGTACGTCGAAGACTTCTTCGACGGGGTCTGGCCGTGGCCGGAAACTCGTGGTCCAGGTCTCCGACCACGTCGGAACTGGCAAACCTGTGTCCAAGGTTCAGGATGCAGAGGGAGCTGTTGACATTGCCGACTCTTCAGCTCCTTCCTCGGATCAGGAGGACATGGAATGACAAACTGCTAAATCAAAACAAAAAGGAAAAAAGCCGGTGGTTCCTCCTTAGTGTGTAGCACATGTAGGATTGCTTTAATTCATTTATGAAATCTTTTATCCTTTAAAATGGGCTCTGTAATTCTTCAGTGGAACTGCCGTGGTTTATTCACTAACCTTGCAGATGTTGAGTTCCTTTTAGAAGAGTATAAGGCATCTGCCTTATGCTTGCAGGAAACACACTTAAATACATCTCACACTAACTTTCTGAGACGCTATAGTGTGTCTCGTAAAGACCGCCCTAGCATGTCCATTTCTTGTGGCGGCGTTGCAGTGGTGCTTCCAAAACATATTCCATGTGCAGAGGTTCCGCTTCAGACGCCACTCGAAGCTATCGCTGTTCGTCTCTTGTTGCATAAAGCCATAACTGTATGTTCAGTGTATTTTCCACCTTCTCTTTCTCTGAAGCGACAAGATCTCGACTCTCTTTTAAGCCAGCTTCCAGAGCCCTTTCTTTTACTCAGTGATTTTAACGCACATAGTACCCTCTGGGGAAGTGATCATACAGATACACGTGGAAAGATAATCGAATCCATATTATTTTCACAGTCATTATGCATTTTTAATACTGGCCATCCTACATATTTTAGTCCTTCATCCTTGTCATCTACATGCATCGATCTTTCTATTGGCAGCGCAGATCTGCTGCCCGATTTTTCATGGTTTGTTGATCAGAATCCCCATGGAAGTGACCACTTCCCCATTATTTTAAAATGTAACGACACTCCGCAGTCTTCACCTACGCGCCATCCACGCTGGAAGTTTGAAAAAGCAGACTGGAGCCTTTTTAAGCAGTCATCACTCCTCGCCTGTTCTCGCCTCGCTTTCGATTGATGAGCTCAGCCATCTTTTAACATCTCATATTCTCACTGCAGCGTCACTCTCAATCCCTCGGTCATCTGGACAGCTCCCTAGACGACCGAAGCCATGGTGGAATGAAGACTGTAAAGAGAGTCGCAAACAGCAAAACAAAGCTTGGAGTGTTGTAAGACGTTATCCAACTCGGGACAACCTGATATCTTTCCGAAAAATGAAAGCTCGTGCTAAGTACATTCGTCGGAAAGCGAAACGCGAGGCAAAAATATCCGTCCTCTATCAATAGTAGTACTTCTTCCAAGGAAGTATGGGACAGGATTCATAAAGTAAATGGCTCATATCATGCTTTCACTATTCCACTTCTTTCCAGAAATGGAAAATGCCCAAGCAATCTTGAAGAGCAGGGCAACATCCTTGGCGAGCATTTTGAATTCATTTCCAGCTCGCAGCATTACTCGCCTGCTTTTCTCCAACATAAAAGGAAAGCTGAAAGTATGGTACTGAAAACATCTGGTGGTGAACGCGAAGCTTATAATGCCCCCTTTACCTTACACGAACTGAACATAGTGCTCCAAAACTGTAAGTCATCTGCTCCTGGTCCAGATGGTATTCATTATTATATGCTTCAACATCTCCATCCTTCCACACTTAATATTGTTTTATACCTTTTTAATCGTATTTGGTTTGAGGGCTACTTTCCATTGGACTGGAGAATGGCAACAATCATACCCATACTCAAGCCCGGTAAGGATCCATCCTGTGCAGCTAGTTATAGGCCTATCGCTTTGACTAGCTGCTTTGGAAAGACTCTTGAACGAATAATTAACAAAAGATTGATGTATTTCCTTGAACTAAATAGACATCTAGATGTGAACCAATGCGGCTATCGTTCGTCTCGGTCCACTCTTGACCATTTAGTACGGCTGGAGACAGTCGTGCGTGAGGCCTTCGTTCATAGACAACATTGCCTATCTGTATTTTTTGACCTCGAAAAAGCCTACGATACAGCCTGGCGTTTTGGTACACTGAGGGACTTTTATGATATGGGTATCCGTGGTCGAATGCTTCGTACCATTGAGAGCTACCTCAGCAGGCGCACCTTTCGTGTTCAGATAGGAACAGCTTTATCTAAAGTGTTTCTCCAGGAAAATGGCGTCCCTCAGGGAGGCGTTCTTAGTGTCACTTTGTTTATTGTCAGAATGAACTCCCTTGCATTGGCTATCCCCCCATCGGTGCAATATTCACTCTATGTAGACGACCTTCAGATCTCAGTGTCGTCTTGCAATCTGTCACTGTGTGAGCGACGAATTCAGCTAACTATCAATAAGCTATCAACCTGGGCCAATCAAAATGGGTTTAAGTTTTCCTCAGATAAAACAGTTTGTGTGTGCTTTTCTCGGAAACGTGGACTACTTCCAGAACCTGTTCTTGCACTAAACAACTCCACAATTTCTGTGAAGCGTGAGCACAAGTTTCTGGGTCTTACATTTGACAGCAAACTAACCTTTGGTGCCCATATTAAGAATCTAAGATTAAAAGCTTACAAATCACTTAATATTCTTAAAGTCCTGTCCCATCGATCCTGGGGTTCTGACCGGACGTGCCTTTTGAGGATATATCGCTCGATAGTGCGATCACGACTGGACTATGGCAGTATTGTTTACGGTTCAGCTAGGCCTTCCATTCTAAAAATGCTGGACCCTATTCATCATCTTGGATTGCGATTGGCGACGGGTGCCTTTCGCACGTCTCCTGTGCCAAGTCTGTATGCAGAGGCCAACGAGCTGTCTCTTGAGAAGAGAAGATTTTCTCTGGGCTTTATGTATTCCCTGAGAGTCAGGTCCATCTCTGATCACCCTGCGCGAATGGCCGTGGAAGACATGCGCTCTGAAAGGGTGTTTCAAAACAAAGCCACAATTGTGCCTCCCTTCTCTTTGAGATTGAAAAGTGCCAGTGTGAACATGGGACTCGATTGGGAGCCCCCGGTAGTGCAGTCTACTGTTGCGGGAGCACCTTGGGAGCACCCTGTCATTAAGTGTGACCTTTCACTCACGCGATACAAGAAAGCTGATACTCCTAATGGTGTGTTTCTTCAGGAATTCTTAGCACTGCAATGTCAGTATTCCGAATATGTAAGCTTCTACACAGATGGTACAAAGACGGAATCTGCTGCTGGGTGTTCCATGATTGGCCCAACAGTTCAGCTTGTTAGGCGAATCAACTCCTCTGCTTCTATTTTTACAGCGGAGCTCTATGGTCTGCTTCTTACCATAGGCTTCATACTTGATAAAAAGCTCTCTCGCTCCATCGTATACACAGGCTCCCTCAGTGCATTGCATGCACTGTCTTCACTAACACCCCTCAAGCACTTCCTGCTCCTTGAACTGCGAAATAAGGTTGTTGCTGCCTCAAGACAGGGATACGAGATTGTATTTTGCTGGATTTCCAGCCACGTGGGCATTCCGGGCAATGAGGCAGCAGATCGCGCAGCAAGTACTTGTGTAAAACGAACAGTTGACCTCGACAGCATTCCTTATACAGACTACAAAGGCCTTCTCAGGCGTCACGTTAAGCGCAAATGGCAGGCTGAATGGGACCAAGAAATCGGCAACAAGTTGCACATGATCAAACCTCTTTTGAGCGAATGGCAGAGTGCACGCCACCAGGAACGCTTTTTTGAGGTTGTCCTTTGCTGGCTCGGGATTGGTCACACTCATCTGACTCATGGCTACCTCCTTCGTGGGGAAGATGCCCCCACTTGTGAGCAGTGTGACAATGCCTTAAGCATTCTTCATATTCTAGTTGAATGTCCTGCTTATCATGAAGAACGGCTTTTGTATTTTTCGCAGCTGTATCAAGAACAAGTTCCACTACACCCAGCTCTGCTCTTAAGTGATGATTCTCTTGTGACACATACTAATGTTTTCAAATTTTTAGATAGTATCGGCCTTCTACACCGATTGTAGCTTTCTTAACCTACAGATCATGCCCATCACCCTTTTACCTTTTGGTACCCCATTACCATCTTTTATCTAATCACTGGCTACTAAAGCCTCTTTTTTCTCTCCAAACCTTTTCCAGCAATAGTCTCGTTTTTGGCGCTCTATGGCCTTAGTAGCTTTTGCGCCATAAACACCAAATCAACCAACCAACCCCATGGTTCCCCTCGGGCAGATGGTGTAATTTTAGTTTTTAGGTTTTCTTTTTTGTTTTTCTTACTTACCTTAACATCTTTTTAGGGGCCGAACCCACGCCAGAAAGACGTCCGCCAACCCCGGCACCGGAGCCTTCAACTTCAAAGGGACCCGGCGGGAGGCAAGAGTCTACCTCTCCCAGGAGGGTAAGTGGCCCTTTCCTCGCAGTCTTCGCGTGGGCGCCGCCATCTTGAAAAATACGGGCACTAAAACCACTCTACTAGATGTGCCGAGAGTAGCGTCGAGTTATTGAGATGTTCGGGAGGAAATGGTCCCACGCATCCCGGCCGCTTCGGTACGGAGGGGCGGCGTAGACGCGGACGTCGGATGGTACCGGAGGAAGGTGCCGACGAGCCCGTGTAGCCGGCAGCTCCTTAATGCACACTGAGAGGCGGCAGAATGTCGCCCCTGAGGTCGGAGCCGCCTTCTCTTCAAACCTGCCATGCAGAAAAAAAAAATTCAGCGTTGCTTATGCCACGAACACAAAGTCAACCAGAGTTCCAGCGACCTCTGGTCGCTGCGGAGAAAAGCGCACGTCTGCTTTCTCTCCCCTCTTTTCTGCCGCCGTTTTTATCGTCACTTTTCTCGGGACCGGTGAAGTCGGCGCTCACGATTTTTCGTGCTCTGCTCCCATCTTTACCCCCCCCGGTTGCACGGGCGCCGCCATCTTGAAACCGTGCGACGCGGGCGCCGAAGCCGTCGAAGGAGCTCACGAGTAGCGATGCTCGCCTGGCCGTCTCACGGGCATCATTAATGGCACCCGGCAACAGCGACTTCCTGTGATTTTTGTACGGTGTGTGGGGCACCGTGCAATCAAACGCGTCGTTGCGTAGGTGTAAATGAACGCCATTTGCGAGTATTTAGTGCGTGGATTGTAAACAGGTTAAAAGATATATATTTCAGGCGTCTGGGATGACTTGTACCAAATCTAAAAGACACGGGGTGCTTTCCAATTCACAAACTGAAGTTTGCTAATTAGTCTTAATCGACCGAATAATTGGGCAGATCGAGAAAAATGCGGCAACTATGTTAAGACGCTTGCTAACGACGTACAGTTGGTTTTACTTCCCTGGAGGACTCCGTTTGCTTTGTTTTAAAGTTTGATGCAAGTAATCTGGGACACCCCGTACACATTGTCTCGATGTTCCGTAAAAAGCATTAAATGTAAGGGTTTTTAAGATTCCCCTCTCCCCAAAAAGGTTATTTTTAATCTCTCAGAACTGTTTTCAGCTACGGCCCCCCGCGGACCATAAATACTGCTCAAACAAACGAAAAATCGCATAATTTTAAGAGATTGTAGCAGACGGGTAACTTTTAGTTGTCGATTGCGTGCGCGAACTTCGCATTTTACTCCCACCAGGGCGTCCAAAACGGTTCCCCGATCGGCGCATTTACCGCGTCCAAAGAAAAATGGTCCCTCGATTTCCGCCCGATGGCACCGCAGAAGGGCGGTGTCCCAGCGACGGTGTGTTCATTGCCACTTCAAGACCACTTTCGGTGCGCGGGCTTTTGGCGGGACTCTCTTGCAGAGACGTAGCGCACGACAACATTCGTGCCGTCAAGGCGCAAGACGCGTGCAGAGTCTTTCCGGCAGTTTCATTGCAAAGCAGTATGCAATGCATTCTGTGTTAAGTCTGCCTTTGGCACAACAATGCAAAAAGAGCTTCTTTTTTGTGTTTTTTTGGTATTGATTTGCCTAACTGCAGAAATTCCTAGAGTTTTTTTTTTGAAGGTGCGAAATGCTTTTCAATGGAGCTCCATCAATCGGAAGATTTCGCCCATCCATCTCCCGTCAGTGCATTTCCCGCCAGGTTTAGCGGTAAAATTAATAAATGTGTAGCTTCTTTCCGAGACGACCGTTAAGTGTCTTCTAAGCAAATTTAGACGACCGCTCCTGAAATACCGTATTTCATGCAGCGTAAGACTTTAGAAGAAAAACAAATCGCCGTCAGTTTTCTTTTTAAAAATGGCGGTTGACACTTTAGCCCGGTGGAGGCCAATCGGCGGGAGCTAACCAGCGCGGTTGTCTCTCCTCTTCTGCCCAGGGCAATCGGAGGTCGAAGCATCGCACTCCACCTTGGCTCAGGGACATCCGTCGCCTCCAGAGGACCACGCGGCCCCTCATTCCGCGGCTGTCATTTGTGCGGGTGGTGAGGGAGATACTGCAGGGTTTGGCCCCCAGTCACTCCGACCGCTACTACATGCAGAGGCTCGCCTTGCCGGTGCTACAGGTGGGTCTGCCTCGTCTTTTGGTCGCCGTCGTGGCGCCCCGTCGATGTTGGCCCACATGCCGTAAAGTCCCGAGAGATAGCCCACTTAAAATAGTTAGAAAATTGGGTGGAAATGAGGCGTGGGCTAGCTTTTGGTGTGCAGTCAAGGCAAGTTGAAAAAATGCTATTTTTTGATTGTGTGTCCCTGTCAAAGTTGTTATCGCGGCAAGGGGCAATGAAGCAAAGATGACTGTACTTTCCAATCAGCAGTGTTGGCTTATGTCTCGCCATAGCTAACTAGACGCATTTACGCCATGGTCATCATTGATCCGAAACTACGATTACTAGGAGGGGGCCATCTTTCGGTGTTTCAAATGAAATAGCACCTCGAGCCAGAAATGGGGGTGGGTTACCTTTCTCGGATGGGACATCTCTTCGGATTTTACGGTAGTCCTTTTTTTCGTCAATACATGCCTATTCAGTCGTAGGTTAGGTAGGCCTGTGACTGAATCAACCTACGTGGCCTATTTAGTCGATACCACTGCTAGCCTTGGGTCTTTGGCATACGTCGCTTGGCGAAACACGACCGCACGCCGGTAGGATGCTCGTCCAGATCGAAACGGGCAGGAGAGGGGAGGATCACAAAACCCAGGAACCTTGGTTCTTGCTGTGCGAGCTTGTGCTCTCCGCTCTCCGAGCCGCCGTGCACTAAAAGACCCGACTGCCAGTCCTCCATTACGTGAAAGAGCAGCGTCTCCCCTTTCAAGAGGCGGTGCAACGATTTTCTAACTTTGGCCAAGTAATTGTGGGAATTAGTCAAGGCCAACCATAATATGAGGAGCGGGAACCCTTTCTTTCTTGTGTGCATTAGTTTTTAATCTACAAAGAGATTGAACAAGTAGAAGTGTTTCGAGTGAGTTTCGGTGTCGTCTTTGGGACCAGCAGCCTTCCCTGCACGTTGGTCGACTTTTCAAGGTCACGCTTGCCATCGTCGAGGTATCGAGGTGGGACGGCTTGCCGCGGGGAAAGACGTTAAGGTAGCGAAGGAGAGGAAACGGTTTGATTATATTCCCAAAGGTGATAGATAGCGCCGCAAAAACACGCGTACCGCGAAAAAGGTCACGCCATAGTTCCGATGACAACCACACAAAACTGCAAATTAAAAAAAAAATATGGTTTTGCTTTTTGCAATTGCAGTAGAAGATCGATGATATGAATCTCGAGGGATCGCAGGAGATATTTGTATCGTCCAAAATTCATACTAACAAAAAACAAGTCACATGACTATGTGAAACCAAAGGGGGGCTACTTCCAATTCATTGGTCACACTCCCATCTAAAGAAGTCGGTAATGTTCTTCCGAGTCTGGAATACATTTTAGCGCTCAAAAAACAGGGACAAAGAGGCGAGAAACAGACAGCACAGAGCGCACTGTGCTGTCTGTTTCTCGCCTCTTTGTCCCTGTTTTTTGAGCGCTAAAATGTATTCCAAAGTCCAAAACCAACTAGCCCAACAATCTACTCTACTGAAATTTATTTCTTCAGATTCTTCTTTTTTTTCGATGTCACTTAAACGGCACTTTTGAAACACGGAAGAACGAGCATACCTGTCATTCCTGACCTTGATCTCGGGCTCACTATGCGGCGCAGCACATCGAGGGCATGCAGTGTTTCAGCAGTCGTCGGTGGCTGCTTGTCGTTAGTTTACGTCGCCGTCATCATCTCCACTGCTTGACCATCCTTCCAATGCTGTCACTTCCTCAATGATTGCCTCGGCAGTCCTTAATCCGCAAGTAGCGAGGCTGTCATTTGCGGTAATGAAATCGAAGGCCGATTTCTCAGCATAAAGCGCAGGTCTCGGTCCTCAATTCTCAAGTTTTCGTCTGGTTCCGGAGGAGCAGCCACTGTAGGATTTGTGAATTCACACTTGCGAAAGCCGTTAGATAAGGGTTGATTCCACGATCAACGTCAATTCCAAACGTCATTTCTCACGTTCACTCGAGTCAGTCAGAGTTGCTGAAACTTGTTTATCGCGTGACAATAAATATAAAGCAGCAACCCTGGAGTAAGCAAACGCGAGTTACTCCAGCGAGCCAAATTCTCATCACGCGACAACACAGAGCAGCGGTGGACGTGGGTGTGTTTTCGAATTTCGGAACGCACCTACGGTTATCGGGATTGCATGGTGCGTACATAGAAAGAACTGCGAGAGAAAGGACTCAAAAAGTCTGCTACAGTTGTAGGAGTCAAGTGATGCCGTCCTGCAGGATGTGTAAAGGTTGTTGATGATCGTTCACATGATCCTCCGCGGCCGAGAAAGCATTCGGACTATCCCGAAACGTAATAGATTAGTCTTAACGAACTTCTGCCGGGAATTTCGAAAAATTCAAATCTTACCGAAATTCGGACGAACCGTCGTCGTATCATCGAGATTCTACTGTATGCAGCAAATTTGCTGCATTCTGAACGAAGGCGGCACATTTTCTCCTCTTTTGCCAATAGAAACAGTATGAAAAATGTGAGCCGTAAATTTTTCGACATTAAAATTGTGGGCCTGTCCCAGTTCTAACGCATCGTCTCGAATCGTTGGCGTTTGACGGGCGTCACCTCTTTTCCAGGACGCGTCGGAGCAGTTCGTGACTAACTTCCTGTCTGCGAGTTACCTGTGTTCCCTCCACGCCAAGAGACAGACCCTGAGGAGGGAGGACATAATTTCCCTCCAAAACCGCCTCAAGACCTTTGGCGGGAGCCTCGCCCCGGCCTTCTGAAGCCGCCCGGTTCCTTCATACGCCGACAGTGCTGTGTACATAGCTTAATTTTTTTGGGGGGTCAGTTCCACCCGTTATTGTGTTATTTTTATATATTGCCGCGCGCGCAGCTGGCCTAGAAGGCAGCGTGCGCGTGGCATAACGGTTATCGCACTTGCCTTCCAGGCAGAAGGCCAGGGTTCGATTCCTGGCTGCGGCTACACATTTTTGTTGACACTGTAATGTGATGTTCTGGTGAATTCGAGAACCGTCTTGCTGATTCGAGGTTAGAATGTTCTACGCGCCGAACCTTCTACGCCAAACGATCCAGAAACCCACGAGGGTACATAAGGGATTCCGCAAGGCGAGCGGAGTCAGTTTCGCCCCAGCACTTGCCTCTGCTGTCTCGCCGACTTCGACGCGACACTTTATTATTATTTTCTATTCCCTTTTTGTTTTGGGCACAAGTTCGCCACATTAAACGTTTATTTCTTCCTGTTGATTTATTGTTATTCTGGTCACCACCCGTGACATTCTGGTGGAGGTGCGGGGTACCGCATGTCCGTGCAAGCGCACCCCTCCGAGTTCCCGCAGTACGAGTCCAAACCCAAGCTCCCGAGTACCCAACGAAGACACTACCGAGACCCGAGTAAGTCGCCGCATCCAGTTCCTAGACCCGGAATACGGACTGCTGGCAAGCAAGACCAAGCAAACCAGAAGGACGACGATGGCCAACCAGTCGGAGACCCCAGCCGCTCTTGCCGTCGTTTACCTGCCCGTCGTACCGTGGACGGCTGCTCCATTCCACGGCGAGCAGTACGAGGACGTTGAAGACTGGATTGACGAGTATGAACGCATTGCACGCCACAACTGCTGGACCGACGAGCAGCGCCTGCACAATGTCTATTTTTCGCTTGTGGGGACCGCCAAGCGCTGGTACAAGAATCATGAGTCCTCTCTGACGTCGTGGGACATTTTCAAGACCGATCTCAAGGCTACATTCATCAACCACCACCGCCGAGAGAGAGCCGAGGACCTACTGCGAACCAGAACCTAGGGCCCCAACGAGAGTGTCACCGGCTTCGTAGAGGACGTCCTGCGCCTGAGCGCCCGCGCCGACCCTCGGGCTACAGAAGAGAAGCTATGAATCCTCATGCGGGGCGTGAGAGAAAACATCTTTGGTGGCCTTGCCTGCAGCCCTCCGACAACTGTCGAAGATTTTGTCGCCGAGGCAACAAACATCGAGCGTGCCCTGCAAGCCCGAGCCAGCCACTACAACCGAATCGCCGACACGCCTGTTGCTTCGACGCTGGCATCTTCCCGAATCGACGAGGGCCACATCCGCCCTGACAACCTTCGTGAAATTGTCCGGGAAATCGTCCGGCAAGAGCTCCGGAAAATTCTACCCGACTCTGATCGCCCCGCCTCGATCTCTATCGCCGAGGTCGTACGGGAAGAAGTGCAGAGAGCCATCCAACCAGAGGTTCCCATCAGCATGGCAGTCCCCGAAGAACCCATGCTAACTTACGCCGCAGTGGCCCGACGGCCACCGCCTAGCTCCTACTCGCGCCAATGTCGCGCCGCCCCGACGTCAGTCTCCTGCACCGCAGCACGACCGACGCCACGACGACCAAGTCCAGTACGCCTGCACGGAGCCCCGCGTACCCCGAAAGACCGACGTGTGGCGAACGCCTGACCAACGCCCTCTGTGCTTCCACTGCGGGGAAGCAGACCACACCTACCGCCGATGCCCATACCGTCGACTCGGGCTGCGCGGGTTCCACCCGAACGACCCGCGACCCCGTTATGGTGAACGGCCTCGGGAAATCGACGAGTACCTGCGACGACCTCAGTCCCCCGAGCCTGCGTCCCGCTGAGAGTACCGGTCGCCTTCGCCACGACGTCCAGCTTCACCGATGCACCGACCCCGACGTGAAAGCCTGTCGCCCCTCGCTCCACGCCGGGAAAACTAGGCGTGACAACCTCTGGAGGTGGAGTTGCCGAAGACGACCGACGCCAAGATCCTCCACGAACGTCAGAGGGCCCCCACTCGAACGCTACCAGAGACCGAAACGACGCCCTTGCAGCGGTGTCCAATAACCTAAACGTCGTCATTGACGGCCACGACGCATCAGCACTCGTGGACACCGGAGCAGACTACTCGGTCTTGAGTGGGAGACTCTCCCGACGCCTTCGAAAAGTCACCACGCCGTGGGATGGACCACAAATACGGACCGCCGGAGGGCACCTCATCACACCAGTCGGGAGATGCACTGCTCGCGTCGAGATCCACGGTGAGACGTGCCCTGTGAAGTTCGTCGTTCTGCAAGAGTGTTCGAGGGACGTTATCCTCGGAATGGACTTTCTCTGCGAGTATGGCGCCGTCATCGACCTCGGGGCAAACCAGCTAACGCTGCGAAAGCCTGTTTTACCGCCGGTGGAGACCAACACGACGTCAACCGCGATCAGAGTTATCGTCGACCTTGTGAACTTACCGCCGCGGTCGAGTGTTTTCGTCACCGTCATAACCGACGCAGCCATGCACGGTGAAGCTCTTCTGGAAGCTCTTCTGGTCCAACTGCTCCTTGAGAAAGGAATTGGCGTCGCACGAGGCGTAATGGATCTCCAAGGACGTACAACTGTTCTTGTGACAAGCTTCCAAGAGGAGCCGCAGCACATAACGAAGGGTACCACTGTGGGCCACATTGAGGAGTTTCAGGCGCCAGCCGTGGTCACCGCAATCTCCGAAGAAACCTCGTCGTCACAACAGAACAGCACGCCGCCGCCGCCTATCGACATCAACCCCGAGCTCCCAGCTCCTAAGCGCCGGCAACTGGTTGATCTCCTCGCCGAATACAGTGACTGTTTTGCCACGTCGTCGAAAGTTCGCCAAACACCAATGGTGAAACATCGCGTTATTACCGACGACGACGCGCTCCCTGTCCATCAATCGCCGTATCGAGTCTCCTTAAAGGAAAGGAAGGTGATTCAGGATCAAGTCCAAGCAATGCTCGACGACGACATCATTCAACCCTCAAGAAGTCCATGGGCGTCCCCAGTCGTCCTTGTAAAGAAGGACGGAACCCTGCGGTTCTGCGTGGACTATCGTCGACTGAACGCTGTGATGAAGGAGGACGTCTATCCGCTCCCCCGCATCGACGATACGTTAGACCGACTGCAGAGCTGCCTCGTCTACCTCGACGACGTCGTGGTATTTTCACGAGATTTCGACGAGCACCTGAAACGGCTTCGAGCCGTGCTTCAAGCCATCAAGACCGCCGGCCTGTCACTCAAGCCGACAAAGTGCCGATTCGCCTATGGTGAACTTAAGTTCCTTGGCCACGTCGTGAGCAACAAAGGTGTTCTCCCGGACCCCGAGAAGACCCGCGCCGTAGCTGCACTTACGCCGCCGTCTGACAAGAAGGCAGTGAGAAGATTCCTCGGTCTTTGTGCCTACTACAGACGATTTGTTCGGGACTTCGCCAAGCTGTTTGCACCGCTGACGCACCTCACGAAGGACGCCGGAAAGTTCGAATGGACAGACGAACACCAGCGGTCATTCGATGAGCTGAAACAAAGACTCCAGACGCCCCCGATTCTTGGCCATTTCTACCAGTTCGCTGATACAGAGATCCACACGGACGCCAGTAACACCGGACTTGGTGCGGTGCTAGTTCAAAGGCAGGACAGGGCAGAGCGAGTCATCGCATATGCGAGTCGGATGCTGTCTAAGGCGGAGAGGAACTACTCTACAACTGAAAAGGAGTGCCTTGCTGTCGTCTGGGCAATAACGAAGTTTCGCCCATATCTGTATGGAAGTCCTTTTCGCGTCATCATGGACCACCACTCGCTCTGCTGGCTCGCGAATCTGAAAGACCCCTCCGGACGCCTCGCCCGGCGGAGCCTACGACTGCAGAAGTTCGACATGACCGTTGTGTACAAGTCCGGCCGGAAGCACAATGACGCCGACTGCCTGTCAAGAGCTCCTGTCGAGGCCGGACCTGCCTGTATCGAAGACGACAACGACGACGATGAGTGTTTCCTCGGCGCTTTGGACGTCAGCGACATGGCAGCACTCCGAGACGACCCTGAACTGCGAGCGCTCATCGAGCACTTAGAGGGACAAGCGAGTTCGGTTCCCCGTGCTTTCCTAAGAATCCTGCATACATTCTCCATGCGGCAAGGGGTGCTGTACAAGAACTTCGTCAACAACAACACAGCATGGCTGTTGGTTGTTCCTGCCAGCCTTCGAGATGAAATATTCCAAGGATGCCATGACGACCCAACGGCTGGACACCTTGGCTACAGCAGGACGCTCGCCAGGATTCGAGAAAAGTACTACTGGCCGAGGCTACCGAAGACCGTTCACCTATACATTCGATCATGCCACAAGTGCCAGCGACGCAAGAAACCGCCGACGAAGCCGTCAGGACTTCTGCAGTCGATTTCTCCCTGTCTATGCCGTTCCAGCAGATCGGAATGGATTTACTTGGGCCTTTCCCGCCGTCAACGTCGGGAAACCGCTGGATTATCGTCGCCACCGATTATCTCGCGGTACGCCGAGACAAAAGACCTTCTAGCAGGCACGGCTGTTGAAGTCGCCAAGTTTTTTATCGAGTCCATCGTCCTCCGGCACGGCGCTCCAGAAGTTTTGATTTCAGATCGCGGATCATCGTTCATGGCACAGCTGACCCAAGAAATCCTCCGACTCAGTCACACCAGCCATCGCCGCACCACGGCGTACCACCCACAGACCAACGGGCTAACGGAGAGACTCAACAAGACCATCGCCGACATGATCTCCATGTACGTCGACGTGGAGCACAAGACATGGGACGAGGTGTTGCCGTACGTCACATTTGCCTACAACACGGCCGTACAAGAGACCACCGGAGTGACACCTGTCACGATCTTTCTCGAACGTGGACGAAGGGGGCCGAAGCACCCGCCGAGGAGAGACGACACGCAGCCTGGTTGTGAGGGTGGACGATGACTGGCCGGAGCGCGTGCGCTCAGCGGCGTTTATTAGTGCGGTGAACAATGTTTCCCGCCGAGCCTGGCAGCCGCAGACGGGCGGACTGGAGGGGGGTGCCACTAACTTGTCACAACACCCTTTCAACTGGTGCATGGGCGCAAGGTAACGACAATGCTGGACGCTCTGTTACCTCACGAACCGGCTGTTGACGCAAGCGACAACGCCCAGGTGGTTGCCCAAAGGGCAGAAGAAGTCCGTCAGCTCGCCAGACTCCGGATTAAGGCTCAACAACGTGTCGACACTGGCCGCTACAACCTTCGTCGTCGGGACGTCCACTTCCAGCCCGGAGACAGGGTGTGGGTGTGGACACCGATTCGCCGTCGCGGTCTCAGCGAGAAACTCCTGAAACGTTACTTTGGACCTTACAAAGTGCTTCGTCGACTCGGGGATCTGAATTATGAGGTGATGCCCGACAGAACACGGGCTTCGTCACGCTGCCCTCCACGACCGGAAGTCGTCCGTGTCGTGCGACTGAAGCCGTACTACGCTCGATAGGACTGTGGACCTTATGTGTTCCAAATGACTCATTAGTTTACCGTTCTTTTTTGTTTTGTTTTGCTTTGTTTTTGGGTTGCATCGGGACAATGCATTTTTTTAAAGGGGGGAGTAATGCCGCGCGCGCAGCTGGCCAAGTAGGCAGCGTGCGCGTGGCATAACCCGGGGAAGTCCCCAGGTCCTGATGGACTAAGTGCAGCTTTTTATAAGTCGTTTAAACATGAGATTTCGCCCATCCTATCTATTGTTTTCAACGAAGCTTTTGAGCTGAATGTCCTTCCACCAACGTTTTTGTCGTCGCACACTGTGTTAATCCCAAAAACGGAGGACGAAATCAAACTAAGACAGGTCACAGCTTATCGCCCCATAAGCTTAACTAACGTCGACTATAAAGTACTAATGAAAATAATGGCCAGACGGTTGCAATCGGCAATAACAGAACTAGTCGGTCCCCACCAAACTTGTGGGATAAAGGGCAGAACTATTTTTACAAACATTCAAAAAGCTCGGAGCGTGCTGGAGTGTTGTGATGTTATGAATAGGGGTGTAGCTATGCTACAAATTGACCTCGAAAAGGCCTTCGACCGTGTACCGCATGAACTTCTTTTATCTGTCTTAGACCATGTAAATGTCGGTTCAGTTTTACGCGAATGTGTGCGGATGGCGTACAGCGGTTGTACGACCAGTCTTATAGTGAATAAGTCGGTTGGAAAGCGCATAAAGGTAGAGCGTTCCGTACGCCAAGGATGTCCTCTTTCACCCCTTCTTTTTTGCATTTATATAGAATCATTTTGTTTGAGCATCATAAGAAGTGACAGTATCAGTGGGTTTAACCTTTTTGCATCGGAAGTACTATTTTAGCCTATGCTGATGATATCGCTCTGTTTTGTGCAAATCAAGAAAGCATAATTGAAGTTGTGAACATAGTGAAACGTTTTTGTGCTGTCAGTGGAAGCGCTGTAAACTGGGATAAGTGTTTAGGTTTTTGGCATGGCCAGTGGTGTTCCACTCCTAGTGTTTTTCAAGATATAAAGTGGTCAACCACCCCTGTAAAATATTTGGGCGTACCTCTCGAACTACTGTGACAGTGAGCCCTATTGGCGCAGGCAGGCACTAGAACTCCGCGAGAAAGCGGAAAGCTGGAAAGGTTGGGAATTGTCTATTTTTGCCCGTGCGACAGTTTGCAATTTGTTCCTTGCTTGCAAACTGTGGTACGTGCTACAAGTGTTGCATTGCTCGCTAGTTAATGTTCAAAAATTGCACCGCGTTTTTGCTGTTTTTATTTGGGGCTCGTCATGGGAACGGACGAGTCGTATGAACCTTTTTCAGCGCGTCCGCGAGGGCGGACTAGGTTTGTCACATTTATTTCTGCGCCAAGTTATGAATCGTTTTATTTATCTTCGAGATGTTAGTGACCCGTTTTTACGAACCGTCTACCAGGTGAGACTGTAGAACTCTGCCTGAGTTTATTGTTTCTTCGGCATGTGTGCCAGGCGGCATCCACGGATATCTCAAGGAAGTTGTCGCGTCATGTAATTTTTTGGCAGCCAGGTTTTCTTTTGAATATTTGAGCGAAGTATCCAGAAAAAAGTTGTATAGGGATCTTTCTGACGTTGTCTTTCCCGTACCTTTGTATAGAGCGTTGTATTGTGCAGGCCCAGGACAAGATGTCTTAAAGCAGGTTAAGAGAATGCTCGTTCCACCTGGGGCTAAGTCATTCTTTTTCAAATTAAACACCGGCACCTTAACTGTAAAGACTTTGATGAAAGAAAAGGGAATGTTCGTCCCGTGGGGCGACCACTGTTTTTTGTGTCAAAAGCCCGAGACAATTGAGCATGTTTTCCTGGAGTGCTGGGATGGTGTCTTTTTCTGGGACGTCCTCCAACGCACCCTCAAAAAAGATTCTCCGTTAGACATGCATGGTATTAGATACCTACCCGTTGAAAACAAGGACGGCGTGTCCTTCAACATGATCATGTTACTGGGCCTGCATAGTATTTGGAGTTCACGGATGGCTATGCGCCATGCTGACATTGACGCGCGCGAGGCTCGGGAATATTTCAGCGAGAGTATTGCCTCGATTGTTGAAGTGTACAAGGCTCAGAGCTGCGTGCCAGAGTGGATTCAACAACTGGAAGCAGTTAGGAATTTAAAAAGATTTTAACTTATACTACTAGCTGAAAGGCCGGCTGGTAGTTTTTTAGCACTGCCAATTTTGCTGTTTTTGTCCTCAGGCTTGTATATATTAACTTGCAAAAAACGGCAATAAAGAAAAAAAGCGTGCGCGTGGCATAACGGCTATCGCGCTTGCCTTCCATGCAGAAGGCCAGGGTTCGATTCCTGGCCGCGGCTACACATTTTTGTTGACACTGTAATGTGATGTTCTGGTGAATTCGAGAACCGTCTTGCTGATTCGAGGTTAGAATGTTCTACGCGCCGAACCTTCTACGCCGAACGATCCAGAAACCCACGAGGGTACATAAGGGATTCCGCAAGGCGAGCGGAGTCAGTTTCGCCCCAGCACTCGACTCTGCTGTCTCGCCGACTTCGACGCTCGCGACGCTTTATTATTATTTTCTATTCCCTTTTTGTTTTGGGCACAAGTTCGCCACATTAAACGTTTATTTCTTCCTGTTGATTTATTGTTATTCTGGTCACCACCCGTGACAATATTTATGGACTGTATTTTTATATATTTATGGTTTTTTTTTCTAGTGCATCTGAAGAACACTCGGCACGTTTCTGCTTTAGTTAAACGGTCATGATGCAAAATCTTGCAAATTTTCCAGTTATTCGTAATATGAAATCATTGCAAGCGGCTTAGTGCTCAAGCTTTTTTTTGCTTTCAGTTGAATTAGGTAATGATCAGGAAGTTTGATGTCTGATAGCAGTGAACTGAATGCCCAAGTATACTAGGATTCTGTGTTTTCGAATAAACCCAGAGAAACGCCCACCGGTAAAATTTTTGTCAATTTGGATTTATTCGTTAAACTCCATTTCAATCTCCCAATGCAAAAAATATAAAAAAGATGGTAATATAAAACTAAGTTTGGTAAGTGTTGAAGGTCAATAGTCCTAAGAAACTGCCATCCCAGTTTCCCTTCGAATCTCGGGTCATTCACAATCGATGTCTTACCGTTTAACTCATCAGCATTCATTCAGGACAAGTCATTGTACTTCCGAGTCGGAATAACAACCACTTTTCAGGTTTCTAGTCTGGACCGTATTACTTGTACTTGGAGTTGGATTTGTACTATTATTTGTAACTGAAAGCTATGGGCCTCGCTTTCATTGTCCACGAGGGCATTGAAAGCGAGACAGAGGAATTCCCCCTGGATGGATGGATGGATGTGAATGGCTATATCCTTTGTAACGGGTGGGAGCTTGCGCCACCTAGCCTAATAGCCACGTCCCACTAGAGCGAAAAACAGCAACAAACGACAACGAGAGAGCCTGTTTGTCAGAGTCCGCCGTCCCACCTGGCGGACACGACGCAGAACACGGGGACAAGGAAGCTTGTTTCCTAGTGGGACTGGAGTTGTCAACAAAACACTTCAAAATACACAGACAGAGTCTGGCGACACAATTTTCGTGGTTATCTCTTTGAGCGTAAAACGTGCAGACAAACACGGTGAAAGTGGAGACGATTACTTTATTTCTTGTTTAAAGCTTCTGCTTGTCTTCATTTGCCATCGGTGCATTTCTGAAAACAGTCATGACAATCGACACCCAACTTTTTCCAAACTAGAATTTCTGAATCGTTCCTCTTTTGGGTCGTTCGAAGCATTCCAGGTGGGCACCACGGAATTTCGCATCGATTTGAGGACGTTTTTAATTTCAAATCCGAATGACCGAGGGCAGGCGTTTTATGGGGGATAATCACAGAATGGATGACAAGTCTCTCAATTTGCCGGAATGGCTTGCTGCAGAACTGGCGGAACGTCGTGTCCTACTTCGTGTTGAGTGGCCCTACTTTGGCGAGTCCTGGCACATGGGCGTATCCATCCTGATGCAAGGGCGTAGACTTCGGCATCTTGAAGCACCAACTCGCGCACCAAGTTTTCACGAGCAAATCCAGCCACAGCAAATTCCCTTTTGCAACACGACATCTAGCAAGCAAGCCGTGCCCCCGACCACTACGAGCAATCCAAGAATCGGAACTGCAGGAGCGGGAGGGAACGATCAGTGGCCGCCGAGGACTGAGTCACGGGAGGAATGGGAGGAACGGTAGAAGGAGGGTGGGGAAGACAGCAACAGAAGGCACAAGCGGGCAAGAAAATTAAGTTTGTCCCCAAGTGATGTTCCTCGGTGGGACTGCTTGCTGCGCTTCAAGTTCAACGACAGACAAGAACTCGTCAGTCGTCGATGGTTTGTCAGCGTTTGTCGCGGGTGTTGGTCATTGCAGTGGAACAACATCAGCAACACAACGTTGTGGTGTTGCCGGACAAAAATCGGTGTTTGTCGCTCTAGTGCAAAGGTGGCCAGGCTGACCCGGCCTAAGAGCCACAAACAAAACTACGAAACTTTCAAGAGCCACGGGGGGGGACTTTTGTCTAGAGCAATTAACGAAACTCGAACTACTTTCAATCTATCCGAGTCAAAAGCAGTACAACTTACGTAAGGTAGCAGTAGCACAAGACTACCAAACTGCAACCTGTCTTTCGACCTAAAACTCGTTCCATTTCTTTTTGTGATCAAGAGGGAGGGAGGGGGGACGAGAGGGGGGGGGGACCGCAAGCTGCACTTTAACATGTGAAGTCGCGAGCCGCAGCTTGGCCACCCCTGCTCTAGTGTGACGACGCTATAAGAATTTTCTACTCAAAGTGCACAAATCTATGCTATACATCCCTAGCGAGGCCTTTCCCAGAATTAGCGACACCTTCCCAGATTGACAATCATGGATGAACCCCTGGTCTCAATCCTGGCAGTGTTACAGCAGTGGAACGCGGGCACCGCAGATGCCTGTTCTGCTGCGGCTCACTAGCATGTCAGTCGAGGGCGACTCAAAGAGTTCCAAGCTGGGACGTTGGGACGAAATCAACATTTTCCCCCATCTGCTTGGTCTCTTTGCTTGAACTTCTAGAACGAGCCACACCGGATCAAGACAATCTGCACCAGTACATGGCAGCTCCTATGACCAATGCCTTCATCTGAACCGCCATTCTCCAGCAGTTCTTTTAGGCACAGTCTTCAGAAGGTAATCAAATGAGCATACACAAGCTACGTCGGAGGTCCAGGTGCAGTTTAAGGTCTTGCATGCAAGAAATATTTCTCGAGACATTCACAACATATGTTGATGAACACCAGTGTTGCACGCAATCATCTGCCAAGAAACCACACTTGATCATGCAGACGCTTGCTACCCAGATGTTGATTGCGTAGAACCAGATGGTGCAGCCCGATCCTGCCCATCAACCAGGCCTTTGGCACGTTCCCTCTACTCTGCAGCATTGCAGATGCTTGAAGTAGACTGTAGACTGCCTGCCTGATGGGGAAAGACCAAGCAGTCAATCCAAGCCACTCTTGAACCAATGTGCAGAAAAGGAAATTCAAACATGAAGATATCAAACATGCTGTAGTCAAGAAAGATTGTAGGTTGCTATGCTTGTTCTGGGTGTGTCCTGATCAATCCATTAAGTGGGAGTCGGAGACTCGCCCTTTTAAAGGGCCCCTGAAAAAAAAAAGTTTTTTTTTTAACAATCTATAGTCGGTGACCAGTCAAGAACGAAGTGGAAGCTCGTCCCACCTCTTTCCAGTTTAGCAGTGCGAACTCTGGAGAGGAGGCGACCTCCTCTCCACCGTTCGCCCCACTGAAGTGGAAAGGGGTGGGAGGAGATTCTACATCGTTGTTGCCCTGTCACCAACTATAGTTGGGACACGCGTGTAAAAAAAAATTTAAGTGAGGAAAAATTATTTTGGAGCAATATTGACGGCGCAAGACGCGATTTAGTCAACAGTCGCGTCCCTTACCGCTTGTTTTCTCTCTCGGCATTTCAGGCGCGTGGAGCAGAGGTCGATCACCTTCGCCTTCACGACCGATATGGTCATTTCGGAATGACCCGTGGCCTCATGGACTTCATGCTCAATTTCAATTAAATCTCTCGCAATCAATATTGCTCTAAAAAAACTTTTTTTTTTCCTTATTTTTGTTAGAAACTTTTTTTAGCACATGTGCCCCACTAGACTGTTTAAAAACAAAAACCTTTTTTTCCTTTTCGGGGGTTCTTTAAGTTAGCCGCAAAGTTACCTCCCAACCAGCAAGTTATCCCTTGAAGTCATGCTGCATGCTACCTTAGGAAGAAAGTTGAAAATGGGAAATTTGGATCGGAATGTGCAAGAATGCCTTCCAAAGCGAAAAGCATTGATGTGTATGCTCCGCCTAAGTGCTTACCCTGCTACATTTCACCAAAATGTGATGAATTTATGCCTACAATTGCACCATAATGGAGTTTTTGTTTATAGCTACCAAAACTAATACTTCAGGCGTCGCAGTACTGCCAGATTGTTCCTGCAACATTGTGTGAATCGTTCAGAACTTCCCGTTATTGCTTAGAATAATGTGCGATTTGATTCGATTTACACACCGAACATGACTCAGTCCTCGGATGTTTCGTGATATCTCTCATTGTACGTGGAATGTTCAGGCAGTCTAATTATCTCCGTTGAGCACGCTTCTCGCACCACGCACTGGTGCACTGCCAAGAAGTTACACCAGTGGAGTGGGCATTGCAATTCTGCATATATCGCATTGTCGCAGCGCAGCCTTGTCTTAAAGGCGCACCAAAGTGCTTTTTGAGATCCTTGTTTTATTGTTATAACTCAATCTACAAGCACTAACCGTCCTTAAAAAAACAAATTACATTCATCTGAGGCCGATTTGCATACTAAAACAATTGATCAAAATTCTCGACACTTAGCGTCAGCGCAGAATGACAGATGGCGCTACCGAACCTTGGTGAATACGGTCAAACAGCAGACGGCACGTGTCGGACACTCGCGAGGGATGGGGTCCACTGTGGACAAGCTGCCGACCAGTCGTGCTCGTTCGCGCGGGAACCCATCGCTCGCGAGTGGCTGATATGCACTGTCGATCGTTAGACCATATTCAGCAAGGTTCAGTAGCGCCATGTGTCATTCAGCGACGATGGTAAGTGTCTGGAACTTTGATCACTTTCTTAAGATACGAAATGGCCGCAAATGAATGTAATTTCTGGTTTTTTAGGATGATTAGTGCTCGTAGATTGAGGTATGACCATAAAACGAGACCGTCGCAACACGCTTTAGTGCCCCATTAAAGGAATACCGAACCGAAATTCGGATTTCGCAAAATAAGGATGCACGAGCGTTGAACAAGACGCTAGGAACTCCAAGACATGACTCTTGCATCAATATCTCAACCGGATGGCTGCACTTTTGGAAAAGGAGGGCGGCAGAATTTCAGAATGAGGGGAAGCGGCCTCGCTTCTCTCCTCCTCGCTTCAGTTCACTAGCTCAAAGAGACGTAGCGAGAAGGAGAGGGAATGGGAATCGTGACGAGACTTGTCTCGTCGGCCGTGTTCACTCACACACTTCTTTTCCGAAAATACAGCGATCCGTTAGAGATATCGCTGTACAAGTGTTGTTTTGGGGTTTTGCAGCGGCCCGCCTATCCGTCCAGCCTCGTTTTGTGAGCTCGAAATTTCTGTTCACTATCGCTTTAAGGGTAAAGCACTATTCCAGAGTGAAAAGATGGACAACAAAGCACGAATTAGAAAAAAAAATATATATATGTGAAAGGAAAGGGAACTTGTTGAATGCTGATGTGATATTTGCCTTGCAGTAAACTTTGCTAAATAAAAATCCGGTCAGTCTATATCAGGGGTGACCAAACTGCGGCTCGCGAACCGCATGCGGCTTATCGCGGGTCCAAGTGCGGCTTGCTGGTTTGGGGTGAGCGTGCCACCCTACCCCTCCTGTGTTCCAAAGACGAACAGACTTTTACAATTAAAAAAAGCTCACAGACTTGGCAGCCTTGTATTACACTACGTAGATATGGCTGGACTGGTTTTTGACACATTAATGTGTCCAGTGACACTGTTTCCTTTATTGTTCTAGAGAAAATTTCGAACCGTATACGCACAACGGACGTCAGGGGCAGTGGCCGGCTAGCAAGCCAGCTGAAGCTTTCATTTTTGCTGAGCCGTTAAAGTAACGTTCTGCTGCTTGCTGTTATTTGTTGTAGTCAACAATTATACTTGACCTTTTTGGAAAGCACTGTTCCCTCCAGATAGTTTTAAGTAGCCTTTCTCTCTTTATTTTTCCTGTTGCTCTTTGAACTTTTGTTGTTTTGTTTGCGGCTCTAACGCCATGTCACTTTGGCCACCCCCGGCCTATAGGTTAGACTTGGAAATATAACACAGAATTCCTTTATGTGGTTAGCATACCTATTGAATGATGCTTGCTTATCCTCATCAGTATAAGTAAATAATCCAATCATCCCCAGAGCCCGACCTATATTTCTGGGCGTGTGTAGCCCGTTATTTCTATATGTCCAGACTGACCCCAAAACACAACTGTGAGCTACACCTGAATATGCTGGCAGAGGCAACATTACCGTTGCTTTCCACACCTTCAATTTGTTTGGTGGGAATCAGTCCAGTTAGTTATTGCTGGTTCCATCCCAAATGTTTTGATTCTGGCCACAGGTCTCCAATACTCAATAAGAGGCCTCCATATTATATAAACCTGCTCTGTGTCATTTAGTGGCAACGAGCTGTTTCCTATGCTCTGTTCACTACCAAGCTGACAGTGCGGTGGGAGCTACGCCGTCACTGGACCTATCGACCGCCTTCCTCTCATCACCGGACCCTGCTCCTGGCGCACGGGGCGGGAAGTGCGATCAAATGGCAAATGATGGGCATACAACTGGTCCAGCAAGCACTTCCAATGCACCGTCAGCTTAGAGTTGAGCCGACTATACCAGTTGTGCGAGTGTACATAGGCCAGGTCAGAGCCCGTGTCGTCTAGGTTTGTGGCAATTTAGCTCTGCCATAACCCACGAAGGAGCCAGGCATGTTATTTTTGGCACAAGTTCGCCACATTAAACGTTTATTTCTTCCTGTTTATTTATTGTTCTTTTGGTCACCACCCATGACATTTTGGGGGAGTTTCTGGGTACTCCATTCTATGCCCGTTGAGCGTACCCCTCCAATTACATCCTGGCCATGCGACGTGCTCAGCCCCGGAAGGCTACCCTTCGCCGAAGACGCCGGAGTCCGAAGAAGCCGCCGTACCAGAGGTCAGTCCCGTGAATTGGGTCTGCTGCCGGACAAACCCAAACCGAAGAAGACGACGATGGCCAACCAGTCGCAAGCCCCCGCCGCTCCTCCCGTCAACTACATGCCCGTCACACCGCGCATGGCTGCCCCCTTCCACGGTGAACTCTATGAATATGTCGAAGACTGGATTGACCAGTATGAACGCGTTGCCCGCCACAATGGCTGGACCAACGAGCCGTGCCTGCACAACGTCTATTTTTCCCTTGATGGGACCGCCAAGCACTGGTACGAGAACCATGAGTCCTCTTTGACATCGTGGGAAATTTTCAAGACCGATCTGAAGGCTACATTCGTCAACCACCACCGCCGAGAGAGAGCCGAGGACCTACCGCGAACCAGGACCCAGGGCCCCCACGAGAGCGTCAGCGGCTTCGTAGAGGATGTTCTGCGCCTCAGCGCCCGCGCCGACACCCGGGCTACAGAAGAGAAGAAGCTACGAATCCTCATGCGCGGGGCGAGACGACATCTTCGGAGGCCTCGTCCGTTACCCGCCGGAAACCTCCGACGCCTTCGTCACCGAGGCGACAAACATCGAGCGCGCCCTTCAAGCCCGCGCTTCCCACTACCAGCGGCATCCAAGCGTCACTGCAACCGCGCTGATAAGCGGCGAAAGCGCTCCTGGTACGGACGTCCGCGAAATTATCCGGGAGGTCGTCCGGGAGGAACTGCGAAGGTTGCTGCCAACCACCAGCCGTCCGCCATCCATTTTCATCGTCGAGGCTGTCCGAGAAGAAGTGCATCGGGCGCTCGAACCAGAGGTTCCTGTCACCACGGTGGCACCGGAGGAACCGATGTTGAGCTACGCTGTCATGGCCCGATGACCGCCGCAAGCTCCCCGCCAAGCCACGGCGCCACCCCGAAGAGACGCCCCAACGCCGCAGTACCCCCGACGACAGAAAGATCGGGCGCACGTTCACCCAGACCGACCTGTGTCGAGGAAGACAGACGTCTGGAGGACGGCCGACCGACGCCCGCTCTGTTGCCACTGCGGGGAAGCTGACCATGTGTACCGCCGAGGCCCATACTGACGGCTGCGCGGATTCCACCCAAACGACCTGCGCCCCCGGTATGGTCTGTATGGTGAACGCCCTCGGGAGATCGACGATTAACTGCGACGACCTCAGTCCCCTCAGCCTGCGTCCCACCGAGAGTTCCGGTCGCCTTCGCCACGACGTCCAGCTTCGCCGATGCACCGACCCCGACGTGAAAGCCTGTCGCCACTCGCTCCGCGCCGGGGAAACGCGGCAACCCCGGAGGTGGAGTTGCCGAAGACGACCGAAACCAAGATTCTCCACGAACGTCGGAGGGCCCCCACTCGAACGCTACCAGAGACCGAAACGACGCTCCTGCAAACGGTGTCCAACAAACTAAACGTCGTCATCGACGGCCACGACGCATCAGCAGTCGTAGACACCGGAGCAGACTACTCAGTCTTGAGTGGGAGGCTCTCCCGCCGCCTTCGAAAAGTCACGACGCCGTGGGATGGACCTCAAATACAAACCGCCGGAAGGCACCTAATCACACCAGTCGGGAGATGCACTGCTCGCGTCGAGATCCACGGTGAGACGTGCCCTGTGAAGTTCGTCGAGGGACGTTATCCTCGGAATGGACTTTCTCTGCGAGTATGGCGCCGTCATCGACCTCGCGGAAAATCAGTTGACGCTGCGAAAGCCTGTCCAGCCGCCGGCGGAGACCAACACGACGTCAACCGCTATCCGAGTTATCGCCGACCATGGGAACCTACCGCCGCGGTCGAGTGTTTTCGTCACCGTCATAATTACCGACGCAGCCATGCACAGTGAAGCTCTTCTGGAAGGCAGCGTCCAACTGCTCCTCGAGAAAGGAATTGGTGTCGCACAAGGCATAACGGATATCCAAGAAGGACGTACAACTGTTCTTGTGACCAACTTTCGAGAGGAGCCGCAGCACCTAACGAAGGGTACCACCGTGGGCCACGTCGAGGAGCTTCAGGCACCAGCCGTGGTCGCCGCAATCTCCGAGGAAACCTTGTCGCCACAGCAGAAGAGCACGGCACCGCCGCCGCTCGACATCGACCCCGAGCTCCCAGCTCCAAATGCATCCTCAGTCCTCCGCTGGGGTGTGCTAGATGCCCGTCGTTGCTTTAGCACGCAAAACCCCCAAATTTGAGTTGTTTGTCCAATGCATACCTAACCAGATGTGAAGGGGATCTGGTACACAACCCCTAGTGCGCATGAGACAAAAGGAGTGCGGGAGTTAACGGCTGTCCCTATCCGCACCCGAAGTGCGAATAAGGGTGGATTTTTATCCGCACCCGAGGTGCGAATTAGGACGCATTTTTATCCGCACCTGAGGCGCGGATAAGGGTGATTTCTTATCCGCACCCAAAGTGCGAATACGCACGAAGTATTATTATTCTCATTGTTATTATTATCAGCAGTAGTATTATTAATTATTCTTCGAGTAATTTTAAGTCAACTCAGAGTGCGATTGCAGCGCCACAAAATGTGGAGCGGCTTTATTTGCTTTGCTTTGTGTCACCGTGCCGCCGACCGTGCTCAGGTGCGTGCTTCGTTTAATCGCCGGTTGGCAGCCTGTCTACGGTTTAAACACTCTCTAATTTATTGTTATTTTCGGCATGTCGAGTCTATTAAAGCAGTTGAGCACGTAGTCAAGGCGTCAAGGTCTGTCGAGGCAGTACCTACTGCAGTACTTTACAGCCACGCTGGCTGCGCCGGCCCTATCCGAGTCGGGGTCTTCGGACTTTCCTGAAGACGATGTTTCTGACGTGGTACAAGTTGGAACTGCCTTCGATGACTTCAAATCCTTCGAGAAGGCCTTCAAGGATTACCAACAGGCAACGCATCAGCTCTTCGTGGTGCACAGGTCCAATTCTGTTGAAGTGGCGAACAGGGGCTTGGATCCCCCCAAGACGTTGAAAGCGGAACTCGTTTACGCCAACGTTACGTACAAGTGCAAGCATGCAGGGATGCCACGGCATGAAGGAAAGGGTCTTCGGCCAAATCAACGGTAGTTTGGGTTATTATGCAGTCTTCATTCTTGTCTCATGAAAATGCCGAAAATAAACAGCTTAGCACAGAGACACTGACAGGGTATTTATGCTCGCAAATGTTTTTATTTGCACATTACGTATGAGAGCCCCCAGAACAATATTCGTGGCTCGAAATTCGTTTTCTTTCCGCCCGAAAACCGCCGATCGAGAACAGCTGGTTTGAGTCGCGCTCACTCTCTTCTCCGTGGTCCATAGCCGTGGTTACTTGCAGTTTTCTACGGTTTAGACACAACCCCACCAAAATCCACTTTCGATTTCGAGCAGCTGCGTTTTTCTTCTTTTTTTAAAATTAAAAATAGGCGTGATGTTGCAAAATATTGATTGGGTAGTCTTCTGACACTAATAAATCGCAATGCAAAAAAAAAAAAAAAAAAAAGGAGGTGTCAGTGTCTCTTTAACAATAGAAATGTTATTTAAATTGTTAATAACATTTATCTGTTGTGTTCTCGTTGTCCGTGTTTTGCACAGTCCCTTGCATTTGACGCAGCTGCCTGAGGGGAAATAATGCAGGTAGTTCTTTCTTACTGGCTGACAACGAATGGACATGAGAAAAATGTTTAAGAAATGCTGGCATAGCTCGGAAAAAAGAATTTCGGCAGTGCTCGTTCTTTGCGTGTAAACTGATACCAGCTACATTCAGTTTATCCAAATGCATATTTGCCTTGGTAATAGTGCAATGCCTTTGGAAAATAGATGTTGGCAGGCCACAAAGACCGACATGTGCTAAAATTCATCTGATCTGTATTACCGGTGACGGATACAATTTTAATGCAAGCTTCTGTTTCGAATTTTATTCAAACAAATAGACGGGTGAAATGCTTCCATTATAAATTTTGATCAATTATCATGTTGCTAATACTTGAGTTGTATTGGTTTTAGACATTGCAAAATAACTGAGATAATTAAAGTATATATACCTAGAAGTAATCTTTTTACAAAGCCCATGTAAATTAGAAAACATTTTTTTTTTGCTGCGGCCCTATTATGCATCTGAATGATTGACTGCAGCTCGTACAATATCGCACCCAAAGAATTGGTACTGAGGTGCTGTGCCGTGTCTATGCGCCGAGAAGGTGAGGAAGGAGGAGATGAGGGCACGCGGGGACGTCAGTATGCTGAGCTCTGGTTGGAATGATTAGTGGGTACACCTAAAGCTAGCAGCCTTTGTCTCCATTGCACTTGTCAAATGCGTTAAAACACGGAATGCAGGCGTTCGCCATTTGGCTTTCGCATTTGAACGGGTTCCACGAATGCAGTGAAGATAAAGGCAGCAAGCTTTAGGTCTACCCACTAATCATTCGAATCAGAGCTCAGCATTCTGACATCCCCATGAGCTCTCGTCGTCTCCTCCCCCTCACTTTCTCGGTGCATTCTTTTGATAGCCGGTGCAATATCACCTCGACAAAAATGCCAGCAGTCACGTGATTGTTAACAGCCAATGAGAGCCAACTCCCTCTCCGCCAATGCTTAGAACCCTGCTTAGTGTCTCCTCGTCCTCCTTCGCTCCCTCTCTACTACTGTTGTTATTCTCCTCATTTGCTCTCATGGTCACTCAGGTGTGCAGTAGCTCGGAGGGGTTTGCATATACAGGTTGTCGCCTGTTTAACGCGCTGGAAGCTTTTGCTGTTATGTAGCAGGCACATAGTCAGAATTTTCTTACGGGGGGGTGCCCGTGTAGGTCAAAATGCTCTGGGTAGAAGAGGGGAAGAGGAGGTGGCAGCAAAACTGAAAAATTCTGGGGGGTGCTCGGGCCCCCTGGGCACGCCCCACGAATTTGTGCCTGTTATGTAGTATGATATGGACAATATTCCACAGGCCAGTAAGGCATGGTCCATAATAGTCGTCTGCTGCTGCCAAATATGGATGGACAGAACAGGGTCTGCTGGCATCATTTCACTCGGTCAGCTTTACGTCACAAAGAGCTTTCGATAAGACTCTGAGGAGCAGCCAACGCTTTATTAGGAGAAGCTAGGTCTCCCAGTGAAAAGTCTGCTGCCTGTCCAAGACTTATCGAACACTCTTTTTTACATTGTTCTCATCAGCTTCGACCTGCTTATGTTTTGTTTGGGCTTCAGTCGGCTGCCATCGAAGCCCCGGCACCAGGATTATGGCAAATCAATGTTATGTGAATATCACCTATTTGGGTCACTGATCATTTTTAGAAATTACTTTTTGAGAAGGATGGGCTCAATTTATATAGTACAACAGTCGAATCTCGTTAATTCGAACCCGAGAAGGACCGAAAATTTGTTTGAATAAAGCAAAGTTTGAATTACCGGGAGTTTCCTTCCATAGAGACACATAGGATGGGACCTGCATGTTAGTATGAATTATCCACAAGTTTGAATTAAGAGTGTTTTAAGTAACAAGATTTGACTGTAATACTTAAAACAAATATAACTACTATAATGATGTTGTTTCACCCATACATTGTTTGCAACTTTATCTGATAATAAACTTGCTTTCATTTCAGAACAACAAAAGTTGACTGTACAGCGTTTGTCAAGTGCAGCGCTAAGAAAGACATTCAGAAGCTCGTAATAGTTGATGTGTGCCTTAAGCACTCGAATCACGAGGTGAGTGAGGCCGTATTTCGGCACTACCCACAAAATCGCCGCCTGACTGCTGAGGAAGCACTTCTCGCCGCAGAACCTGTGAATGAGCTTCAATCAAACCCCTCACTTCTGCGAAGTTTCCTCCAAAACAAAACTGGAAAACCACTGACAGCAAAAGACATCGAGAATGTTGTTGCACGTCTCAAAGGAAGCAAGAAGCCAGATGTTGACCAACTTGCCGAAGAGATCAAAGAAATCTTTCGAAAAGATCCCACAGCAGCGGTAACTCTCGGAACAAGTGAATCCAACGAGATGGAGCTTCTTTTTATTCAAACTACCATGATGGCCCAGTTTTATGAAAAGTTTCCCGAAGTGTTGCTCCTCGACGGCACCTACAGGACCAACAACCTGAAAATGGCCCTCTTTGTTTTTATGGTGGTCGACGGAAATGGGTGTAGCCAGGTTGTGGCTTACTGCTTCGTAAGCAGCGAGGATCTTGCCCACATGGACACTATGATGAGGACCTTTGTGGGCCTGCAGGGAATGCAGAAGACAAAGTGTGTCATCGTGGACAAAGATTTCAAAGAAATAAGAGCCATCCGTGACAACTTTTCGCCAGACACTGTCATTCAGCTGTGTGAATTTCATGTGAAGAAGGCGTTGAAGAGGGCTGTTGGCAGCAGCAAGACGGACAATGACAAGAAGATGCTCAACAGTCTTTTGGAGCGGATGATCCATGCCCCAAATGAAGAGGCCTACCAAGATCTTAAAGCAGAATTGGACCGCACGGCCAGCAAAAGCTTCACAGAGTATTTCAACAAGAACTGGGATGGCATCCAGGACATGTGGGTTCGCTATCGTTGCGACAGACACTTCAACCTCGGCAACAACACCACGAACCGAGTTGAGTGTCACAATTCAAAACTGAAGGCAGTCTTGAAAGCAAATGACAAACTCCATGCAACTTTGAAGTCTATGCTTAAGCTCCATAGCATCAAGATAATTGAAGCAGAGCACAGGCATGCCCTCGATGCCACCACGACGTTCTTCACGTACAAGAGCAGCTCTGATCTAATTCAGCAATGCTCCTCACTGTTGACGCCGTTCGCTACACAGGCAGTAGTATGTGAGGAGGAACGAGCTAACAAGATGGCTGGAGCATCCATTGCAAATGATGGCGAGGACTACTCTGTCACAACTGAGAGAGGCGTGTATGAGGTACTCTACACTTTGGCGAGCTGCACGTGCAGAACTTTTACCACAATGGGAGTAATATGCCGCCATATAATTCTCGTATCGTGGCAAACAGGACGTGCGATTGACGTTGCTACGGCAACAAACTCCAGGTGGAAGAAAGCGTCGCAGCCGTACCTTCCTGCAGAAATCAGCAATCGGGGAGCACCACAGCTTCAGTGCATGCAGCTGAAAGAGCCAGACTACAGTACCGCTTCAAGAGGAGCGAAGTACAACCATGCTCTTTGTCTGCTGAAAGACATTGGGGACCTGGTGGCAGAGTGCGGTTCGGAAGAGTTCAAGTGCAGAATTAATCTAATCAAGAAACTAAAGGCCTTGTGGATGGAAAATAAGACTGTAGAAATTTGGTGCAGCAGTGGCACCGAAAGTGATGAAGATGCCTTCCCAGAGGACTGCAGTGACACAATTGCAAGAATCTCGGAAGAATCAACCCCTAGCAGCCGTGTCCGCATATCATTGTCATGCTTGCCAGACTATCAGGTACCAAGTCCCCTTCCATTGCATCTGTTTCATTTTTTTTAATCTATGTCCCTTCATCCAGTCCCCTGGTGCAGAGCCGCAGTCTCATGCAGAGCCTGTAACCCACACACCAGAAATAGTTTCTCGGCAAAGCCCTCAGGTACTTGTCATTCTCCCCTGCTTTTGATTATTTTTGACCTGTGCTATTTTATACAGTTCCCTGGCACAGCACCACGGCCACCTGCAATGCCCGCAGCCCAGCCTCTGACACCAGTGTCTTCCCAAGGCTACCAGGTAACTGAGTCCTTCTCCCATGCCTTCGAATGTTTTTGACCTGTGCTCTCATCCAGTTTCCTGGCACAACACTGCGACCATCTCCAGTGCCTGCAGCTAAGTCTCCGGCAGCAGTGTCTTCCCAAGGCTCCCAGGTACTGAGTCTTCTTCCCATGCATTTGAATGTTTTCTACCTGTGCTCTTTCATCCAGTTTCCTGGCACAGCACTCCGGCCATCTCCAGTGTCTGGAGCTAAGTCTTCAGCAGCAGTGTCTTCCCAAGGCTCCCAGGTACTGAGTCTTCTTACCTTGCCTTCGAATGTTTTTGACCTGTGCTGTTTCATCCAGTTTCCTGGCACAGCACTCCGGCCATCTCCAGTGTCTGGAGCTAAGTCTCCAGCAGCAGTGTCTTCCCAAGGCTCCCAGGTACTGAGTCTTCTTCCCTTGCCTTCGAATGTTTTTGACCTGTGCTGTTTCATCCAGTTTCCTGGTACAGCACTGAAGCCACCTCCAGTGTCTGGAGCTAAGTCTTCAGCAGCAGTGTCTTCCCAAGGCTCCCAGGTACCGAGTCTTCTTCCCTTGCCTTCGAATGTTTTTGACCTGTGCTTTTTCATCCAGTTTCCTGGCACAGCACTCCGGCCATCTCCAGTGTCTGGAGCTAAGTCTCCAGCAGCAGTGTCTTCCCAAGGCTCCCAGGTACTGAGTCTTCTTCCCTTGCCTTCGAATGTTTTTGACCTGTGCTGTTTCATCCAGTTTCCTGGCACAGCACTGCGGCCATCTCCAGTGTCTGGAGCTAAGTCTCCAGCAGCAGTGTCTTCCCAAAGCTCCCAGGTATTGAGTCTTCTTCCCTTGCCTTCGAATGTTTTTGACCTGTGCTGTTTCATCCAGTTTCCTGGCACAGCACTCCGGCCATCTCCAGTGTCTGGAGCTAAGTCTTCAGCAGCAGTGTCTTCCCAAGGCTCCCAGGTACTGAGTCTTCTTCCCTTGCCTTCGAATATTTTTGACCTGTGCTTTTTCATCCAGTTTCCTGGCACAGCACTGCAGCCATCTCCAGTGCATGTAGCTAAGTCCTCGGCAGCAGTGTCTTCCCAAGTCTCCCAGGTACTGAGTCTTTTCCCCTTGCCTTCGAATCTTTTTCACCTGTTCTCTTTCATCCAGTTTCCTGGTACAGCACTGAAGCCACCTCCAGTGCCTGCAGCTAAGTCTTTGGCAGCAGTGTCTTCCCGAGACTCCCAGGTACTGAGTCTTTTTCCCTTGCCTTCGAATGTTTTTGACCTGTTCTTTTTCATCCAGTTTCCTGGCACAGCACTGCGGCCGTCTCCAGTGTCTGGAGCTAAGTCTCCAGCAGCAGTGTCTTCCCAAAGCTCCCAGGTACCGAGTCTTCTTCCCTTGCCTTCGAATGTTTTTGACCTGTGCTGTTTCATCCAGTTTCCTGGCACAGCACTGCGGCCATCTCCAGTGCATGTAGCTAAGTCTCCGGCAGCAGTGTTTTCCCGAGACTCCCAGGTACTGAGTCTTTTTCCTTTGCCTTCGAATGTTTTTGACCTGTTCTTTTTTACCAGCTTCCTGGTACAGCACTGAAGCCACCTCCAGTGCCTGCAGCTAAGTCTCCGGCAGCAGTGTCTTCCCGAGATTCCCAGGTACTGAGTCTTTTTCCCTTGCCTTCGAATGTTTTTGACTTGTGCTCTTTCATCCAGTTTCCTGGCACAGCACTGAAGCCATCTCCAGTGCATGTAGCTAAGTCCTCGGCAGCAGTGTCTTCCCAAGTCTCCCAGGTACTGAGTCTTTTCCCCTTGCCTTCGAATCTTTTTCACCTGTTCTCTTTCATCCAGTTTCCTGGTACAGCACTGAAGCCACCTCCAGTGCCTGCAGCTAAGTCTTTGGCAGCAGTGTCTTCCCAAAGCTCCCAGGTATTGAGTCTTCTTCCCTTGCCTTCGAATGTTTTTGACCTGTTCTCTTTCATCCAGTTTCCTGGCACAGCACTCCGGCCATCTCCAGTGTCTGGAGCTAAGTCTTCAGCAGCAGTGTCTTCCCAAGGCTCCCAGGTACTGAGTCTTCTTCCCTTGCCTTCGAATATTTTTGACCTGTGCTTTTTCATCCAGTTTCCTGGCACAGCACTGCAGCCATCTCCAGTGCATGTAGCTAAGTCCTCGGCAGCAGTGTCTTCCCAAGTCTCCCAGGTACTGAGTCTTTTCCCCTTGCCTTCGAATCTTTTTCACCTGTTCTCTTTCATCCAGTTTCCTGGTACAGCACTGAAGCCGCCACCTCCAGTGCCTGCAGCTAAGTCTTTGGCAGCAGTGTCTTCCCAAGGCTCCCAGGTACCGAGTCTTCTTCCCTTGCCTTCGAATGTTTTTGACCTGTGCTGTTTCATCCAGTTTCCTGGCACAGCACTGCGGCCATCTCCAGTGCATGTAGCTAAGTCTCCGGCAGCAGTGTTTTCCCGAGACTCCCAGGTACCGAATCTTTTTCCTTTGCCTTCGAATGTTTTTGACCTGTTCTTTTTCATCCAGCTTCCTGGTACAGCACTGAAGCCACCTCCAGTGCCTGCAGCTAAGTCTCCGGCAGCAGTGTCTTCCCGAGATTCCCAGGTACTGAGTCTTTTTCCCTTGCCTTCGAATGTTTTTGACTTGTGCTCTTTCATCCAGTTTCCTGGTACAGCACTGAAGCCACCTCCAGTGCCTGCAGCTAAGTCTCCGGCAGCAGTGTCTTCCCAAGGCTCCCAGGTACTGAGTCTTCTTCCCTTGCATTCAAATGTTTTTGACCTGTGCTCTTTCATCCAGTTTCCTGGCACAGCACTCCGGCCATCTCCAGTGTCTGGAGCAAAGTCTCCAGCAGCAGTGTCTTCCCAAGGCTCCCAGGTACCGAGTCTTCTTCCCTTGCCTTCGAATGTTTTTGACCTGTGCTCTTTCATCCAGTTTCCTGGCACAGCACTGCGGCCGTCTCCAGTGTCTGGAGCTAAGTCTCCAGCAGCAGTGTCTTCCCAAGGCTCCCAGGTACCGAGTCTTCTTCCCTTGCTTTCGAATGTTTTTGACCTGTGCTGTTTCATCCAGTTTCCTGGCACAGCACTGCGGCCATCTCCAGTGCATGTAGCTAAGTCTCCGGCAGCAGTGTTTTCCCGAGACTCCCAGGTACTGAGTCTTTTTCCTTTGCCTTCGAATGTTTGTGACCTGTTCTTTTTCATCCAGCTTCCTGGTACAGCACTGAAGCCACCTCCAGTGCCTGCAGCTAAGTCTCCGGCAGCAGTGTCTTCCCGAGACTCCCAGGTACTGAGTCTTTTTCCCTTGCCTTCGAATGTTTTGACTTGTGCGCTTTCATCCAGTTTCCTGGTACAGCACTGAAGCCACCTCCAGTGCCTGCAGTTAAGTCTCCGGCAGCAGTGTCTTCCCGAGACTCCCAGGTACTGAGTCTTTTTCCCTTGCCTTCGAATGTTTTTGAACTGTTCTTTTTCATCCAGCTTCCTGGTACAGCACTGAAGCCACCTCCAGTGCCTGCAGCTAAGTCTCCGGCAGCAGTGTCTTCCCGAGACTCCCAGGTACTGAGTCTTTTTCCCTTGCCTTCGAATGTTTTTGACCTGTGCTCTTTCATCCAGTATCCTGGTACAGCACTGAAGCCACTTCTAGTGCCTGCAGCTAAGTCTCTGGCGGCAGTGTCTTCCCAAGACTCCCAGGTCCTGAGTCTTCTTCCCTTGCCTTTGAATGTTTTTGACCTGTGCTCTTTCATCCAGCTTCCTGGTACAGCACTGAAGCCACCTCCAGTGCCTGGAGCTACGTCTCCAGCAGCAGTGTCTTCCCAAGGCTCCCAGGTACTGAGTCCCTTGACTTCGAATGTTTTTGACCTGTGCTCTTTCATCCAGTTTCCTGGCACAGCACTGCTGCCACCTCCAGTGCCTGCAGCTAAGTCTTCGGCAGCAGAAGGCTCCCAGGTACTGAGTCATTCTCCCTTGCCTCCTAATGTTTTTGACCTTTGCTGTTTCATCCAGTTTTCTTGTACAGCACTGTGGCTATCTACAGTGCCTGCAGCTAAGTCTCTGGCACCAGTGCCTCCAAAAAGCTAGTTATTCATACGAGGGAAATCAAACACTTCTTTCTGTGGCGTGCGTATCATTTGACGATGACGTCATGCCTTTCTGAGGCGGCGCGGTGACGCACAGCTCTGCGTCCAAGGGTGGAGGATGTGCTCACACGGTACAAATGCTTCTCGGTTTCTCCGGCTTGACGTAAGCGGAGCTGTAGTGGAAGGGGTCCCACTGGCTGATGTCACACACATCTGTCCGTGAACTTTTTTTTTTTTTTTGTGTGATACCGCATAATCTTCTGGCACAAGAGCCTCACCAAGGCTCCTAGGTACAAAAAATCCTTATCTCTTACCTTTGATTTCTCATTTCTTGCAGCTCCCAAATGCAGCAGGGCTGGAGGAAGGGGTGCTGAGGAAGTCTCTTTCCATGAAATTGAGCCAAGGTTTCCAGGTCTGGAGTCCTTGGTTTTGTGTTTGAAAACTTTGTTAATTTTCATTATTTTAACCCTGGAGAGTGGGGACAGCAAGGACAACAGAACACAGATCTGTGTCGTGTTGTCCTTCTTGTCCCCACTCTCCAGGGTAAAAATAATATCTAAACTCAACCAGCTCGCATGCGCCCTTGCTTTAACTTTGTTAATTTCTCATTTCTTGCAGCTCCCAGATGCAGCAGGACCAGAAGAAGGCTTGCTGAAGAAGTCTTTCTCTATGGAATTAAGCCAAGGTTTCGAGGTTTGGAGTACTAGGGTTTGTTGTTGAAATCTTTGTTAATTTTTCATTTCTTACAGCTCCCGGATGCAGGAAGACCAGTGAAAGGGTTTCCGAGGAAGTCTCTTTCCATGGAATTGAGCCAAGGTTTTGAGGTCTGGAGTCCTTGGTTTAGATTTTGAAACCTTTGTTAATTTCTCGTTTCTTGCAGCTCCCGGATGCAGCAGGACTAGAAGAAGGCTTGTTGAAGAAGTCTTTCTCTATGGAATTTAGCCAAGGCTTCGAGGTCTGGGGTACTAGGTTTTGTTTTTGAAATCTTTGTTAATTTCTTTTTTTCTTGCAGCTCCCAGATGCAGCAAGACCAGAAGGCTTGTTGAAGAAGTCTTTCTCTATGGAATTAAGCCAAGGCTTCGAGGTCTGGAGTACTATGTTTTGTTTTTGAAATCTTTGTTAATTTCTCGTTTCTTACAGCTCCCAGATGCAGCAGGACCAGAAGGCTTGCCAGAGAAGTCTCTCCCTATGGAATTAAGCCAAGGTTTCGAGGTCTGGAGTCTTTGATTTAATTTGTTCTAGAAAACTTTGTTAATTTCTCGTTTCTTGCAGCTCTCGAATGCAGCAGGACCAGAAGGCTTGCCGATGAAGTCTCTCCCTATGGAATTGAGCCAAGGTTTTGAGGTCTGGAGTCCTATGTTTTGTTTTTGGAATCTTTGGTAATTTTTGGTTTCTTGCAGCTCCCAGAGTCAGCAGGACCAGATGAAGAGTTGTCAAAGGAGATTATGCCTGTGCAACTTAGCCAAGGCTTGGAGGTATGAAGGACTGGTGCCTTTCTCTCAATTGCTTTTTAACAATTTTTTTTTTTGTTTAGTCTTCTGATACAGCAGTAAGTGCAGCAGTGAACAGTGCCCTGCAAGGCGTGAGGCTGTCAGCTCGCAAGCGACCACGTGGAAACCCCTGTGGATCCAAAGACTCCTGCACAGGAACTAGATTTCCTTCTAGAAAGAAGGCAAACCAAGCTTCATTAAATTGTTTATTTGCAGCGCTTCCCACAAAAGAGAAGACATTGCGTAAGTGCATTCATTAGGCATTTCATTGGTGTAACTTAGTTGCATAAATAAGTGTTGTGGTAATTTATAGGTATGCTGCACTGGTTCGTCGATGGTGAGACTGCATCCGACACATTGAAAGATGGGTACTGCATACAGGAACGGGATATCTCTGTCACCTCTAAATCATTGTCAAGTGGTGCCTTAGACACCCGAGCACCAATTCTCACATTGAAGAAGTACTTCTCTCGAGCTGCTTGGTGCAAAATCAACGAACTTCGTACGTATAGGATCTAGCTTTAAAATTTTATGTAGTTTTTCTACTGCACTTGTGTTTTTGACTGTAGAATAGAATCCTGTTTTTATTTTTTCTAATGTTTCAGTGAAAGAAAAGAAAGAGCAAGGTCTGTGGTTTTGCCATAAATGTGACCTCGAAGATGACCACACCATCAAGATGATAGCGTGTGACCTGTGCATGGAGTGGTACCACTGGTGAGCTAATGACTCTACTTAAAACTGTATTTTAATGCAAGCTAAATATAAAACTTACTCATGCAGAGCATATGTGCAAGTGTGGAGAAAAGCTTCAGCTCAAATTTTCCAAGAATGTAGCATAGAAAATGCCTAAAAAGAAGTTATTCTCACTACTTTTGTTGTGTCCTAACCTTGCAATGTGACTGCCATCTGAGCAAGTGCTTTTTTTCTTTTCTGAAGGCCTTGCGTAGGTATCGGCAAGAAAACTGTTCCCAGAGGGGATTGGTTCTGCTACAACTGCAAATAGGAAAACAACAAGGATCTAGACACTACAAGTCACGGACAAGAAAATGATCACAAGAAAATAATCTCCTGAGCCAGACGGTCAACTTGGAGTAACTTCTCTATTTCCTGTGTATACTGTGACTCAACGTGTGGATCTTATTTTTCTTGAAGTAACTTAGGTTTCCAGAAAGATTGATTATTCCAGAAAGAAGATTGATTATATTTATATTGCCTATGGACCGTTTTGTTGGTCTTCAAGAAGTTTTTTCGATTGTTAACATAATTTTGCATCTTCCAGATTTTTTAAAATGTATTATTATTTTTTTTAATGTTTTGACAAGCTTTACATTCTTTATTTTTCAGTGATATCTACTGCATTGCATGTGTCATGAGTGTGCTTTTTATTTTTGTTTTGAGGCGTTTTTTTAGTATATGAAATTTGTGTGGATTATTCTTAACATTTCTTAATGTTAATTTTGGTATGTTTCAATGCATCTTGTATAATTTTTAATGATTCATTTATATTTTCTTTGTCATGTGTCAATTCTTATCTTCAACTGTCTTTAGCAGTGTGGCAGTATTTTAATTCAGTTTACCGTTTTAGCATGTCATGGAGTCGCACTCAAGGGTTTATTTTCGCTCATTGTTTACTGTACTGTACATTTCAATGCTAGACTCACTATTACAAACAATTATGCACAGATGTTGGGACATATTAGGTCCTGGATGTCAAGTAAGCTTCTAGATGTACCACATTTTGTCATGTGAATCCTGCATTTCATGTTCTTGAGTTTTCGATTTTTATATCTTGACCTGTAGCACATTTCAAACGATTTTGACTTTAACTGCTGCTGTTTTTCTTCCTGCTTTTCCACTGAACTTTTTGAAATATGGTTTCTTCTTGATACTTGAAAATAAATTGTACAATGGTCCAAATAATGCCTCTCTTGCAATTTGTATCAATAAAAACATTTGATAATCCTCAATGTACTAGTTATTTTGTGCAACATGAGCCATCATTGCATATCTGGAACAAGATTTACCTTCGGATACATGCCCTTTTGCATAAGGGCACTGCTTTAACCGTTTTGCTTAATGCACAGTTAGAGAATTCCACATGCAGTGTTACAGGGAACTGACATGGTGTAACATATCGTCCAAGAATGGAACAGGAACTCGGTCTGCTCCGATCTGCTCGCTGAGGCTATGGTTTTTTTCTGTTTACTATGTTATGCTAAAACAGAGTATTGTCATAGTCATTGAAGTTCCCTCCTAATGACGTTTCCTCTAACTTTCCCTTGTTTTGCTGGTTGATGGATATTCTGATACAACACATTTCGAGGAAAGGCACCAAGGTAATGTATTTCCACTTTGGCGTGTTGTTGCTCGTGCAGAAATATGGCTGTGCTTCTATACAGCGCGGTGCCTTCTGTTCCTGTAGTTTCTAAGTGTGAAGAAGCCAAGAAAGTACAGCGGTGCAGCAGTTGCATCTCTTAGTAACAGTGTAAATTTCATGTCTAAATTCTGCTTCAAAGTTCTTTTTGTTTTTTTCTTTCTTAATGCACAGTAACTGAATTCCTTTTCGTTTGCTAGCCAGATTTCATTGAGTTTCTAAGTTGCGGCATTCGATCCCAGTTATTAAAGTTGTTGGCGAGGTTTAGATGCATGTCATAACAGTTACAGACCAACATTTTTCGACAAGGTTCCATCGCGAGCGGCTTTGCAAAATCCTTTTTTCGCGAGCGCTCGCGAAAGCATTCAACAAAGCCGTGCTCCCGCGCTCAAATTAATCAAGATTCTAACAAAGCTCACATTATCTCGAACAGCCAGGAAGCGCGAGACTCTAATCCGCACCGTCCACCCCGCCTCACAGCCCCCCAACTGCCCCAACCCCGCACCGCTGCACCCCTGCACTTACCCACTGTGGCGCTACCACACACACACGCCAACGAAAAGGCGTTGCACCATCGTTGTGTTGCACACACACACACACACACACAAATTAATAATAAATTTGCGCGTATTCGCACTTTGGGTGCGGATAAAAAACGACCCTTATTCGCACCCTGGGTGCGGATAAAAATGAGTCCTTATTCGCACCCCGGGTGCGGATAAGAATGCGTCCTAATTCGCACCTCGGGTGCGGATAAAAATCCGCCCTTATTCGCACTTCCGGTGCGGATAGGGACAGCCGGGAGTTAACATCACAATGGGCGCGTTCAGTAGCGCCTCCCTTGCCTCCGAACGGAGTGCCTCGAGTTGGAGTCATCGAAGCGCCTACTGAACGGCAAAAAAACCCGCGGCTCCAAACCTGCTTCTACGCAACTTCCGCTTCCTCCCCTGTGCCAGACAGTCTCCGAATAAACTGGAAGCAGACGATGGCGAGCACGATCGCTTTTATTTGACGCCGGTATTGAAGAAGTCTTTACAAGGTCGTTGAAGAAGAAGCGGGTGATTGTACACATCAGCGCTGCTGTTCGAAGCGATGCAACGTGATCGAGTCCTTCGCTTGGCGGTGCAAAGGCAGCTGCTGTTATAAAAGCCGATAAAAAAACGTCGTCAGCACACGCAAAATACAGAGCTCAGCGAATCTACCCCACCGGTTGCGATACTTTCATACGGCCATATGTTTGTCCTGCCCTTCGTAACGAACTTCCTATAAAATGTATTCGTATACACACGGGAAGTTCGGCCGCGCTCGGCGATCAAGGTTTTGTCGGCCGAAGCGAGCCTCAGCCAACGTGCACCCCGATTTAGCTACGCAAACAAAACTTTAATCGGTATCATGCTCTGCGTGACTGTCCAACCGGCTTCCAAAGTCGCGTTCATACCCTGCCTTGCTCTGTTCAGCGCGGACAGGACTATCGTCGATATTCACAGAGTTCCCGTGCAACGGTGATCAAGACACGGCGTCAAATGAACGTTTGCGTTGTTTATTAGCATATTCAAACCAAACAAAATACGGTCCAATGCATTTTCCAAAAGAGCCTTACCTGAAAAAGATATTCGAACGCGTTATTCGTCTTACCTCGAGCACTTTTCATTAACAAAAGCGAGCAAACGGCGCACCCGCGATTGAACCGAAGCAGCTTATCCCGCCATATTGTTTGTTTTTTCCTCTTTTAGCACCGGAAATCGTCACCAGTCAGGAAATTACGTCATTTTAGCTCCTTTGACTCTACGTGCACCGTCTCCGGACTCGGTGCTTCGGAGCTTGACTCCGATGCCCCGGATGCCCCGGAGTTACGTGCACCGGAAGTGACTTTTGGCCGTCCAGTGGAAGGAGTCAGTGACTCCTTGACTCCGGGGCCGCTACTGAACGCGCCCAATACACCCTCGCGTTTGCCGATTTCAAAGCGCGCTAGCCGCTCGTTGGCTAGGCCTAGCGTGGCGTGGGACCCCTCGTTGGAAACAGCAGTTCTTTCTCTTTTGTTTACGCCCCGGCTTTTCGTTCAACGCCGGACATTCAGGCGAGAGAACCCCCGCGAAAACATCATTCAGAAAGAGCTATGAAACGCTCTAAGGGCTCCTATTGGGCAGCTCGACGCATTCGGAGCTCTGATTCGCTCGGACACGCCACGTGACTAAAAAGAGACTCGCTCGCCCGCGTGAACGCTTGTTTCGTTTTCTACCTGCGTAGTGCGCGCGCTCTTGCTTTTTTTACGGTCTTCGAGTTTATCGATACGATGCCGGCGGTGAATGGCAGGAAATCGTTCACGTTTGGTGCTCGGAAGCGTAAGCGTGGAAAACCGAGAGGCATTGAAGGAGGTCGACCTCGCAAAACCGCTGCACCGCCGTCCCCGAGTCGTCCGGAGTCGTCGGAACAATCGCAGTCTTCAAGCCCGTCACCGTCTCCTGGCCCATCGCCGCCTGAAGACTTGGACTTGGACTGTGTGGGACAATCGAGGCTTCTGTCGCCGCTTCCAACTCCTGACACCCCAAAGGAAGATGAGCTGACCGCGATTGAGCGCAAGATGGAAATGCTACGGCGGGACGAGTGCTCCGGAGAGCCGCTAGGCCTAGATGAGAGCCGTGACAGCGGCGAACTCGAAGGCTACCGCTTGCTCGAAGTTTCTTGTGTCAAGGCTTTGGTGGGAGCTCTGCTGTGCCCAGAGTGTGCCGGGTCTTGCCTGGAGCTAAAGGAAAGTGGCCAAGGAGCGCTCCTCGGGTTTATCGTCGAGTGCCCGTCGTGTGGAGAGGTGGCGAGCGCACCGCACTCGTCGAACATCGGCGACACTCGCCAGAATGAACTTTCCGCGCGTATCGGACTAGCCGCACGCGACTGCGGCATTGGTTTCACCAAGTTGTCCAACCTCTTTTCTGGCATGAACGTACCTCCACCGATGTGCCTGAAGTCTTCGCAGAAGATAGCATCAAAAGTGCATGACGCAGCTACGAAGGCCGCCAGCAAAGTGATGCAGAGCGCGGCGCAGTCCATACGTCAAGCAGAGAAGTCCGGAGACGACAAACTTTTGGACGTGTGCATTTCGTACGACGGGACTTGGCATAAGCGTGGCCACACCTCCCACTTTGGTGTTGGCGTGGCAGTGGAACTGAACAGCGGCCTGGTGATAGACTACAGTGTACAGAGCAACTACTGCCAGGTGTGCGCTCAAGGCCCAAAGCCAGGGTCTCAGGAATATGAAGAATGGTTTGAAAGCCACAGCCCTGACTGTCAAAAGAATTTCCAGGGGTCTGCTCATGCCATGGAAGTGGAAGCTGCTTCAGTCATTTTTGGGCGTTCTGTGGAGCGACACAACATGCAGTATACCACGGTACTCTGCGACGGTGACAGCAAAGCGTTTTCAAAGGTTGCTAGCCTTGGTCTATACGACAAGGAAGTGAAGAAAGAGGATTGCATCAACCACGTTGCAAAGCGTATGTATGCTGGCCTGGATGCTCTGAAGAAGGCAAAGAAAGGCCTTGGTGGAAAGGGCAAGCTGACGAACGTGAGGATGAAGCAGCTGACAAATTACTATGCCTGCGCCCTGAAGGACAATGCCCCAGATGTCCCAGCGATGCAGCGGGGAGTGTTTGCCACACTCCTGCACTCTTACTCGACAGACGACGAGCCACGACACACAGCTTGCCCCACTGGAAGAGACTCCTGGTGCCACTTCAACAGGAGCAAGGCACTTGAGGCTGCAGGAGAGCCACCTGCGTCCAGGCCCCACAAGCCAGCCTTTTCCAGGGAGTTAGCCAAGGAGCTGGTGCCCGTCTACAATCGCCTTTCGCGTAGGGACTTGCTCGAGCGCTGTTCGAGGATGAAAACTCAGAACGCAAATGAATCGTTTAATTCTCTAGTGTGGAAGAGGTGCCCCAAGGTGGAATTTGCCTCCCTCAAGACCGTCGAGTCAGCTGTGGCTCTGGCAGTCCTCGAATTTAACCTGGGACCTCGAGGCTTTGAGCATGCCCTTTCCGAGATGGGAATCAAGCCAGGGAGCCATCACACCGTGCATGCTGCGAAGGCCACCCGAAAGAAGATTGGAAAGGCCCAAAAAAAGGAACTAGAGTCGTCCAAAGCGTCGCACAAGCGGAGAAAGATGGAAGCCGTGGCTAAGGCGCAGAAGGACCGTGAAGAAGAAGGACTTACCTATGGCCCTGGAGCGTTTTAAGTGATATAGTAAGCACTGTTTTCAGCCGAACACTGTTTGATCTTTCAAACACATTTTTCTCAGTTTGTCATTTTGAACACTTTTCCATTTTTGAAAAACTATCATTTTTTAGAGTTTGGACTGAGACTCCTGAAGTGTTGTTTTTCTGGAGTGAAATTTACTGAAGAATTTAGTAAGGCACTTTGTTTTTAATAATTTTGAGTTGTTCACCAAGAAAAAGTTGATTTTAGAAAAAGTCATATGAGAGAAAAATGAAGCCATTTTTAAATTTCCTGTTTTCATGCTGATGCTTGCTATATTAAATATTGCTACATACCTTACTTTGTTCATCACTTATTGAACATTACATATATGCAAGAAAAGTTGGAATTTTTCTCTTTTTTTTTGAATGATAGATTTTTTTCGTTGGTGCTGCATCAGTCTTCTTTTTTATAACAAATTGCACCGTAACTTGGCAAAAAATCTTCCCTGTTGGTTGAAATTTTGCATGCCCTCCCAAGTTTGCATAACTAACATATGGTAAAAGTTTCATTGCAATCGGCAAACTATTAAAAAAGTAGACCCCTGTAGGCCGTGCCTCCCCTTAAGAGCAGAGCACAATTGTGACAACTTCTGGGGTGCTGAAAAGACCACTGGCAGGTTATACTTGTAAGCCACTCGCTTAACCTCAAGGGAGAGGGCGTGGACGTAAGGCACCACCACTGGCCTTGTTGTCGGCTTTTGTCTAACCTTGGGACTGGGTCGACCCCTAAACTCCTTTATCGGGGACTCGGCTACACCCACAATCAACGTCATTGAATTGTGGGTGTAGCAGTTGTAGGTCGACCCCGCTAGCCACTTAGCGGTACATTGCAGAATGGTGCAGCTGCATGCCTTTGTTCAATAACCTGACGATCCTGGCGCATAACAAAAATAAGACCGCCAGAGAGATTGAAGAGGCCTTTTTTATTTTATCAAAGGGGGAAGGGGAATGTGTTAGCGCACTTGTCGGTGCACTTGGGGTTGACGAAGTCCTTTTTATCAAGAACAGTGGCTAGCATGTGTGGAAGAGATATGACGTAAAACAAGTCTTGTTTATCGGGTTGCATTTTTGTGTCTTGATTGGTTCTTTCCTCTCTGCTTCCAGTGTTTATTTTCTGGTTCGATTGAAAAACAAACTTTCAGTTGATAGTCAGCGCTGTGTCCGTGCACTTCTTCTACTCGTCCTTTGTCAATTTTTTTGCGTTTCCACTTTTGAAGATGATCAACCAACTCGCCCAACTTATTGCCCGGTTAAAACATTTTGGATTCTGTGAATATTTGAATTTTCGAGTAGTACTGTACCTAGTTTCGATTAACATGCTGTATTTGATATTCGCTGTGAGACAAACTGCGATAATATTTGTATTTTACAAAGTGTCGATGGCGGCAGGTTAGCCTTATTGAGTGCATTTCTTACCGAGCACTAGTGCACTGCAGAGAAACAATACCTGCAGAGTTCGCTTCTGTGGGCGTTGCTTCTACGCAGCGCACTGGTGCTCGTTAAGAAGTGCACTCGACGTAGCTGACCCGCTGCCATCGACACTTCGAAAAATATGAATATCGTGGTTCATCTCGAAGCAAATATTGAATAATGTATTATTCGAAACTAGTATTTGAAAATTCGAATATTCGCGCATTCCTACTGCGTTCTCGCTAGTGAAGCGGCTCTATACGTCAGGTGCCCACATCCCCGACGTTTCCCTGCGCTCCCAGAGGTGGCCGTGTTTGCAGCCAAGACAGCCAGCGTCTCCCACAAGGCTGTCGCAGCGTCCACGGCTGCCTTGCTTCACCTGCTGGCGTTGCTATACTTCCACTTTGCATACCACAGAATGGTCGAAGGTGTGCATGGGCTCAAATAAGGCTAGCATAGCTGGTCTTATTTATGTATTTATTTTTTATCGTGCCTACCAACAGCCATGGGTATAGCTACGGTATAACTATAACATAAGATAATGTATAATATTATATAACTATAGCATAATACCTAATATAACAATGCAAGGCCAGCAACTGTTTCGTGCCATGTAGCTTGCACAGTGCTGCAGGCCAACACATCTGCGAGAGCACATGCATGTAACTTCCTTTTGCGTTTCCGCCTGCTCGCACAACTAGTTGTGACAGCTTTGGAGCACCGCAGAAGCTAGGCTAGCATGGACAGTATTGCACGAAATACTAGGTGCCGAATATTGTGCCACCAGGCGGACGAAGAGGCAACACTGCTTGCCAGAGGGTGGGGAGAAGGGGTATCTAGTATTTTATGGCATTTGTGTTCTAACTTGGCAAGTGAAAAAACAAAGTTTTGGGGGGTCGGTCTCTCTTTAATTTAAAACGTAGCCAACATTACGAGCAGACAAGGTCAATGAAGCAGCGCTAAAAGCACAACAGCACGGCACTTCCCGTCTTGTGCGTTTCCTCTCGCCGTCTTAAAGGGATACTTCAACGAAATTTGAAATATTTCCGTCGTGTTCAAAAATGGGTTGAATATTGTCCACAATATCCGTAAATGACAATCGCACGTTTGTATTTTGATCCTGGTGGCTGTATTTTTCGTTATAAACGGCCCACTCTGGCAAGCGCTTGGAGAAGGCCCAGCTTAGAGCACGTGACATCCAACGCAATCGTGACGTAGGTCGTCTCAAGACGAGCAAAGCTACGGCGAGGCTGACATCGAGAGGATGGCCTAGTCGCTCCAGCCACCGAAGCGGCTGCTTTTGTACGAATTTTGAGTGACGGGTTAATCTTCTATAATCTTCTAGGGGGACAAGAGCGACTTCTGCGACACACAAAAGGGATTCTCGGGAAGAGGGGAGTTCCACCTTCCCCCCTTCTCTCGTCGTGGCCGGAGAAGAGACAACCTCTGTCACTAGCTGTCAAGGTTCCTAGACGAGCATTACAAACGAGGCGTTAGCGACATCCACCAGGTGCTCCTTGCTAATCGTTTAATTCGTTTTAAAATTCCTTTTCGAGACTTTTTTAACAAGATATTGGTATGTTCCATGTGATACTGCTCTTTTGAACACACATAGACCAAAAAATGAGCGCCGAAATTTCGTTGTAGTATCCCTTTAACCAATCGAGCACAGAGACAGTGCCGCGACTTTGCGTTCTTAGTTTGTGCGGGTGTGTCTTCTGGCCTTTGACTGCACTGTAAATAACTTTGGGTGAAACGCTGTATAGTTGAATCGTTATTTTCAGATTAACCAAACAAAACGGGTCTCGCCAGCCAAGATGCTCCGAAGTAAATTAAATTTCTTTTTTCATACAGTTGTCTGCTGTGTGTACGAGAAGATCCTCGTGTGCCAAATCTTTAAAAAACAAAAATATTTTTGTCTTTTTCAGCTCTGGACGGCATTTAGAGCATCCAAAGGTTCCACGAACCGACAACTTCTGTACAGATACAAGAGTGTTTCTTAGGTTTGACGACCCTATGTAGTCTGTGACACACTTGAAAGTGTGACGACTTGTTGCAACACTGATTTTTCTATGCCTTACTTACACCTGGTATTTCGAAATGCTCTCGTCATTTTCTGCAATTCATTTGTGTCGTTTCGAGTCGGTTTGCCCTGAAAGCCGATCAAGCGCCACGCGCCGTGGTCTTGTTTCGGAAATAAAAAGGGGTTCTAGCTTTCAGTGATCCTTGTGTAGTTTCTCTGTCTGTCATGTCCATTCTGCCATGAGAAGTTGAAATTGTACTTGTGATTGCCTCTTTTTGGCTCGGGAGAGCCGCAGCACCACAGAAATATCGGGTACTTATGAGAAAAGAGAACCATGTGGTTTGGCCCGTGTAAAAAAACTACCGTATTTACTCGCATAATCCTCGCACTTTTTTTTGCGCAAAATTGATGGAAAGTTGGGGGGTGCGAGAAATATGCGGGAAAAATTTTCTGCAAAACGAAGAGCTCTAAAAAAAGAAGAAAGAAAAAAAGCGGCTGCAAATTGGGGTTTTTGCGCCTGCAGCTACCTACAAGGTTTAAGAACTACGAATGAAAAACTTACCTTAAAAAAAAAAAAGAACAGGTTCAACACAAAGCAAGATTTATTTGCAAACACAGTCTGAGTTAAGACTTACCTACGTCGCTGATAACGAATCCCGGATAGGAGCTCACCCATTTTTTCACCGACACGGACAAAAGCTCACCGGGAGAAAGTTTCATGTTGGTCTTAACTCGAGCGCGGACAAGTTAGGTGCAGGTGTGCAACACTAAAATGCGACAATAAATCGAATCTGACAGATGCATACGGTTTGTTGATTAGAGTGTTTTAGTAACGTTGGGGTCAAGGGAGGCGCTACTGAAAGTTTCGATTAGGGGTGTCGCGAACCGGCCGAGGTTCGAGTTCGACCAGGTTCGACTTTTTCGAACTTTTAGTGGAAAATTCGACGAACCTTGTATTGAGGTTCGACTCGTGTGCACATGCGCGACAGGCTGGCTAGTTGGCTTCGGATTGGATGCTGATGGCTAAGGGATAAATTAAGGGCAGCGCTGATCGGTTATTTCACTCAATACAGTACACAAAAAATAAGTTATTAACTTCTACAATGATTAAAATTAGTTTCTTTTAATAGCAACTGTTTATACAATAAAATAACCCTTTTCTTAAAAAAGAGTTGTCCAAACCTAGACATGCTTGTATCAAGGTCTGGCCACACTGTCCACAAAGTCGAACCGGTCGATTCTGGTGAAAAGTTCGAAGGTTCGTCGAACCCCGAAAGTTCGACCTAAAAATCTGGTTCGACAAAAGTTCGCGACACCCCTAGTTTCGATATGGCGCTACGGCGCTACTGTCATGGCGGATGGATCGATGGATGGATGAATGCGGCTGAGCCCTTTGGATCGGGCGGTAGCTTATGCCACCTAGCCATTTTGTTTTACCATTTAAGCTTAGAATATTTAGGTCGCTAGGTCAGCTAGGTGGTATCGCGAGCGCGTTCGCGATGCCACCATAGAGTAATATACACAAGGTAAAGAGCGGACACTGCCATAGGCCCCAGCGGCCCAGATAGACCTGTGACAGGTAGCGCTCCTAGCGGGCGGTATTAAGCATAATCTCATTCCGTTTCCGGTCAAGTTAGTTTCGGTTTCGGTTCAGGCGTTTCTGCTCCGGTTCTCCGGTACTCCTCTCTCTTTCCTCCCCGCCTCGCTCGGCTCTCGGGACTCCCGAAGCCGCTGCTTTTTTTTTTTTTTTTTTTAATACTGACGCACTTTTGCTTTATTTTTTACGATAGAGTCCGTGCAAAATGTGTCAAACAATATTTCAACTTACTTCACAAAGCAGAAGTATATATATTTCTTGTTCTTTTTTTATTGTAAAGCATTGAAGTTACACAATCGCCGCATTGACTCCTGACTGGTGGAGCATTTTGGGGTCACCAACAATAAGTGGTTCGAACACATTTTATTGGACCACATTCATGTATACAAGATCTACTTCAGGAGCTCTCTATGTTTTATACGAAAGAGATCGATACTCACAAAAATAAATGATTATGAAGGACTTCAGCATATCGTACACTTCGTAATAGATTCTTAGCGGAACCAAGTTAACAAAACCTTTCCACGGAGAACATGCTGTATGATACATTCACTTTCACGCCGACTCGGGTACGGGAAGTAAGTGCAAAAATAAATAAGACATCGCTATCATTACCAGTCATAAAAGTATAATAACAGTGCGAAGCACACGCCGGATAGTACAAATTCCCGATTTCCGGCAAATATAAAAAAACACCAATTTGCCTAGCCTCAAACTCACTGCGGGCGAGCCATTAGCAAACAATGAGAACTCTATTCGAAATCTGACAAGATTCAACGTCCCTAAACATCCCCCGAAATTGTTCAGAAAAAAGCGGCTAAAAAACTATGGACAGTGGATACAAAAGTGGATACATTTTCTTTCAAATATTTTTAGCCTCTATACACAATTTTCTGTCGAAATTTTGTAGAAAGTGGACAAATATTTTTGTTAGGGAGCCGTGATACACATTCGCTGGAAAAAGGGGAAACAAATGTTTGGAGAGCAAGCTGCAGCGCCCACTTGATAAGCACTTTTTGTTTTTGGTTTGGCAACCGCCTCTGTTAATACACTATTAACAGTTAAACCTGTCTCGTTGCTTACTAGCCACCGAAGAGTGCAACCGAACTTTGTCCAAATTCCGGTCAAGAAATCAAACATGTCAACACAAGCGTAATCTGCAAAACAATCTTAAAAACCTTTTGTGGTACTCCTCTGGGCAAAGGATAAAACCACCCAGACCTCAAAGTGTGCTATACAAGGCGGCACACACTCCTCGAACATGTGTCACACTCTCTATTATGGGAAGAAAGTGATTTTCTAGTTGCTGAATGAAATGAAAGGCAGCCTGTGATGGTACTACTAAGTCTCCGAAGAATTTTCCAGGCACGTGGTATGCTTTAGGAACAAGACAGTATTGGTGAGGCTTGGTCAAGTTGTTAGACTCATCCGATAGCAGCTGAGAACAGCCATAGCTGTAAGTTGTCTGTTCAAGCAAAAGCTTTATCAAATAGCCCCAAACGTAATCAAAAAGTGGACGAGTCATCAGTTATGTTAGACCTGATGTCTGATGCCAGCTCAGAAATATCCTCTAGTGGCGGGAAGTTATCAATTGGAAGACATTCCACAATGTCTGAAATTAAACTTTCATGGTGCGAAGATATTTGCAACTCCTTTAGAAGGTCAGCCTTGTCATCATCTACGTTTTCATTGTCCGACAGTTTGTACAGTTTCTTTATCGAGAGGTGTTTTAGTCCTGAGGTGAACTGATGCACATTTGGGTTTGCGTTGCAGCCCAGCATTTGTCGTATATAGCTCCAAAAACGTTCTCAAGTGTGTCTTGCTGCAGGCGTCAGTAAGTAAGTCATGGCTGCTTGAAAGCAGTAGTGTATGTCATGGCTGCTTGAAAGCTCATCCCAGAGCATGAGGACACTTTTTATAGTAACTTGCCACCCAATGATGGCTTATGGCTGCCTCCTACTTTGGAACTGCCATGCTGAAATCCATCCGAGTTACTGGTGGAGAAAATCAAGTATTTCAGATTCTCCCTTCAGAATGGCATGACGCAACTTCTGCCCTGTCTTCTTGAATTTATTAGCTATTTAGACAATCAAAAAGTATGCATATCCTATCACAGAAATAAGCCGTAGCCATGGCTGCCTCGGGAAGTTCCTTGGCATAAACAAGGGATATGATTGCAAGAAAGAGTGAGGCACTCAGTACCTGTGGGGCACAATTTTCTACCATGTTACAGAAAGGTTCTTGAAACAATGTGTCTCTCAGTAAGTTTCGGAGCCAATTGCAAGCTCATCTCATGAATAGAACAATAAAGTTCAACAATTGAAAACCACTCAAGGACCTCATTTCCAATGCAAAGTTTGTGGGCTTGGAGATTTCTCTTGCTTTTTTAGGGAAGGTGCGGAACATCAAAAACAAAGTAAACGTGTTCGTTGTCAACTTAAAAAAATGGCTTATCAACACACACACCAAGCTTACGTTTGAAGCCCCCTAACCACAGACCACAGCCTTTACTGTGAAGCAAACAGTCTTAAGCTCCCGAATGAGAGAAATGAGGAGACTGCGTTAAACAGAAGACGATGTTGGAGTGTGCACAACAGTGTATGCAAGGGGCTAAACGCACCTCCTGGAACTTTCAGACAGCATAACAACCACGGCTCTATCTGCAATGTTAGAGGTTCGTTCAACACCGTCATCTGTAAACCCATGGACAATGCCGTGTGCAGGGTCGTTAGTTAAATTATTCTTTTTTTTTAAACAATCTCATCGAAAATCAACATGCACACACGTTCAAGTGCAGCCAGACAGCCCGGCAGAAACAACAGCGCGAGAAGCTCGAACCGATCGGCTCCACGAATTCACGCCGAGCATGCGAGCACGCGGGCGGTCATGCGTCACCTTGATTGATGTAAAGTCGACCGAACATGATGCAGCAGAAAGCACAGATGGACGGCACGCACGGCACAGACGAACGGGTGCGTAGTCATGTGTGTCCGCCGTCCAGTAAGGAATCCACAGCTGCGACCGAAATATTTCGAGGCACATTTATTGCACAGATGCTAAAACGGAATTAAGTACAGCACTGCACCTGCATACGCGCAAAAATAAAACATTGGCAAAATCATTTCGTCAACCTCGCCCACAGCTGCAGTTGCACATCGCCAGCACCTCTCTGTCATCTGTGCACGATCTCATCACTTCATTATTACATGCTTGGCCGCACACCTTCTTGGGAATGGGCTTTATCACTAACTTTATCACTATCACTTCTTGGGAATGGTCACTAACATATATCTTTACAAGTGTACACATTGACCCACATAATTACGCATTCAACATGCCAAGTTGGATCAGCTGTTCACTGAAAGTAAAGTTGTTCACTGATTTAAGAAATATAAGCTACTTAGGTGGCCCCCAGCAATCATTACCTTCATTTTTGCATATTCAAAGCTTCTCACGCAAGCAAGATGAAAATGTGAAATAAAGCTTCGAAAAATGTTGGCACTCAACAGGCTGGATAACTTGTTGGGAACCACGAAGTGTCCGAAGCTTTCTTCCTCCTTGAGACGACGTTCAAATGCTCGTTCTATATGTCCCAGCATCTGTAATGACAATGTGGTCATGATGTTTAAAATTTTAAACTGATTTAAAACAAAACAAATGTCCATCTACAGCGAACAAACTAATGACATAATGCCATTGTCGCACCCGGAACCATGCAGAAATAAATGAAACTTCAAATTAATATATGGGAAGCCTCGTTCTTTTGTTTTATTATCCTCCGTCTGTTCGAGGACCGCCAAAGACCATTTTCAAGATTAAACCCAATTGTTACACTTTAAATAAGCAGTTGTGCACAAATCGAAGTGGAGCTATAGGTGTATACCATTAACTTCATTAAAACCGTACTTGTTCGGGGGAAAGCATATGTTTTTACTGCGAGAACGAGCCTGCAAACTAACAGCTATGGGCAGCAGAAGTTTAATGGTAAGTTCGCTGAGCAAATAAAACTGAGTACGGGAGATACATACTCACCTGCCTTATCTTGAAAAAAAAAAAAAAATGAACAAACAAAAACTTGTGGTCTTGGCATTTGCGCTGTTCGTGCACCATCGGGATAAGGCCACGTAAAATGCACCTCTCAACAGTCTCTGAAAGTTCGCACCAAAATATTCAACGAGTTCGACAGGCGCGCGGAACGCCGGAGCGCGAAACTACGCTCGCACGACCCTTGGGTAAACAAAACCACGCGACGCCGCCGTCCGCCGTTACGAAGTTTCAAATTTGGGCGAGGGTAGAGCAAAAGGGGGGGGGGGGGGGGCAGCGGCGCCTTCCGGGGCACCGGCGAGGCCAGCGGGTCGGTTTAGAGTTTTGGTTTTAGACCGAAAACAGAACGAACAGAAAGAAATATATAAAATAAATTGCATTTTATTTTCATGGTGCGGTGAAGACGTTTTGTTGAAATTACTGTTAGCGGACAAAGTTTTATATTTGTATTTTTGTATTAATGAGAGCCCCCCACCACCTAAGCGCTGCTGCCGGTGGCGACGCTATGCACAGCGCCGCTGATGGTGGCGACGCTAATGTCAGCGCCGCGAAACTGGGACTGTGACCGGGGGTTGCCGCAGAAGTCAACGGACAGGGTAAAGAAGGGCACAGACAGAGCGCTGACTCGCAACTAATTTTTTAGTTGCGAGTCAGCGCTCTGTCTGTGTCCTTCTTTACCCTGTCCGTACCGCAGAAGTCAACGGACAGGGTAAAGAAGGACACAGACAGAGCGCTGACTCGCAACTAAAAATTTAGTTGCGAGTCAGCGCTCTGTCCGTGTCCTTCTTTACCCTGACCGTTGTCTTTTGCGCTGTTTTAACCTTTTATTATTTATTTATTTTTTATTTTAACCTTTTTTTAACCTTTTAACTGAGTGCGACGTCTCCGGAGGCCGTGAGGCGCCGAAAACCCGGCCAACATGTAAGTACACCCTTCGCCTCGACGGATGTTTCTCGCGTGCTCTAGCGCGCTTTTCCTCGCGCCGAAGCGAACCCTTGCAGCGTAACGATCCGAGCGAAAGACCACGGAGCCCGCTGTGACAGGGGCTCCGGAACCGGGGGGGGGGGGGGGGGGGGGGGGGGGGGGAGGGGGGGAGGGGGAGGGGAGGGGAGGGGAGGGGAGAGGGGTAGGGGGGGGCAGGGCAGGGCAGGGATGCGTGCGTTGGCAGCGTGCGTTGGCAGCGTTCGTTGGCAACGAACGCTGCCAACGCGCGAGCATACGGCACCGAGAGTCAGCGTCTTTAGCAGACAATCTTTTCGACTCAAAAGCGGCGCACGTTCCGCAGGCGGCTACAGTCGCAGAAACAAAAACAGGCGCAGTAACAACAAGGAACTGCAGTTCCTTGTCTGCTAATGGGCCAGCTCTCGGCGTCGTCTGCTCGTTCGTTGGCGGCAGTTGGCGTCGCGACCGCTTGCGCCATCTCTTGTCTCCCGTGCGAAACGGCGCCGTGTTGTTTGAAGACCGGTGGCGTCCATAGAGTTATTATAATGTACGCTAGAGGTTCAACTGGCGCTAGTGTCTATGCGACTTCCGTGACGCAAATTGAAGCAGACAGCAACCAGTCTACTTTTCCAGTCTTCCTGTGTATTCCTATGGGAAAGCGCGCGTGCATTTTGTCTCTTCGTCGGAAAATAACACGGAACACTTTGGTTATTTGGGTCGTACCGAATAGTATGTACCTTGATTAACACTGTAAACATGTAATTGCTTTAGTTAGCGCATTTTTCTTCATCAGTGAACGATGTTTAACTTCGCTACATTTCAGTCCCAAACATGTGTTCCGCAGCAGGTGTGTAAAAACAAGCGACGATTCGAAGCAAAATTACAATCGAAAGGAATGTAGAGTGTGTTCAAGGCTCGCCAGCAATCCGGTGACGCTTATATATTGCTAATATGCCAGTCCTGTCAGTATATAAAAATGACCCCGTCGTGCATGAGCGGATAAAAACATTCAAAACGTAGAGAATAAAGTCCGTGGGCTATAAAAGTTGTCTCTTCGTATTGTTTTCTCTGCCGGGCAGCTTTTATCGGGCACTTGTTCTCAAAGATTTCGAGCGTGCGAGTGATATTTTGAACGTAGAACAAGCAGCTTCGCTCAGAGCAGAAAGAATAAAACGGTACTTACTTATTTAAAATAGGAATAGATTACGTGGCCTTCAATTAATTTTGATCGTATATGCACGTGTATGTTACTGATCCGGTGTTACTGCGTAGTTCTTGCCGTCTTTCTTAATTTCCAGATGTTCTTCGTTCGTTTGGCACGTATATCCCCCACGCTGAAAAGCGCCGACGTCGTGTTCGCGCTAACAGTGTCCGACAGTGCACATAAATACACGTACGAAGCTGTTTTAGCACCGTTTTTAATGCGATGAATTTGAAAGAAAAACACCGTAACTGACCAATTATTTCGTCGGCATGACTGAGAAATGTTCTAAGCTACCTATTACGTATGAATTATTCGGGATATTTGCTCTTATGATAGAGTGCAGAGAGAAAATGCACTCGCTTTTTCCCATAGAAATGTATTACCGGAAGTCAATTTTCGACTGGTTACTGTCTGCTTCAATTTGCGTCAGCACACTAGCGCCACTTGAACCTCTAGCGTACATTATAATAACTCTATGGTGGCGTCTCTGCGTTTCCATAGGAGCTAAGCCTTTTTCTTTCTTTACTTTTTCCTCAGGTAAGTTCGCTCTTTGCAAATTTTACAAAAAAAATGCACCATCTGTGGGCAATGCTGCACAAAGTCGTAGCGTGATAGGTTGAGAAACCGAATTTCGCAGTCGATTTAAAGAGTCTGCCGTCACGTTGTTTCCCCCTGTAGTTCAGCAAGTCGCCGATGTCACCGGTAGACTTCTCACTGATATAGGTTAGTTCTTCGGATACAAGTTCTGATGGAAGGAGCGCCAGCCTATCTAAACTTCCGCACAGCTTTCTAAATTGGTCATCTGTCTTGTACTTGTCCAAAAGGTCCAACTCCCGTCCCATAAACATATTTTTAAAAATTTGCGATTCAATAATTTGTATATTACTGTCTTGCTCCAGTTTCCCTTTCGTACACCCTGATCAAATCCTCCATTTCAAATACATTTACGATGCACAATGATGTAAATAATTTAATTTTCCTTTCAATTCACTTGAAATATTACCCGGAACCCCAAAAAACCTATGCATCAGTAATGAAGAGACATTGCGCCTAACCTTTATGTGCGCGTTTAGCGTGGCATAAGGCATAAGCACAATAGAAAAGCGAGGTCATGGAAGTGTGACTTCGCTTCTTTGGTCACTCCTCGGGTTCAAAAAATTTGGTTCACGAGGTTTCTCGGGTGTGGCACAAGGTGCCCCGGCATACCTTTAATAGCAGACTGTAAAATAAATAAAAAGCATTCATTTGTTTGAGCTGTACTGCACACTATGCGGCACAAATAATGAAACACACTTCCCATCGTTTCAAAAGTTGTGCACCAGATGGCGCCACGTTTGAGGGGCAAACTTCAGTGCTAGTTTCGGTTTGAGGTCGGTACTTTTTCTACAACATAGTTTGCGGCAGCATCAGTCTTCTGCATCGGTGCGTTTGGCGAGTTCGTTCTCCGTGCAACACTCTACCTCGCTGAACACTCTGCGAGTGCGATGCATTCTGGGAAAGAACTCCAACGGTGCCAGTGCGTGTGAAACGAACTCGCTATCCCATGGCAAGGGGGTTTTATAGCCTCACTTTCTTTGCAGTGTGGAGCGAGTATAGTTTTCACATTTAAACATTCTAAGCTTGGGGGAGAAAATTTTGGCTTAAAAAGGCGGAAAGAATCAAATGTTTGTCTTTTTTAGACTTAAGCTAGGTGACGCAAGCTACCGTCCGCTACTAAGGGTATAGCCAGTAACATTGAGAGGTACATATACGGGTCTGAGTAAAATATATCCATCCATCCATCTATGCATTCAGGAATCGTATATAAACAACTTTCCGTCGTTTCGGCGGTGCATTCAAAACATGGCGCTAAAGGTGTCGCTCCTCCTGCTTTGGTTATTTCTCCTCTTGTGCGACGGAGCTGACGGAGCCAGACTCAACGTCCCGCGCGTCTTGCTGCCGTATCGTCAAGAGGTGGCCACCAACTACAGCCTGGAACTCATCGACGCCAGCCCAGGCGCTTGCTACTACTGGAGGGCTATGTTGCGCTTTTTGTACTCCCAGGAGACTTGGAAGAGGGAAGTGACGTCAATGACACAGCAAACGCAGATTGGATGTTGACAGAAGAAAACGAAATCAACACCCAATCTGCATTTGCTGTGTCGTTGACGTCACTTCCCTCTCCCTAGTCTCCTGGGAGTGCAAAAAGCGCAACATAGCCCCCCTGGTATGTGGGCCACGGCTGCCCGGGCGTTCCTTCCCGTTGCGGCTTTCTCGACTCTAGCACTCGGTGCGGGGGGACGGTCTGGTCAGTTCGTGCGCGCAGGCACACTGATCGCTTGTCGCGTATCGGATAAGGCAGCATCGCTCGTATTTCACCATGCAAACAAGGCTATGCCGGTACCGTCCATCCACGTGATCGGCTGTCATCGAGGATTCCTCCCACGCGCTGGCCGAAAGGCAGTCCTGGCCGTCCTGGCCGTCCTGGCCCTTCCGAAGTTTCGAGGCTCCTGGCGCGCCGACTCGAGTTCGGTTTAACCGCCATAGCCACTGACAGAATGAGAAGGGCAGGGCGCGTCTTGAACGCCCGGCCTCTAACACGCGCTCTACGCCTTCCGCCTTCCTTGATTTGGCAAACGCCAATGTTGTCGAAGGTGGGAAGCTTGTGCTGGAAAGGCGGGGCAACTGAAGCTTTTCCCTGCCGTTCTCACATTGTGAGCGATATTCGAAAGCGCAACTGCCCCATGTTGCGGAAGGACTGGAAGTCGCGCGGCAGCGTTTGACTAGCTACGTTACTGTGTCTGACACGACCGCAAGCCACTGGGCTGCCCGTGTTTCATATGTTTCGTGCAAAGCTACTCCCTCGCCATGCTTTATACGAACCGCGTATGTCCTCGTGACTCGCGGTCGTAACTCGACGAAGCCCTCGTAGCGTGGTCTGCCGTATGGATGGGCCTTTATTATTCAAAGGTTGTGGACCGAAAGAGTAGAGCGAGAGCGTACGGGGAACGGAGCACCCGCGGAAATTCCCTACCGCGTGCAGGACCTTGCACTCCTACTCGAGGGAACATCCCCGCAGGGGGCACCTGTGTTAGGTGCTTGGTGCGTGGCGTCACCACGAACCAGGATCCATGTGGGTTGATACACCCACGCCTGGCTGTACGTGGCTTAGCCCCCCCCCCCCCCCCCGGGCAAGGCAATATACAACTTTGGCCCCTGCTCCCCGTAGACGAGTGTCCTGGCTTCGCCCAACCAGGGTGGAGCAGTCAGTAGCCTCCTCTACCTTCTTCTCCCTCCTTCGACTTCTTTCGACTACGGCCTCTTCTCTCCTTTTCACATTCTTAGGTGGCAAGGGCCAACCTTAGTTGGAACCAGGTCCTGTACCTGCAACTACACTTGGGTATCGTAGCTGGGCAGCACTGGTATAGTAATTGCGTCAGCTAAGCCATTCTTGCTATGGCATATTACAACCTCTTGATCGGGCTCTGAAAGGAGGTGGCACCAAAGTTCTCGCTGTAGCCACAAAGAACCTCCAATCTTTTCACATTCCCAGATTTTCTTGTTCTGCACTCTGGGGGCAAAAAGCCACTTGTTAAACTTCCCTCCTTTTTAGTGTCCAAAGTGCTCGAAGGGGGTGTCGGTGCAAACTTCAGCGCCAAAACAATCGCATCGGGCAACTTTCTCATTGGGATAAAAACAAGAAAGCAAAGGGAATCACTTCTAGACCTGAACTTTGCTCAGTAACCGAGAAATGTTAAGCTTGTTTTATACCAGACTTGATTTGTTTCTCACCCGAATTATTGTTATTTAGTTTGGGGCACAACCACCCGCACGAATCTAAAAACAAATACTCCTATTGCAAAAAACAAAAATGTGTTCCTCATGGAGGATGCTTCTAACGACTCTAGCACCCAGGATCTGTTCATAAAGAACAGTGTAGTTCCTGTTTACAACATGTACAAGTATAGACTCACTATCAGTTTTAGAAAATCAAAGAAATGGGGATAGCTTAGTAAACCTTGTGGAGCTAAAAGAACGTGCAAATCGGTCGTCAGAACGTTGGACTGTGCCACTGTGACACAACAGCTATTCAATGCAATCACTCAAATAGAAACTTCCTACTATATTGAACATCCTAATGAAAAAATGACATTGATAGTATTTCTATTGCAATTCAGGAATTACAGACGGGCCTAGTGTGGCGCGAATACGAATGAATCGATTTATGAGACCTGTTTGATTTTTGTATTTTACTTTGTTGTGTCGGCTTTCTCAATTTGTTTTTTGCTGTTACTTTGTTTTGGCTAGTGTGTATGCCACTTCAAGGCAGCAAAGGGCTCCGTCGGGCAGTTCTTGCAGCTTTTTTCCCTCGTTGCCTTCATTTATGTGTCGAAATGGGAAATGATGTTCCTTCATAATAATAAAAAATAATGAATGCAGTACTGTCTACTCCCTTAGTTTGTCTGCGGTGTACTGGCGTGAACAGCCACGTTTTGCTACTAGCAAGGTTGCGGCCGCCGCCGATATACAGGCTTCAGGCTTTGCACTGTTCCTCGGCGCCGAAGAAGGAGCCGCTGCGCAGACGGAGCGGCAATTTCCCGCCCCAATTCCACCATGCGCAAGCGCCACCCTCTTCCTTTTATTAGAGTGCGGGCCGCAGCGTAAGGAGAGGGCTTGTTTGTGCGGTGGCGTTCCTTGGAACTAGGACGCGTCACAGCCATTTTGTGTGCCGTTTGAGGGAGGGAATCGGGGAGCCGTTTTTGGCGGTTACAGACAATGCCGGGTGCACTCCATGGGACAGGTAATGCTTAAAAAAAATAAGAGTAAGCTTTGTTTTACGCTGGTCAAATACGTCCCCAATGATACTTCTGTCGTTGAGGGAGCCATCTGCTGGCCTTTTACCAACACCAAAGACTACACCGACGAAGAAACGTGCGGACGAATGGGAAAAAAATGGCAGAAGGTGTCGGGCCTGCAGTTGGCTCATGGACGTGGTAGTTGGTCAAGTGACGGAAGTGACAATCTATACGAGGCCAATAAAAGGCCAAAGACTCGTTGAGGGCATTGTAGTTTGACTGTGTGTCGGGGCTGTGCAGGACCAAGCTGCTGGACTCGGAGGAGGTGTGTGGCCAGCTGAGGAAGCAGCTGCAGCGGTCGCAGGCCCGCCTGTTGCCGAGCCCCACGACGGTGGCCGTGAGCGGGGTCTACGACGTGGGCGCAGAGGAGGCGAGCGTGGACGACGTGCTCGCCCAAGCCAAGAGGGACGTGGAGTGCCTCACGCGCAAGACCAAGCACCTATCCAGGGCACAGAGGTACCCTTTCCTCTCTAAGGGCAGGGCTTTTCCAGTAGCTTGGTAGGGCCCCTCGTTAGTGCCCGGTTGAGCGGGTCTGATGCTGAGGAAACAGCTTCAACTCGCGGGACAAGACTGTGAACAATTCTTTAGTCGTGAAACATTCTTTGGCTAGGAGTGAATCAGCACCGATTGTTTGACGGGTGGGGGAGGATGGGACCAGAGGGGCAGGCGAGGAGGAGCTCAACCACCTGGGAAGTATGGAAGGCCCTGGAAGATGGCTTCATTCTAGGAACGACTGCATAAACTGCCTGATAAAGAGCGCCGTGAACATGTGCAATGCTGGAAAGTTGCACATAACAATTGCCATATTCATTTTCCTCGTCCCTCAGTCTTCTTGTGTTGGCGAGATTTAATAACTGGATACATTTTACGTACAGATTGATTACAACGAGGAATATATAGCGGAAGAAGAAGCGAGACACAAAAATGAAAAAAATTGGCAGGGTCTCTTAGGTGATACCTCAGATGACTTGGAGGCTAAAGTCAAGCGCCGATGTGAACGTGATAGCGAAGCTCCGAAGGCCTCTTTGCTGACCCACTTTTGGCGCCGTTTCATTGGTACCTTTCGTCTCGCCGACAAGGACTCTAAAGGTCAACTGAACTATGTCCTCTCCGTCTTGCGATGTTTGTCGTCTTGTCTGGTTTGCCGCATGCGCTTGACGTTTTGTCCACGATATTCACGGGTGGCGTTTGCCGCTGACATTCTCAGTGCCGTTCCTGCCGTTGCCCTTTGTAGGCGCGTTGCTCTTGGGGAGTGTGTACTACCGTAACATGTGGAGCCCCCACTTAAGTAAGTGCCCCCCACATCTTCCGGGAATTTCCCATTTCTGTAAACGACGGCGCAAGTGCCCCGCCCGTCTCTAAGGCATTATTCTTTTAGTCTTGTTTCAGGCTTTTTGACTGTCGCAGTGTACAAAGCCAATATCGAATCCAACCCAAAGAGTTGCTACGCGAATGCACCACCAGCCATCGTCGCCATTTCCTTAGCTGGGAGCGGTTGTCTTCGTTCGCCAAGCATCCGTATACGGTTCAAAAGAAACTCAAAGTTGTGAATTTGCATCGGAAGAACACCTCGCCATTTCAAGTTGGACCGTAAGAGGGCACGCGAGAGGGACACCAAGTACAGAGTTTCGCTGCAACACAACTTCGGGAAGTTGAAGTACGACGCCAATTGAGCAACGGTGTCTCCGTCTTCAGTGAAGTTGACGATACCCTGTACGAGTTCTTGGAGAGTGAAAGCAACTCTGGACATGTGGCGAGGAGGGAGATCTTGACGAACGGCTGTCTGACGTCGGCGCCCCTGTCCCCGAGAACCCCGACGACCTGCAAACCGAGGGCCTCCTCTTTAGATCCCATTCTGGGGAATCGTGTTGTGGCTTTGATGGCGGCGGAGCTGAATGCCAGGATTTCCGTTTTCCAAATTAAACATTGACTGAAGTGTTGGTAAATCAGTGTTTTCAACAGTGGGGCCTATAATGCTTTTCTTTTCACTTGTACTGGCCGCTATTTTGTGGCCGCCATATTGAATTTTTGGCCCAATCTGAATAAGGGCCCCCTGTATATCTAGTCGAATTACCTCCAAATTTTGGGGGGCCGCTTGCTTGGGATTTTACAGTATACGCTGCTTCCCCATTACGACCAGAGAAGAGGAATTGACTTGGTGCTGAATTACCCGAGCATCATCGAGAATGCAGGGAAGAGTGTTCCACACGCCGCATCTGACGGCGTCTGCAGCAGTAACATTTCTAAAGCAAAAGCCTAAAACAAATGGCATATTGCACTCACGTTTGTCAATAGTTTATTCTGGTTATTTACTTTGAATTTCTTATACGGGGAAAGCGTTTGCGTCGGTGCATGATGTGGTGCGAGCGTAGTTTTAGTCACTGCACACGAAAAATCTACGAAACCCTAGCCGTAAACAGCTTCGCTGTAAAAAAAAGTTTCGAGGACACCTAAGCACTTCTTAGAGTTTGGAATGCGAAAGCATGAGTGTCATTCTTCCGCTCCCTTAGTTCGTCTGCAACATACTGGCGTGGACGCCTATAGTTTACTACTGCCGAGGGTGTGGCCGCCGCCGATATTCGCGACTGCAGCGAATCATTGGGGGCGCGCTGGTCAGGCAAAATGGTAAATGAAAGCAGGTCATTTTCGTCGTTCAGCGCGTGGACCACCATAAATTTCTTGCACTGCAGCGTAAAATGTGTGTTGCACCTGAAAGCAAAGCGATTTTTCGACGGTAGAACGCTTGTTGTAGTCAGTGCGTAGGAATGACTAGGCGGAAGCATAAAAATAAATGCTGGAAACAATGTTTGTTTCTATGCTACCTACAAGAGCCAAGCAGCGATAGCAGACGACAGAGTCGAAACGACCTCGTATCCTGAGCATCTCGACGTACGCGACATCGGTTTCGCTGGAGTTGCCAATAGGTGCCTCAGGCGCTGCCATGTTTTTAGGTGCCGAAAGCAGCAGAAGCGGCCCCCCTTTGGCAGCGCCTGACACGAAAGCGGGGGCAGACTCTCCAATAAGCTCCCGTGCGGGCCACAGCGCCAGGAAGGTCTTTCGAGGGTGGCATTCCGTCAAACTATGACACGGACAATGGCTATCTAGGAGCCATTTTGCAGGAAATTTCTTCTACGTTTCTTGCCTCTCAACCATAGGCCAGTATCTTTCCAGAGATTGTCTCCCCCCCAAAAAAAAACTTCAGGATCTGATTTACCAAATTCGTCATGCTGAATGCAACGCCTCGTATGTTGTGGAAACAAAGAACTTTCCCGAACGTCTGCCCACACAGAAGTATGACGCGAAGAAAGACATTCAGGGCAGTTTGCTGGCGTAACGTGCTCAGGATGCCTTCGTTGACCGTGTAAAATGCACCGGTTCAGATAAAAACGGAGTACAAGTTTTTTAAGCTCTCTTTCAGGCAACATATCAAAACGTTAAGACTAAAACGCCATAAATCCCTCAATATTTTGAGAGTTATCTCCCACACGACTCGGGGTTCCTGTCGTTTGTGCCTGTTAAAAATCTATGGGTCCATTGCGTGGTCTCGTCTAGATTATGCATGTTTGGTGTATGGATGAGCGAGTGCATCAACAGTGAAAATGTTGGATCAATCCATTGCGCAGGGATCCTACTTGTCACCGGTGCATTTCATACATCCCCTGGGTTGAGTCTCTATTCTGAAGCTGAAGAAATGTTCCTAGAGAAAAGGCGAGCTGTCTTGGGTCTAACGTATTCCCTCAGGATACGGTCAGTATCGCAATATCAGTGTCGGGAACTAGCTGAGGGAACAGATTTTGAACTAACCTTCCAAAGTAAGCCCTTTTCACTGCTGTCTCGGCTAGCCTTCGGACAAACCCGCCTGTTGCTCAGTTTGTGGGAACTGTGGCACCATGGGAGCATAGTCTGCTCATCACAGACTTGTCACTCACTGGGTACACTAAGGAAAATACCCCACGAGAAGTCTTAAAACAGGAATTCTTTCAGCTACCAAATGCACATAAAGACTACACCAGCTTTTATACTGACGGCACAGAAACCGACTCCTCTGTCGGCTGTTCCGGGATGGGATCATCACTTAAATGTGTGCGGAGGATTAATTCCAGTGCAATTACCTCGACTGCCGAGTTTTATGGTTCACTACTGGCCGCGGAAGATATTATCAAAAATAGGCATACATACTCTGTAGTTTACGCTGATTCACTAAGTGCTCTGAGAGCAATCAGATCCCTTGAGATAGCAAAAAACCCTCTAATCACTCAGCTACATCATAAAGTGGTTGCTGCAGCTGTGGAAAACAAATTGCGTCTTTTGCTGGCTGTCACGTGGGTATACCTGTCAGTGAAGCTGCTGATTGTGCCGCATGCGCTACAAGGAATGTTGATATCCAAGACTACAAAGCGACCGCAAGGAAAAGCGTCTGGTGTAAATGGCAAGAGGAATGTTGTCGGGAAGCAGATGCTAGAGGTGTTGGCTCGTCACAGGGACCGTTTTTTCCAGGTCCCCCTTCGACGTGTTTTACTCGGCAACTCTACACCCTGCTCTTCTGCTTGGAGATGAACCTTTTCTACATGTTTTTAAATTCCTAGAAAGTGCTGGACTTTTACGCTCACTTTAAACTAACTTCGCAACTTTCAAATTTTTCATCTACATTATTCATACACAGATCCATGTCCATCATTTTGTTCTATCACTAGCCACTAGAGTGCTCTTTCTTTTCTAAAAACTGTTTCTTGAAATAGTTGCAGATTTTGCCGCTCTTTAACCTTGGATGCATTTGCGCCAATAAGACTCCATCGATCGATGAATTGCTCGAAAGCGATTGTAGTGTTGCATCGACTTGCACTCATTCCCGCTACTTCCGACATCCATCTGTACCAAAGCAGCAAAGGTGTCTAGTGCTCCCGGGCTTTCGAAGAAGCAATTTGAGTGGACGGGATCGTGGGCACAAAGCCCCATGAAGCGAAACGGCTTTGCTCTTCGGCAGCATACTTCCATTTGCCGGAAACCGCCCATTACGACAGTCACAATGTTAAATTTGAGAAACACAAGTGCTGCAAGAATGAGCAAACATTCCCGCCAGGCACGAAGGAGAAAAAATATGACTGCATTAGGCACTCATAGTTGCCAGAGATCTTGGTTTTCCCTTTAGTAACCGGTGATATAGGATAAAAAACAATTCTCCATTTTGAAAAAAAGAAAAAAAAGCGGCGCATATATGGAATTGTACGCTTGTGCATTGTGTGGGTTTTTATGTACTAAAGATGTTGTTGCGACAATTGCCAGAGTATTCTGTAAGACGTATGCAGAGGTGTGGATGTTATTCTAAAACTTGAATGTTTTGAGGCAGGCAAAATGTTGTTTGGTTGTCCCCACAGAGGGGAAGAGGAAAGGGAGAAGAAGTCTGATGCGGACGAGGACACGGCCGAGGCCAACGGCAACGACGAGAGCTCCGAGTCCGAAGTGGAGGCCGACGAGGACGGTGAGGAGCCTTTGGATGCGGGGGGCCAATGGCTGGACAAATGCAGATGCTCTTGGCCGTGCGAGGGGAGCGCGCTAGGAGCTCTGCCGCCTGACAAAATGCGGGCAAACTATGGGGTGCCTCAAATAGCGGCCAGGCTCTTTAGATCGCCGCGTGATTCAGTATCTCAATCTATCGCGCTACAATTTTGTGCAGCGTTGCCCACAGATGGTAAATTTTTTTTTGGAAAATTTGCAAACAGAACTTGCCTGAGGAAAAAGTAAAGAAAGAAAAAGGCTAAACTCCTATGCAAATGCAGTGAAGCCACCGGTCTTCAAACAATACGGCGTCGTTTTGCACGGGAGGCGAGAGATGGTGCGAGCGGTCGTGACGCCAACTGCTGCTAACGAATGAGCATACACTCTAATACATACTTCGGCAAACCTCACTCATGAGGGCCCTCACTCACCCTCACTCACCCTCATCTTCACAGGTGAGGTGAGGGTGAGTGAGTTTCTGAACCAGGAAAATTCATGAGTGTGAGGGTGAGTGAGGGCCGTGAGGGCCGTGAGGGCCGTGAGGGGGGTGAGGGCCGTGAGGGCCATGAGGGCCGTGAGGGCCGTGAAAGCTGTGAGGGCCGTGAGAGCTGTGAGGGCCGTGAGGGCCGTGAGTGAGTGAGGGGCGTGAGGGCCGTGAGGGCGGTGAGGTGCGTGAGCGCCGTGAGGGGCATGAGTGCCGCGAGGGGCGTGAGGGCCGTGAGGGCGGTGAGTGCGTGAGGTGTGTGAGGGCCATGAGTGCGTGAGTGCGGCGAGTGCGTGAGACCCCATTCAGATCGAGCATCTTTCTCAACAATTTTGGTGTTAATGGCGGGTTGTTCTCTAGTTTTCCCTAGATCGACACGAATTGCTGAGATCGGGTCCGGCTCGAAATAAGCAAGCAACTCGGAGCAATTCGAATGCGTTTGAGGCGCCTGTATCCAATCAGGGACGCAAGATTTTCACGTGATACCTCGTGCCGGTGATGATGACACCGAAAGACTCGGTTCTGGTTGAAATGATTGTTTTTTTTTTTGGAAATAAACTGTTTCAGAAAGGTGCATTAGTATTCTTAACGAGATTTAAATGCATAAAACACGTTTATAACGCGTAATTATGTCTAAATAGTGCAATAAAAATAAAAATTTATGATGACGATGGCAAATTGCAGCAATTGGTTGCTGCGTGTGATCGCGGGCGGCCCGTGTTGCTGGTGTTGCGACGTAAAGTTTCTGGGCGAATTTGCCCCATCTGAAGCTGGCCTGAGTGGCGTGAGGGCCATCAGTGCGTGAGGGGTGTGAGGGCCGCAAGGGCGGTGAGTGGCGTGAGGGCCGCAAGGGCGGTGAGTGGCGTGAGGGCGGTGAGTGGCGTGAGGGCGGTGAGTGGCGTGAGGGCGGTGAGCGGCGTGAGGGCCGTGAGGGCGGTGAGTGGCGTGAGGGCTATGAGTGTGTGAGGGCCGTGAGGGCCGTGAGGGCGGTGAGGGCGGTGAGGGCCGTGAGGGCCGTGAGGGCCGTGAGGGCGGTGAGTGGCGCGAGGGCTATGAGTGTGTGAGGGCTGTGAGGGCCGTGAGGGCGGTGAGGGCGGAGAGGGCGGTGAGGGCCGTGAGGGCGGTGAGCGGCGTGAGGGCCGTGAGGGCGGTGAGTGGCGTGAGGGCTATGAGTGTGTGAGGGCCGTGAGGGCGGTGAGGGCGGAGAGGGCGGTGAGGGCCGTGAGGGCGGTGAGTGACGTGAGGGCGGTGAGTGGCGTGAGGGCCATGAGTGAGTGAGGGCCGTGAGGGGCGTGAGGGGCGTGAGGGCGGTGAGTGCGTGAGGTTCAGTGAGGGTGAGTGAAGGGCTGAAGGTGAGTGTGACTGTGAGGGTGAGGGTGAGTGAGGGGCTGAAGGTGAGTGCAGCTGTGAGGGTGAGGGTGAGTGAGGGTCTTGGGTGAGTGTGGCTGTGAGGGTGAGGGTGAGTGAGGGCGACCTAAAATGCCGACCTCTGCTCTAATAGCATCTTCGATCAACTCGCACCGGAATCGCCCTGAAACCAGCACAGTGCACAGCGCTCCTCGGTTGTGCAGCGCGATGTCGGTGCAACACCGAGGACAAACTGCGCCGCGCCGGTGCACCGCGGCGAGCTCCACCTTGCGTCACTTCGCGTTTTGTTCGTTTATTTTGCGTAGGTCAGCGCACGGTGCCCGTCTGCTGTCAATTTCTTCTAATTTTTTACTCGCGGATTTGACGGTCCCACAGAAATAAACATCGTGGACGGGATTGTCGATGGGGTCACGAAGCGGGTGACAATTCCACATGTATATGTTGGCCATCATTATTAGTTCAAGAAAACGAAACACCAGATAATAGCCGTACCTCGCTGTCACAGAAATAAACATCGTGGACGTGATTGTCGATGGGGTCCCGAAGCGGGTGACAATTCCACATGTATATGTTGGCCATCATTATTAGTTCAAGAAAACGAAACACCAGATAATAGCCGTACCTCGCTGCCATCGAAACGCCTCGCGCCGCTTTCCACGAAGTTCGTGCTTTTCGGGCGCTCCTTGCCACCGCAGCAATCGCCAGTAATCGCGGCGATGGTGAGAAGCTCGTCGCCTCGCCGTTAGAAGACCCGAGGAAATCATCTAGTGCAGCTCCGAGGCGTGTTCGTTTTTGCAAGATCGCCATCTCGATAGTCTGCGCGTCTGCTACTCCCGCCATCTTCTCGATTCCCGCTCCTGGCCGCAATGCCTGATGGGACTGCCCCCCGGCGCACCGCCGATTTTCTTGGTGCGCGTTGGGGCAACGAAAAGCCGCACCGGGAGGGTGCGCTTCGTTGATCGAGGATGTACGGTGCGCACCGGTGCACTTGATCGAAGATGAAGGGGCGCACCTCAGTGCCCCGGTGCGCACCGGTGCGGATGATCGAGGATGCTATAAGAAAAAATGGAGGAAAAAAGTAGCAACGCCGCGCCTTCCTCCCTTCTACCGACGCGCCCCCAAGCGGACACGAGAAAAGGGGAGGAACGAAATGTTTTTCTCCTTCTCCAGGCAGACGGGAGAAAGCTTTCGCCCTCCCGACTCATCGTCTTTCGGTTTCGTTTTTCGAGCAGGTCGCGCACGTTGTTTAATAAATAGCTGTTGAGTTGATTGAGCTTCAGCAGCAGCGAAGGCCGCCTGTAATTCCGTCTTCCAGTTTAAACGTCCAGAACATTTCGGTTGCAATGACATTTTTATCACTAATTTTATCAAACGAGCAAACGAAGCCGCTAGAAACAGCGAAGTTCCGGAGCAGTGCCAGCAGCGCCACGTACACTGGGGGATGGCCGTCTCCGGATTACGTGACTCGCGCGGCACGGAACTACAGCCACTGCAGGCTGCAGCACTACAGACTACAGTAGCGAAAGCACGCGGAACTGTGTCGACGTTTTCGACGTTATGGAAACCGCAGGAACTGCGTCCAAGACAGGCAGGTTTTGCTGCCGGCTGCCTGGGTGCCTTCCCCCCTGAGTTCAGTTCTGTTTTCCGATGCCGAGTGCAACCGGCGTTCAACGTGGTTTTGTGTTTGTGCGTGTCAGCAACATAGCTGCAACATCGTGATGACAGTGTTGGGTTGTGAACAGAAGACTGGAATTATCGCCGATGTGACCATGTGTTCGCGTATCAGTGGTGTAACAAGAAGATGAGATCGTAAACTGTTGGGCATTGATGCCGCTGGTCGGGTTGTGATCGGAGGGGGCGGGGTGTCGCAGGTTGACATTCCGCTTTACATTAAAAAGTTTAATACCACTTGAGGGATTACGTGCAATCGATCAACGTGCGGATAGTCATGTTGGAACGCTGGTCTGAACAGTAGAAGCTCCTATCGTACAGTGGCCAATGTGAATGTCGGAATGGTCTCGTCCCCGGCAGCGATTGCGCTCTGGGGCAAGGACTGAACAGTACGAAATCGTGACGTGAAGTACGTATATTTACAGTATGGAATTTCGGCATTAAAAACAATAGTAGGTAAAATCGAACAAAAAAAAGCTACCCTTTATTTCGCTGTTTCATTATACTACGGTTGCTGGAGAAACTACCCTCCGTGGCGCGCTGGGATGAGCGCTAGAAGTTTTCGGGCTCGCCACGGCGTAGTTCCGTACACTTAAACCTGCCGCAAGTCGCGGCTTTGACCGCATTCAAGTTGATCGAAAAGCAATTTCTCAGTCCGTGAAGCATCACTTCCAGCTGACTGAATATCCGCTCTACAGAGATTAATTCAAACGGCAATTGCAGCTTTGCGCGAACAGCACAAATAGAAATACAAGCTACGACGTGCCGTGTGGGGAAACAAACTCATGGCTTCGAACCGCATTGGAGCGGCTTGATTTATTGGCTTTCAAATAATTACGGCATGATTGAGCGTTTACTTTTTAATAAGAGATTCAACCCCTGAGCCATTCAAAATACTTTCAGAGGTATGACATTGCAGGGAAAAAATCAACATGCTGGGAATATTTTTTATTGCTTAGGGAGTCACCGAAAAGTTCCGCACGTTCAAAACGACCAGTATAAAAGACGGAAACGCAGAGCACGGGTGTAGTGTTCGGGTTAGTGTGGTGTTCCGTTGTATTTATATTTGTGTGTGCAGTGCATGTGCTTAATGTATGTTCACCTGATGCTTGTAATAAGTGTATGGGTGTCATGTGTGTATCGTGTGTATAGTAGAGGGTCCTCAAGCACAGTAGTGGCCTAAGAGAAACAAATAATTTTTTGTAGAACATGAATTGGGCGGTACTTAGCGCCACCTAGCCTAGCTACTTGCAATTACTCTGCTTGACCCCGCCATCTGGTGGCTAGCGATTTAACCTTCTTTCACGCTACGCCGCTACGCTGGCTACGCGATAAACAGCGGCTTCGAGTTCGTTCTTCCGAGAGCGGCTTTTGGTTTCGCGGAGTGAGTTTGCCCTTCTCCGTGATGTGCGGTTGACGAAGGAATTGTGACTCGAGGAACACCAAAGGTAAGACGCAAAGTGCGCGAAGTAACTGGGTATCGGTTGTCTCCGTTTAACATCGCAGTGCTGTCGACGAGAAGACTGAGTAACTGCTTTGGAAACGCAGATTTCTGTACCTGTGGGGGGAATCTGGCTTCGGAAATAAACACAGTTTGCGGAAAGCTTGTGTTACGCTTTCATTTGCTGCTGCTCTCGTCCCGTACAAGAGACGTAGCATCCTCGTTAAGCCTTATTGGGCTCGATTTGCTCGATTCGGGGCCGCCATATTGAGATGCAAGCGACGGAGGAACTTTGCTCCCCTGCTTCAGGGACGAAGGTTTCTCCTTTTCTAAAGGAACATAGGTTACAAGACCGTTCCTCCCGTAAGGGAGGACTATACGTACCCTTTTTTCTGAGAGTGTACGGCACCGTGAGCCGGCGTCATTAGCAGACAATATTTTCGACTCAAAAGCGGTGAAAGCTTTTTTAATATCAGTTGCCAATGCATTATTCTATCACCCTTACTATTAAAACGCATCGAATGGACACATGGTTGATTAAAGAAATCATTTGTCAAAATATTTTGACTGTTTCTTTTTTTTTGTTTTTGGGGGGGGGTCTTATGTCGTCTGCTTTGCAGTTCCTTGTTGTTACCACGCCTGCTTTTGGTTCTGCGACTGTCGCCGCTGCGGAACGCGCGCCGCTTTTGAGTCCAAAACATTGTCTGCTGATGACGCCAGCTGTTGTCGCCGTATGCTCGTTCGTTGGCGGCTGTTGGTGTCGTGACAGCTTGTGCCATCTCTTGTCTCCCGTGAGTTTCCATAGGAGCTAAGCCTTTTTCTTTCTTTACTATTTACTCGGGTAAGTTTGCTCGGGAGGCACTCACTTGATCGAATGACGTTTTAGCGAACGCCCACGTTTCATCGAACGACACTTTAGCGAATAGTCGGACGCCGCGAAGCGGCGTTTTCGGGTGGGCCAAATGAGTTCATATTTTTGTAATGAGTTGCCGCAGACTGTCGCCGCGAAGCGGCGTAAAGCGCAGCGCGACGGATGGGTTAACGCGCGCCCCCGTTATTCGCTAAAACGACCATTCGCTCAAATGTCGCCGTTCGCTAAAATGTCATTCGCTCTTGTGATAAGGACCCAGTTTGCTCTTTGCAAATTTTACAAAAAAATAATGCACCATTCGTGAGCAACGCTGCACAAAGTCGTAACGCGATAGGCTAAGAAACCGAATTTTGTGGTTCATTTAAAGAGCCTGGCCACTATTTGGGAGTCACGGCGTTTTTTGTTACGGAATTGTATATCTCTCGTAACTGCCTGCTTCTGCGAGGATTGTGACCCTCTCCCATACAGTCGGGAGAGGAGGAGGATGAGCAGAAGCAGAAGTTGAATTCGCTCTTGGAGTCTTTCGTTGGAGTAACGCTGTAACCTGCTCCGTAACGAATATTTATTTATAAAGGTGTTTCGTGGGAGTGCGCGCCCTTATCCTATTTGGAACGGACACGGACCTCGCACTCCGAGGTTGCTTCTTTGAGCGGCCCTGCTGGGCCTCGATTTATTCGGAACTGTAACTTGGTAGTTTTCACGTTCGTCGAATACCAAGCTGATTTTTTAGGTCTCGGTGTTTGCAGAGAAGTTAGAGATTTGCCATTCCGAGACACTCAAGGCACGTACCAAAACGCGGCCAAAAGGCAAAAATATTGCGTGTCAGCAAAAACTAAGATATAGTTTACATCGCTCGCTCATACAGGTGTAAAAAAAAAGGTGAGTTGGGAGGGAGCCAACCATTGGAAGGGGGTGTGCCTTGCAGAGAGGTACAGCCAGGACCTGGTGAACCTGACGATGGAGATCTCGTGCAAGCAGAAGTTGATAGAGCAGCTGGAGCAGAGCCAACGGCGGCTGCACACCACGCGCATCCACTACGAGGAGAAGCTGGTGCAGCTCCAGGCCCGCATACGGGAGACAGAGCTCGAGAGGGACCGCATCCTCTCCAGCGTGGGTGGGTTTTGCAAAGAGGAGGAGCTTTGGGCCAGTTGTCTAGCGGAGATGGTTGCAGGCAGCGCTGGGCCCTCGAAGGACTGGGAGGAGAAGGTGCGCAAGATCCGGGGGGACTTTGAGCGCCGGCTGGGCCAGCTGCAGGGGGAGCTGAAGAAGATGCAGGCGGCCAGGCGGGAGCACGCCCAGCTCATGAAGAACCAGGCCGAGTACGAGCGCCAGGTGCGCAAGCTCAAGCAGGAGGTGGCCGACATGAAGAAGACCAAGGTGCGTCCATCCGGGCATTAGTTCCGTTTCTCTATTACCTCACAGTTACCGTATTATGCGAGGGAAGGTTTTCATGCCCTCGAAAAGAAAAAAAAAAGTCGAGGCTGATTATAGTTATTGCACTCGGGGGCACGGCTAGAAGAGAAAAGGGAAGAAATATCAGTTCACGTTTTGACTGCACTCATCCGAACTGCTCAGGTTCTTCTCACTGTGGCAATCCACTTGGCGGCAGATGTGCACTACTCTTTTTGGGGCGCGAGCTCCTCCGCTGCCCATAAGCAAAGCGACGCGCAAAGTACACTCAAACACCTGACCACTTTGAAGCAGAAACTAAAAAATGCCCGATGCAGGATCATTGTTGTTCTGGTCCCTCTGCATAAAAAAAAACTGAGTTGCAAGCTTTCGTGAACACGGTGCATGGTTTTGGCTTGGCTTGCATTGACTTGACTTGGCCAGGCTTGGCATGGCTTGAATTGGTTAACGCCCACGTGGTGCACTAGCTGCCTTTCTGCGCCGTGCTTTTCGGCGTATGTTGTAGGAGCATACGTTTGTGACCCAACGCTTGGTGAAGGCGTCTGTTACGATGGGGAAGAAATGGAAAGCACCGGGAGTGCGACGTCAGTAACGCATCGCTCCTCATCTGCTCTTTAGGCAGTCCCCTTCACGCTGACGACGCTGACGAAATCATTGTTGCTCCATCGGCTCGTTGGTTGCCGTCGAGAAGCGCTTGTCGAGCGCTGCGAGTGCTTCCTCGTCCCCGTTGCCCTTCTCTCCCTCTCGTCTTTACCTGGCTTGGCTGTGCTGTGGTTGCCGAGGCCATGCTGTAGTAGATCCGTTTTTCCCTCGAGTCCATCGAGCAAAATGGCACTTTTGCATTTCGGACTAAGGTCATTGCCGTTGACGGCTTCCAAAAACTTGAGGAATGTGAGCTTCCACTACCGCCACTGCAAGCAGGCTGGTCTCGGCGTAGCGAGGAAGACGGGTGGTGATAGACTGTAGGTAAACATGGGAGCCATCGACCGGTCCCAGTTATTATGATGAAAGGCGTAGTACTTTCTTAATCCTCGTCGCCATAACTCCGGTGTCCCTAAGACGCGACAGGAGGAAACGACTGCCTTATTCGAACAGTGAACAAAGTGTACTTTTCTTTTCAAGAACCAGAAAAGAAATCGCGTGTACAATGCGGTTGCCAGATGAGACGAAGGATAAGAACAGCGTTGTCAGCATAACAAGCGCACGGCGGAATGATTCTTGTTTCCAGGCAAACTGGCGCAAAGCCACTGCCCGTTAGAAGGGGTACAGCCGTTAAGATTCATCGATCCATCCACTCTGGACTGGAACAAGCCGGAAATGTTTGTTCTGGAACACTGACTGTCACCGTTTTTTCGGGATAATTTGGTGGAATTTGGGGTAAATCCGGTGAGGCTATGGCTTTCTAGGCCAGCGTGAGGTAGTGTGGGCGTGAAAAGGTATTGCAAGAGCCCAATCTGTGGACCCCCGTTGTGGAGAAAGTAGCCTCGAATAGGTTTGTTTGGGGCAGGTGTCGCTCATGACGAAGATGAAGGAGGGGAGCCGTTGTCACCAGGAGGCGGAGAAGCGGAGGCAGCGTGAGGTGGCCCAGATGCGCAAGGAGAACCGGCAGCAGGAGAACCGCATCCGCTCCCTGGAGGCCCAGAACCGCACCAAGGAGATGGTGCTCAAGCGGCGCCACGAGGAGGTGGCCGCCCTCCGCCGCCAGGCCCACCCCATGTCCAGTCGCGTGGCGGGACGCCTCGGAGGTGAGCACCTGGCCATTGGGGGCCCCTCCCAAGGCTCTGAGGCGCCCGGATCCAAGTGGAGCGGCCGAAGTGCCTCTCAATTATTTCCCCACTAATGTTAGCTGGGAAATTTTTTTCCCTAAATTTAGTGAGGAAATTTTTCTACTAAATTTAATGGAAAAATGTTTACTGCTAAACTTAACAAAAACATTTTCACGCAAAAAAAAATTTTGCCACTAAATTGAGCGGGTAATATTCCTGCTCAATTTAACGGAAAAATTTCCCTGCTAAATCTACTGGGGAAATTTTCGTTAAATTTAGAGGGAAATTTTGCGACAATTTCCCGCTAAATGGTAAAGGGGAAGGAGGGGGCTACGGAGGGGTAGGGTCCTCCTCAAGCGCTACACTCCCATTCGGCATTACAGGAAATTGTAAATGTTTTTAATTTTTTATACAATTTTCTCGGTGCATTTTATACGATGCGACTCGTATGTGGGTTTCTTTAGCAAAATTTCACCGTGCGACATCATTTTTCATGCGTTGCGCGCCATCTTTTGTAGAGCACCGTAACTCTGTAGGCATAGGTGGCGTTGCCCCTTCCAAGAGGACGGGGCTGTTGCCGCACTCCTCTACACTCTTCATAACTAACTCCGAAAGCGAGGAATTTGACGGTTCTCCAAAGCAGTACAATGTGGATAGCAGAGGCAGTGAGAATCAAGTTGTACAGCATGCAATGGCACCGCTTAATTCAGCCATGGTTCCAGATTCTTTTGCTTCAGTCCAGTAACGCTGAAAGCTAAGTAGGATGGTATACGTGCATTGCATGGAATTTTCTTGCGTCTTTCTTAGTTTCTGTTTGATGAGCAGTGTTTTTCGGTCGTTCTGTTTTGCTACGTTGTAAAAGGAATGATTTCGGCTAGCCGATCTTTCAGCAACGTTTCATTCTCTCCATCGTTTCCCTTTTGCACGCATGTGCTCCGACTTGGGGGAAATTGGGAAGGAAGTACGTAAACAAAGGAGTGTCTTCCCCTCTTTCATTTTACTCGGGTGTCCTCCAATCACCGTGCCGTTTGGGTAGATTGAGAGATTGCCGAGTCCGCATCGGGGTATTGTAGGGGTGGCCGATCGCTCCGTGTTTATTCGGAAATGGATATTCGCCCAGAAAGGGGCAATGACTCTGGATATTACGGTGCTCGCCCGGCTGCATTTGGATGCGCCTTGCGGGATTTCCTTGTGACGTGGCCAATTGATTGGGGCAAAAGAAGTTGACGGCTCTCATAAAATGACTGTGTCCCTCGTGTCTCTGCAACTAAGTAAGCCCTGCTTTCTGGTTGTAGGGAAGTCTCTGTTGGTCTCTCCCAGGGTGGCCAAGCAGAAATGGCAGACGCTTGAAAAAAATGTAAGCATTCGCTTTTCAATCATTTTCTACCTATGAGGTTTCAAGCTGCACCACCAGTACGTCCTGCAAAAAGAGACGGTCTGAGGACGCTCTCGTGTTTCTCCCTTCATTGGTTAAAGCTGTCTAACTGAGGCAGCCTGGCTTTGTGCAAATATTTAAATTTTTGAATATTTGATAATCGCTCGAGGTGAGCTACGATATTCCCATTTTTCCAATTGGGGACTGCAGCAGGTGTGCTTTGTTGAGCGGGATTCTTATTGAGCACCGATGCACCGCGGAAAAGCCACACCCGTGAAGCTCGCTTCCTTAGGTGCTGCTCCTCTGCACTGCACCGGTGCTCGGTAACAAGTGTGGGGGTAACCCCGAAGCGGTCGAGGCTTCAAAAAGTACAAATATCTTAGTTGCAAGCTTGGAACAAAAGCACACTTGAAAGAAACAAAAACTACGCAAATGTTGTGGTAAAATTTAAAAAAAATGATGCTGTCGTTATTATGCAAGAGTGTATATGTGAGGCAGAGATGCCCCTTCATCCATCATTCGGGATTGTCTTAGAAGTTCTAGATAGAAGAAAGGATATTTGCATAAATCCCCAGTTAGATGGGCTTAATTTTCTGTCCGTCATTCTCTTGCCATCCTAATGTGGGCATTGAACTTGTGGAGACATGTTGTAAAAAGTGTAACCTTGGGAACAACCTTGGTGGGTTCAGCTGGCAGGGTAGTGAAAGGCTCGGAGAAACTATTCGATACTCAACTAGAAAATATTTTGTCAAAACCACTATTGGCTAGAAGTTAAAATTTAATATTTGCACACACCTAATGCAAATGCATGAAGCTGCTTGGAACATATGTGCAGATAGTCGGATGTCTGAAGCAAACAGTGTCTCATAGGATCTTTGGCCTAGAGAAATTGCGACGAGCTATTTATGGTTATATTTTCTCTAGGATTGCGCGAATATTTCAGTTTTCGAATAATCTGGAATAATACGCTACTCGATGTTTGCTTGGAGCTGAACTGCATTATATTCCTATTTTCCCAAAGATCAGCCCCGTTGAGCACGCTTCTTACTGAGTGCCGCTGCACTGCGGAGAAGCAACACCCGCGGAGCTTGCTTTGGCGGGTGTTGCTTCTCCACAGTTTCTTGGTAAGATGCGCGTTCCATTAGGTATAGCTGGCCATCTCTACGTTCCAATGTGTCGTTTCCTTGCCATCCCAATGTAGGCATTTCAGATAGACGTAAGAAATATCTAAATGGAAGCTTGCGAATGATCTTGACAGCTGGATTTTTGTTTAGCCCTTTGCCAGCCTATGTGCGAGATCCACTTGCAATCCCAGGAAAAGAGGTGCTTTTCGATCCAAATCAATGAGCTGTGCATTGCAGAAAGTCTCTGAGAAAAGCAGTTAGGATGAAACTTAAAATTCATGATGTTACCTCGATCGAATGGGGAAAAAGGAGATTTCCTTGTGAGCCAACGTCCACCTAAGCCTAATATTGTCGAGACAAGAAATTAGATTGGGACTGTCTGTGGCATCTATGGCAGTGAAAAGACCGGTTCTAACAAAGGCAACGGGAATCGGGCATCACTTGGCTATATCCGCTATTTTTTTTTTGTAACCGACTTTGGTTAGGACAAAGTGGGAATGGAAAATGGTGATTGCTCTGCTGTAGCCGCTATTGGGTTATAACCGGTCTCGATAGTATCCTCTTTCTTGTTTAGAAGCAATACAAGTCCCGTCCACAATAGACGGGATTGATATCTTGGGTCCATACGAGGCTTAGGTGCAAGTCAGCTTGTAGCGAAAATCTCAGTTGTATTTTGATCTAGGTAACGTAATGTTCTCAGACTTTGCATTCTATCCCAACAGTTAGCGTCACAATCTAACGGAGTTTAAGCTTTCTGCAATGCTTACCTGTGCCAAAAAACGCTGCTTTGGTTTCTCGGGAACTTTCTGTGGCACATTGGAAAGTTTCCAGCTAAACGACAAACTCGGTACACCCGGGAGGTGTTGCTGTCCATATTTGGGTCAGTATATTTGTTCGGCTGGGGCTATTACTACTTTGGAGTATGCTAAAGGCTAGAAGACAGAAAAAAGGCTCTTTGCATTCATTCTCGGAAGAAAGCGCAAGTTCTGTAAAGTACTTCCGCTTGAGAGAGTAACGGAAGAAAGCCTTTTTGCCCTCAGCATTGCCCTTTTATGCTTTCTCAAACTGAACAGTACATGCTCCCGTTAGACAAAAAAAACATGCACTGACTTGACCTTAGTGCTATCCTTTTCAAAAATTGACTGGAATCTCCATCATGCGCTTTGGTTGCGCGAGGCAAGGCATCTACTGGTCCTCTCATGGACTGTAGGCATCCCCGGAAGAAATTGGGATATGCTGTACGAGGATCGTTTTCCCTCGTGTCTCCCCGAGAGAGATTGTTGCGTGCATTGTCATTATTTTTTTTTCTCGCGATCTAGACCCAACTTGTGTCAGGTGTGTTACATCGCAGCCTAAGTAACGCCGGGTAAGAGATACAATCCAAAGAAAACTTTATGAAAGGAACATAATGGCTTTTTTACAGATGGCTGCTCCAGGGAACACCCCAAGTTTGTTGATGATGATTATATGGGCCCGCAGATATATACAGCAAGGTGCTTCTTCCTAAGCCAGGAGAAACTGCAACATGCTGTCTCATTATTTTTCTCCCGACACGCAACTTCTGTCTAGGGAAGATGCTTGTACCACGAAGTTCCTGAGACTGTAAATTTCTTAGGAGGTCGTGCCCAGGTGCGCGTCTAGGCACGCATACCTAGGGGGAGGCACTCACTTGATCAAATGACGTTTTAGCCAACACCCACGTTTCACCGAATGACACTTCAGCAAATAGTTGGACGCCGCGAAGCAGTGTTTTTGGGTGGGCCAAGCGGGTTCACACTTTTGTGATAAGGCGCTGCTGACTGTCGCCGCCTAGCGGCGTATGCGCAGCGCAGGGGGGGGGGGGAGGGGGGGAGGTTAACGTGCGCCCCCATTATTCGCTAAAACGTCGATTTGCTCAAAAGTTGCTAAAGCGTCATTCGCTCATGTGCTCTGGACCCAAGAGGACTTCAGGAGCGTGGGAACCTTATTTATTGCACTCTTGAATTTCGCAGATTGACAAGCTTGTCCTGAGCAAGCAGAACATCTACACCCTGGAACGGGACATGGAGCGTTGGCTCATGGTAAGCCAATTGCCCCACTCGTGATAAAAGAACCTCCTAATCTTCCAGATCGAACTGAACTTATTAGGTCGTCTAGGGCATTGGATGTATGCACGAGTGGATGACCGATCAAATTAAGCTTTTAACGTAGTATGTGTTTAAGGGCTGGAATCCTTGAGATCATTACCAAAGGTTCAACAAATTCTTCAGAGTGTGATTCGTGAAAATTTTGTAAAGGAAATTCAAGATGCATTTCAGTGGGAATCCAGCCCCTGAACCCGGTGATTGTGAGTTTGACATTGTACCACCTTATGGCCAGACGCAAAGCTTGCTGGCTTTGTCTACTATGCTAAAGTCTATACTGACTGTTGGGACGCTCGACGCCGACATTTGGCGTTGCAGGTCAAACAGTTTCTGGGAAGAAACAAGAAGTCCAAGATGTGCCCACCATCACGTAAAAGGGGACAAACTAAATAGACACGCCATAACCCTCAAGCGTGGATGTGTCGGGGACCCCTTCGGAGTGTGCCAAAGTCACGGGTGTATACAACAACTAATTGCAGTGTGAAGAGGGCATCCTTTACTCTTATTGGTAAGGAGACCAGACCACAAAGCCCGTTTGTTTCCCCAACACAAGGCCCGTGGACAGGCCCACACGCCTTGCGGGCAGGTTTCCATTATCTTCTTCGGTAGAGCATGGGGTTGTGCGAATAGGGGATTTTGATTTCGAATGAAATCCGAAGCGAATAGTGATTTTGGCCGAATATTTTCGAATCGAATATCAAATACTTGTTGTTAAGAAATCTTGGCCGCAAAGTGGCATGCAAGATAATTATTGCAGATGTGCAATTATTAAGTGGGTTGATTTGTGAGAATGAGACCCTAATTAATTTATGTATGACTTATTTATTCGAATACAGGGTGCCAAGGTTTACAAAGATGGTGCAGGCATTGCTGAAGCTCATTGATCGGTTTCTTTTGCCGGTTTTTAAACAAAGTCGATGAAATGAGTACGATGGATATATTTGACACTTCCCACCGTAATATTTAAACCGTTCTGCCGAACGTCTGAGTATATTTTTGATTTTGGAAATTGTTTCTTACATATTTTTAGACAGTAAACAAACTTGCAACTCAAGGTTGCCAACACTTCGAAAAGCACGAATGTTACGACTGCTCTCAAATCGAATATCGAATAGCGTAATATTCGAAACTACCATTAGAAAATTCGAATATTTGCACAACACTAAAAATACTATCAATAAACGAAGAAGTCCCTCTTGAAAGTAGTCATCAGGCAGGGTATGGGAACTTGACCCGCTTGGGCTTTTGTGCTGGGCATATGCAGCGTGCATGCTGCATTGTTCCTGCAGGACAGAGGGCTGGCCCCCCTTTGGGCGACCGGAAAGCTCCAGCCGGACACCGACGCCGCATTCGGTTACATCGGCCGATCCGTGTAGTTCTAAAGTTTGGGGCACCACAGCCTGATCTCGTCCCGACAGAAGCGAGAAGCATCAAGAGGATGAATAGACGGATAGATCGGGACGGCTGTACCTTTATTAACGGGGTGGTAGTTTGCACCACCGTAGTCAATAATACTTTTTTATTTCAAAAAAAAAAAAAAAGGGGGGGGGGAGAGCTTTGCAGACTGGCTGTAGCGAAAGAAAAAGAGTCCTTCGAGCTTGAGCATGCTAACCAAGACTCGTAAGTGCAGAAGGTGTTATAGGCATTCCAGGGAAGAATAGAAAAGCGTCTTAATGGCACTGTCCACCGAAGATTCGCTTTCATTTCTGACAAATTCTGTGAGGTGGCGCTACACATCCCCTCAAAAAAGTAAAAGTTCAGGCATCTCGTATCGAACCAACGTTCGACACATCGATCAGCACGCCTCTCGTGGGGAGGCTTTCACTGAAGACTACCTTCGCAGTGTGGTTTGTATGCGCCAGGGATAAAGGACTCTGGCCACGGGCAATGAAATGTACAAACTGTCGGGGGAGAATAACACCCCGCTTCGACTCCTTAGAGCCCCAAAAAAGCCTGATAGAGCCAGTTGACAACTATCGTACAAATCGCGCTTTGAACGCCTCGTTTAGTTTTGTTTACCTTTTACTTTCACCATTTTGCTTTGTTGTTTTTGTTTTGACATTAATGCGAGAGCATTACCTTTCCCATGGATCGAGCCGACGTCATCAGCTTTGAAAACGCGCCAAAAGGCACCTATTATCCCCGGTCCCAATGGAGCCGAATGAAGCCGCAATCTGTAGGCTCCCAGCTTTGAAGCCGCGCAAAGAGCCTCAGAACACGGCAGCCAAATTCACCTTTCTAAATGGAGGGAATGTGACGGGTAGGCTCGCATTGGCTGGTGCACGTCATAGTTTCAAGGAACGAGGCTCCCGTTGGCCAGGCGTCAGATTCAGGGCGCTGCGGGCCCACGCCGGGAAATGGCTGGCTGCGGGGCCACCCAGAGCCCGCTCGGACGACTTTGGAGCGGCTCGTACGGCTGATGTCGGCGCGGCCACTTCACGAGAGCGCCCGCTCGGCCTTTGGCCCTCGGCAGTAGCAGAACGTGGCCGTCCATGCGAGTGCGCCGCACTAAGGGAGCGGAAGAACGACATTTATGCTTTCGCATTCACAACTCCCAAGAAGTTGTGAATGCGAAAGCATTCACAACTTCTTTGTTCATTCACAGCTTTTAATGAAACCCAACAACACTTTTACGTATTACAAAAAGAAGCAGCCCTTTGAATACATTTATAATATCGCGGACACCCCGGTTACTGTGGAGCGAGAATGTAAATATCTTGGTTTAATTATATCGGACACACTTTCTTGGTCTCCTCATATAAAACATATCTGTACTTCGGCATCCAGGAAGTTGGGTTTCATTAAAAGAAAGTTGAACGACGCTTTGATTCAGGTTAAGCTACATGCGTATTATTCATTAGTCAGATCCAAGTTGGAGTATGCAAATATCGTTTGGGATCCATTCACTCAGGAAGATATCCGGAAGTTGGAGATGGTGCAACGTCGAGCGGTTCGGTTTATTTACGGAAAGTATAGAAGGCTGGATTCACCATCTCAACTTATGCAGGCTAACGGAATACAGATTCTTCAGGCCAGAAGGAAACTAGCGCGGTTGAAATTCTTGTTTCATCTTCAGCAAGGACAGACTCGCATAGACCCATTGCAATATATTTCCCCTTTAGCGTCAAGAGCTACGCGGCACAGACATCAGTTTTCACTAACACCCATTTTTGCGCGTACTAATATGTTTAAATTTAGCTTTTTCCCTCGCACTATTAGCGACTGGAACGGTTTACCTCTCGAACTATTTATCGACACCAACTTTGTAGAAGGTCTCGAGCGTCTTGATAACTAACATGTTTTGCTTTGTACATTGCTGCACCTTCATCTTTTTCGCGTGGACATTAGGATTGTATAAACCTTCATACTACATCTGGATAGGTCATTTTGTATTAGTGCATGATGGAATTACATACTGCTTTATGCTTGCTTTCCCCCCCTCCCCTTTTTTTTAAATAATATATCCTGTATATTTGCTAGTTAGTTGTAAACCTTTTAATGTCGTGTTATTTGCTTTCGTTTTATGTGTGAATGTATATGTTGTATCCCACACCTACTTGGGCCTTCGATGGCTTGTAGTATCCTCTAAATAAAATAATAAAAAAAAGTGGTGAGGTATTTAAAATATTAAAACGGGGCAAAAAGACGACGGACCGGATGAAGGAGGTGTACCTCGAGCTTTTTTTTGTCGCTTTCTCGACTTGTTTCTGTGGATGAGGAAAGGGACTTTTGACAGCCTGTGGCAGGCCCTTCCCACCTCTGGAAATGATGTTTGGCATAGGGCGTCCGTCAACGATATTTTCAAATGCTGGAGAAAGATTGCCATGGCGTTCTGAGGATTGGATCTTGGGACCACCACCTGCATTACCGGGACCTTTGAGAACCTGTTGGCATTCGATAAACACTGTGTGTACGAGTCTTGAGAAGCGCCCACTAAATGGCCGCAGTTGCTGCGGCGTCGCCATAGAAAGTTCTTAATGCGATAGCATTCTTTAGTTTCTCCCCTCCCCTTTCCCATATTCCTGGACTTTCTGGCCTCCTAATGCACACTAGGTATGTGCAGTAGACCATTTCAGGCCACATTCTCGCACACATTTGCACCATTTTTGAAGGACCTGGTGACCTTGACGTCGCCCTAAAGGTCGTCTTTGAGGTCGTCCTTCGACTGCCCTAGAGGTCCTCCTAGACGATGTCCTAGAGGTCTTCCTTGAGGTTGTCCTTGATATCGCCCTAGAGGTTGTCCCAGATGTCGTCTTCTAGGACGTCGTCCTAGGGGTCGTCCTTAGGGTTGTCCGAGACGAATGCTATTTCAATTCATAGGCAGTCAACAGTAGTGGTTTCTGCAGCCAGTTTTTATAATTCTTAATTGCAAATTTCATCGGAGTGAATCGTTGAAATTAAAAGCTCTAACTAAGTGGCGTGAAAAGCCGCCTGCGCCATTTTGCGGAAACTGCGCCCCAGCCAATACCTAACGCTATTGTGCTCTAAATCGCACAACGTGTGCCAAAAGAAATTATATTTTGTCTTGGTTTCGGTTATTATCGACTCAATTGGCAACGATGAGCGCATTTAGCTTGGTCGGTCTTGCAATTTCTTTTTTCCGTTTATTTCCCCTGTGTATCCCAAGTCGGAAGCGCGCGAAAAAACTCGGGGGTCGGATTCCGAGCGCTGCATCACCTGCGACTGGATTCTTATTCTTCAACCATAAGCGGTTAAGCAAGTCAGCCGAGGTCAGGTTGAGTCGTTAAGCGTCAGATCGCCTGAGGCTCTGCGGCCCGGGTTCCGGAAGTCGGCCAGTTGAAAACAGATTAGCAAAATATTCCTTTTTGTACTTTATCGTTAGAAGTTTGAACCTCATTCCTGCAAGATAAATCGTGATTTGATTGAACTGAAACGCGGTCCGATCCGAATCCTTGCCGGCCAGCAGCTCTCACACGAGTGGTAGATCTACTCGGCGTACATTAACCTTGCTCCTGCTTATGGCTTAGAATACGATAACTTCGTTTATCGTAGTCTGCTGCTTCAATATTGAGTTGTACAAGAGGATAAACTCGAAATTGGTTGCCGTGTTGCTCCGCGCAACTGCACGTCCGTTGCTTACGCACGTCACATGGTTCGCACATATAATTACTATGTCGAGCACGTGTGGGTTGTGCTACAAGCAGTACTGGTTTGCAGTTAAAGCAGCTCAAAGCCACTCAGAAAATATCAAGGACACTATCTTCAGAAACATATGGTGCTTGCTTTTCGGTTCTCATTAAGGCCAAGTTTTCGCATCTGTTACACTGTTATCCCATCTACCTAGGTTCCTAACCACTAATGTTCATCTGTGCCGCTAAGCACAATTGAGATTGCTCCCGTGTTCCTCTAAGACACAAGCTGAAGTGCAATGGAAACTGATTTGAAATGCTCTTATCCTACTCCATAATGTAGTTTTAGCTGCTCCCAACATGCTCCGAAACAGCTGTTTCAGCTGCTCCCGTGGCTGCCCCCAAGTACATCTCATGAGTTCCACCCCTGTTTTACGTTCCCGCGGTTTTAGTTCTTTAATTTTTTTTATTGCAGCCGGGCGCATTTGAGTTTTTTACGACCACACCTTAAAATGGTTTTACGGTGCAATCCACTTACAACGCTACTACATATAAAGATATACTGCTTATAACAATCAGTTTATAGAGCTTCTAGACCAAAAACGATCAGTTTCTAGTCCAGATACAAGGATAATTGGTTATACCGACTGCATTTTTGGGTTTTCTCATTATCGTTATTACTGGATTGCACTGTATCGCATTTATTGCTTTTTGAATGCTCCAGTTGGTAAGCTCCTATTTGTCAAAATCTTGGCTACAGTGGAGTCTCATTAATTTGAACCCGAGCGGGACCAGGTCTTTGTTTGACTAAAGCAAAGTTTGAATTACCGGGAGTTTCCTTCCTAGAAACACATAGGACGGGACCTGCGTGTTAGTAATCTGAATTATCCGAGAGTTGAAATAATCGAGTTTGAATTAATGAGATTCCACTGTATTAGCGGACACGTGTAAAAATTTCAGGTGGAGTTTAAGTTAGGATACAGTCACCGACCAACTTTTAGAAACTCTGCAGGGTCTGGAAAACGTCCGAATGATGGGTCAGTCCGAAACATCGTCAGATAAAAAAAACTTGCCATGTTCCGTCTACGCGGGTTTAAGAGGGGACACTACCGAGAAAAAAAAGTTTCTGCAAAAAAAGCTGATTTTGAAAAATTACATAAATACATCCAACAACATCTAGAGAGTATTCCCAGAAAGTTTCATTAGTTTACACTACATAGTTCATGTTTTTATAAATTATTTTCTGTCCACCAAAGCTAAAGAAAAGGTAGGGTTTGGAGCACTTTAAACACATTTTTCTCCGCTCCACGTTTTGGTATAAATTCCATCCTATCGTTTGATAATGGCAATACAGGGAAGGCTCGTTCTCCACTTTTCCTGTCTGAAATTTAATAAGGAGTGCGACTATGGAATGCTTTTGTCACTTTACAGATGTCTTTTATAAAAAAATGTTGACATTTTATTGAAGACACAGAAGACCGAAAAGTTGACCAATTTTGCAGGAGAGAAAATTTATAGAAATAACTGACTTACAAAAACCTTTTCATAGTCGCACCCCCTAGGAATTCTGCTACATATCTAGCGAATACAAATCTTGAATATTGTGATAGTTTTCCGACGATAGGTTTACTAAACAATGTGGACGTGTTGCTGATAGAAGCTGTTCTAATTTCCTTCTCATTTACCCGACAGACCTAAAATTTTGTTGTGCACCCTCTAGCGTGACTACCAGCCTTCCCTGTAAATTTAATTAATTTTAAGCCAAGGCTTCAAAAGTTGACCCTCCTAGGGTGTGTGCCCCCTTAAAGGGTAACTCCGCTCAATTTCGAAAAATTTTGGCTTCCATGTGATTCACATTCACAAAGTAATACTCAACAACTCTACGTCCTCGGATTCGCGAAATGTGGAATAATATTTGTGTAATCCTAATTTAAACATCAGCAGATACCGAAACCGAAACTTCGGTTGCGTCAGGCAACATTGGTCTCGGGTCGTCACAGTCATGGGCACCTCACGTCGAACCACGTGGTCTTGTGACGTTCGGGAGGGAGCGAGAAACAGGACACGCAACGCGGGCAGGTCCTTTTTTTTTTTTTTTTTTGACGCGGGCAGGTCGCTTTTCATGGCGTGGACGGTGATGGCCCGGGGGAGAGGGGGAAGGGAGAAGACGAAAGAGGAGAAGGGGAGCGGAGAAACAGACCGATAAGGGCGCAGGGCAGCGGTGATCACGTGAACGCCCGGTCAGCCAACACCGGGAGGAGAAACTCATGACGTCATCGTTAAATTTCGCTCTGAAAAGTAAAAACAAGCAAAACGTGAGAATGAAGTATGCATGCCTCTGACGTAGTGGTTCAACGTTGGCCGCTCCAACTCCGTGGCATTGACTGCGCTGATGATCGCGCCTCGCGCCGCACGCTAGAGTTGGCAGATTTCGGCGACTTGGCTCGCTTGAAGGTTCGCTGGCCAGTTTATTAAATATAGAGACGGAATTAGATCGTAATATTTGAAATGGGGTCTTCCTATATGATACTGAAGAGGGCTACATAGTTTTCTAAATATCAAAAATGAAGCGGAGTTGCCCTTTAAAGGGGCACCGACACATCACAATAATATTTTTTTTTGTTATCCGAAAGGTTTGAAAACGATGCCGGGACATTACCCTCAAAATTCGAAACTTGAGAAGTTAGTATTTGTGGCATAAAAAAATAATTTCCAAATGCCACATTCAAAGTTCCCGCGCGATCCACGCCGGTGCGTTGACGTCAAATATTGCGGAGCCCTGCGACTCCACTTTCTTTTACGACTCCCTGCTGTTGCCATGGCGGGCCAAAGCAAGGAGGAAAGGAGCGAGCGCCGGCGGACCGGTTCTGAGCAGTGTCGCCCGTTTTCCGTGGGAGGACATAAATCCAGGAGGTGGCACCACAACGGTCTCCAATTTTTGGTATTTCAAAAAGAAGGGTCGTAGTTCGTTCGCAATTGCGTTAAAAAACATGTTTTACGATTGCCGTTAATAAATGTTGTAGAAATGTCGCCTACAAAGCTTCTAAATTTCCTGATTCTTGACGTCACAAATCAAAAGAAGCGAGAAGGCGAAAAGCGGGAGAGGAGGGCGCCAAAATGTAAAAGGGGCGCGCGCGCGTAAAAACATTTTTTTTCGCGATGCGTTTTTTTTTTCTGCGTGTCTATGACTACAAAGTGCATCGTTTTAAGCAATAAAAAAAAATACGACCCTTGGGGTGTCAGTGCCCCCTTAAAGAAGCCGTCACTCGTGCCAGGTTACGCCTCCGCTCGCGTTGGGCCACACTCTATTAGCTCGAGAATGGCTGCCTTCTTTTCTAGCGGTATGGCCGAGTACCTTCTGCGCTTCTTCTTCACGGCGGCGGAAGAACAGATGGGGTCGTGACGTGTCCGAGGCAGCAGAGTCCGAAAACACGATTCACCCAGACGAGATGAGACTGCAGAATGGCCAATGAACAAAACAAAATGGTAACACTGATGATGATAATGACGTAACATAGTGTCACCTAGCGGTAGGACTTGGCAGTACTCAAGTGCCGATCCACGCGCAGCCAATGTGGAATCTAAAATGACGGCTCCTCGGCACTGTTTCCCACCAATTGTTCGCGACCACTTGGTCAGAAAAATTAAACTTTTGGATTTGAAGCCATTCGAAACTTCAATCGTGAAAATGCATCATTTCTACGGGGTAGGTCACGGTTCCTTCTTTAGACCCGAAATGTCGAACATGTACGAATTATCGGTGTCCGAAAAATTGGGTGGTGGCTGTACTTCTGTTTATCAAATTATTGATATGTATAAGTATTTTAGGATTCCCTTTAAATTAAATGTACATTGCAGTGAATGCTTCCAATACGAATGTTTTTTTTATTTTTCTACAGGAGAGGGAGAAGCTGACGCGACACCTTGACAAGCTGATTCGCAAAAGAGACAACGCTCGGCTTGTTGGGAAGGTGAATATCTTTCCCAGACGTTGAGCCATATGGCATATTTACGCAACTGCAGGTCGACTCGATTGTGAGTTGAACCCTGCGATGAAAGACAACCAACAAAAATCGTGCTTTAGGGGCATACTTTGTGGCAGACATTTACGAATCGCTAGACTGTGGATGGCGTGCTAACTGAATACTAGTGCCCTCTGGTTTGGCTTGCATGCCGATAAAAGGCAAGGTACAGAATGTAAAAGGGGCTTTACCTTGTATCTGGCGTGTTGTCTGCTCATGTCCCTCGGCTGCCTCTGCTCCTGCGGCCCTAGTCTCGGGCGCCCAAGTCACGAACGCTACCTGGTGTTGGAAACGGGTATCCAGCGGTGCCCAATGGGCGCTGGGCATTGCTTCCAATACCATTGGAAAGAATGCGCCAGAATTCACCTCTATCTCGGTTTTTTCCTGAAGTGTTTCAGTTTCCCTGTAAGAACACCGACAGGTTTGCTCCTTGGGGTACTCTGCCCATTTTCTGTGACTTGGTAATAGACGAGCATTCTATCACAAATCCTCCAGCAGGAGTTTCTCTCTCTGGACCAGAAATATGCAGACTTGTTGGAGTTTTATACGGATTGCTCCAAATGGTCGTCTTTTGTAGGATGTGCTATTTATTCTACTTCATACAGGAAAGCCATTCAAGCTACTGCAGAGCTGTACAGTATTTTACTAGCTGTCAAACATATACTTGACAAGAGCATAGTGAAAGCTGTTATCTCCGTCGATTCACAAAATGCCTTACTGGCTGTGTTCTCCCTGATGCCTGCAAAGAATCTCCTTGCACAACATCTACACGTCGGAATCAGCAGGGCCCTCCTACGCGGTTGGGATTTAAAGTTTTGCTGGGTGCTGAGTCACGTTGGGATCGTGGGCAATGAAGAGGCAAATGAAGTGGCTCTGTGAGCTCCAGCCTCATCAACAATATCCAATGGCGTACACCACTTTTGAAGGAATCTATTTTTCACACATGGCAGCTGGAATGAGATACAGAGAGCAACAACAAACTCCCCATTATGAGGCCCGTTCTGAGCATTTGGGAGGGCTCTTATAACAGGGAACGTCGCACGGAGGTGCTTCTGTGCCGTTTAAGAATAGGTCACTCCTGATTGACATATCTGCTTCGTGGTGAAGATGTTACAATATATGTGACCATTGTGGAGAGCTTTTCAACAGGTTACACATTTTACGGCATTGCTCGTCTCATCATTCACTACGTCAAGCCTGTTTCTTGGAACTTTATTGAGATCATCTTTCGTTTGGCGTCTCGTTTTTGCTTGGTGATAAACCTTTATTTCCTCTCAGGCTAAGCTCGGAGGGGAATCTTCCCCTCTGAGTTTTGGCAGAACTTATTTTATGTTTCGAGTTGGATTCGAGAACCCAAGTGTTATAGTGAAATGGAACACTGTGCAAGTTTTTGGAGCACTCCAACATTATGCGTAGCAACTGGCTACTGCCAAAGTGGGATTCATATAACTTGAGTAATGCTTGAAAACACCCGTTTTTAAGTTATCGTTAGTGGACGACGGGGAAAGACGCTTCCTCGTAGAGCTGGTTGTCGGGGCTCTTCCCACAACCAATGGGACTTCTCTTTGTGCCATGAGGGAAGAGAAGGGTTTTTCCATCTCCACTGAGTTGACTACAAATGCAAACACCGAAATTCCTGCAAAGTGTCACCCATAAAGCTATTGCTTTAGAAAGTGGGCAAGTTTGTCAGAGGCCCTGGCTCTTGAAGCTGTCAAGCTAGACAGCAACCTGCAGCAGAACAGGCCGACATCTACTGCTGTGACACTGCTAGGATCGCGACAACGAGACACTTGCGTTGGCGATTTTCCTTCTCGAAGGCAACCAATAAGTTCACAGTGGTGGAGTAGAACCCATTGTTTAATAGCGATACGTGGAAATGGTTCAATGTAGTGAACAAACCGGGAGGTAGCATGACGCAGCGACTGACGCTTGGTTGGCTCGTCTTCAGTGCTGCTCGGCTGCCATCCGATGCTGTTGACGGCCGTGCCTCCACGGGGCCATGCGAAATGGGGAGTCGGTGGCTGGAATTCACTCGGCCCCAAGAACTACCGACTTGGCAGTGGGCGAGCTCTCTCGTACATTTGGAAGCGTGCTTAACAAACGAAAAAACAAATGACCCAAACTTGTATGACGGCATGGGGCGGAAATGAAGTCTCATTGTAGGCTCCAGCAAGGTGGCCCAGTAGCAACCATCGTGGGCAGAGCAGGGTGAACAGAGTGGGATGGAACAGGAGTTGTCTATTGGTGACAGGAAGCCTTTTGCCATTGAGGGACGCAATGCAGGCTGCTTTTGAGCAGATGTGAGCAACGGCCTCTATTCCTTCAGAATGCCCTTTTCTGTCTGCACTAGTTTCTGGGGAGACCTAGCTGGGATCTCGTTTCGGACACGGATGTTTCAGGACGAGCGCTATGTGCACGACCTGGAGGAGCAGGTGGAAGGGCTGCAGGCGAATGTGCAGTATGTGAACATGGAGATCACAGACTGCCAGGCCAACATCCTGCAGCTGGAGGAGCCCAAGGAGGAGCTGCTGGACGTGGCCTCGCTTCTGGACGGGACCGAGTCCCCTCAGGCACGCTACCTCTTTGACAAGCTGCTGCACATGGCCATCAACCAGGTGGGGACCCTCTTCACCTCTTTTCTGGGCTGAGGCACTGCCCAACATTTCCAGCACCAAACTGCACCGACTGGCTGCTGCGCAGCGGAACTGGTAGCCCTGCAATAGGCACATTGTGGTCTGGACAGCCGTGCGGTTAACCCAGTTAAAAATAACCATTGCGTCCAATTAGTTATTGACAGTTAGAACCAATGGGGAATCCTATCTGCGATTTCGGACTCCTAGCTCGAAAAAGTCATTTGGTTCCAATTAGTTATTGACAATCAGAACCAATGGGGAATCCTATTTGCAATTTCGGACTCCTAGCTAGAAAAAGTCAATTGGTTCCAATTAGTTATTGACAATCAGAACCAATGGGGAATCCTATCTGTGATTTCGGACTCCTAGCTAGAAAAAGTCGATTGGTTCCAATTAGTTATTGACAATCAGAACCAATGGGGAATCCTATTTGTGATTTCGGCCTCTTAGTTAGAAAACGTCGATTGGTTCCAATTGGTTATTGGCAATCAGAACTGATGGGGAATCCTATTTGTGATTTCGGCCTCTTAGTTAGAAAACGTCAATTGGTTCCAATTAGTTATTGACAATCAGAACCGATGGGGAATCCTATCTGCGATTTCGGACTCCTAGTTAGAAAAAGTCAATTGGTTCCAATTAGTTATTGACAGTCAGAACCAATGGGGAATCCTATCTACGATTTCGGACTCCTAGCTAGAAAAAGTTAATTGGTTCCAATTAGTTATTGACAATCAGAACCAATGGGGAATTCTATCTGTGATTTCGGACTCCTAATTAGAAAAAACCAATTGGTTCCAATTGGTTATTGACAATCAGAACCAATGGGGAATCCTATCTGTGATTTCGGACTCCTAGCTAGAAAAAGTCAATTGGTTCCTGAACATCACCAATTGGAACCAGTTCGGCATTGTCAATTAGGTGGAACCAATTGGAAAAATCTATTTGTGTTTTCGGACTCCCAATGGAAAAAAAAAACATTTAGTTCCAACTGTTCAAATCTAATTGACAGATACCGATTGGTACAACTACTAGTGTTTGGATATCCCAAACTAGAAAAAGTTGCAACTAGATCGTAAGGTAGATAATCACAACAGTTTTTATTTAACTTATTAGAAATGATTTCTTGCTTCCAGGCATCGTCGTTTTCTTCCAGGCTTGTAGTTGCAGCTTCCCTAAAATGAAGGATAAATAAGCTTTGAATGACTTTATCGGACTATAAATGTTGAAATGAAGCTTAGAAACCTATTAAAAAAACTTTCTCGCTGCAAAGAAATTAGTTGCGGTGGTATAAACCTGCAGGAATTGCACTGAAAACTGCAGATATTGGTTTTGCGGCAAAAACCTGCAGGCCTTGCATTCAAAGGCAAACATCCCTGGGTGACTGAAACAGTCTGGTCAAAATTAGGAGATGAAGCTTTTGTCGAGGGACTGGCTAGATTTGCATGCGGGATGGCTTGACTACTCAGTTTCCTGTGAGCCTGTGAGACATACTATTCTTTGCTATAAGGGGAAAAACAGTTAATCGAAAGGCATCTCTGTAAAGCTGGCCAGTGCACCTGAAAAATGCTTGTGCATGGAGAAAAAAATAAGTGTCTTTCGTATCTAAAAAAAATCGTACATTGCAGGCTGTGTTCCAAATCTAACTCTAATGGACCAGAGGCAACGCTGGATGCTGATAGGTTTTAGAGGCAAAGTTCCTTAGGGTCTAGTCTTGTCCGTCCGGCGTCTGTGCTCACATCGATCTTGCTGGTGCTCGTGCTCGTGAGCTCACGTGCTCACGTGCTCGTGTAGGGCAAAAAAATAAAAAAAAAAATAAAAAAAATGATAAAAACAAAATGGTTGTGCAGTCGAAAGGATTCGAACCTGTGCGGGGAGACCCCAATAGATTTCCAGTCCATTGCCTTAACCACTCGGCCACGACTGCGAGACGAGTAGGGGGCTCTGAGATGTGGTAGGAACTTAAAAGCTGGGGATGTCATGGATGAAACGTTGCATGTAGACGCTAATGACTATACAGGAGGGGGCGCTGTGGTCTAATGCGTGTATAATCGCATTAAATCCTGCATGCATATGCTCAACGTTTATAGACAAGAGGGCGCTGCAGTCAAATGCTCAAATGCGTATATAACCACGCGCCATATCACACATTATCTTTTTGATATGGATGAAAACGAACGAAAGGCTCGGCATGCTGCGGCTCAGTCTACGCAGACAAGCACCACCAGAGTTTCGTCCCAATCAACATCATTCACCACGAGGAGATGCGGTCATCTTTCTTGTTGTTTTTTTTAACTTACCCTGAGTGAGATAGAGTAAATTTTGAAACATGGCTGCATATAGCCCGTCGGATGAGATGCAACATTTTCGGGACCTACGGTTATTTTATTAAAGTCGTCAACATTCGGAGGTAATGACCCATTACCCGACCTGACCAACCGACCCCCCCCCCCCCTCCCTTCCCTTTTCTTCCCACTAAAATTCCCCCAAAATTGCTTGATTTTGAATCCCAAAACTTCAAGTTTTGAAACTGTGCCCCGTCAGTGTTTTCAGCAATCCATAGTTTAGTTTTCAGATGCTTAAAACACGCTAACTTTTCTCGCGAATACCCAACAAAAACTTTCGAACTGATAGCTGCCCGGAAAATTTTCTTCTCTAAAGCTATGCATTCAGGCTCGTATCGTTCACTGAAGATCAAGCAATGAGTGTCTCAGCAGATCTAACAATCCGAAATCCCCGAACTGCAATGCAGCCAGCTTGAAAAGAAACAAAGAAAATTCCTTACCTTGCTTCCATGAAGGTTTGTTGCCGCGCCCTAACGATCTGACAGGTCAAATGAAGTAATTATCACTGCACCATTGAGCACTCTACAGCAAAACACAAAAAAACTTTCTTCAATCATTGCCATAACCATGCTACGAATGCTGTGCATGCCATCTGTGCCATGTGCTTTATGTTTCCAATATCTAGCCACCATTCTTCCACCGTCCTCGCGGCGCCATTGCAGCCCAATGCAGACCGACGCTGCTGGCGATTCCTACCAATTCTAGCAACAGGTTTTTTTTTCTTTTTATTACAGCCTGACCTACAAAAAGTTTTTCCGCAAGGTAGAAAAATTATTTTTGCCACCTTTCCCATTTATTCCTGTCCCGTTGCTATCTTGACGGTGGCGGACTCCTTTTGTTGCTGCGTCTTGGGGCTGGGTAGGCCGGGATAAGCTACCGGCTTATCCAGTTCCAATATGTAGGAACAAGAGGAGCCCCTGCACCGTCAAGATAGCAAGGGGAGAGGAATGAATGGGAAGGGCGGCAAGAAGAATTTTCTTACCTGGCGGAAAAACTTTTTGTAGGTCGGCCTTTAAGTAGCGTCACCAATTTTTTTTTCCTTTTAATTTGCGATGTTGAAAAAATTGATTGCAACGCAATACTGAAAAAAAATAAGTTTCATTTGAAAATAAAAGAAAACGTAACGCATTCTTTGGAAACTTATTTCTTGGTGAGGATAAAGAGATAATGGCAAGTTCTGTCTAGAAAGGTAGTTAATTTGTAAAGTATGCAGCCATCAAGCGTACAAACTACATTTCAAACCAATTACAATGACCAATTGGCTGAGCCAGAAGCGGTTGGAAATATTAAACCCAACTGGTTTTTTATTGATCCCAATTGGGGATCAATAAAAATCAATTGGAAACATTGAAAACATAAAGTTGGAAACATTGAATCCAATTAGAGTGACCAATTAGGTAACCCAGTGCCAATTGAATTTTGTTGGTCCTAATTGGGGTAACCAGTTGGAAACATTGAATCCAATTAGTGACGAATTAGGTGGCGCAGTGCCAGTTGAATTTTGTTGGTCCTAATTGGGGTAACCAATTGGAAGCATTGAAACTAATTAGAATGACCAGTTGGATGACCCAGAACCAACTGAATTCAATTGACTCCAATTCGTTCCAATGAAATATCCTAATGGGACTCAATGGTTATTTTAACTCGGTTGTGGCTTGGACAGTTGCGGTTTGCACAGTTGCGGTTTCGGCAGTTTTTCTGGGAATGGGACAATTGTAGTTACCAGCGTGTGCGCTTGAAGCCGTGATGTTCCAAGTTTGCCCAGCGTATGTAGAGGAACAGACACATTTGAGCTTGAAGCTTGCAAAAAAGACCATTTGTTGAATTGTGATTTGAAAGTGACTCTCTGCCCCTTGTGCAGAGTGTTCAGGCAAACCAGCACCAGGCGGCGGTGCAGGAACTGGAGGCCAGGCTGCGGCAGGTGGAGGCCAACAATGCAATGAACCACGACCTGCTGGAGCACAGCCTGTATGCCATGCAGATGGACGTGCTTGCCACCGAGGAAGCAGGTGGGCACTACATTGCCTACCTGGGCAAACTGTTTTGTAGCGAGGTGCTGAGTTGAGCACGGTCATGAACAGCACACAAGAGGATAAGCGCCTCTTCTACAGTGTCTCTTGTGCGCTGTTTATAACCACCTTTTTATTCTAAGCGATACATGACTTAAACTGACATCACATTGGCTGCTATTCTGGTGGCTTTGATTGCCTTCGGCAGCAACGTTTTACAGCATCGAATTTGCTTTTTTTGGCAAGAACTAGTAGGAGTGACCACCTTAATGGTGCAACAATGTTGTGTGTAAGCCTCGTATAGGATTGAGTGCAAAGAAAGGAATGTCAAACCTGAGAACACCACGTTTCATGCTTCTTAAAAATAAGAAAAATGTGGCGTTTGTTCTGGTCTTGCAAGGGCTTGCATCTAGGGCTATTATAAAGGGCACCTTCTTTCTTAACTGCGGCATATAATGCTGACATTACACATCCTGCCATAATAAAGGAATGTCAGTAGGGTAAGCCTGCTTTTCTTCGTAAATGATCTTTACTGTATAGAGGCTCAACGTGTACTTTTTTTTTAAATATAGCGCGAAAATTTTTATGACATTTGCATGTTTGCTGCAGAGGTCTTTCTAGTACTGGAATGGGCATTTGTGGGGCTTATGTTTCTTAAATTAAGACGATTTGGAAGCCTAATGATTCAAATAAATTTCAGGCAATGTTGACGAAACCAGAAGTTGCGCTTGCGCACAAGTTAATTTAACAGATGCAGCAATAGTCACGCTGGGGCCATTGATGGTGACATTCAAGACTGCGGGAAAAGCCAGCTTCTGGGTGCGTAGAGCTCCAGTGAGGCTTGTCAGACAATTGGTCCTAGTGGTCGGCACCTGTTCTTTTTCCATTGCGAGTTGTTAAAAAGATACACCCGTCAGCCTGCATGTAAGGGAGGACAACAATCTTGCAAGCGGTTACCATGGAAGCGACAACAGAAGCAAGGACGAGTGTTTTATCGTAGAAACCCGTGTAAGGGCCGCACATTTTTTTACAGTGGAGCTGTTGAGGGCTAGTTTCCCCAGGAAATGTGGCGCGAGCTGACGAGATGAAGCAGGTTTTGGCCGCAAAGAAGTCTGCCACACAACGGAAGTTTGACCTTCTCAGTCACTGTCGAGGATGACGAGACAGATTCTGGCACGCAGTTCGTGATTGTAGATCTTGAATGTGTTGAAGACGTTCTTTGCGACCACCAAATGTGGGCAGTGCGGAATGGCCACGCCCATTCACAGGCTGGTGCTTTGAAAACGTCCCCTAAAAAAGCCCTTCTTAGGGCTAACCAATTGTTGCATATGGGGCTGCTTTCCCTACCCGTGTCTCTTCCTTAGTATGAAATTCAAACCAAAGCCATTCCACCCATCTAAAGCTTCAATATTGTTAGTTATGCATACCCAAATTTCAAAGTCGATTTTCTCAGCTTCGGTTTTTTCAGCCTCCTCTTCGGCCAGGAAGGCTTTTTGATTCACTTGGGCTCTACCGAGGTTGTACTATTTTCTGTGGAATGAACTAGACTGCAAGCTAGAGCTATTTTTATTATGATATTTTGTGGGATATAAAACTGGTATTTCATTATAAGACATTGTTATAGCCGCTGTTACATGTCTTCTCTTCACTTTAATTTTTTTACATGATTATATGGTGCTAAAGAAATAAAAATTGATTTAACTTGTATGGCATTTCTTTAGGAAACAATTGATACCTTTTTTTCATTAAAATTTTAATAAGGTTTTTTAGAACCCTTCCTGAAATTAGCTAATTAATATTTTATTTTGTTGATAACTTTTCAGAACAAGATATCTGAAATCTGATTGCAGTTATGAAATCACCACAATAAACTATGTGCCTGTGCAAAAAATCGTTAAGATAGACCAATAATCAAAAATTGACCGCATCTGTGGTGAATGAGATTAATTGAGGTGAAGCTCTGGTGGTGCTTGTCTATGTAGACGCTCAGCCGCAGCATGCCGAGCCTTTTGTTCGTTTTCATCCATTTCAGAAAGAGAATGTGTGGTATGGAACGTGGTTATATACGCATTTGAGCATTTGACCGCAGTGCCCTATAAACGTTGAGCCAATGCATGCAAAGTTTAGCGAGATTATATACGCATTGGAACGCAGCGCCTTCTCCTGTATAGACGTTGAGCGTCTACATGCAACGTTTCATCCATGACATGACCGGCTCTTGAGTTCCTACCGCATCTTAGAGCCCTCTACTCGTCCCGCAGTCGTGGCCGAGTGGTTGAGGCATACCTCGGCAAACCTCACTCATGAGGGCCCTCACTCACCCTCATCTTCACAGGTGAGGTGAGGGTGAGTGAGTTTCTGGACCAGGAAAATTCATGAGTGTGAGGGTGAGTGAGGGCCGTGAGGGCGGTGAGGGGTGTGAGGGGTGTGACGGCCGCAAGGGCGGTGAGTGGCGTGAGGGCGGTGAGTGGCGTGAGTGGCGTGAGTGGCGTGAGTGGCGTGAGTGGCGTGAGTGGCGTGAGTGGCGTGAGTGGCGTGAGGGCCGTGAGGGCCGTGAGGGCCGTGAGTGGCGTGAGGGCGGTGAGGGCGGTGAGGGCCGTGAGGGCGGTGAGGGCCGTGAGGGCGGTGAGGGCGGTAAATGGTATGAGTGGCGTGAGGGCGGTAAAGGGTATGAGTGGCGTGAGGGCCTTGAGTGCGTGAGTGGTGTGAGTGGTGTGAGGGCGGTGAAGGGTGTGAGGGCCGTGAGGGCAGTGAGTGGCATGAGTGGCATGAGTGGCATGAGTGGCATGAGTGGCATGAGGGCCGTGAGGGCGGTGAGTGCATGAGGTGGGGTGTGAGGGCCATGAGTGCGTGAGGGCGGTGAGTACGTGAGGCCCCCTTCAGATCGAGCATCTTTCTCAGCAATTTTGGTGTTAATGGCGGGTTGTTCTCTAGCTTTCCCAAGATCGACACGAATTGCTGAGATCGGGTCCGGCTCGAAATAAGCAAGCAACTCGGAGCAATTCGAATACGTTTAAAGCGGCTGCATCCAATTCGGGACGCAAAATTTTCAAGTGATACCTCGTGCCGGTGATGATGACACAAAAAGACTTGGTTCTGGTTTGAAGTCGATCGTTTTTTGGAAATAAACTGTTTCGTGTGTCACCGAGGCTTGTTCGAGTTCACTCGGATGCCGTTCGGATTAACAGGTGCACCGATGACATTCCAGCGGTTGATCGACGGGGTGCTCGGAGATGCCAAGTGGCAGCACGCGCTCGCGTATCTGGACGACATCATTGTGTACTCGGAAAATTTCGAGGACCACCTTCGTCACCTCGAAGACGTGTTGCGCAAACTACGGATCGTCGGCCTCACACTAAACCTGACTGAAGCCCAAATTGGAGCTTCTGAGATTAGCTTGTTGGGATTTTGGATCGAGAGAAGAAAAGTTTCCCCTGACGCGGACAAGTTGCGGGCAATCTGGGAGTTCCCTGTTTCTACCGATGTCGGGGGGGTGCGCCGTTTTCTCGGCATGATAGGATACTACCGAGCCTACATCCCGAACTGCGCAGCCATGCAGGCACCCCTCACGCAATTGCTGAGGAAAGCGGCTCCCTGGAGCTGGGAGGCGCCGCAGGAGGAGGCGCCGCAGGAGGAGGCGTTTCTCCAGCTGACCAAGGCTTTGGCGCGTACAGCATCCCTCAAACTGCCAGTGCCTGAGCGAACGCCGCAAGCAACGCCGTGGATTCACGGGACATCTCCGTGCTTTGCGGCATAGACACTACTGGCGATGCCGTCGGCGTTTCCGGACTCAGCACTACGGTCATCTCCGCGGCGTTCCCCTCCGCCAACCCCGAGAGCCGTCGCTCTTTTTCCACTTGTGTCGTCGCAACATCCGCCAAAAACATTAAATCTGTTAGCGCGAAATTACCCGTGGTCATCCAGAACACTTGTTTGGACGTGCCCTTTCCATCTTCACAGTGCCGCGGTATAGACCCGCCAACCAGGGGGACTGCCCCGCGTGACCTTTCACGCAGTGCCGTCGACGGACGTTGCGACTGTAATTACGGCTCGCCTGCCCCAACGGTGTTGCGCTCTTTCTCATCTCATCTCTTTTTGTGTGCTCTTTCCATAGAGGGCTCCACAAAGAGGCAATAAATTATAAATATGTTGTTTTTTTGCTGGAGGGAGCAAGTCTCACTTTGACCAATGAAAACGGGTAGAAATAACAAAAGTAATACTGGCAAACTGATAAACCAGAAAATCATGCGGAAAGTAACCATCCTGATGTATTGCTGATAGCCGAGGCCAGCGATAAATCCATATCCGAATTCATATCACCTTGGCTACTGTAGTGGCTGTAGGAACAAAATTGCAAAAGAGTTCAGCTTTTCCACTTTCGTAAAGAAGGATGACCAGCATAGCTGTACTCGTTACACTGCCGCAACGCGCACGCGTCCGATTCCTACTTCTACTTGTCTAACACGCCGCCGATCGTGGATACGTCTCCGGCGAACCAGAGTCGGTCGCACGTGACGCCAAGCGGGTAATCCACAAACTTCCACCGGAACCTCGCCGCTGCACCCGGGAACTGTTCAGCCGGCGTGGAATGCAGTCATCGCCAGGCCTCGCGCTTGCGCTTGGCCTCCATGGCATGATCGTCGTCCGTGGACGACTTCTAAGACAACCTCAGAAATGACGTCTAGGACGACCTCAACTACAACTTCTAGGGCGACCTCGAGGACAGCGTCTAAGACGGCTTCTAGGACGTGTAAAACGATCTCATAGACGACGTCTAGAACGACCTCAACGACGCCTTCTAGGATGACCTCGAGGATGCCGCCTAGGGTGACCTCGGGGACGACCTCGGGGACGACGTCTAGGAGAACCTCAAGGACGACATCTAGGACAACTTCAAGGACGACATCTAGAACAACCTCAAAGACGAGATCTAGAACAACCTCAAGGACGATATCCAGGACAACCTCAAGGACGACGTCGAGGACAACCTCAAGGACGACGTCGAGGACAACTTCTAGGACGACCTTGAGGTCGACGTCTAGGACGACCTCACAAAAAACGTCTAGAACGACCGCAACGACGACTTCTAGGTTGACCTCAAGGACGCCACCAATAGCGACCTCGGGGACGACGCCTAGGACGACCTCAGGGACGACGTCTAGGACGACCTCGAGGGCGACGTCTAGGGCGGCGTCTAGGGCGCCCTTGAAGACAACGTCTAAGATGTCGGGGCGACTTCTAGGATGACCTCGAGGATGACCTCAAGGACGACCTCAAGGATGACTCCTAGAGAAATTCAGCCTTTCCACCCTAGTGAAAACCAGAGTGGAAAGGCTGGAAAGGTTGGCGCCATTCTTGCCAAGCTCGAAACCATACTGCGCAGTCCAAAAACAAAACGGCAAACTCGACCGCGTGTTGACACTAATCAGTGAATTCCGCGTTATTCGTAGTTTTCGAAGTACTCAAAGAACTTGAATACTTCAAACAGTGAAAGTGCGAGGTGAATCGTATGGAAAAGCAAGCATTATTCGCGAAGTATTTGAAGTTTTGAATATTCGCACACCCCTAATTTCAATTGTGGGCAGCCGTTATCTTTGTCTTTCAGGTTCAGCATTGCTATATTTTGAACAAAAGCTATCTTGAGAATCTTAACAACTTGTGAAAAGGAGGTGGTATGTGTCAGTTCTTAGACATTGTTGGGAGGATTATCCTTTTGCATTGTGATTCTGATTCCTAATGCTTTTGTTGTTTTGCAGCGAGCACCCCCAGTTCGCGGTCCGTGCCTCCCACCCTGACCTTCACGTAAGTGTTGAGGTTAAGGTATTCTGTACGAAGTAGGGCGCAAATTGTCCATTTGTTTTATCACATACATATTTAGAAGGAAAGACCATTTTGTAGAGATAGGACCATACTTATTTTTCGGGTACCCCAAAACAACCGGACAGCCTTCTCTTGCGTGCACCAATGCAAACACAAAGCAGAAGAAGCTATTGAGCACTAAATCTACTCGCACAAACCTACCGTAAAATCCCGAGAGATGCCCCACCACTGAAAGATAGCCCACCTCTGTTTTTGGCTTGATTTGCTATATTCTTTTAAACACTTGAAGCTAGCCCACCCCTGGTAATAGTAGTGTTGTGTATACCGTAAAGCCCCGCATATAATAAGAGTTTTGTTTCTTAAAATTTTGCCATGTAAAATTTGCGGCTCCTATTTTGCGCGGGTCCCAACAATTTTCAGCTTCGATGAGGCGCGATCTAACGCTGTTTGACGTAGTTTCGGTTTCGAAGCAGTAGGGCGCTCAAAACAGCTGTCATCGTTATTAAAGTCGCAATGTCCGAGGCGCCACCATCCATCCACAGTCGGGCTCGGCAACGGCGTCGGCGCGAAAACAATCGGCAGCTTTCAAAAGAAAAGTCATTTTGGCTGCGAAAGACATCGGCAACAGTGCTGCCGGATGACAATTCGCCGCAAAATGAGGGCAAGATCCGCGGATGGGGACGACAAAAGCAAGCTCTGTTTGCATGCAACGGAACTAGAAGAAGCTTTAGGAGCCCGAAGAATGGTGTTTTCGCCGACGTCGAGGCAAGCCTCGGCGACTTTGTAAAAGAGCAACGTGAACGGCACCTCGCTGTAAACATGGAGCTGCTGCATAAGAACTTTGGCAAGCCGGCATTGGGTTTTTCGCTTTATGCACCACACCGGGATTTCACTGCATCATCGCTCTCTTGTCGCTCCTTCTTTCAAGAAGTGCGGGATTTCAAATGCGCTCGACGGCACTGAAGACTGCCTTTGGGAGGAGGCGTCGGACAAGGAGTCTGATGGACGTGATGGCAGTGATTAAGGTTCAATTATGACGCAGATAAAGGTTTTTCTTAAGACTTCCTGGGTCATACTTCACGCGAAAGATTTTCATTGTCCTTGTATTTGTTTCGCATTATACGCGGATAAAAGTTTTTTTTTGCGGTCCTCAAATTATGTCTCGTATTATACGCGGGTTTTTACGGTACTTTTCTACTGGTCCGTCGTTTGTTTGCGCTGCATTCTCATTGCAATCAATAATGGCTTCGGCAGAAATGTGGTTTGTTAGCTTTGGCGGGATATAAGCGAACGTTGCTGACTGGGAAGTACAGTCTTCTTTGCTTCCTTGCCCCTCACCACCCTAACAAGCTTAGAAGGGACACAACCTAAAAAAAGTAATTTTTGAAAACTTTCCCTGATTGTATGCCGAAAGTTAGCCCACTCCATATTTTCACTCGATTTGCTCTCGATGTTAGGTGGGCTCTCTTTCGGGATTTTACGGTAGTACTAAACGGAACTACTACTAAACTGAATTGTAGCATATCAATGTGGTGCAAGCTCATCTAAAAAAACCTAGATAATGAAATGTCTTGCATCTTTAAAATCTGAAGTTGAGCATTGCTAGTAATGGAGTGCAATCGATTAGTTTCTTTGTTTGAGTATTGGTATATACCCAAAGATGGTTGGGAGGCATTCACTGACTGCCTTAGCTGTGCATGATTGTATTGAGCATGTGCTGACCGCGAGCTTTCGTGGCAATATTCTTTTGTCAAAGGCTCGATAAGAATCGGAGCACATCAAATTGGCTCATGTTTTGCCTTCTCTAAGCCTGCCTGCAAGCCTGACATGCGGTGAAGCCTCACGGGTGTGCTCCAGTGCAAAGTGGTGAAGCTTAAAGAAAGCATTGCAATTGTCATGGATACTTACCAGTGTTGTAGGCATTACCGTAAAGTAGTAACGAAATAAGTTACTTGTTACTCGCAAATAAAAGGAATGCGTTACCGTTACAGATAAAAAGTAACACCCGTTACTTGTGCGTTTCTTTTTTAACATCATTAATTAACAGGTTTAACATTTTGACGTTACAGGCACGCATAAGGGCCATATTTTAATCTCCATCCAGAAATTGAACGCAATTGCCTTATATTTTTATACAGTTCCACCAAAATACTCACTAAAAAAAAAGGCAAAGAAAAGCGTAAAACCTTCGAAATTGTATATTGCTTGGCAATATACAATTTTGGGCACCTGGAAACACGAATCAAACTAAAGTAGTTTTTTTTTAAGTGTTAGGAAGAATATGTAACGAGTAACGTAGCTATGCTACACATTACTCGAAATAAGTAACGTAAGTATGTTACCCGTTACAGTTTTGAAAAGGTGACGAATATGTTAAATTAGTGGAAAAAGTAACACGTTACCGATAACGCCGTTACTTGTAGCGCATTACCGCCAACACTGGTGCCACCAAGGGGTCGTGCAGTCAACAAGCGGCTTTTAGGTGGGGGTAGCTAGGTATGCCACCAAGTAAATAGTTTTATTCACCATTTTATGTCCATTTCTTTGGTTGGAATTATGGTTCAACTCTTTATTTAAATGTTAGAAATGATTTTCAGCCGCGATTATGTAAAGTATGCTAAATTTCCATGAAATGAAATATCTTTTTGTTTGACAATATTCAGTTTGAAGTAAAAAAAGGTAATTGCTGATACCTGCTTTGCACCTGCAGGGCCGCATCAGAGGTGGGCAGCCTCGACACCAGCAACGTCACCTTCCGGAGAAGCAAGGTCGGCCATTTCTTGTTTCTCGCCTCGGAATCAGCGGCATTGTTGGCGTGCACTTTTGCGGGATCCAGGTGTTCACCATGATGCAGAACTGTGCACAGAGAGACAAAAGAGAAAGGAACACCGACAGCTCTGGTCTCTTGGTTGCTTTGGGTGCAAAAGAGGCTGCCTTTTTGCAATCATTTGGCTCTGACTGATGTGCATTCCCCCTGGTGTCGGTCTCCTCTGTCACGAATGAATATTGCTTCCTCTTCCTTTCTTCACCTAATGCACCAGAGTTCTGTGTTTCCTCCCCCTTTGTCTCTTTTTGCGCAATTTTTCATCATGTTCAACGTTTACCAACTCGCCCAGCTATTGCTTTACTGCAGTGTTCAGTAAAACTTGGAACTTTGTTCCAAGTTTTGCTGAAACTTGGAACAGTCGCCGACCGATTATTCGGACTTCGCAGGGACCGAAAAAATATACGAATAATAGAACAGTCTGAAAAATCAGCAGATTGAAAAACTTTCCTTTATGACTTAAGAGTGGACTCAAAAAAGCCGTAAGTACTGTATAATGTATACCAATTCACCGCCTGCTGCCTGAAATTCATAAAAAAGGTGGGGTTGGCCATGTCTCGGTGGGTGAGCACAAAAAGTTGAAAAAAGCCGGAAAAACTGCCCATTTTTCTCTGCGTATCTAGCGCAGCTGCAAAAGGGATACGTTAGCGTATTTACTCACACAATGAACGCAGTCACGTATTAAACGCACCTCCAGCTCGGACGTAAAAATTTTGAGCCCCTCCCCCCACACGCGCGAAATGAATCCGCTTCTCTATCCTGGTGCAGCGAGGTTGCAAATGCATGGGCAGCATGAGCGAACGAAACGCCTTGTGAAAGGCGTTAAAGAATAAAAAAATAAAGAGCTCCAACGGAAGCAAGAAAAAAAAAACGGGAGTTTTTTTTTTTGCATAGGCCAGTCTGGACTTCGGGGTCGTGCACTGCGCGCAAGGAGGTAAAGAAGAGAAGCGAAGAAGCTCTCGCCTAAGCAACACCCAAGTACACGAAACAGCTTGTGAAAGACGGCAAAAAAAAAAAAAAAACCCACAGAGCTAAGAAAAAAAAAAAAAAGCAGCCTTTTTTTTTTTGTGCAGCCCAGTTTGGTTACGGGGATGCGCACCGCGCACAAAGAGATAAGAAGTTACTTCGATTTTTCAGGATAAAAGGTCCTTCATTATGCGAGTAAATGCGGACGCAAAAATTATACTTCGCGTAATGAACGCCCCCCCCCCCCCCCCCCTCAAGTTTGCATCGATTTTTCGGGAAAAAAGTGTGTTCATTCTGCGAGCAAATACGGTACTCGATTTTGTTTTATTGTTTTATAGAAAAAGTGCTCACGAAAGAATGTTTTACTATCGCAAAGTCCGGTGCTTGCATATGCGCTAGGAACACCGCCAATCTGCATACACGGCAAACGTTTGTTTCGTAAAAGTTTAAAAAAGAAAAAAAAGAGGAAAGTGTATAAGAAAATAGAAAAACCAGCCAGGCGCAACGAGCGAGCGAGCGGCCAAGGAAGCGATGAAGAGCGTTGCTGGGAAAGCGAAGAGCCGGCCATCGCTTGGGCAAATACTTTGGTTTGGGGCCAACTCGGGCGCCTTGTGAATCGCAAGTCCTTGCGCAACTTTCTTGTTTGGTGCGTACATGGGTGGATCCGTGCACGGCGTCCTATCAATGGGGGTACAAACGTCTGCGTAGGGCGTTCCAGCAAAGCTTTATTTCCCCTTTGGCTTTGTCTAAAACATTGCACACCCGCGGTCGCGACGTGCAAGGAGAAGGAGCGGGTTCGCGGCGACTTCGGCGGAGACAGACTTCGACCTTACGCTTCACGGTTACATTTCCAGGATACGGGGCGTTCGTTTACCGTGCGATCCCTGACTTACTGCTTGTGTTGTCTTTTTGACTTTTTATTTTTGTCTGGTCGATTTTATTTTGTAAACAAAACAAACTTTTATTTTGTTCATATTGTTTTTCTTTTGCACTGACGCACTATCAGTTCAGGGTCGCTCACGGAGGAAATGCGTAAACAAAGAGAAGTGTCTTTGCCTCCTTCCTTTTATTTTGTCACGGGTGTCCTCCAACTGTATGGTCCGCGGCCGTGTCATTCGGGTAGGATGAGTGTTCGCAGATCTCGGAGTCCGTGTTGGGGGTATTTGAAGGGGGTGGGCGATGACTCGGCATATTACGGTAGTGCCTTGTTCTATGTTACGCCTCCGTTTGTGTTTGTCTGCTTTCTGTTAGCTTGAGAATCACTGCCTTCTTTTCTAGCGTTATGGTCGAGCACTTTCTGCATTTGTTAACGACACATCCCGGTCGCGGAAGAACAGATGGCGCCATGACGCCCAAGCCAGCGTTGTCCGCACAAAATGAGAGGCGCAAATCCATGAGCGCAAAATGGCAACTGGCGACATGAAAGTGGGGCGGAGGCGCAAAGGGATGGAAGCATACAAAGCAAAATGATAATAAGGATAATGATGACAACTTGCAGCTAAATGGGAAAAAGGGCTAGCATACCGTATTTACTCGCAAAATGAACACGCTTTTTTCCCCGAAAAATTTACACATATTTAGGGGGGGGGGGGGGGGGGGGGGCGTTCATTACACGGGGTAAAATCTTTGCATTTACACACTTCGTGCAAATATCGTATTGGGTGCCAATATGACACGGCAAGGTTCCTCAGCACGTCTCCAGTGATGGAGGTGCACCCACGGCTGGTTGGGGGCGCGCCATAATAACCATGCTTTATAAATTGCAAACCTTTTTGGAGTACTTTCAGGGTTTCTTTTGCCAATGGAAAAGCGCCCTACGAATCTCACTCAGCACGAAAAGCAACACGACCGTTCTTAGGCGAACGATATTGCTAGTATCCAGCGGGCACACTCAGGTATATCCGCAGCTAGGCGTTGAACTCGTATAAAAACTTGTAGAAAGTCCAATTGCCAACCGCTAAAGCTCGCTCGAACGGATCAAGTTTCGTTCACAGAGACAAGAACTTGTACGAAGTCCAACCGCCGACCACCGAAGCTTGCTCGCACGGATCAAGTTTTGTTTACGGAGAGACTACCAGACACTCTCGGCCTACAGCGCAGCGTGCACCTCGCTGTGCTGTTCTGCTATGGATTAAATAAACGCATTTACCCCGAGTATGTGAAATTAGACCCAACCACTTTCACAATTTCGCTGTCCAAAAGCGAATCACAGACGACTGCTTGTTTGTTGACATCAATGCAACCGATAGGGGAAGAATGTCCGGGACTCGGCAATTCCTCGCCCCAAGCTTTGTCCAGTGTGCGCGCCGCTCGGTTTCATGGTATCACTTCCGCGACTATGCACTCGAAGCCATTACGAGAGCGGCTGGGCTTGGCTTGACCGGACCGTTTGGTGGAAAAAGAAAATTAGCTCGGTGGCACGCTAAATTGGACGCAATTCGAGACTCGCGGAGCCGAAGATTGGACGTGCATTCATTGCCGAGAGAAAAAAAGTCTAAATATGAGTACCCGTTGGGGGGGGGGGGGGGGGGGGGGGGGGGGGGTGCGTTAATTATGCGAGTGTATACGGTATTTTTTTTCGTTTCACCATGAACACTGAAAAACAACAAAGTTGTACGAACCACCTGCGGACTACGTTCAGTGCGTCATCAAGTTCTAACGGCTGCCTGATCCTTGGAACTGTAGTCTCCTCGTTCAGATGTTTCTGCTTGTCGTCTGCTCGCTCAAACGACAGCGGCCTGTAGACCAATCCTTGACCCGGTAATTGCGATAAAAATTCAATGCGAGCCTCAAAAGGCTGAAGGTTGGTTGGGGTCAGCAGGCTTGGTGTAAACAGTGGATACGAGGAGAGGTTGATCATTGTTACCTGTGGCCATCGCTGACCTGTTAGGCCTGATAGTAGACTTGGTCCGGTTCTGCTCTCGATTTTCAGTATCTGCGTCGACCATCTCAGTTACAGTTTACGCTTTTGCAGCTTGAGCGACGCCATGACTGAAAATAGCAAGCAGAATCTCACCATACGAATTCGGGCTTGAGCGTCCATTCTTGGGGCGTTCATGTAGAATTAATGGTCGCATGTGGCATTATTCACGCCAACTTTTGCGGTGTAACGAGCCTCGTTGATTTGGCTCAGGCCGCTAAATGAGTCGGACATTCGCAGGAAGACATCCAATGAACAATTCCAAGGCGAAAAAGAGTCCGACCAGATTGCATTCCAGTGGTTTGTTTATGGGCGGCGGCATTTGTCCTCACCTGTGGACAAGATGCACGAGCCCGAAAAATGTAGCTCCAGCCAAATGTCGGAAAAGACGTTTTATTAACCAGCTCTGTTGCTTCAAGGGCGACTGAAAGCACGCGGAGCAGCTCATAGTCTTCGAAGTAAAGTATAAATCAAAACAAATTCCAATTTAAATAAAAAAAAATTACTTTTAGGTTAGGAGCTGCTGCTTCTCCGTGCGCTTTCAGTCACCCTTGAAGAAAAAACCTAGCTGGTTTCAAAACATGGGGCTCCCCTTGGAGATTCGGACTTTTTACACAACTATGTTTACTTTCAAGATGGGATTTTTTCGACTGATTGTTGTTGTTGCAATGGCAACACTTTTGGTGGCTCCCACGGAGCCATTTCTTGGGCACGACGCATGCGACCGATGCAGCAACGAGCAAAGCGGGTCTTGTGCAATTCATGCTCGGCTTAAGAGAGCACGAGCTGGGAGATTGGTGGTGTTCCTCGCTCATTGGAGAACACAATGCCAACTCAATGCAGGCGCGCCGCAAGACGGCCACCCCTCAAGAGCTGCTGCATCCGTCCACCATGAATTCTTCGCTGCCGTCGCTGCCTCAGACGGAGGAAGCGTCGACAGATGCCCCTCATGCCCTGCCGGCGATGGAGGACCTGATGGCCATGTCGCATCCCGACGGGGCCTGCTTTGACCTCGGACCCGACGGGAACCTGACCAGGGTTTCCAGTGCACCGGGATCCCTCGAGTGAGTGGCCAAAGCACAATTTCAACTTGGCGCCTCATCAGGTGCAAAGCTTTATACAATGGCGCACATTGAGCTTTGAACCTTGGGGATCCTTGTTTGCATTGAACGTCGCAAACTTTGGAGAACTTCGCACATGAAAGTTTAGGGGGCGTGAGCTTTGAGATTGTGGATTTCTAAGTGTCGGGAACTCCAAGGCGTGGGGAACTCCGAGTGCGGGCAAAGTTTTGCTCAGGTTTCGTGGCTGGCTGTCCTGTTACACTTTGGAGCGATACAAGCCAAAGCGCCAGTGTTTGGCAGACGAGGGTTTCATTTAATTTTATTTATTAATCGTTAAGGGTCCTCTTTCGAGGGCATTACATAACGAGGGGGCAGCGCAAGAAATTATACAAAAATGAAAAACAACAACATAAAAAATACGTAACAACGCACACTTGTGCAATGTAGCTAGAAAAACCTAATTTGGTGTAGAAAAATACGTGATGAAGCTTTTGAAAACCACAGGTTCATTAATTGTAATGAGCGATTCTGGAACATTGTTCCAGTCCACAATCGTGAGTGGGAGAAACGATTTGTTAAAGGTATTACTGGAACCCGATATACGTCGAAAATTATAGGAGTTATTAAGGCGACGAGACGACCGTGCGTGAGTGCGCAAGAATGAACTTCGAACAGTGGGGGATGGTAGCGGTAAAGTTTATGGAGTAAGCAAAGACGTGCAACCTTGCGGCGTACCTCCAGAGTTCATAAATTTAGGCTCGTTTTCATAGCAGAGGCACTGTTTCTATAGCCATAGTCTGATAACTGTAGCGGGTTGCTCGGTTCTGAATTGCTTCAAGTTGGGTGATCAAGTAATTTTGGTGCGGATTCCACATTGTGCTAGCATATTCTAGTTTAGGTCGAATGAAGGTTTTGTATGCAAGTTTCCTCATTTTTGGAGGAGCAGCATTCAGACAACGCCGGATCTAACCAAGGGTCTTTGCTGCGTCCGAAGACATGGTGTTAATGCGATTAATCTATGTCATTGTCATGTCGGAAGTTAGTACGACACCAAGATATTTCTACCTATCGACCTCCTCGTCGCCCAGCACACACTGAGAGGAGGAAGGGACTCTTTTGCGAGAAAAGTGGATTAATTTGCATTTAGGTTTTTTTAGTGGCATCAGCCAGTTGTTACACCACTGAGAGACATTATCTAGATCCTTTTGGAGGAGTTTGCGGTCATTAGGTGAAGTGATCTCGCGATATAGAACACAGTCGACTGCAAAAATACGTATGTGAAAAGAAATAGAGTTTGGAAGGTCATTAATAAATATTAGAAAAAAAGGGGCCTGTGCCTTGGGGCACGCCAGACTAGACATTATTAAATCAGATTCCTACCCATTTAAGAGTGTGTACTTTGTTCGTGAGTCAAGAAAATTACGTATCTCCATTAGGACTAGGTGAAGGCGGGAAAGTTTAGAGATTAAACGAATATGTGGGACACAATCCTTGAAAAAGTCTAAAAATTTTGCGTTGTTTCGTTGCGAGATTGAAGGCTGCAATGAAGGTGGTGCGTATATTCAAAGAGTTGCGTCTCGCAAGAGTAACCTTTGCGAAAGCCACGTTGGTGGTGGTAGAATTGCAATTTAAATGCGACATTATGTTCAAGAAGTTTAGATGGAACAGAAGTTAGTGAAATGGGAGTTAGAAGGCAAGGAGCAATGATAATTTTTGTGGACCGGAACAATCCTACCTACCTTCGGATAGTGACTGATTAAATATCAGTTGCAAAATATCCCTAGTTACAATCTTAGTATTTTTCAGAATCTTCGATGATATGTTATCTGACCCTGAGGAGGATGAAAGCTAATCGATAAGTGTGGCAATACTGGCCGATGAAACGTTGATTGGGGCTCGTAGTGAACAGTGGGTAGTTCAGGCTCACATTTAAAGGACGTCCGTCGAGATGGATGCGAAAAAGCTATTCATTACCTAGGAGCACATTCTTTCCTCAGCTGGGTTGCGACCCTCATCGATTAGTTTAATGATATCATTGTTGTTTATTGACGGGATTATATTCCAAAACCTTTTGGGGTCGTTGGAAGGATAGTTGGAAGGTCCTGATTAAAATATTATATTTTTCAAGCTTTTATTAGATGGATATAATCCTTAAGGCAAGCATAATACTTCTCCCAGATACTTGAACAGCTAGTCATTCTTGCTTTACGAAAGAGGCGTTTTTTCTTATTGTCAAGTTACTTGAGCCTTTCGTTATACCAGGGCTGGCAACCATCACTTCGGATCCGCAAAGTAGTTACAAACGCCTGAATAATGTCATTCAATTTATTTTCATATAAAATCAAGTTGTCATTCACACTCCTTAGACTAAAGTGGATGTGATAGAACTGCAAGAAAGGGGTCAGATTTCTGTTCATTGCTCTACTATAGTCCCGTATCACCTTTTTGACAGGCCTCTTGATCAAAATGGAAAGGGACAGCAAGATGTGCAAAAGTTTCTGGTCACTGAATCCATTGCTGTAGGTAACGAATTGAACCAGATCAGGAGAAGACGCGAGTACAAGGTCATGGATGTTATCCCCACGGGTTGGGCTCGTAACAACCCGAGTTGGGTTAAAAAGCAAACATAGTTCCGGAAAATCACGAGAATAACGGGATGCATCGGCTGTTAGACTTGACCGGCTTATATTGGGAAAGTTGAAATCTTTGAATAACAAGAGGTTCGCTTTTGCAAAACGTTATCTCCAATAGGACTTTATGAAATTCACTTGTGAATGCAGAGTCACTATTCGGGGGCCTGTGGCAGACAACAAGTACAGTTTTAATTATAGCCAAACAAAGACAGACGCAAGTAATTTCCAAACTGCATTGTAACTGAATGCAGAACAAAGTGATATGCCTTTTGACTTTGATAAGAACACCACCACTGCGTTGAAGTGGCCTGTCCTTTTGGCAGATACAGAGGTGGAGGTGATCGGGAAATAGTTTGTCATTGCGAACATTTGGCCTCAACCATGTCTCAGTCAGCACAACAATATCAGAATTACTATCTTCTAAAACACTGCACAGTTCCTCTCTTTTATGCATGAGGCTGCAAATATTAGTGGTAGAAACGGGATATGGACAAACGTTTTGTTACCGTACGTGCTAATGAACTGAGAGCATTACGAGATGGGTTTATTACAGATCGTGGTTATGCAGAAAATTATTTTACACAGTCTGATGCAGCGTCATATACAAAGTTTAGCATACGGAGCTTATCGAAACAGTTGCAGATCTTGCAAGTCTTGTCCATTTTGACGAGTTTATACTTTCTGCGTGGGCAACTGCTGCGTTTATTTGACTCTAGGTTTTCCTGGCACTTTTCTTTCAAACTTGATGATCTACCCATAATTGTCACCAAAGAAGGTTGACCTATGATGGTGAGCAAACGTCAGGGCTCCATCGAACGATCTCCTGCATCATCTGCTTGCATTCTGCAAGGCAGGGAACATCTGCACGAGTGTAGCGGCGTAGACGTGCCGAAGTGTACTGGATGTTTAAAACATGTGGCCAGTGCAGTTGACAAGCTGCATAGGAATCCTTGCACTTGTTTAAAATTGAGGTGAACTTCAATCAGTATTCTAATAGTTTTCATTATTCTTGGCAAGTTCTTTACCTAGGCTGTTCAAAAGGTAGACGCAGTATACCATGAAAATTGACGAGGAGAATGGGATGGTTTGGTTCGCTCAACATTGTATTTTAGTTAAAACACCAAAGTAATTTTATTATGAAAGTCATGCTTCCCTGCACCTTGCTGCACCCAAAGGGAAAAATTGTGCCAAACTGCGGCAATGCCTGCAAAACTGCGGCAATATCTGCGGACAAATCAATTTTTGGAAGTCTTCATCTGGCAACAGTGCGAATCCAGTGGTATTTGGCCATGAAAATCCAATCCAGGTCTTACACGAATTTTACCGACATTCCCAAGGCAGCGCAGCTTCAACAGTTTTAGTTGCATTTCGAAGCACACTATACTGAAAATTTACTAGTACAAGCAGTTCTTTTTAATTTTTTTTCGCGTGCATATTTTTTGAAGCATAACACTGCTTTATAGAAATGTGCTCGCACATGGTTCTCATGTTGTTAGCATGCTCGGTCTGTACCGCTTGGTTACGTATTGTTGCCTTTCCTCACGTCAAATGATGTGACTCCATGATGGTACTACAGTCGAAACCCGCTTCAACGAGCGCCGCATCAACAAAATTTCCGGTTCTACGAATATTTTTTGGTTCTCCGTCAAAGGTCTTAAGAGTCGGTGCATAAAAATTCTCACTACAGCGTACAGAGTTTCTTGTGCCGTTCCACTTGAACGAAATTTCACGGAGCAATTCAAAGTTTGAAAGTTTGATATTCCGTACAAAAAAGAAACTTGCGAGCACTTTGGTGCATTTTGGCACATAAAATACATCTACTAAAGTTGAAATGGTGTGTTGAACCACCAGAAACGGCCACTAATAACCGGAATCCCCGGAACCCGAGCGCAACGGGCTCGCCGCGCGTGCCCGTTGCGCGTGCAGGCCGCGGATACCCGGTGGCAGTGGTGATGAGGCTGGCCTTCTCTGCCTTTCACCGCTGTTGTACGAATGTTGGTTGCATCCTAGCTCTTGGCTCGATAATCCTCTGCTGCACACTATCGAAAGCCGAAGCTCAGTTACAGTGTACTAGAATACTTGGGTAGTGTTGGGACCCAAGGGGCTCGCCTGAAGCGCGTGGCATTGATCGCGACAGGTGTCGCGTCCGGCGCCTTATACGGAAGGTGCGCGCATGCGCGGCTGCACGCGCGAAAATATGAATCTTCGGTGCCGCTTTGGTGGAGTGCACATGGGATTTCTGATACAGCTACGACCTGCCAGCGGTCATACCGCGGCATCAATTACGCTGCGGCACGATCGTTAGCAACATGATGCTTCAATGTATTGTACGGTACAAGCTACATTACCCTTCCTTTACATAAAAACAATTGCGACTTTAAAGAAGCGGTTTCGGTTTGTCGGATGGTGAGCATTTTAAATGAAATGCCCATTTCCTTGGTCGCAAATGCCGAACATTAGATATTTGAAAGGGATATCTAAAACTCGAAAGCAGTTTTTTTTTTTTCCTTATCTTATTTTGTAACGGAACGAAACGGCACATACTAAAGTTCGATGTTGTTTTAGTATGTTTTTACTACCCCAGGTTAACTTCTCTGTCTTCTTTTCTGCCCGTCTTCTTTTTCTTGACCTTAATCAGCTCGCTTCACTTGTCACTCATTATTGTGTCCATGTTGTAGGAAATCGCGTACCGCCGCCGATTCGCCGTTTCCCACGTGGTCCGTCAACAACCCGAGTCCAGCCTGGTTCTTTCACGGGAGCGGGATTCCGCTCCCAGTTTATTGGTACAATAACACACAACGCTACAAAACACTCAATATAAACTACAAATACAAACTACATCACACAAATATTTACAACCGCACGTTAAGCCCAACGCTAGACACAAAGAAGTCCTAGGCCTCGCGTCCCGCGATATCCTAGATCCGGTCGCCACCCACTTGCCTGCCTGCGTCTCGGTCTCGTCCGGAGTTCTTAGAGGCCTCTCGCCCCCTGCCCCACCGAGTATATATCTATCGATGGGCGAGGAGGTTTCTCCTCGCCTGCCACGGGGGCGCCTGCAGCGCCCTCCAGTGGCTAGGAGAGAAAGCGGCGCGTCGGGAGCCGAATTCGAGATCCCGATCAACCCCGCGGCAACACGACCATGTGATCGTGTCGCGGCCAAGATTGGCCGAATGGTTTGATGGGCGCCCTCGTGAATTCACGGCGCGCCATACTCCCCTCTCCTAAAAATCGAAGTACGCCGGAATTCAGACGTACGGCTAGGCTGCTGAAAACACCGTCGCTTGGTTTGGCCTGGAGACCCCCCACACGCACACACACACCGCTGGTCCCATGGGTCGTCCTCACTGAGGTCCATCAGTTCGCCCGAGACCTGGGGTGCGCGGCCACCGCACACCTCACAGTAGACTTTGTCGACTTCGGCTTGGCGGCAACCTCCGGGGCAACGGGGTCCTTGAGCAGTGTGCCTGGCCACCATGAGACTGGCCTCCCCAGGAAGTGGTGCACTGGAGAGGGACTGTGGTTGTGACCCAGCTGCGACAGCCCTCCCAGAGCGATGTGGGGCTGGAAGTCCAATGTCACTGAGAACTGCACCCCGGCGTCCTGTGTGGCGTCGCGGACGTCCAACGAGGCTCCCCGAGCTGTGGTTCCGACCGGGGAGTACGCTGCCCGAAGACGAGGAATTCAGCCCAGGCTGGTGTTTGTCCAAACGGCGACTCCTCCTTTCATCCTCTCCCAGAGAGGACCATTCGGTGCACACCAAGTTGCGTCTCGAAGCAGCAGCCGCAGGGGCGATGACGCACAAGATGGGAAAAGTCCAAGGCGTGCGCCCAGCGAGGGAGCAGTACCCCAACACCAACAGCAACGCCGCACAGAAAAAACAAAAAAAAAACAGACAAAAAACAAACGTTCAAAGCAAAAACAAGAAAAACAAACACTGAGGGTTCCGAGGCACCCTCCCCCCACCCACAAAGAAAAACAATAAAAAAAAAATTCCGGGAACGCCGATTTCGGATCGCTCCCCCCTCTTCTTCCCTTTCCCGGGCCACGCACTCTACGAGGTTCCGATCCCATCGGGTTGCCTCCGGCTACGCGTGTTGTAGCTGTGCCGCGGTGGTCCCAGGAACTCCTGAGATCGTTGGCGCCCGCGAATGCCCCTTTGCGGCCGCTTGACCGGCTCATCCCCTTCCCTGGGGAAAAAGGGTTTCAGTTCGCCGATGTGAACTGTCCCGCGGACGAGATCAGAATTCTGGTTCCTCAGCGTGTATGTCAGTCGAGACTTCTTGGAATCGATGACAAAGGGGCCAACCCACTTGGGGGCCAACGCCGCCGAGAAGAACTTACTCGCATCGCTCTGCACGTGACTTCGCCGCAGAACGGTCTCGCCCACCTCGAACTGCGCATCGCGATGCGCTTTGTCATAGGTGTTCTTCTGCTCCGCCCGCGCGCGAGCCCTGTTTCCGCGGGCGGCGTCGAGCGCCCGCGACAGTCGCTCTCTTGTGCGCGTCGCGAAATCCTCGTGCGAGGGCACCGCTCTGGCCGCGCTCTGTCGCGGGCGAAGAACCGCATCGGTCGGCGTAGAGAGTTCTCTGCCGAAGTTCAAAAGCGCAGGCGTGAACCCAGTGCTGCGGTTGAGGTTGGACCGCAATGCAAACGAAATCGAATCCAAATGCAGATCCCAGTCCCGCTGCTTTCGAGCATACGCCCCGAGCGGCGGCTTGATGTCGCGGTTCCGCCGCTCGGTCACATTTGCTTGGGGATGGTAACACGAAGTCTTACAATGCTTAATCCCGAGGGCCTGGCAGGTTGCCGCGAAAACTTTCGAGCAAAATATCGAGGCGTTGTCACTCACCAGTCTCTTGGGGAACCCGTAGCGACACCAGACCTCGGACAGCCTGCTCAGGACTCCCTTGGCTGTCACCTTCCGCATTGGAAACATCTCGACGAATCCGGTGAAGTGGCAAGTGACTACCAACACATGTTGATAGCCTCCGCTTGACCGCGGCAGGGGTCCCATCAAGTCGCAGGCCGCGATCTCCCATGGCCGCGTACTCACGATGGGCTAGAGCAGGCCGGGTGGTCTGCCGCCCCTAGGCTTGCGCTCTTGGCACACTGCGCAGCTACGGACATAACGGCACAGCTGCCCCTTCATGCCCGGCCAGGTAGCGAAACGGCGCAGCTTATGCCACGACTTCGGTGCACTGCCGTGACCGTCCGCATCGTGGTAGTGACGCAGCGCTGCCACTCTGAGATCGCGGGGAATCACGGTCTTGAACGACTCACTTGAATCGCTCTCTTCCGGGAAGTAGCGCAGCAGGACGCCGTCCCCATCGATCAGATAAGATTCCAGCTCACCTGCTTCGATGCCTGACTCCTGGGCGATGGCACTTGGCCCTCTCGGTGTTCCGGAGTGCCGGAGCGTCTTTTCGCCCGTCTGGTCAGGATCCATCTCTTGCCTGAGCCGGTCGAAGATAGCGCGACAAAACGAATCGCTCTGCTGTGCTTCGTACAGTTCCGTTCGGTTGAACGCCGGTCCCAGTGAGGTAATCGCCTCAGCCAGCTGCGCGACGCCGCCACAGTGGGGAGCGGAGCGCGAGGCGGGATTTCCCGTCTCCTGGGGGATGGCCCCGCCTCCGTAGTCTGCTGCTTCGCGCGTTGGGGGATCCACGGGTGCGCGGGAGAGCGCGTCGGCCACCACATTTGCCGTGCCCTTCCGGTACCGAATTCGGTACTCGTACTTCTGCAGTGTCAAGGCCCAGCGCGCCAGTCTTCCGGCGGGTTCCTTGATTCGGGAGAGCCACGCGAGGGCCATATGGTCCGTCTCGATCGTGAATTCCGTCCCCTCGACATAATGATCGAACTTCTTAAGGGCAAAAATGATGGCGAGGCATTCGCGCTCACTCACCGTGTAGTTCTTCTCTGCCGGGTTCAGCGCCCGGCAGGCAAATGCCACCGGGCGGATCTCTCCCCCTGTCTCCTGCAAGAGCACCGCGCCGAGTCCTTGGTCGCTGGCGTCCGTCTGGATCGTGAAGGGCCTATTCAGGTCTGGCAGTTTGAGGGATGCTGTACGCGCCAAGGCCTCGGTCAGCTGGAGGAACGCCTCCTCCTGCGGCGCCTCCCAGCTCCAGGGAGCCGCTTTCCTCAGCAATTGCGTGAGGGGTGCCTGCATGGCTGCGCAGTTCGGGATGTAGGCTCGGTAGTATCCTATCATGCCCAGAAAACGGCGCACTCCCCCGACATCGGTAGGGACTGGGAACTCCAAGATCGCCCGCAACTTGTCCGCGTCGGGGGAAACTTTTCCTCTCTCGATCCGGAAACCCAACAAGCTGATCTCAGAAGCTCCAATTTGGGCTTTAGTCGGGTTTAGTGTGAGGCCGGCGATTCGTAGTTTGCGCAACACGTCCTCAAGGTGACGAAGGTGGTCCTCGAAAGTTTCCGAGTACACAATGATGTCGTCCAGGTACGCGAGCGCGTGCTGCCACTTGGCATCTCCGAGCACCCCGTCGATCAACCGCTGAAATGTCATCGGTGCACCTGTTAATCCGAACGGCATCCGAGTGAACTCGAACAAGCCTTGGTGACACACGAATGCAGTTTTGCTTTCGTCGCCCGGGCTCATCTCCACTTGGAGGTAGCCTTTGCTTGCGTCGAGGGTAGTGAAATACTTCGCCTTCCCTAGATTCGAGATGATTTCTTCGATGCTCGGAAATGGATACGCATCTTTTACGGTCACCGCGTTCAAGCGCCGATAATCGACGCAGAGTCTCGATGTTCCGTTCTTCTTGGGCACCAAAACCACCGGGAATCCCCAGGGTCCTGATGACCGGCGGATGATTCCCGACTTCAGGAGCTCATCGACTGCGGCATCTATCGCGATTCGCTTCGCCAGGCTCACAGGACGCGGATTGGACTTCCAAGGGCGTGCGTCCCCAGTTTCAATGCGATGTTGCACCTGCTTAATGCAGCCCGGCTGTTCGGTGAACATTTCGTCAAAGTTGTGCAGCAAAGCCGCCAACCTCTCTCGCTCTGGTCGGGACAGTCCATCGGCATTGGCCAACGGGTGGCCCATTTCGTCGCAGTGCTCGGTGGAGCTCGGAGTTGGGTGACTCATGGGCATGGCGTCGTCGCGGTCGGTTCTTTCCTGTTCTGTCGCTTTTCCCAGCGCTGCCGCCATGGCCCCCATGGAGCGCTCTCGGAAACTTGAAAGGGGTGCATGTGCCCCCTCTCGGTACCCGCCACTTGCCACGTCAATGGTGATGCCAGTGTGGGCCAGGAAATCCCGTCCCAGAATGATGGGCACTGTCAGCCCGGCCAAATGGACGAACCGCTGTCTCTGCGCGCGTTGATTCCAACGTACCACGAGACGCACTGCTCCCCTCGAAGTCGTCGACCCACAAGCCAACTGGAAAGTGGTCTCCCCATGCCTCACCCGAACGGACTTCTGTTGGAGATGCCTGAGAACCTCGTCCCCAATTAGCGACGCACTAGCCCCGCTATCCAGAAGAGCTGCGAACTCCTTTCCCGCCACCGTCAGGGAAATAAATGGGGCCGCGGTGCTTGTCGCTGCTCCGACTCGATACGCCGTCGGCACGCACACGGTCGAAGGGGTGTCGAGGACCCGCTCGTTGGTCTGTTTCGCCGCCGATAACTTTATCGGCGGCCTCCTCCGTTTCCCGGAATCTCCCTTGTGCAGTCGCGCCTATAGTGCCCGATTTCGTGGCACCGAAAGCAGCGGCCTCGCCAACCTGGGATAGGATTCTCCCCAGTGGGACGTCCGATGCGCTCACCCCTTTGTGGCAGCGGGTCGGCGGCAGCCTGCTCCTGGGCTGCGGCGATCCGTGGTGCGCCGGTCGGACGGAATTCCATCGCGTGGACGGCCGCGCTCCCTCCTCGGCGCGATCCTGGCTCCAAGGCGTCATCCGTGAGCTCCCAGGGATTCCCGCTCGGCTCCCTGCTGGCCTCCGCCATTGCGGCCTCCCCCCGTCGATACCCACGTGGCACCGGCCCATGCCACGCGCATCGGGGTTCGAACGTGTCGATTGGTGCTGGGGGAAGGTGGTACCTGCGCTCCGCCAGTATGTCGGCCTGAACCCTGCGCGCCTCCTGTGCGAGCTCACTCAGACTTCCGAATGGGCGCCCACGCAGATACCGCGAGAAGGTGGGATGCGCCTGCCTCACCACCCGCTCGACCTGCTCCTGGTTCGTAGCATTCGGATCGGCGATCTGCAGGAGTTCCTGCATTGCCCGCAAGTACTCTCCGAAGGGCTCAGCGGGAGCCTGCGTTCTTTCCTCCAGTTCCCTGCGCATTCTTGGCAGGTAGTCTGCCGGCAAGAACTCTTGTCGGAAGAGGGCCGTGAACTCGTCGAGTGTTCCGGCTGACTCGCCCACAAGGCGATGCCACCTGGCTGCTGGGCCTACAAGAGCCACCGGCAGAACTCTGCCTAGCGTCTCCTTCTCTGTCAGGCCGGTAGCCTTCCGATATCGCTGGATTTCCAGCAAGAAGTCGGTCGCGCTCAGAGCTTGATCGCTGTGTCCACTGTACTCCGGCACCGGAATGCGGATGAGGGTTCTTGGCGGCGGCGTTTGCCTCTGCATGCTCTGTAAGGCCTGAGCGAACGCCGCAACCAACGCCGTGGATTCAGGGGACATCTCCGTGCTTTGCGGCATAGACACGACCGGCGCTACCGTCGGCGTGTCCGGACTCGGCGCTGCGGTCATCGCCGCGCCGTTCCGCTCCGCCAGCCCCGTCGACGTAGCGACGTCGGCCAAAAACATTAAATCTGTTAGCGCGAAATTACCCGCGGCCATCCCGAACACTTGTTTGGACGTGCCTTTTCAAACTTCACAGAGCCGCGGTATAGACCCGCCTGCCAGGGGTACCGCCCCGCGTGAACTTTCACGCCGTGTCGTCGACGGACGTTGCGACCGTAATTACGGCTCGCCTGCCCCAACGTTGATGCGCCATTTGTAGGAAATCGCGTACCGCCGCCGATTCGCCGTTTCCCACGTGGTCCGTCAACAACCCGAGTCCAGCCTGGTTCTTTCACGGGAGCGGGATTCCGCTCCCAGTTTATTGGTACAATAACACACAACGCTACAAAACACTCAATATAAACTACAAATACAAACTACATCACACAAATATTTACAACCGCCCGTTAAGCCCAACGCTAAACACAAAGAAGTCCTAGGCCTCGCGTCCCGCGATATCCTAGATCCGGTCGCCACCCACTTGCCTGCCTGCGTCTCGGTCTAGTCCGGAGTTCTTAGAGGCCTCTCGCCCCCTGCCCCACCGAGTATATATCTATCGATGGGCGAGGAGGTTTCTCCTCGCCTGCCACGGGGGCGCCTGCAGCGCCCTCCAGTGGCTAGGAGAGAAAGCGGCGCGTCGGGAGCCGAATTCGAGATCCCGATCAACCCCGCGGCAACACGACCATGTGATCGTGTCGCGGCCAAGATTGGCCGAATGGTTTGATGGGCGCCCTCGTGAATTCACGGTGCGCCATAATGTATGCGACGAACCACCGAAGCGACGGTCGCAAAGGGGTGAGAATCTTCTATTTCTTCGTGGCTGCCACGACCATCCGAGGATCACCCGACGTTCACTTGTAAGAAATGGCTTATAAGCCGTGACAATTTTAATCACGCGTTTTAACATTAAACTTAAGTCCAAAAACTGAGACACCGTGGGCTGAACAAGTAATGCTTTATAAGATTCAAAGAAAACAAGCAACTATTTCACTTCATTTTGAGCAGAAAACATGAGCACACGTAGATCAGGCAAGGAAAAAGTTGTTATAGTTTACTGCACGGCATTGAAATAATGGTTAAAATGCACAGCGCATACATGGTTACAATATGCAGCGCATTATCCTCTTGAGGGTAAACCATCTGAAACCTACACGCTCACAACAATACATTTAACCGACAGCTGCTTTCTGACAACCAGGTAAGTCTCGCCTGAGCTGGGTATTCGAAGGGAAACACCCATGGTTCCACAGGGGGCGTATCTGGTTCACGCAGACACTCAGGGTGTTTTTGTTTTATTTTTTACAGAACTTTACATATTTTACAAAAAAAGGATGTGGCAGATATGTGGATACCGCCTTTCGTTATATCTGTAGGGCTCGGTGGACAATGAATGGGTGAATAACCGTTGCAATGTTTAATAATGAACCAAGATCTGCTAGTTAACTTGCTTATAACCGGCTTAATTGGCTATGGTGCAATTGCAGTTTTAAAATGAGTCATAATTAAAGGCAAACACAATTTCGACAATTCGCGAAAAGGCCAACGAGGTTCGCAAAATTAATCGTAAAAGTTTGCCTTTCTTCGCTTGATTCAGAAACCGCGTTATGAAAATAATACGAAGAATAGTAACTTAGTCGTCTTGATGTGTGGCGCCGGCGAGTCCACCGAAGAAACGCTGTCGAGTTAGTGACGAGGGGACAGAAACAACTGCGTCATTCTTCTACGCATCAAAATCGGCACAACCTCATTCGCGCTTCCAGCGCGAAGTTTTTTTAATTAATTGAAGAAAGGCAAAATTTTAGCGGTGAATATCTCAGGACAGAACGAGCGGGTTGGTAGAGATAATTAAGCTTGAGGAAGGAACGAAAATGGACGGACAAACACAGCAAAAACGAACGCCTTGTTACTTTCGCTCAAAGCTCGTTGTTTGTTCGCGAACTTTTTAAATTAGGCTATCCACAGACCCAGAATCTTTGCCTGGCCAGTCGTTTCATTTATCACTGAATTCGTATTAAAGTTAATTCGTATGGTATATTACTGTGAATTAATTTTTAACCTTGGCGTTTTTTTGTTTTTTTTTATTATGACTCCCGCGCCAGTCCTACTTTGGGTTTTGCAAACTCAACATCTAAACCTGAGTGTCATTTTTGTGTTTTCCAATCTCGTGGTTTTAGTAAAAAAAAAACACCCAGCCACCTAAATAGGACACCTGACCGCTCCCCCCCCCCCCCCCCCCCCCCCCACCAAAAAAACAAAAAAAAAACAAATTATTTCTTCATTTTTTTAGGTAGTTAATTTTTTAAGCTAGAATTTTGGAAACCCAAGTCTACACGTCATCACGTTTTCCTGGAAGTCCACAAGGAGCCAAACACATGCACGACAAAAGGGCAGGCCCGTCATATTACCGCCCGCAGAACCGAAAAAGCAACGCTCGGTCACGGGATTCTAGATGATTCGCGTTCATTCTTCTACCAGACGTACTTTCGCCCTGCTTTCTTGTTCTCGAAAGCGCCAGTTCATCCTCGCTCCGAGCGCGTGACGCTCAAACCTTCTTTGTCGAACTTTCGAGATGGTGGCGCACTGTAGAATTATAAGCAGCTGCCAGCGACCTTGTCGATTCAGTTTCGCTCTCACTCTCTGTCACGTTACCGATTCGCCGCCTGCTCTTCTGCTGCCTCGACGCTCTTTCTTTGCTTTTTTTGTTTGGCACAAGTTGGCCGATTAAGGCCACGGTCCCACTGAATGTGGCAGTGTGGGTACTTTTTGGCAGGTCATTACTCATCTCCTTTTAAATGCTGTTTTGTGGAATTGGTGTCATTCGAAAGGCAATGCAATCCTCTTTCATTTGATATTATGTATGTGTTGGTTTTTACTGTTCATGCGCATTTGTAGCGTTGCGAATATGATGGCGCGGACCCTCACTTGCTCCGCTAGTTCATGTTTTATGAACTATCCATTAAAGATAACACGGTTCCAATATAGCAGTTTTGTTAAGATAATGTCGGAGCAGAATGTAACGATGCACTTTTTTGGTATGTGCACTACTTTGTTTTTTTGATCCCTCCAAATATTGCCCTAAAATTGACATTTTTCAGCACAAATATGTTTTAATGACACGCGCTAGGGCAATGAAATTAGCTACATATGTAGTGCTTATAATTGGTAATATGCAAAAAAAACTTTAATGTTGTGTAAAATTTTTTTTTGTTTAGATATTTTATATCAAACTAGCACTTTTTTGTGTTTCGACTCATGGTACATCAAATGCCGCTGAGGAAATAATTAAACTGTGATAAAATCTTTTATAACATTTAGAGCTACAATGGTTGCCCAAGAGGTGGACGATGGCTTTTTTTCATTTTCAAAGTCATAACGCTCCAGCAGCGTTTCAAACTTACCTGTTTTGACGCATATCTTTTTTGGAAATCAAACAGATTTATTGGCATCTAATAATATTTATTGTTTGGAATATATATACATTGCGATGTATTAAATTTTCACAATGATCTTGTTTTGGTTTCTTAATAGGTGTAGAGCTTAGCTAATTTTAAACATATTTAAAAACTGGGTGTTTTTTTGCGCTACCTGGTGGATGGCAAACAAACTGCTGATTTCTAATGTTCAAAAAATTTCCGAGGGCGGCGTTGGCGTTTGTATCATCATCAATCTCGGTGTCTTTTTACCCTCACATTTAAAAAAAATATATTGGAAGATTTACTATCGATAACTGAATGGTTTAAGTACTGGGTCAGGCTAATAAATCTCAGACAAATAATAACACAAGCGTAGCGTGATATAATGTGTTCATTATTCGATGTGATTGAAATCAATAAACAATGAAGATGAAGAGGAAAAGAATACTCCCCAGTGCCCTTTATGCCTAGAGTCACTAAATGAGCTTTAAAGTATCGGCGCTCCGTTCTCCAAAATTGTTTTGGGTGCCGCCATTTTGGGTCTTGCTCAGAGCAAACGCAACTGCCGATCATCATGATCCAAAAGTACGACTTCTTCAGCATTAGATGCGGTGCTAGGAAGCTGATGCAATATTGCAATGCTCTGTCGCGGGTTGTTTAAACATTTGTGAGGGACGGAAAAGCGTTTCCTGGGATTTTAGATAGAGCTTCATATAACTGGCAACCATAATATTAAGCCACATTATGGCCAAGTGTAGTTACTCTGAACCGTAGCTAATTTACTGGCATAAGCGGGAACAATGAGGAAGAGGCAGGTGTCAAAAGGAAGTGGCTTGTGGAATGCACGGGGCTTACGTCATGGCCCCTCCAGGTATTACAAGCCTCTTGAACAAGAGCTTGAATAGTGTCATTAAATAAGCTACGCTTCAGAGTAGCGACACCTGGCCTTATTGTGGCTTAAAATCATGGTTGCCAGTTATTTGAAGCTTTATCTGAATCACAAGAAAAGCTTTTCCGTCCTCCACTTTAAACAGTTTGCGACAAAGCAAAGCAACATTACATGAGCTTCCTAACACCGAATCTAATGCTGAGGATGTCACACTTTGGAACCATGACGATCGGCAGTTGCGCCTCCTCTGCACAACCACCAAAATGGCGGCGTTCAAACACTGTCGGGGAAGAGAGTGTTGACACTCTAAGCGAAGCTCATTTATTGACTCTAGTTGCCGTGAAACTCATTTTTCCTAACTGAAACTTAAAGTAGATATGAATATTACACCATTAATATAGCTTATTTAGTTAGAACCAAATACATATAATGAGAGGAGGAAGCGGGGGGGTAGGAGAAACGCGGGTTTTATGTGCGACCGTGCGACGACAAAGACCTGAGCGATACAAATCACTCAGGTCTTTGCTGAGTGCTTTGTATCTTTGTATTGTCTGCTAACTTCTTCGTTTCATTCGCCGTTGTTCGCGACTGTTCATTTCTTTTTATTTTCGTCTGGGATGGGGACCCAATCTTTTCTGCAAAGTTCGGAAAGTGTTTGCACGGTAAATTTTCCAGTTACTTTTGGTTTTTGTAATGGTGCAGAGGGTGGTGCGCTTGCTCTGGTAATTTTAACATGTTGTTCGCGCACATTTTATAAACACCTATTCAGGTAAGAAATTGTGAGAACTCAGTTTGTAACAGATAAGCTGTAACTTCTTACGACGTAGTTCGAGTAGCTAAACGCCTTTTTTCCCCGCTTCCCAGATGCGCTTCAAACGCGTGTGGTCTCCCTGAATAGCGTTTGAGACCTCTAAATAGACTGCTCTATCTTTGTTCCTGCCCGCTTTGTTATTTCATTGTCGTAGCAGTTACGACCAATGGATTCCGCTTTGCAAGCGGACTGACCGTAATGAATTCTTTCTGCTGTTGGGGTGACAAAGCTCGAGGACGTCGTGCAGGTATTACTTTTTCGTTGCGACGTCTGCTTCCGTAGACTCCGAGTCCGCTAGAGGCACCACTGTCACGTTCGCCGCCGCTCCCATAGGTTTTCGGAGGAGTTTCCAGTATTGGCGAAGCTACATGTAGGTCGTATTTGGTGGCTCGGAATCTCGGTAAGACAGAGAAGGTCGGCAATGGCGTCTTAATCTGGCGCGCGGTTAAAGCATCTATACAGTGCCCGGTGCATAATCTGCGAGTTCCAAAAGTTGTTTTATTTTATTTTTTTTCAGTTCGCTTATGGTGCCGGGCTCAAATTCATCGTCCTGGCGGTAACCTTTGCGTCGATGAACACTTTGGGCACCGTCGTCTTCGCTGGAAACCAAGGGCACAAGAGCTCGGCAGCTGGTCATTTTTATCTTTTAACGGGCATGTCTAATTTAACGAACAGCTGGTGTGTTCTCAGAGCGTTGTTTTTTTTTCTAGCAAGATTTGGTAAGATGCAATCAACCCTAGCACTCCACGGGCTTTATATAACAGCGTGGATTTTTTTATTTATATATTGGTTAAAGAATCCTAAGGTGTTCTTATCGGAAGTGGATATTTAAATAAAATGCTTATTTGCATGCTGCAGTTTATGCTGCAGGGGTGATGGTCGTGGTGGCTGTCGCATGCAAAAACAAAGGTTTCACTAAGCAGTGTGACAATCGTGCTTGCGCCAGGTTAGTAAGGCTCACGCAGGTTAATTGAGACATATATATTTGAGAACCACCACCTATTAACAGTTTATACATGTGACTATCGACTTTCCAAGATCGCGCATCCTCTAAATTTATACAATAAACAACTCTTACAAAAAGCTTTATAAGTGTTTGGATTAAAGTGCCCTTGCATTTTTTGCGCACTCTCTCTCAGTGCCCAAATCAGTCCCTGTGGTTTCTCCCACAAACTTCAAGGTCGAACTAAGGAAACCGTGGTCCAATCCTGAACCTTTAGCAACTCGACTTGAAAATAGTTGCCAGTTGCCATACCTTGAACTTGAAGCACACAGATATTGTACATTAATGAGTGCCATAAAAATTAGGAACATTTTAGTATCTCCTGGCTCTGTTACACAGGAGCATTATTGCCGTCAAGTCACTGGAGTCAGCAAGGCATCGCTTGAAGTGTCTACATCAGGGTTCTCCGAACCCCGGCCCGAGAAGTCTTGCGCTCGACCAGCTGCTGATGGCGGTATTTTCAATAAAACCCAGCCCGCGGCCCGCTTCCAGCAGACCCAGGCTGCTGGAAACGTTCCCTGGGGAAACACCCAGAAAACGGTGTCAGGACACAATCTAAATACGCTAGCTAAGTTGTAAGAAAGAACGAGAGAAACATCGGAACACGGGTCGTCTCTGCATATTATTCATTCAAAATTGTCATCACCAGCATTATTATTCTGATTCCCCTGATGTACAGTCGCCGGCCATATGAGCTCCCCCGGCCGAACGCCGACCGGATCAGCGAAAATCCCGCACGCGGCGCGCCGAGCGTTGCCGCGTTTTGGGAGCCGGGCTATTGGAACCAAACCATTCCTTTATCAAAGGGGTGGACGCATAGCTTTTATTGGGATTCCAGCCTTTAGAAGTGTGAATCACAAAAACATTGCCGTTTTCGGGTGTTGGCCCCAAGTGTTCGAAGATGATGTTATAACTGCTGATAAACTGGAGCTTGCCTTAGGCGTAGATAAAGCAGCAGTGTTCAATCGATGCTTACAAATGTAAACACCTTATGTTTGATATGATATTAGGCATTGCAACAATGATCCCTCGTCAAGCGAGAAGTGACCGACCAGGAGGCCATTTGCAAAGTCATCGTGTAGAGTATTACCCTTGGCGAAGCAACACGCTACTGAGCGCAGAACAATGGAGTCTCCTCGATAAACCGCGTTCATGAAAAGCGTCTGAATCTTTATTCTGCTGCGACACAAATATTTTCTTTCTGTTATCTATAGCATATCCTTATAGAAAAACTAAATTATTTCAAAATCGCTTGTCATTGTCTAGTCTAGGTTTAAGAAAGATTGTAAGAAAGGGGGGGCTTGTGCGTAGGACTACTCTTCGGGTAGGAAATATCTAAAATGACAAACCGGTTTTGCAAATAAAAAAGTAGCATATAACACGTCAGAGATATTATGTATTGAAGAATTTTGATAAGCCGTCTGCGTTAACCTACAACCAGAAGAGGGATTGTAATCGGCCGTGCTTCAGACTCGCGTTCCAAAACGCGGAATCCCGATAAAAGCTATGCGTCCACCCTTTGATTAACGGAATGGTTTGATCCCAATAGCCCGGCTCCCAGAACGCGGCAACGCTCGACGCGCCCCATGCGGGATTTTTGCTGCTCCGGTCGGCGTTCGGCCGGGGGAGCTCATATGGCCGGCGACTGTATGTCTGCGTAACTATGCAAAACATTCCATTGTGTTCTCATCTAAATTGCGCTTTGTGTCCTCTGTCAAAACTATTTTAAGCATTAGTTTTATGATTTTAATTCGTGGTATTCTCCCTTCAAACATGCCAAAGTTCCAAGGAGCTTTGATTTATGCCTGGAGTTATTTTGGTCACAGTGGTGTGCTTATGTCATAATTAGGTAAATATTAAATCCTCATTTGAAGTATGTGTCTTTATCGTCTTTAGGCTTTTAACACTTACTCTAACATTCAGGTCTATGTTTAAATTATAACCTAGATTTATTCAATTACTTCTTATTCGTTTATAATTACTATTTTTTTCTTATCTAGAGAGAGCAACAAGTCGCGCATCCGGCCCCTGAGACAAACTTTTGGATAGCATCACTTTATATCTACACAAGCAATGATTTAATCAGCATTTATCTTGGCAGTAAATTGTTTTAGTACTTCAGCCTTTAAAAGTTCCTCCCACATTCCTTCCCGTTTTAAATTTTAGCCAACCTGTCTTCTATTAACGCCTACACGTAAGGTTGAGTGAACATCTATAAACTTCAAAAAAAAGCTAACACATTTCTTGAAAAAAAAAAAAAAACGAGATGGGGGAGAATTCAGACGTATTCTTATCACGTAAACTTGAACATTACGTTTGTTTTCTCAAAAACTGCAACTAAACGGAAAAAAGAAACAAAAAAACTTTGATTAGTTGTAACGTTATACTGTGATCCTTGGGCCGCCAAGCGTGTGCCGCTCAAGTGGGCAGCGCGTGCAATAGGCCTATTCTAAATTACCCAAGCATCAAGGAGAATGCAGAGATTGGTGTTTTAAGCGCCACACGCGCACGCCTTCCCCGTGTAAAAGATGTGAAGTAAATACCCAAAATAAAGCGTGGACGATTGCGCCTGCAAGATGCAATTTGTGGCACATTAATACTCTAGACCCATGTTTTGTAAAAAAAAAACTATCTCCAAGCTCCGCTCTAAAAACATGCATTTCGTGCAAGTCTCGTCAAATTAGGAGGCGCTGGAGAAAGGCAGCATTCTGCGTTAAGTCCTTATTTCGAACTCTTTTTGTTCGCCTTCCGCCCATTGAAAAGCATGCGGGAAGGGCCTTAGAACGCACCTGGTATCGCTGCGACGCAGCGTTCTTCCGGAACATAAAGTTCGCCTGCTTTCCTCGCCGTCACCTTGGCAACGAACGCCGAATGAATGGAAGCACGCACTGTACCGCCGCGTGAAGTCACCAACAGCTGACGCCATTTTACGAACGCCGTCTGCTAGCCAAAGCCGAACGCGGTGTGTTAGATCAACCGCCTTCGCCGGTGCGCCGCAGGCAAAGACGACGAAGCTGAGACACGCCGACGGCGATTGAGCAAGCAACAGCACCGCGAGACGACTGCAACGGGGGAATTTATTGGGATCGAAGGTGCGAAATAAGCAAGAACAATTTTTTATTTGAATCATAACTCGCGATATCCAAAGTGGAGACCACATACCTTGGCTGGGTTTTTCCTGTGAACTTTTTACAGAGACGCGGGGTGCGGCATTCGAAAAAAAGCTCCGTTTGTAAAATATGGGGCCCTGAAAAGGGCCGTTTAGACCGCTGCTAGAACCTATAACTGACATAACGAGCACTTGACAAGCGGTTGGCGCATAATTCGTCTTTATGCACGCAGACAAGCGACGGGCGCAGCGCAGCGGATCGCTCGAAGTCACCGGGGCCGTCAGAATCCTCGTCCTCCGCACTATAGGGAACGTCACTGTCTGCGTCGGGGCTGCCGATTTTGGCGGCCACCGCGACGAACGACTGGAATCTAGTGTTACCGCGCGCCTTCTCTCTCCTCCAAAACATGAACTTTCCAAGGTGACCAGCGAAATCGTGACTCTCGCACCGTCCAGATGGAAGAGAGTTTTTGACGTGGGCCCAGGTGCCCTCCACCGTATTGGTGTGCGCACCAGTGTTCGCGTCGACAAAGTACAGCTTGTGGTTGACGGTGAGATGCGTGAAGCGAGCTTCATCTGCAAGCTTGCGATAGCCAGCCCAACAGTCAGTAATTATTCTTGTTCCAGGGTGGACCAACTCGGGTATTAGCCCTTGCAGGGCTTTAGCGTCACGGGTCTCCACGGAAAAAAAAAAAGCAGCACCCGCTGCAACGCTCCACACCACCGAAAACCCATTGGCCAGGCCTTAAATACCCGCGATGGTACTTTCGCCAACCGAACATACTCTCGTCTAGTTCTACAGTCACGCCGTCGCCACCAATCATGTCTGAATGCTTAAAGACGGCATTAACCACAACCTCCCGACAAAAGCTCCTCCAATCAGTTATTGTCTTACTTGCGACATCAGTCTCCCACTAAATGACGGCGAACGGTAGGCTCTGACACCGGAGAATGATTTTCATGAGTTGGAGAAGCGTCAGGTGCGATCCTTCGAAAAAGAAACCACTTCGTACCGAGACCTCGCCCCGGCACTTAACTTTGACCGGCGTCCTCTTGGATACCTCACGAGTCATCCACACTCCGCACCCCCACGTGTAGCCATCCGCAGATCGAGCGCCGACTTGCAGCTTGTCATCGCAGCTTCGCACTCTGCATACGCACGAAAACCCAGGAACCAGGAGCAGGCCCAAGCGCTGAAGCAAATTAATTGCTTGAAGAGGGTCTTCTATGGCGTCATGAAGACGACACAGGTTAAAGCCCATGGCACTGCGATGCTCGCCTCTGGAGGAATAAAGCGCCGTGGGCCAAACGAGTATAGCTGCGCTCCTTTGCATCTAGTATTTTTATTTGATCCGCCATTTTATACCTCGTGACACCATTCTAACAAACTCGTTGGTTGATCGGTCGGACCACACCACTGCGTGACAAAACAAAAGCCAAACGTATGACCACAGACGGCATCGTCACAGAGAAGGGAGCAGTCGAACCCAACAACAAAATGAAGTTAGAAAGTAAATTAAAGAAAAAGGGAGCCGCTGGATTTTCGGACGGCGCCTTCTTTGATAAGAAGAGGAGCAGCCGTGGTGCTCTCGCTGCTCAAAATGTTCCTTGTTTTTTTTTGTGCTTTTTTACCCTAGAGGGTGTTACGACCCTTATTTGAAGCTGATTTGCTAATTTAATAACGAACAACGCGTTGGAACGGAGGAGGTAGAGAGTCATGGCGTCAGAATTCGACATGGTAGAAAAGAAAAGAAAAGAACGAATGCACAACGCATACCCTATTGCAAGACCGTTATACTCCGCACTCAGGCAGGCTTCATGATGCCGCCGACGACCGTTGGGCTATTTATTTTGTTTCTTTAGATTTTTTTATCGTGACGACTACTCCACCGTGCCTCAGAGATTCCAGCGGAAGTCCGGCAGTTTTTAATAATTATTACTATTGTCGTTTGAAGGGCACCCTCACTATGCTGCTTTGTTCCTGTTGCCTTAAAAATATAGGGCGGGAATAGTTAGCACCACGTATAAAAAATAAAACGTTTAGTTCGTGGTCGATTTGGTTTGTGGATAAAATTAGTCTAATAAAATTAGTCCGCTAATTATTTGGTACAATTATTTAGCTTCATTATTAGCATATTTTGTGTGCATGCGTGAAATACAGCTCCCAACGAGAAGACACGAGAAGAACGCTGCAACTTCTGACCATAGACCACATTTGAGAAAATGCGCCGCAAGACAGGGGCGGAGTAAGGGAGACAACACATAGACCAATTAACGTCACCAAATATCCTGGGCCGGAAAACACTCGGTGGTATTAGTGTATAATTTTGAAAGCGCTACAAAAACACGTCGGGGACACTGAAATTCTAGACCAACTTAGAGTACGTGCACGTGTGATGTGTATGTATGTCATTCTTTCCTCTAAACTTCCCTACTCCAGCTTACCCTTCCCTAAAGGGATACTACAACAAAATTTCGGCGGTTGTTTTTTGGTCTATATGTGTCCAAAAGAGCAGTATCACATGGAACATACCAATATCTTGAAAAAGTCTTGAAAAGGAGTTTTAAAACGAATTAAACGATTAGCAAAGAGCTCCTGGTGGATGTCGCTAACGCCTCGTTTGTAATGCTCGTCTAGGAACCTTGACAGCTAGTGACGGAGGTTGTCTCGTCTCCGGCCACGACGAGAGAAGGGGAGAAGGAGGAACTCCTCTCTTCTCGAGAATCCCTTTTGTGTGTCGCAGAAGTCGCTATTGTCCCCCTAGAAGATTATATAAGATTAACCCGTCACTCAAAATTCGTACAAAAGCAGCCGCTTCGGTGGCTGGAACGACTAGGCGATCCTCTCGACGTCAGCCTCGCCGTAGCTTTGCTCGTCTTGAGAGGACCTACGTCACGATTGCGTTGGATGTGACGTGCTCTAAGCTGGGCCTTCTCCGAGCGCTTGCCAGTGTGGGCAGTTTATAACGAAAAATACAGCCACCAGGATCAAAATAGAAACGTGCGATTGTCATTTACGGATATTGTGGATCATATTCAACCTATTTTTGAACACGGCGGGAATATTTCAAATTTCGTTGAAGTATCCCCGAAGTACCCACACCAAGAATTCGGGCTGCCTTCTCCAGGTGGGTATCGGTGGCCGAGTGGGCTAAAGCGCACACCCAGCTCAAAGCGCGTGAAGCGAAAGCTCGCGCTGCAGAACCCAGAGATCCTGGGTTTTGAGCCCCACCCCTGCCCGTTTCGATCCGGATGAGCATCGTACCGGCGTGCGGTCGTGTATCACTACTACGTGAGCACGTTAAAGACCCCAGGTTAGCAGTCTCACTGCAGCGGTACAATTGCTCATCTGCAGTGTAAACCAGTGTCGCCTCATCCTGGAAAACCGACCTTACGCTGTATAAATCCCTAAACGTCCAATTTGATGTTTGCCTTCTCTAGATGTTTAATAAATATTTCTATCCATCTCGGTAGGTTATATATTGTTTGTGAGGGATCGTTATAGAATGGAGGGTCTGAGCACTTTCGTGTTATAGCTCATTTTCGCGGGTTCATATCACATGAGCGAATGACGTTTTAGTGAACCGCGACGTTTTAGCGAATCAACCTTTTAGCAAGTACCGTTTTTTTATACGTAGGGTAGGAACGTTTATTTCACTTTTTTTGCATTAAGAAATGCTGCGGTGAAAGGGTTTAGGGTACAGGAGCGGGGGACAGGGGGCTTCCATTCTTCTCTGTTGGCCCGGTTGGTGCGACGGCGTCAGAGGATAGATGTACAGTAGGTTCAGGCCTGGTGTTTTGTCTGGGCTCAGTGGTGGAGAGCTGAATGCCTTGAAGCCGCGTGCCGACAGGGGGAGCTGCAGGGTCCTGGATGTACGCGAGCAGCGATTGCCAGAGTTCGATAGCGGTCACTTTGGGGAACGAGGGGTCCGGGCAGGCCCAGGCATGCAGCGAGGTAGGCCTGAAACTCTGCTGGATGGTAGCCAAGGTGCGGGTTCGGGGCTCCGAGTATAGCGGGCAGTCCCAGAGCAGGTGCTCCAGATCAGCGTTTTTATGGCACAATGCGCATGCACCAGGAAGGTTGGTGGTAGCAGCACAACTGCCCTTTTCGCGGTGGCTGCTGCTGTGCTGACGGAACCGCTGTAGCAGGTAAGGGGGGAGGATTGTCCCGGTCTGAATTTGGCGGAGCGTGACAAGCTGCCGGCGAGAGAAGAGTTTAGAAGGAGGGAAGGGTGTAAAGAGGGGATTGGCGGTAGCCAAGAGGTAGGCTCTGCAGTAGTGCCGTGCCTTGAATATCTCCTCGCTGGGTCGGGTGGTAGTGCACGGGACTCTACTTGTTTGTGAGGAAGGCAAACTGCATCTTTGGATCTTGCTCTGGCCTGCACGGATAGTAAGAGCGCGCGTGCGAGGCGGTGAGCTTTTTCGTTGCCGGGTATTCCGGAGTGTCCGGGTACCCAGTGTATCGTGAGGTCGTGCCCGAGAGCACGTAAGTGTTGCACAAAGAGTCTGAGCTGCTCAACAGCCACGGTGGTGTGCCGAACATCCGCACAAGCCCGATGTGCAGCTTGAGAATCCGTAAAGACGTGGAAATGGGTCTTGGTGTTGCTGTTGTTGGAGGAATTGTTTGCCAGTCGAACATAATCAATGATGGCGTGCATTTCTGCTTGCGTGCTGTGGACGGGCTCTGTTGTGGCGTGATAGAGTTGCCCCTGAGTTGACGTAGTGGTTTCAACCCAAGCCGTGGCAAAATCCGTTCCATCTTGAGGACAAGCGGCGTCCGTGTAGGCGATGCGGATATCTTCTTCCACGCAGGCGGTTTGGGTCCACTTGACATGTGTCTTGACGAATGTTCGTCTTCGTTCTACTTGCTCGGGGGGCATATGCTGTGACAGCGGTGTGGAATCAGTGAGCATGATGTGCTCCCAGGGCGGCGACAGTTATGGGAGGTCTGGAAGGTTGGTAATGTCATGTCCAAGCATGGCTAGCGTGTGTCTGCCCGCGTGCGTGGATCGAAGGCGGACCTCTTGTGTGTGAAGGTGTGTCCCAAAAACCTCTGTGAGGTCATTAATGCCACTGCAGCTTTTCAGAGCTGCTAGTGGTGTGTAACGAGGGAGCCCAGTGGTTATTCGCCTTGCCTCGTGGTTGAAACGTTCTAGGGCTTGAAGCTGCGTCCGGGTAACGGGGTGGTATGGCAAACCATACATCACTTTCGCGCGAATAAAGGAGGTGACAAACTGGCGAAGTTCGCGTTCTCTTACCCCCCTGGTACGGTTTGAGATTCTGCGCAGGACGTGTAGAACTTGTTTAGTGGTTGCGACAGTACGGCTATACCAGGAGTTTGCTGTGCGTTTTTCGTCGATGAACATTCCGAGCAATCGAATGGAGACTTTGCGAGCGATGGGCTGCTCACCGATTGATAAGCTGATGTTGTCTTTGTCGGCTTCTTTGGCTTTGGTATGTCTGCCCCCATGAACCACGACGAACTCAGTTTTGTCTGGTGCCGTAGCCAAACCCACTTCGATTGAGGATGCATGTATGATGTCGAGTGCCGCTTGGAGGGCTTCCTCTTGTTTGCCTAAGCATCCCATGTGGGTCCACACTGAGACATTGTCTGCGTATATTGCCACCCGCAGAGCCGAGAAGGCAACGCTCGGTCCCGTTCGTCGACTTCGATCTGCCAGTAGCCACTCTTAAGGTCCATCGACGAAAAGTATCGGGAGAGGCGCAGCCGGTCCAGCGTGTCGTCGATGCGGGGGAGCGGATACACGTCTTTCTTCGTGACCGCGTTGAGCCGCCGGTAGTCAACGCAGAATCGAAGCGTTCCGTCTTTCTTCTTTACCAGCACGACAGGAGAGGCCCACGGGCTGCTTGAAGGCTGAATGATGTCGTCGTTGAGCATCTCCTGTACTTGTTCGTGAATGGCCTCTCGTTCCTTTGGGGAGACCCGGTACGGCGGCCGATGCACAGGGAGCGCGTCCTCGTTGGTAATGATGCGGTGTTTCGCAACTGTTGTCTGGCGCACCCTCGACGTCGTCGCAAAGCAGTCGCCTAACTCGGCGAGGAGGTCTCCGAGCTGTCGTCGTTCCGTGGTGCTGAGCTTGGGGTTAACGTCGAGCTGTGGCGGCACTGTACTGGACGGCTGACATGGCGAGGGCTCGTCGGAGATCACGGTGATTTCGGCGTCGGCCTGGAGTTCCTCGACGTGTCCTATAGTGGCACCTTTCGTGAGATGCTGCGTCTCCGGTCGAAAGTTCGTCACGAGGACCACACAACGTCCATCCTGCAGCTCTGCTACGCCCCTTGTGACGCCTATTCCTCTTCCGAGAAGCAGTTGGACGTTGCCTTCCAGAAGGACTTTCCCGCTGGCAACTGCGTCGGTAACGACGGGCACAAGAACACTCGACCGTGGCGGCAGGTTCACGTGGTCCGCAATGACTCGGACGGCGGCTGGCGACGTTTTGGATCCCTCTGGAGGTAGGGGCTTTCGCAGCGTCAACCTGTTTGCTCCAAGGTCGATCACTGCACCGTACTCGCAGAGGAAGTCCATGCCAAGGATGACGTCTCTCGAACAGTCTTTGAGGACGACGAACTTCACGGGGCAGGTCTCTCCGTGGATGTCCACGCGCGCAGTACACCTTCCCACTGGTGTGATGAGATGTCCACCGGCGGTTCGTATTTTCGGACCTTCCCACGGTATCATCACCTTCCGAAGGCGGCGAGAGAGCTTCCCACTTAAAACCGAATAATCTGCTCCGGTGTCGATGAGCGCCTTCGCGTCGTGGCCGTCGATGGTAACGTCGAGGTTATTCGACACCGTCGAAGAACCGTCGTTCCTATCTGTCTCGTGGCTAGTGTGGGAGCCCTCCGACGTTTGTGGAGGATATTGGCGTCGTTCGTCATCGGCAATACCACCTCCCGGTATTGCCGCACTCAGTTTTCCCGGCGGGACACGGGAGACAGGCTCTCTCGGCGGGACCTACGATCAGGCGATGCAGGGCGTTGCGGTGATGGCGATCGGTAACCGCGGCGGGGAGACGGTACTGGGGATGGCGAACGGCGGAGGTATTCGTCGATGTCCCTAGGTCGCTCTCCGTAACGTGGTCGCGGGTCGTCGGGGTGGAAGCCTCGTAACCCCAGCTGCCGGTACGGGCAACGGCGGTAGACATGATCGGCTTCCCCGCAATGGTAACAAAGTGGGCGTCGGTCGGCCGTTCGCCACACGTCAGTTTTCCTGGGTGCTGGTTTTTCCGGGCGCACATACTGCCGTTCTTCGCGACGTTGGGAGTACTGTGGCGCTGGAGGTTGACGTCGTGGTGGCACCGTAGCTTGGCGGGGAGCTTGCGGCGGTCGTCTGGCCATGGCGGCGTAGGTCAGCCGCGGTTCCTCAGGGGCTTGCTCGTTGAAGGGAGTTTCAGGCTGCAAGGCCCGCTGTACCTCGTCGCGCACGATCTCGGTGACTGACAGCGACGCCGGACGCTCAGCAGCGGGGAGCAGCTTCCGGAGCTCCTCTCGGACGACGTCTCGGATAACGTCACGGATGTCGCGGGTACGGGCGCCGATGTCGTCATTAAGCAGTGTGGAGGCAACGACGCCGGGATGTCGTTGGTAGTAGGAGGCGCGTGCTTGGAGGGCGCGCTCCATGTTCGTAGCCTCCGTGACAAACGCTTCGACGGTGGACGGCGGGTAGCGGACGAGGCCCCCAAAGATGTCGTCCCTCACCCCGCGCATAAGGACACGCAGCTTCTTGTCTTCGGTGGATTGTGGGTTGGCACGCGCGCTCAGTCGCAGGACGTCTTGAACGAAGCTGGTGACGCTTTCGTTGGGGCCTTGCGTCCTCGTCCGAAGGAGGTCTTCGGCTCTCTCCCTTCGGTGCGGACTGGCGAACGTCCCTCGGAGCTCTCCTTTCAGCTGGTCCCATGACGTAATCGAGGTTTCACGATTCTCGAACCAGTGTCGTGCCGTTCCCTCGAGGGAAAAATAGACGTTTTGCAGACGCTGTTCCGGAGTCCATTGGTTGTGCAGCGCCACCCGTTCGTATTGCTGCAACCAATCTTCGACGCCTTCGTAGATCTCGCCGTGGAAGGACGTCGGTGTACGAGGGGCGACGGGGAGGTAGACGACAGGGGCGGCGGTCAGAGTCTGTGACGACTGGGGGTCCATTGTCGGCTTCGTCGACTGGTTGGTCTTCTTCGGCAGTCGACCGAATTCCGGGGGCAACCCTTGAATACGGCGGCTGGCTCGATGCTCCGAGTCTTCAACGGAAGGTCGTGGGGAAATGGGGCTTGCTGATCGAGTTCTTCTAGGGGTACGCTGCACGGGTTTTGTACCCCGCACCTCCACCAGAAATGTCACGAATGAAGGTGACGAAAAGTCGAACAGTGAACTGAAAATAAAGATTTAATGGGCGAACTTGTGCCAACCAAAAATAAATAACGAAAGAGCGTCGAGGTAGCAGAAAAGCGGGCGGCGGTTCGGCGGCACTACAGAGCGCTAGTGAAACTGGGACTAACTCGACAAGGTCGCGGGAGCCGCTTATCTACCCTGCGTCACTATCTCGAAAGTTCGGCAAAGAAGGTTCGAGCGTCGCGCGCTCGGGGCGAGGATGAACTGGCACTTTCGAGAATAACAAAGCAGAAGGAAAGTTAAGTCTGCTGCGAGAATGACCGGGAATCTTCTAGAAGACCGTGACCGAGCGTTGCCTTCTCGGCTCTGCGGGTGGCAATATGACGTTTTCGATGTTCGGAATCTTTGCCAGCCTTGCCGTTAGTTCGGACATTGCTATGTTAAACAACCGGCTATCACGGATCCCTGGGGGACACCGACCCCGTTGTGGTGGGTGCTGCTGGTTTCTTGCCCGATTTGGACTTGGAATGATCTATTCTCTAGGAAGGCAGCACTAAAGTTGTAGATCTTTCCTTTCAGTCCGAGATCACGAGCTTTGGCGAGGACCGTGGCATGAGGAACGCCGTCGAAGGCCTTTCGGATATCCACTGCCACCACGATTTTGTGGTGTGGGGAGGATTTGTTCAGGACAGTTTCTTTGAGGTGAAGAAGGATCCATATTGGGTAGGATAGAGGAGCTGCTTTTCTTCGATGTGCCAGATCAAGCGAGCGTTCACCATGCTCTCCATCAGTTTGCAAAGGCAAGAAGTTAACGAAATAGGCCTGAGGTTCGTTAGAGAATGTGGGGGTATTCCGGGCTTCGGGATTGGCTTCACAAGAGAAAATTTCTATGCCTCGGGTAGCTTGCCCTCGTTCCAGTTCTGATTGATCTCGTCAAGAAGGGCGTTTTTGTAAGAGTCCGGCAAATTGCGGAGGTGGGCGTAGGATATGCTATCGGCGCCCGGCGTGCTCCGCGTATTTACGGGTTGGTGAGTGTGGTTGAGCTCTGCCATGCAGAAAGCGCTTTCGATCGCATCGTCGTTACCCTTCGTGTCATCTTTGGCGTAGGTCTGTTGGGTAGGTATGGAGGTTTGTGGAAAAAAGATGTCGGCAGCTTTCTCGGCAAGTTCTGCCGCGCTGATGTTCTCCCTAAGTGCAACTCTTGCCGCCCCGTTCATCGTCTTACGTTGGCCGAGAAGCGAACGCAGAATGCCCCACATCTTAGAGAGATGAGTATGTCCGCTGATCTGCTCGCAATTCTGCATCCAATGCTCCGAAGCCAAGTCAGTCGTATAACGCTCGATTTCGTTCTGACTCTTGCGGAGGCGTCTCTTGGTGCGCCGTGGTTTGCCCCTCTTGCGGTATGCAGCCAGGAGGCGAAGCCTGCGGTTCCAAAGCGCCAAGAGGTGCCGATCAGGGTCTGGGTGATCTTGTGATACTCGGAGTCCATTGGTAGCCGCAGTCTTGGCCTCGTGGAGTTGCTGGGTTAGAAGCTCGATGCTCGCCTTGGGAGGTTCTTCATCGAGTGCAAGGCGATATTTTTCCCAATGTTTAATGTGACTCATTCGAGTACCGGTATGATTGCGTCGCGTTGCTTTGGAGCCATGTTGAACCCGGATGCAGATTGGGAAGTGGTCGCTTCCCAAACAGTCCTCCAACAGCGACCACGTGCACAGTTTGGGTAGAGTTGCCCTAGTGAGGTCAGGGGTTGTATCTGCCTGGCGCCATGTTTGGCCCAATCGTGTATGCATCTGGGGTGTGTTAAGCAGGGAAAGGTCATATTTGGAAGCGTCTTCCATTATCCGTTTCCCTCGAGCACTGCATGAGTCTTAGTTCCAGGCTACGTGCTTGGAGTTAAAGTCCCCGCATAGTAAGACTTGATCCTGCGGGTACTGCCTTTTAAAATGAGGAACAAAGCTGAGATCGATAGGCGACTGTTTTGCTTTATTCCCGGTATTTTCCGGTACGATGTAGACTGAAGACAAGGATGGCTCGCTGTAGCATAAGCTTTACCCTGCACCCTGTGACAAAGTCAAATTTGGGGGTTTTACGTGCCAAACCTACGACGGGCATCTGGCACGCCCCAGCGGAGGACTGAGGATTAATTTGGACCACCTGGGGATCTTTTGACGTGCAACCGAAAGCTCGGTTACACGGCGCCTCCTCCGCAATAAGCCTCCGTCATATTGCGGGCGCCTCGGTTGGGATTCGAACCCGCCACCTGGGGATCCGTAGGCCGGCGCTCTCGCCTCGGAGCCACCGAGGCGGCTTCTGCACCCTGTGACGCTAGTGCTTTTAGTACACCACGGCTCGGTGTTGATTTGAACATGACCAGTGTGTTTTTGCACGAACAGAGCTGTCTTTGTAGGATCTGCTTGAGTTGAATGTGGCGAATAGCCGTCGTATCCCGGCAATCGCAATAGTGGCCCGTTCACTTTTTGTAGGGCGATTATGGTGGGTGTGTCGTTCGCGTTTGCTAGTTGAAGGCGTGCTACGACGTCTGCCTTCTTCTTGCGCAGAGTACGGCAGTTCCACTGGATCACGGTCGAGTAGGTCGACAGCCCCACTCGGCCGGGAGCCGGGTGTTTAGTTGCGGATGGTAAGTGAGCCACCGCTAAGGGGGCGAGTCACGGATGACGACAACGCTTCGGGCGCAGTAGGAGAAGGAGTGGAGCTTGTCAAGGTCTGTTGTGGAGCTGCCCCAAATGGGAACATGCCGGCGAACATCAGTTTTTCTATGGCGGTCCTGACACACCTCTCTATGGCATTCTCGATGGCTTGCTGTACCTTCCGCAGGATAGTCTGCTCCAGCTGCGCGAGGCGCTGGTCCAGATCAACTTGCGGTAATTTATGTTGATGTTCTCCTGATGGAGGAGGCTGCAGCGACGTGATAGGCAATGCGGCTGCTGTCTGCTGTAGCTGTTCATTGGTGGTTTGGGGCGTCGCTCGGGGAGCCGAAGTCTTACTTAACGGCGGTGGAGGACTAAGTGCCGATTGTTGTGAAGTCGGCGCATTGATCGCTGCCACTACACTAGCAAAGGTAAGCTTGCTGCTATCCTCGTTAGTCGAAGCAACTGGAAGCGATGTTGGACCGGTGTAGAAGCTGCGGGAAGTTGCTGTGGCCTTAGGTCGCTGCTCTGGTAGCGGCGGTGGCAATATGGTGGATTTTTGTCTGGAGTTACATTGGCGTCGGGATGGGGAACGACTGCGTGGGCGCCTGTTTGAATGATTTCGGCTTTTTTTAGCTATCTCCTGATTTAGCTGCACTCTTTTTGGGCACCCTACTGAAAAAAAAACATTTGAAATTCAAACGGGTGGCAAACTGGTAAATCAAACGGGTGCAAACTTGTCGACCCGTTTGGATCAAACGTGATTATGGGATACGGGTAGCCGTTTGAAACGGTACCCGCTCGAAACGGTACCCATTTGATACAGGTGCCCGTTTGAAACGGGTGCCCTTTTGATACAGGTGCCCGTTCGACCTTGCACGTGACCACACGTTCGAACGCGCCATTCGAATCGGGAAATTATGCGCTAGCCCTAAACGGGGATTGTCTGGTAGGTTGGTTATCTTAAACTGATTTAAGACGTTCCGAAACTCAAAAACCTATTTATAACATGGAGGAAACACGTAGAACAAATGTGCTCACGTAGGTGCTTGCAAATGGACAGGAAAACAGGCACAAAAGATTGCTTTCGATTCTCCTCGTAGTTTATTACGTCTTCTGTCTACAAGTACAAACGTGCAAGTGATCTGTGAAAGGTGAGAGGCACTCTAAGCTTTTATACAATTGAGAAGATAGCAAAGCAAACAAGAACCGAGGTAATTCTAGACTATGAAGGTAGACTTTCGGGAAATTATACGCCCGGCTGCCGCGAGAATAGTGGCTGCATAATTATATAGATAATCTGGAAGACTACGTGTAGAAGAACGGTCAATCGTTGCCAAGAAGTAGGTTGCAGTGCACTTACCATAAAAATAGCGGACTTGAAAGATGTAATCCGTGATATTTGTCGACACGGTCAAAGCAGGACAACCACAAAAACACAAATGAGAGGGAACGGCTTCTTGGCAGTTTCAACACGATGTGGCGCACAAGCTGTCAGTTGCCGAACCCCACCAAACCGCGAGAATTCATGACTCCTTTGAAGAATCGCTTGTTGCCGATATAGACGTAGGACTTTTCGAACACTGATAGCTTTGGTGCACATCCAATACGTTGTCGAGAGACATCCTAATCAGACCGCAGGGTTAGGCGACAGATCGAAGCAGGTGGACGCGCGAATTTCGAGCTGGAACTGACAACAAGCAGACAAATAAAAAAGCGGCTGCTAGGCGCACCCTTCCGGATCTCGATGCTTATCAGCGTGTAGCTCGCGCGCGGCTACGGGTTACGTGACGGGTGACAAGAGAGGAGGGAGGGGGCGAGGACCACAGGGACGGCCCCTCTCTCTCTCCCCAGGCATTCCAGTAAGATGTGTTTTTGTAACCTCCAAAAAAAAAAAAAAACGCGCGAGCGCATTTTAGCGCGCTCGAACCTTGGAAATGGCGGCGGGGCGGCCAGAAGCTCGGCTTGCGCCCGAGTACAGTGTACTAGAATTAGCGGCGAGATGTTTTGGTGGCGCCCTCCTATGGTTCCCCCTTGTGACGTCATTACCTTGCGAACAACAATTTCGATGGTGTTTGTAAATAGCATGGTGGAAGCCTGGAATCATTGCTCTCTCAAAGCAACACTGCCAACACCGTCGAAATTAAAGTTCTTTCATTCCTCTTATTTTCGTCGATGGTATACCCTTTCCGACGTCATAGTCAGCTTTTGGGCCAATCGTGGAAGGCCGACCACAGCGACGCTTTCGGTCGCGCACGTCGCCAATACTTGGGTAGTGTTGGGACCGGAGGGGCTGGCCTGAAGCGCGTGGTATTGATCGCGACAGGTGTCGCGTCCGGCGCCTTATCCGGAAGGTGTGCGCATGTGCGGCTACACGCGCGAAAATATGAATCTTTGGTGCCGCTTTGGTGGAGTGCACATAGGATTTCTGATACAGCTACGACCTGCCAGCGGTCGTACTGCGGCATCAATTACGCTGCGGCACGATCGTTAGCAACACGATGCTTCAATGTATTGAACGGTACAAGCTACATTACCCTTCCTTCACATAAAAACAATTGCGACTTTAAAGAAGCGGTTTCGGTTTGTCGGGTGGTGAGCATTTTAAATGAAATGCCCATTTCCTTGGTCGCAAATGCCGAACATTAGATATTTGAAAGGGATATCTAAAACTCGAAAGCAGTTTTTTTTTTTTTTTTTTTTTCCCTATCTTATTTTGTAACGGAACGAAACGGCACATACTAAAGTTCGAGATTGTTTTAGTAAGTTTTTACTACCCCAGGTTAACTTCTCTGTCTTCTTTTCTGCCCGTCTTCTTTTTCTTGACCTTAATCAGCTCGCTTCACTTGTCACTCATTATTGTGTCCATGTATGCGACGAACCACCCAAGCGACGGTCGCAAAGGGGTGAGAATCTTCTATTTCTTCGTGGCTGCCACGACCATCCGAGGATCACCCGACGTTCACTTGTAAGAAATGGCTTATAAGCCGTGACAATTTTAATCACGCGTTTTAACATTAAAATTAAGTCCAAAAACTGAGACACCGTGGGCTGAACAAGTAATGCTTTATAAGATTAAAAAAAAAAAAACAAGCAACTATTTCACTTCATTTTGAGCAGAAAACATGAGCACACGTAGATCAGGCAAGGAAAAAGTTGTTATAGTTTACTGCACGGCATTGAAATAATGGTTAAAATGTGCAGCGCTTACATGGTTACAATATGGAGCGCATTATCCTCTTGAGGGTAAACCACCTGAAACTTACACGCTCATAATAATACATTTAACCGACAGCTGCTTCCTGACAACCAGGTAAGTCTCGCCTGAGCTCGGTCTTCGAAGGGAAAGACGCATGGTTCCACAGTGGGCGTATCTGGTTCACGCAGACATACACGGTGTTTTTGTTTTACTCTTTACAGACCTTTACATATTTTACAAAAAAAAAAGGATGTGGCAGATATGTGGATACCGTCTTTCGTTATATCTCTAGGGCTCGGTGGACAATAAATGGGTGAATAACCGTTTGCTATGTTTAATAATTAACCAAAATCTGTTAGTTAACTTGTTTATTAACGGCTTAAATGGCCAGGGTGCAATTGCAGTTCAAAAAGAGTCATTATTAAAGGCAAACACAGTTTCGACAATTCTTGAAAAGGCAACGAGGTTCGCGAAATTTATCGTAAAAGTTTGCCTTTCTTCGCTTGATTCAGAAACCGCGTTATGAAAATAATATGTAGAATAGCGACTTATACCGCTGTTACACGTCTTCTCGGAAGCGCCTGAGAACCGCCTTGAGGCCCTTTCCACCATCTTCTTTCTTTTCTGGCACCAGGGCATCATCCAAATACGCCTGCACGCCTGGAATACCTTTCAGCATAGTCTCCATAGTACGCTGAAAAATAGCGGGCGCGGAAGACACTCCAAACGGCAGACGGTTGTAACAAAACAATCCTCGATGGGTATTGATGACTGTCAGTTTCTTAGCCTCTTCGTCAAGGGGAATCTGATTGTAAGCGTCGCGAAGATCCAACGTGCTGTACACGTCTCCCTCGTTGAAAGCGGCGAAGAGGTCATCGATCAGAGGTAGGGGATATTGCTCTGTAACGCATGCCGCATTCACGGTTAGCTTGTAATCGCCGCAAATTCTGACTGATCCGTCCTTCTTCGTAACCGGCACGATCGGGGTTGCCCACTGAGTGTGCCACTGGAGACGTTCTTTACTAGCCTGTCGAGCTTGTCGGAAACCTTGTCCCTCATAGCATACAAAAGAGGTCTAGCCCTGAAGAACTTTGGAGCCGACCCCTCCTTGACATACACGTGTGCGGGTGGAATCTCGGAACAGTCCTAGCGTTGGCTCAAATACATCTTCGTACTCGGTCAAGATTTTATCCAGATCCTCCCCTTTACATTGGCTTTTCGAGTTGTACACACTGAGAACAGGAGTTCTCAAGCTGTTTAGTGCTTAGATCAGGTCTCGGCCACACAAACATGGTCCTAGCCGGTGAAGGACAGTCACCGACGCTGTGACGGTCTTGTCGGCATACGAAACAGGAAGCGTGAGCTTACCGGCAATAGGCAGTGGCCCAAGTAGCAAGACAACTTCAGGGTTGACTTGGCCAGTCTTGGCTAGTCTTCGCCAACTCTCCCTGTGCTGGCTGTAAACGTCCCAGGATATCACGCACACAGGTGATCCCGTGTGGATCTCCATGATAATGTCGACTCCGCCCCAAGAGAACTTGCGCTGAACTGGACCGACGATCTTGTTCTCCCTGATCGGATTTTGTTTCAGGGACAGCAGATGTGAGGAGAATGCTGTGTCGCCGTCCTCAGCGGAGTTTTCGGTTAGTGCGAACGTCCTCTCTTGTCACTTGCCCTTAAAGCGACACGTGCGAGCTGTCTCTTCTTTCCACACTTCGCATTCTTGAAAGTGCAGGCCATCTTGGAGTGTTCCTTGCTGTTCGCACGCTAGCGATGGTCCACGTTCTTCCAGGCTGTACTGGCGTGACGGTAGTTGCTTACCCACCAGTTTGTGCAGTTCCGGCTCTGACTTCACGTCTGAAGGCTTCATGAGCTTAACGTCTCGCCGCCTCCGCCACCAGCACGATGTTCTCAGTTTCCTGCAATGTCAACTTGGGCCTGGAAAGATTCTGAACGTCGATATTTCCAATTCCGCACATTATCTTGTCTCGTAGCATGCGGTCTAACATGTCGCCAAAGTTGCATTTATCGGCGAGCTGCCCAAGTTCCACGATGAATTCCTGAACCAACTTTCCTCTTTCTGAACCGTGTGGGCACCCTGGCGGCTCCCAAGCCAAGTTGCCCGACTGCGAGGCTCAAGCCGAACTTTTCCCGCGTGGCGGCGACGTCACGCCAGCCACGCGCACATCGGATGCGCCGCTTTGATAAGGCAGATCAGAGGCGGCGCACGGAGAGTCGCTGCCTGGACTCCGGCACCGCCGGTAGCAATGTTAATCGTCTTGTCCATGTCCAATTAAATGTAGTTTCTTGTTGTTGAAACCGTTGGCTCCGTGTTATTCCTCCGGGTCGGGTATGCAGCAAGGCAAACCGACCACAACCTTTGTGAAAAATTTGAAGCTTTCAGCTATCTCGTTCGGTCTCGGCACGTAAAAATTTTTGAAAATTTCAATCGCTCGAGAGTAGGTTAATTCTTTAACCTTCCTTGGCACGCAACGCCCACTCAAGTCGTCGATTGCTCTTGGTACAGACCGGGCATCGGCAGCTAGTTGGGGTAGGCCACCAGATCCACGATTGCTTGCGCGTTGTTCTTGAGGCTGTCTGTGGGTCGTCGTCGTTAGTGTGACACCAAACACACACGCGGCAACAAGATGATGCCTGAGAAGCAGCAGTAGCCGGCTGCCGAGCAGAATGGGAGCTGCGTCATGTCGAAGCTGAAAAACCCTTTGACTTGGAGTGAATCGTGTACGGAGCATGATTTTCATGAAAGGAACAGTTTGGAGAAGTTCTGGTTTTGGGCACAGATGAGGAGAGACTGCACTGGTGGACGCACCTTTGCGGCACACGGAGCTTGCCTTTGCCCTTTGCCGTAAAACCACAACAAATGAGGTAAGGAATAAAGAATGACCGTAGCGCGAACACTTCTAACAAATGTGATTCACGCAGGAATAATGAGCCTAACCCTTCAATGGCTATTCTGTGGCACCCGTTCGGAGTTTTAGAGCGCAGCTCTTAGGCGCCCGTTTCCGGCTGAAGCGGCGTCGCCGTCGGCGTAACCAAGGTCACCCCAAGGTCACGCGACCCCTCCCAAGGTTACTGCAAGATCACTTGACCCCCCGAGGTCACGTGACTCCCCCAATCCCTAGCAAAAATAACGGTTTGAAATCAGTTCGGAAAGTGAAATCCGGACTAAGATCAAACCGGAGCCACACCGGAGAGGCGGTTTGCGGTTCGCACAAACCGCGAATTTTCAAATCCGGTTCAAAGTCAGATTGGAGGAATTCCGGAGAGGCGAATTCCGCTTCGCTCATACCGTGATTTCCTAATCCGGTTCAAAGTCAAAGTGGAGAAATTCCGGACATGCAAATTCCGGTTCGCTCTAACCGTGAATTTCCTAATCCGGTTCAAAATCAAATTGGAGGAACTCCGGACAGACAGATTCCAGTTCGCACAAACCGTGATTTTCCCGATTAGCTTCAAAGTCAAATTGGAGGAATTCCAGACAGTCAAATTCCGGTTCACACAAACCGTGACTTTCCTAATTGGTTCGAACAAACCGTGATTTTTGGAGTCCGGTTCAAAGTACAATTGAAGGAATTCCAGACACACAATATGCGGTTCGAACAAACCATTCCTTGTCAAATTCGGTTAAAAGGCAAATTGGACAAAGTCTAGACTGAAAATATCCGCTTTGCACAAACCATACTTTGCCATATCTTGTTCGAAGGAAAATCATATCAGCCACCTGATGCCGAAGACTTTCAAGCGTATGGTTGAAATATCAAGTTGCAAACAATCCATCCCGATACCGTACGTACGGGCTGCTGCGTCGATCAAAGCTCAGACCGCAGAAGACAGCCAGCTGATATGCGCCGCCAAAAAGGCGACATCACGGCGATTTTTGTGCAAGTCATCGCCATCTGATTCCATCTAGCATTTTTACGCACTCTGCAATACTTGTTCATTATTATGCTTAAACTACGTTTTGTTACTTTTTAATTATTTTTTAAATAATTGCTTGATAACTGTGAAATAACCTTTTTTATATAATTTTCTCCACATAAAAACAAACAAAAACAAGAACTAATTCGATGCAACAGCTAGATGTACACACAATCGGAAAGTGTCATTTCAGTATCTTTGACAGCTTTCCTGTGGTCTATTTGTTTATGCCTGCATGCTGAACATTCTATTATGGTGCACATGCAGGCAATTTCAGGGGCTTTTATCAATATAGGTACGCAAAGCAGGGATTTAAACGTAACCGAAACCGAAAACCATTTAGGAACGAAAATTTTCAGTAACCGTAACAGGAACGAAATTATTATTTGAAATTAAAAAAACAAACAAAAAAAAAAAACGTAACCGTAAGCGTAACCGTGAAGTATTTACCGGTAACTGGTTTTAACCAATATTAGCCGAACAATAAAAAAAAAACATTTTTCTCAGGTATGACTTGGAGGACGGATCTTGAAATATTGTGGCAATTTGACAGAGTTACTTTCAGCGAGTGGTGCATCTGGTTATACAATTTCCGTTCAATCTAACTTTAGGATTAAGTATACTTGGTTGGAATCAGTGGTCGTGCTTATAATAAAAAAAAAAAAGAATTTTAATCTATCACACTCCTACATCGCTACATGTGTCAGTACGTGTCGCCTTCAGTGTAATAACTAATAAGTTAGAATTCTGAGATGTCCATCCAATTCGGTTCTATCAAAACCACCAATGTTCCTGACATGCAGTAGCCAGTATGAAGAAACGAGGTAAATTGTCTGTCATGCAGAGCTGGCGGAGAAGAAAACCTGGTATCCATTTAGTCTGAAACGTCGCTAGTGACAATTTTGAGACAACACAGAAAGAAAAAACAATGTGACGGGTTTGACATTGGCGTTAAGTGCATGTTTCATATTAACCGTGATGCAGAATTTATCTGAACAGAAAACAATCACAAAAATTAAAATTATTTTGTGAAGTGAAAGCTAATATATACTTTGATGGCCAGTATTTACATGGAAGTTCAGTGACTGGCCGGCATCGGCGCTTTGCTGTTCAAGCTGGCGAGCCCCGTCATGGAAGGTCCGTTTACTGACCGGCATCGTTTTATTTTTTTCGCCTTTTTCACTGGGAAGTCAAGTCATTGAGATTCTGACAAACTGTGGCAATTCATGGATAGCGAGTGGAAATGTTTGCGTTGATCAATCCTTCCTAAATGACTGCCGACGCTAGGGTATTTTATCCCAGCATGGCAAGGCTGACGTGTTTTATCGCGAAAACGCAAGAAAAAACAATACGGTGAAGAAAATTAGCTGCAGAGGGTTTGAGAATATGACCGCCTACGCCACGAAAAATAAATTTTACAACGCCGAACATTACTTTTTTCAGGAAGCTGGATTAATTTGATGTACTATACTTAAGGTCCGGTGGTATACGCAGGTGTTTGGCCCTGATAAAAAATAAAAGCGGTATAACGGAGCCTAAAAATGAAGAAAAAAAAAGTGGCATGATTGAGCATGCGCTTTGAGTTACAAAAACAATAATAAACATTACTTTCCAGAGACTAAAAAAGTAAGAGATGTGTTTATTGCTTATGACGCTACGAAATTGAGTGCGAAAATATGCTATTTCAGGCAGGAATCAACTGCTTTCTGTGGTAGTTACGATTATCTAACAGAAATATTTCGAATGTTCCCAGAGCCAAACGATACCTGTCGCTTTGATAACTTATGTTATACGACATACCGTTCCAGAGGAACGCGAATATAAAAAAACATCTTTTTTTAACGCAAAAAAGCGAGAAACACCACTGCGTTGTGGATGCTCACACTGCCGGGTTTGTGACGCTACGAAAATTGACGCTACGAAAATAATTGACGCTACGAAAATAATTGTTACAACGTTGAACGATGCCATTTCTGAAAGCTAGTTTAATTATCCGTGCTGCACTTGAATCTCAGGAATAAAAACGTGTCTAGGCCTAATAAAAAAGTAAAACTGCGGAGCGCAACCTGTATAAATAAAACCTGGCGGCACGCGGGGGATAGCACTGATCTACCAGAACAAATTAAATACTACTTTCCGGAAGTCAGAATATTAAGAGATGTGCTTAATACGTAGCGCGCTATGAGCTCAGCTAAATTACTGCCTTAAAATGACGGTATTTTTTATTCGACAGTGGGTAAAGATGGCCGTTTTCAGACAAACTTCGGCTGCATTACTGTGGCAGTTTTACCACTTACACATTTTCCCATTTTGCTCGCAATATGCTCATTATTATTACATTTCTTTCTTCTTTGAAAGGACTTGTACTGTTTGCCTACGGTTATGAATTATCCCGGCAAAACAAGAGGGTGCTCTGCAACGATTCAAACTTAGGCTCGCACTTTTTGTTTTCACCTTCTCCGTGATTATTACCCTAAAGAACGGTGCCGACGACTGCAAAAACATAGAAAATATTTAAACATAATAAAATCTAATACAGAAAGGTGAGAAAAAATATTTTAAATATTAAAAACTAATACAAAAAGGCGAGAAAAAAAAATATTAGAAATAATAAAAACTAACACAAGTAGGCGAGACAAAAAAAAATATTTAAAGTAATAAAAACTAATACCAAAAGGTAAAAAAATATTTAAAATAATAAAAACTAATACAAAAAAAAAACATAAGAAAAGAGCGTGTCCCGGGATTCGACCCAACGTCCGCACGCTCTGCAAGATAGCGCGTTAGCAAACTAGGCTAAAGACGCACTTTTTTCTCTTTATAACAGTTTTATTCACCAATGGCATGTTCAGGCTACATATACATTTGCTTAGCACATATCATTAAGGACTTTTGAAGTTTTCACATAGTTTTTCACATTTCTTTACCCACGGAGGCAGGTCATCTTGATCTGTGTAGGTACAGCGTATTTGGGTTACAAATTCCACGAATAATGCTTCAACTGGCCGTGGATTAAGGTCTGCGTTTCTAACTGCCATCCTCGAGCACCAAATACTGTATAGACCAACTAGCATTATGAGGTCGTACGTCACACGTTCGTGAGAAGTAATTGGAAGAAAACGAATTGATTGTGACGTTATTTCTAAGTCCTTTTTCAATGTCCTCTGTAACACGTCCCAAAACATAAGGGCGTCCCAACAAAAAATAAATACATGCTCTATAGTCTCAGGTGTTTTACACAGTAGGCAGTTGGTGGTCCATGGAACAAAAATACCTTTCTCGTGGAGCCATGCTTTCACTGGGAGGGTCGAGGTGTGAAGTTTAAAGAAGAAACTTTTTGCACGCGGCGGGATCGCCATTTTTTTAACACGACAAAGAACATCCTGGCCAGGGCTTTGTCTGTGCACTGCGCGGTACAAGGGCTCTGGGAAAAGAGTGTCATACAGGGCAATGGACAGGCCCTTCCTACTTACAGATGAAAAAAAGTCCCTAGAAAAGCGAACTGACAAAAAATTGTACGTATCGACAACCTCCTTGAGAAACATTCCTATTTTGGATGGTTGCTCCCCGCAGCTTGAGACCAAAAAAGTAGGTAAGTGCCACGCCAATTTTGTTTGAATGACAGTGCGCATAAATGGTTGTTCGATATCTCGTAGAAAAAGGAATCGTGACACAAGTTTTCGTACAAAAAGGTGTGCAAGGCCCAGTCCCCCCAAAGGGATGCGACGGAAAAGGTTATCCCTTCTCATCGGTTCCCAGCTTGATTTCCAGACAAACATAGCACAGATTCTATGGACTTTTTGCATACTACTTCGAGTACATTGCAACACTTGAAGCACATACATGAGCTTGGCGACAAGGAAGATGTTACAAGCCGTTGCCCTCGCAAAAATTGACAAGTCTCGGTTCGGCCAGCGTGCTACTTTCCGTTTCAGTTCGGCTGGTGCTTCGGACCAGTAAACACTAGGATTGTGCATATGCTGGAGTGGTACACCAAGGTATTTTGTAGGCGTCAAGCTCCACTTGATTCCTTCAAACATGGCTTTGTAGCCCATGAGCCGTGCCAAAAACTATAGCATTTTTCTAGATTTACAGCCGCACCACTAACGTCGCAAAAGTGTTTAACCAATGCGATAGCGTTGGTCACACTTCTTTTATCGCTGCAGAAAACTGCAACATCGTCGGCGTATGCCAATATCTTGACTTCGAGCGCCTTGACCAGAAAACCTTGTACATTCGCGTTGTTCGCAACACTCAAACAGAGAGGTTCCAAATAAAGAGCGAACAACAATGGTGAGAGGGGGCAACCCTGTCGCACTGAGGACAGTACGGGAATGCTCTCAGTTACGTTACGGTTTACTCTCAGTCGTGTGGAACAGTTCTGATATGCCATTCGCACTCCGTCATATAAAACGTGTCCAATATTAACATGTCGCAAAATGGCCCAGAGGAATTTATCGTGCACACGGTCAAATGCCTTCTCGAGGTCAATCTGTAGCATGGCAATCTGATCTTTTCTATCGGTGCAACAGTCTAAAACGCTTCTCGCTACGTGAATATTTGCTTGTATTGTTCTACCCTTTATTCCACATGTTTGATGATCGCCTACCAATTGGCATATTACATGCTGCAGCCTACTATTGAGAATTTTCGCCAATATTTTATAATCTACATTGCAGAGACTTATTGGCCTGTAGCCCTCTACACGACGCAACTTGGCGTTATCCTCAGATTTTGGAATTAAAACCGTGTGAGTCCTCATGAAAGACAGCGGCAATATTTTTTTCTTGTAAGATTCTTCGATGACAACGAGTAAAATGGGACAGAGCCGACTTTTGAACTTTTTGTAAAAAGTTGAACAAAGTCCGTCAGGGCCTGGTGTTTTACCCCCGGGCAGGTCGCTTATTGCTTTTTCTACTTCTTCAACACTGATGGGTTCCTCCAGCCATTCCCGCGTGTTGTCGTCTAGTCTCGGCATAAGAGACAGGAGGTCTTTCATTTCACAATCGTGCCGTCCTGAAGTGAGTGAAAATATCCTTCGGTAATGTTCTACAAACGCTTCCTCGATGTTCGTGCTATCCGCAGGGAGGTTGCCATTCCTTTTGATTTCGGCTATTTCTTTGGACATTGCATATCTTTTTTCTAGCTTGTTTGGTAGGTTGTTCGCCGCAAAGAAACCTTTGCGTTCTTGCGCGGACCACAGCACTTTCATAACGCGCTTTCTGAAAGTGTTCGAGTTGTGCTTTGATATTTTCTATGTCTTTTATTCTTTGACCAGGGTTAGTACATTCTGTTTCACTGAGGGTCTGTAAATTCTGCTGCAGTTTTCGTTCTTTTGCTCTGGCGTAAAACTTGAGCGTGCTCGATCTTTCGATTGCTGACATTTTAACCTCCTCTTTGAAACGCTCCCACCGTTCTAAGGGGCACATCCCACTTTGCTCAACCATTTTATCAAGAAGATCGTCCACTGCAGCTTCAAAAGTCTTGTCTTTAAGTAGGCCTGCGTTCAGCTTCCACAATCGCGAGTTAAACTTTGACCTAGGGGTTTGGTTTTCTCCAATTGTAACATTTACGAGACAGTGGTCACTAAAAACACAGGTTTTACGTGATAAGATCCAATGTTATTTACAATGTCACTAGAAAAATAAATGCGGTCAAGTCGTGCGTGAGAGGATTTCTGAAAATGTGTGAACGGAATTTTCTTTGTACTTTTTGAAATGTAAAAAACATCTTCCAAATTATTCTCAGCGATTATTTCACTCAGCGCATTTGCACTAGAATCACTTACGCGCGTGAATGGAGTTCTGTCTCTTGATTCACAAATGCAATTAAAGTCGCCTAGAAGTACAGTGATCCGATCAGATTCGATGTAATGTGAAATCCCTCGGAAGAATGCCTCCCGTTCACTAACCTTACAAGGGGCATAGATGCAAATTACTCTCCACTGCTCTTTCGTCAAATTAAAGTCACACAAAATAAAACGCCCATGGTCATCGGTAATGACACTCACATCTGAAAGGGGGACAGACTTTTTCAGGAATAAAAAACAACCACCTGCAGTGCCAACTGCATGCGTTACGCATACCTCGTACGAGGTAAGGAAAGGCTGTAACGCCCTCGTCACCTGCTCTTCCTCCGCCATTTTTGTTTCTTGTAAGGCCAAAAAGTCTAATTGCTCCTCGTGGAGCAAACGTAGCAGCTGGTACTGTTTTCGACTAGAGTTTAATCCTCTAATGTTGAGGGTTCCAAATGTTAAACCTTTAGTGGAAGGGCCCGGTTTTTTAGTCGGAAGCATTGCTGGGATTGGAAGAGGAAGCGTGCATTGGAAAGTGACATACAAACAACTTCACATGGCAGTTACATCATGCATAACTTTGCAACTGGCACTAGTAAAGAGAAAGTGGAACTAAGAAAGACATGACCTAAAGCGTTCGGAGTTTGAATGTAACCAGAAAGTGACCACCTTCTACGAAGTTCGCTCTCGTCCATTTCGTGGGGGAGGGCGGGGCTTGCACCGTTTCTTCCTCCCGTGTACTGGAGTCCAGTCCGGCCCCTCCTCTACGAGGTCCAAAGGCCTCTTCGAGGGGTCAGCGCCGTCATCCATTTCCAGGTCGTCTTCGGACGTGTCCGAATGGCTATCGGTCATGCAAGCCGGCTTCGTTAACTGGCCCCTCGAAGGGTCCGCGGCAGCACCGTTGACGTCCGGACTGATGTTCCCAGCCGCAGGGTTGTCAGCTCCCAGGCAACTTGGAAAGACGGTGTCGCTCTCCCGTGCTAGGTCTCCCTCTCGACCGGCCAGTGGATCAGATGAGATGTAGTCGTTCTTCCGGGATAGGTGTCTTTCACGTCCAGCTTGAAAATTAGGCGCCAAAGTGTCTTCCTCTCGTGCAGGGTCTCTCTCTCGACCAGTTGGACAACTTGACAAGGTGGTGTCATTCTTCCGTTCTAGGTGGTCTTGTCGTCCGTCTGCAACCTTTGGGTCACCAGCAGTGACTGGATGTCGGACGTCGTCTACGCCTTTCTCAGCTTCTTCTTCATCGATGAAGAACTCCGAGTTGTCTTCCCCGGGAGCAGGCAGCATCACGGTGGCATATGTTCGAATGCAGTCCTCTTGCTCGTGGCCATAACGATTGCACTTGTCGCAGTGGGGAACTCGGCACTCTCTGCGGATGTGGCCTGTCCTCTTGCATCGGAGGCAGAGTGGTGCTCTCCCTGGAACGACGACCAGGACCTTACTTCCGAACATAACCAGCTGGTGCGGGAGGTGATCTTTTGTTGTGCCCTCCTTGAGGTTCATTTTAACGAATCCCGTTGTCGTCTGAACATTCTGGAATCCTTCCACCCTCCACGTGTCTCGGGACACTTCGTTCACCTTCCCGTAAGGCTCTAGGGCCCTCCTTACTGCGTCGTCGCTTATGTGAATCGGTGTCCAGTGCAGTCGTAGTCGGACCTCGCATTCGTCAGGGTCGATGAGCAAACAGCGTTTTTCTTTCACGACCAGTTCTTTTGCCGCAAGAAGCTTCCTCTTCGCAGTCAGAGAGTTAAACGTAAAGAGCCAAACATGGTTCATTTGGTACTGGCCAGCTTCAATCAAATCTTGTAGAACGCCATAGCGTTCCATTTGTGTTCGAAAATCGTCAATCTTGCATGGGCGTCTGGAGGTGTCACAATGCGCAAATACAGAGTTCAAAACTTCGGTACCTGTGGGCAGAGACGGCAGAACCACTCGGTAGGAATCCTGAGACATTTCAGCAGATGAACCACGGCCGGTGAAAGCCGTTGCAGACGCTCCTCGGGAGCTCATCAAACTTGCGACCGCTCCGAACGGTGGCACGCGCTCGACCCCAGGCTAAAGACGCACGGTTATCCCAGTGTGTTTTCTGGAAGGATACATGTCTGTTGAATTCGTTTCGAACCCTTGTACACTTAGTTTCGTATTTAATATTTTGCTACGTGTTCAGGACATATTTATAATATTATGGCAATAATGCCGTCTGCAATCATTTATTATTAATGTGTATTTTATGAGTTTTATAATGCGGTTTGCTTATCCTTTTATTTGAAACGTTTTGAAGATACGAAAACAATCTCATCGAATCAACAGCCTATGTTTCGCACAGTTTGCCGGCCGTACCGGCCGTGTGCGTCTGAATGCCTACGTTCACGACCGGCTAACGGTTAAATTTCCCGATTAGTCGTGATGCGTGGAGTTTGCCTTAGTTTCAAACGTGTCCGAAAAAGACGGAAGCGACTGTGAGACGTGGAACTTCGTCAAATCAGCTCAACAGCCAAGATCATGGCACGGGAACCGAAATAAGTTTGTTTCTTTGTTCGTTAGGGCTAGCTTATTTCCTGCGTTCGGAAAGCTTGTTATTTTCTGTAGATCGCTTGCTTTTACCAGTATTATTAATTGTGCGCGAATGGTGTTATGCGAGGCTGTTTTTCTTCTTTTTTCCCGGATGCAGGGACTGTACTCGCTCAAGGTTCATCAGTAGCGGCGGAACTCTTTGGGAGACGGGGAGTGCGGGGGTGGGGGTCAAAGCGGATGGGAGAGGATTGCCTCCCCAAAGGCCTCCCTCTGCGGTATTGTTTACTGGTAAACTAGAATGTCTGGAAGCGCGCGGTGCGGTGCCCCTCCATCGCCGACGCCATTGCATGCGGAGAGCTGGACCCGACAAAAATCAGCGATTGATTGATCGAGCAAGCCCGTAGCTTCCACCGCCCAGTCGTCTCCAAACGATTTCATTTTCGCGATTCGTAATCAGAAAAGAATGGCCAAAAATTGGTGCCGCAATGAATTCACCCCATGCTTATTAATGCATAGCATACCACTTCCGATAGCAAAAATTTGTGCCCGCGAAATAATTTTTGACGTCGGCACTTTTTCCTCGCGAAATGTCGAGCTCTAAATATCATTTGCTGTACACGTGTTTTGTTTGATCCAACGCACGTGCAACGAATTTCACAGCTCCAGAAACACTCAGGCTGCTTTAAATGGTGAAGCATTTATTCTTTTCCTACTGCTGTTTTTAGAGGCTATCAAGTATTAATTACAAGCTTCTAGGGAAATTTACAAGCATGTCCTGAATTAAGGTAGTGTCTCGCCAGTTTTTGGTATCTATATTTTTTTTCAGTGTAAGTATATAGTGTTAGACATACCTCACCAAATCCCTGTTTTTTCGTTTGGTATTGCCTTTAGCGAATGGTGCAAGTTGTAATTGTTTTTAGTTGTTGAATGATTGTAGTAAGGTGGTGAGCTGGTACTAATGGAACATCTTAAAAAATAGTTCGAAAAAAATCAAGGAGACAGGGAAAGTAACACATAGACCTCATGCAAGCGCAAACTGAACTTGCATAAACCAGAGAAGGGAGAAATATAAATGCGGAAGGGCTCGAGCACAGGCCCAAGTGAAACGCGCTGATTTACCTGTTAGCAAGAGCCGATTAAAAAAACAAAAAAAACAAAACACATAATTTTCATGTCAGTGAATATAACAGATAGATGGCTAGTACATAAAGAGAGCTCAATCTCTCTCTAAAATCTGCGATGGATTGTCACATACCTATGCACTGTTTACACTACTCGTGTATGTCATCCTTAGGAAAAACGTCAATAATTAGCAGATACTATAAAAATATAGAAGATAATTATTTTAGGCCCTTCTTATTCGCAGTATGGGGCAACCAATGGTGTCCGCACATCCGTCGGTTACCTGAGCTGCCGAGGAAATCGTTTTTACAGTATTATGCATATGGGTGAATTAGCACGGCCCCCTTAGACCTGTTCAAACTTTTCTTAAAGCTCCTAACGCATTCTTCTTTTTTTTCTTTTCTAATGTATGTGTGTTGGGAGTCTGCACTCGTATGTAGTGTATGTATTCCTAGCCTTTATTCCTTGTTTTTTGGGTACTATATTTCAAGATGTTCAATCAGAATGAACTCACCGCTTTACTACATGGAAAGGCTGTTGCTAGTTCTAGAGTGTCTGTAAAACAATCTACCTGACATCTTTGCCTCACATCCCGGTTCCTGAAGCTCACATTCTCCGAGTACAGCCTTTCTGATCTCTCATCCTCTTTGTACAATCAATCGAGTTGCGAATGTACACCAGTCTGCGTCCTACGTGTTCCTGTCTTTTTGTCCTCGTCTTTTTGTGCACTTTTTTCAAGTTGGTGCATGATATTTTTTATCATATATTCTAATCTGTGTTTTCATCTTTGTACTTACTGCAGCCTTTCCCAATTAGATGTTGGCATTCACTTTCGCCATCCTGATGTGAGTGACCTGAGACGACAGAAAATGATTCTCCCCTGCTGAAGTCCTGGCTTCATGGAAGACTGCCAAGGCTGTTCATGGTAAGGTGCTCTATATATTTAGCAATATAATAGCAACTTATTGCTGCTAGGATTGTTTTTGACAAAGACTGCATTTATGGGCTGGCCTTTAGCAATTCTGTTGCCACTCACGTGGAATGAAAGCCTTTAGGGAAACTGCGCATTTCATTCGTAAGCGGAATGCTGAGTTTATACAACAGAAGTGCATTGCGTTGCCTTGCGTAGGGGGTCGGTGGCCGACTGGACAAGCGCACACCATTTGGAGCACGTGGAACGAAAGCTTGCGCTGCAGAACCCTAGGATCCTGGGTTCAGCCCGAACCCCTGCCCATTTCGATCTAGAAAGCATCGTACTGGCATGTGTATCACTACTGCGTGGTGTAGGTTGTAGATTCCAGGCTAGCAGTCATACTGCACTGGCTAAATTGCTCACCTACAGCGAGAAACTCATCGCAACTTTGAAATGGCTCACCAACTACACGCTGTAAAAATATCCACAGAACCCCAACAGAAGTGCGTCACTAATTGCATCCAGTATTGCTGTGTGTTGTATTTGTATTTTGTATTTGTTTATTTAGTGTTCCCAATAATGGCTGAAGCCTTCCCATTGGTGCGTTTGTTAGTAGCAACACACAAACACAAACAAACGGCGAGAGTAGTGAACACCACCACTTTTACCGCTCGCCGCCGCACCCATTGGTTTTCGGAGAAGTTTGCAGTGTTAGTTCTTGTGGTATTTGGTCTAGTGGTGCAAAACTATCGATAGTACTATCGATAGTATCGATAGTCGCCAGAAATCTGACTATCGATAGTGAAAAAACTATCGATAGTACTATCGATAGTCGACTATCGAAAAACTATCGATAGAACTATCGATAGTCGACTATCGAAAAACTATCGATAGTTGACTATCGGAAAACTATCGAAAAACTATCGAAAAACTATCGATAGTCGGCTAGTGGAAAACTATCGAAAAACTATCGATAGTCGACTACCGAAAAACTATCGATAGTACTATTGATTGGCGACTATCGAAAAACTATCGATAGTCGACAATCGGAAAACTATCGTTAATCAAATATCAGAAAACTATCGATAGTCGACTATCGTAAACCTATTGATGGTACTGTCGACGATTTACTATCAATAGTTTTGCGACACTAGTAGTTTGCGTCGCTCCCTCTTCTCTTTTTATCGCTTTATTTATTATTATTTATTTTTTTCAAATGGGACACCAATTAGGCCAGGCACTTACCATCCCAACTTTCGTTCAGCTTTCAGTGACGACGAAGACGGGAGTTTGGGCGAGGAGAGGAGAAGGGGGAGGCGAGCGGTAGGACGAGGGTAAGGCGGGCCGGGGAGGACGAAGCAGACGGAACGCTGGAGAAGAGATGGGGAAACCTCCTTCTCTATTTAGCGTTCCGTCTGCTTCCTCCTCCCCGGCCTGTCTTGCCTTCGCCCTACCTTTTTGAGTTGTAACGGACTATAGTGGTGCAAAACTATCGATCGCACTATCGATAGTCGCCAGAAATCTGACTATCGATAATAAAAACTATCGATAGTCGACTATCGGAAAACTATCGTTAATCGACTATCGGAAAACTATCGATAGTCGACTATCGTAAACCTATCAATAGTACTGTCGACAGTTGACTATGGATAGTTTCGCGACACTAGTAGTTTGCGTCGCTCCCTCTTCTCTATTTATCGCTTTAGTTTTTTTCAAACGGGACACCAACTAGCCCAGGCACTTACCATCCCAACTTTGGTTCAGCTTTCAGTAATGACGAAGATGCATGTTTGGGCGAAAAGAGGAGAAGGGGAGGCGAGCGGTAGGGCGAGGGTAAGACGGGCCGGGGAGTAGGAAGCTGACGGAACGCTGGAGAAGAGATGGGGAAACCTCCTTCTCTCTTTAGCGTTCCGTCTGCTACCTCCTCCCCGGCCCCTCTTACCTTCGCCCTACCTTCTTGAGTAGTAACGAACTATAGTGGTGCAAGACTATCGATAGCACTATCGATAGTATCGTTAGCTGCCAGTATAGTAAAAACTATCGATAGTCGACTATCGAAAAACTATCGATAGTACTATCGATAGTCGACTATCGAAAAACTATCGATAGTACTATCGATAGTCGACTATCGAAAAACTATCGATAGTAATATCGATAGTCGACTATCGAAAAACTATCAATAGTACTATCGATAGTCGACTATCGAAAAACTATCGATAGTAGTATCGATAGTCGACTATCGATAGTTCTGAGGCACTATCGATAGTTTTGGAAAAACTATCGATTGTATCGATAGTCAATTTATCGATAGTTTTGCATCACTAATTTGGTCATATATCGCACATGGACACAACCAGGGAACTGTACCTACAACTCAACACTTGCAAGACTTGCGTGAATACACCCTGTAGGTTCTCGCACTTTCAGAGTCATTTTAATGTTGCAGAAATGATAGAATGGATGCTTGGGCGAGTTGATGAACCATATTCTATGGTGACAGCGCAGAAAAACATTCGCACACCAGATACTCAGGAAGACAAGTACACGCGCTGAACTTACAACTCTCGTGTATTCGACTACGTTCTTCTCTTCAACGTCTAGATTAACTTTTCAGAATTTGATAAGGAGAATAGCACAAAATACAAGGAAAGAAGCAAAGAACAGAAAAAAAAGAAACGGAGGAAAAACAAAAATAGGAAGCCCTTACAAGTCATCCCTCTCCCTCACTACTATCCTTAAGATAGAAATTGGAGCTCTTTGGTCAACAACACAATAGAAGGACTACTTACACACTTGTTCTTCATATGCTCTATTCTTTGCGCTTCCATTATTTCTCTTGTCAATTGGTCTCAAATCATATCTATTATGGAACAATTTTCAAAAGGTGCTACACAACCACACTCCGGACAGTGGATTCCCAAATGTCCAGCGGCGACTCGGTGGGTGTTATAAAAATGCTTTTTTAAACGATCATTTAAACACCTGCCAGTCTGGTCTACATAAGTAGTGTGTTAAGACGTATGTAGGCCAGACTGGCAGGTGTTTGAATGATTGTTTAAGGGAACATTTTTATAATAACCACCGAGTCATCGCTAAGCATTTGGGAGTCAAAGAGATTGTGGTTGCATAGCACATTTTGAAAATAGTTCCATAATAGATATGATTTGAGACCAATTGACAAGAGGAATAATGAAAGCGCAAAGAATAGAGCATCTGAAGGACAAGTGTGTAAGTAGTCCTTCTATAACGTTGTCGACCAAAGAGCTTCCATTTCTATCTAAACAATAGCGGTAGAGAGAATGATGATGTGTAAGGGTTTTCTTTCTTCTTTCGTCTTGTCTTTCGCTTTTTTCCTTGTATTTTGTGCTATTTATTCTGCTTATCACGTTCTGGAAAGTCAATCCAGACGTTGAGGAGAAGAATGAAGTAGTCGAATACACAAGAGCTATACGTTTAGCGCGTGTGCTTGTCTTTCTGAGTATCTGTTGTGTGATTGTTTCCCTGCACTGTCACCGTAGAATATACAAAAATGAATAATGCCATTGGCATATTTGTCATGCGAAAGCCTGTCACACTTGTTCCGAACTTTGATCTCCACGAGATCACAATACCATCGTTTCTGTTGTAGTGACACTGCAGACTCTATACTTGTTTTGCTTCAGTCTTTGTAAGGGGGACGCTGTAGTCTGATTCTACACATCTATGGTGTACTAGGCAGCACCATATTTGCAAAGCTAGTCTGCGGTTTTTGTAGTTCCATCGAAATATATTTTAGCTTTTAAGTTATTTGTTATTTGGTATGTAAATTTACAAGCATATCTAGATTGAAGGCAGCAAATATTTTGCCAGCACTCATGGTACACGTTTGAAGTATATTTTATAACATAATTGACCCAACCTCTGATTTTTATTTGTCAGTGCCTCTAGCGAATTGTGCACGCTAGGATTGCTTTTGTTTGTTTGTTTCACATAATCTACGGCACATTTTTCACCTCTCTACTCAGTGCAGCCCTCGCCGAACAGAAGCTAGCATCGACCAGGCCGAGGTTCAGTCCATGGCAGTGTGCAAAAGTTGTTGATGGGTAAGCTGCCTTATATATACAGCTGTGTAAGAGCAGCTTGTCTTAAGTGACAATTCGAAATGCATTTTTATGTTCTAGAAAGTGAAATTTGCATGGGCATACTTGCAATGTGAAACCTTACCAAGCCTCTTCTGAACTTTCATCCTCTTGATATTTCAATACAGCCGTTTGTGCTGCACACACACTGGCTACTTCGGCCAGACAGAGACTTGATCCATATGAAGGTAAAGAGGCGAGTATCAACGGCTCAGTTCCGTGTGTGGTGACGTTCTCTCCTTATCAGACGATTTACCACACTTGGTTCGCAAGGCGTTTGAAAAAGAGAGCAAGTCAGCTGCTGGATGATGCTCCCAGTACTGAGCAGTCGACGACTGCTTGTTTACCTTTGTATAGATCACGACAGTACTTCAAGCTCGGCAAGTGTGACACTTATCTGATTCAGCCTAGCAGTGGTGTGCTGAGCGGTATGTGTAGAGCTAGTTGACTTGTGTATAGACAGTGGCTGTGCGGTATAAAACAAACCCAATTGGGAACTTTAATGCAATCTTTTGTACTCCCATTGATGTTATGATTATGATTACACAACGTTTTATGGTGCAAAAAAAAATGCGATGTAATCGTTTTTTGAGACTGCGTGTGCGACCTCCAAGCTTGTGTGTGTACGTTCTGTGCGGCGAAATGCCTTGTATAAGCAAAATTAGAGAATCCTTGAGCTATATGCTGCAAGGAGTGAAAACAGCAGTCCGCCCGCATTCTCCCCTCTTCTGTATACTGTGCAAATGCAGACGGACGCCCACTTTGGATGCTTTGCACTTAAAGGCCCCACATAAAGCACACTGCTTAATACGCATCAATTATTGTGATGTTTTGGCGGATTTGGCTTTGAAATGTCATGCACATAGGAAGCACAATGGTGATGTAAAGTATGCCGAAATCGTAATGGTGCACTAAGGTTTTACAGGGTATGTTCTGCAAAATGCGGGCCAAATTGTTTGTGTCAAAACTTTACATCGCCCAAAAAAGGTCTTGTGTTGTCCTAGGCCAGGGGCCTATTTAGAAAAATGATTACAAAACAATGTAGCTAATAATTTGTATATCTGCTGATTATTGTTTTTTTTCTTCCAATTACAGCATACACGGAGGGTATCTCCAAGGAGAAGGGGTGGGATTATGTAGAGAAGCTAGTGCTTCTCTCTATGGGTACAAAGCTGTCTGAAATAAAGTCGGAATGGAAAAAGCACCACCAAGTTTCGCCTGGTCCTGAGCAGCCACAATAATGAACACAGAATTCAGAAGAATAGTAATATGAAGGACCTAGGCAGGCAGCCACACGTTTTGAGTTCGCAATGACATTTGATTATGATCACAAATATTCCTGCTTTGCTCAAAGTTGTATAGTTTACACACCATATTGGCTATGGTTAGCGCAGCAGGAATATTTTTTTATCAGACTTAAACGTCATTGTTTATTGAACAAATGTGGCTTTCTGTGTAAGTCCTTTGCGTTTTTACTCTTTTTTATTTATGTGTTCGTTATTTCATTTTTTTCTTATGATTTAGTCCGGGTTTCTGTTACTTATGTGTTCATAATTTTTTTTATTTTTTTTAATTAAGTTTTAGTTAAAAATATGATGCCCTCGTCATTTTCCAGTCCGGGAAGCGGTGGTGACCTCGTCGTGTTCAAAGAGCAGTAATGAACTTTTCATCTTGTATTGCTTCCGGCAAACAATGGTGTCTGTGCGTGTGTGTGTGCGACGTGTTGGTCACAAAGGATGATTTCGGGACTGAACGGAAAAACAAGGCCAGCGAGGAGCGACTGGGGGACTTTGAACATCGCACGGTGCAAGGAAGGACTTCAACGACGAGGCTAGCAAGCAAGCCCATGTCAAAACTGCTGTGCTCGACCGGAGAGTGTAATCAGAACTTTACCCTCTGAGTAAGGATCAACGACTTTGGAACTTTCGTATAGTTTACAGCTTAATTGTCGCGTTCCTTTTGTTTTATTTTAATAGGAGTCTGTGCGCTATTACATTTTTAGTTTATTTTAATGGTTGTTCGTGTGATATTACTATTATTTTTTCTTGAACGGCGGGAGTGCTTGTTTGGAATTTTGGCGCTTTTATGTATAAAACTTTTTTTGCAAACCATATTATCTGTCCGCTCCCTCGACAACCAATCCCGCCAAAGGGCTGTGACTTTCAGACGTCGAATGATATGTTACAATGTTTGCTAACTAGCGATCGCCTGCATTTTATTTTTGAAGCATACATATTTGTCGGAATTACAAATTTCGAACCAGGCCAATAAAGATTGGTCAGTGGCCTATTCTGCCGATGTATCTACGTAAAACACGCGTTTGGCAGTGTGGGATAGCAGTAAAATGTATATTTTGTGGATATTCATATAATGCATTATATGATCCTATGTCTGCACCTGAAAGTATGGTACCTGCCCCATGGCAATAATTTTAATGTGATGCTAGAAGGAGCATCACATGAAAATTGCTTTATATGAGGGGGGTACCCTATTTGCCAGGCCCAAACACGGGATTATATAAAGCAGTCTATATATGGTATATAAGGAATTGGGCAGATATGGCTATATCTATCCATACACGGCCTGATTATGCATATGTGGTCATATCTGCCCAATTCCTTATATATCCACATCTGTATTTTCATAATAAGTCTAGATATGACATTTTTGTAAGGGATGGCTTGTAGCATCAGCTGCAGTACATCGGAAGGTGAAACAGTAGGTGTGTCACTCTATTAAACTATTTCTATTATATTCAGGTGTTGCCTGATACGGTTTAATATACGGTTAGACCCACTCCGGTGAAGCTCTACGGATTGGCCAGATACGGTTCAGCTTCCGCTTCGACCAATTAAGGTTGGGTTTCCGGACTCGGTATTTCCGGTTCATTTACGGTTTCTAGAAATCCGGTTTGCTTAGGGGCCCGTATGACGGATTAAAATTCCGGATTCATTCCGGTTTATTTTTAAACCGTTTTTTTTTGGTAGGGATGGGACCCCCACGTGACCCCCCAAGGTCACGTGACCACTGAGGTCACGTAACCACTGAGGTCACGTGGCTCCCATCCCCAAGGTCACGAACCCCTGGGGTCACGTGACCCCTCCCAAGGTCACGTGACCCATCCAGGTCACGTGGCCCCCCTCCCCGAAGTCACGTGGCCCCCTTCCCCGGGGTCACGTGATCCCGCTCCCCGAGGTCACGTGAACCCCCCTCCCCTTCCCCCGAAGTCACGTGACACCCCCCCCCCCCCCCCCGAGTTCGTGTGACCCCCCCCGAGGTCAGGTGACCCCCCGGAGCATATTAAAGAATGAGGGGAGGAGAAGGAGGAGGGGTCTACCCTCCCCTCAGTACCCTTCCCTCCTCCATTGGCTACCGAGTTCCCACAGAGAAGTGTGGGCAATATTTTGTGAGCCTGTCTGAATTTTTTTTTGCACAAAGCTCATTACTACATTTTGTGTTGTTGAGCATCAAAGTTTTCTTTCATGATGATTGGATCAGCGGAGCCTCGTGTGCGTGTTTTCTATAGATGCATGTGGCAAAAAGGGTCGTATTTTTGCCTCGTGAGGAAGAGGAAAATAGTAACTAAAACTGAAATTTTTTCTCTTGTTTTTTGTTTGTAAGAGTTTGTATTTTGAACGGTTGAAGCAAAGGAAAACTGCCCTTTGAAAAACTATCCTGGCTACGCCACTGGTGTTTCCTTCTTGGGAGGCTCCATCCCTCGGCGACACAGTTCTTTTCCCAGAAATATTCAGGACTCGGGTTTTCTCCTATCAGTATATAAATCGGATCAAAGCTTATTGTGTTTTAGAAATGAGTTATGGATTGGATGCCAATATTGTCAGACGAGCGATGCCTACCAAAACTTTGTCGGTATTTTTAAAGAATGTTTATAACCAGTGTTTTCCACATAGGACAATTACTTTCCTTACCAAAGAAAATTCCTAAGCCTGGGTTCACACTTGTTTACATTAAAATGATAAAACACAAAGCTGATTTGTGCAGAAATTCGTTACTACGAAAGAAAATAGTCGTATTAAAAAATATTGCAGCGATGAATGTTTCAATTTCCATTTTGTTAATTTGGCGTCAAGCTCTCATTCCCATGTAGTGGTGGACGGCATTCGTATTCAATTAATCTTTTTTTTTATCCTAGTGTGAAGCGTTTTTCAAGATCCTCGTTTTATGGCCATTACTCAATCTACGAGCTCTTAAGCAGCCTGAAAAACCAGAAATCACATTTATGCGCGGATTATACATATTAAAAAAATTATCGCATCTCCACGTGGTGAATGATGTTGATTGGGGCGAAGCTCTGGTGGTGCTTGTCTGCGTAGACTGTGAGCTGCAGCATGCCCAGCCTTTCGTTTGTTTTCATCCATGTCAGAAAGAGAATCTGTGTTATGGAACGTGGTTATATACGCATTTGAGCGTTTGACCGCAACGCCCTCTCGTCTATAAACGTTGAGTCAATGCATGCAAAGTTTAACGCGATTACATCCGCATTTGACCGCAGCGCCCTTTCCTGTTTAGACGTCGAGGGGCTACATGCAATGTTTCATTCATGACATGCCCAGCTCTTGAGTTACTACCACATCTCAAAGCCCCCTACTCGTCCCGCAATCGTGGCCGAGTGGTTAAGGCTGCGGTACCACGGCGGCCATCTTGAACAAGACATTAGTTAAACCACCAGGGTGGCGTTGGCTGTCCGTGTGGGCAAATGCTGCGGAACCTGCGCGCCAATTTCGAAACCCTTTTCCCGTCGCTTGCAACTTTGAGTTTCCTTCTCCGCTCTTACACCCCTCTTTTCACGTGTTCAGCCTCTGGCGCATCGCGCCCATGTTCATTGTTGAGAGGACAATGTACCGAATAATCCCCAACTGAAGGCCCCCCACCCCAATTTGTCCGACTGCCAAAAGATCTGAGCGAGATGGGGTTTTGAAGCGGTAGGGAAAAGTGGGACCGCCAATTCTGAACTATGCTTTTTCAATATTGTATAAGTTGTGTGCAGGGCTGGCAAAGGCAGGGGCGCGAGGACGGAACTGTATACAATGCTTGGGTTCTAGCAGCACTAGCGCGTAGAAATGGTAGGAAGCGCTTTCTGAAATCACACGCCTACATTCCCCAGTGTTGCAATTCCTCGAGTAAAAAAGAGTACACCTTCGACAGTGCGTCAACGTCTCCCGAGTTCGTGATCGCAACAGTGTACATCTGAGCGCACCCTGGATGCCGGCCGTATGAAAGAGACACCTGGCGCTTCCTGTCACCACTGCCTCTGCTTGCACGCCCTGCCCACTGGCGGTTCTTTCTTTTTCTTATTTTGTTTAGTCGGTCTTTTGAAAATACTGAAACTAATATTTTCTCAGACCCTGCTCGTCGTACCTCTGCATTACAGTTGTGTAAACACATTGTGATGTAATTTGAGATATGGGACGGAATGTCTACGTTCTTATTTCGTGTGTAATGCCGGCGTAATATTCCTTTGCCGCGAGAGGGTGAAAAAAATATTGTAGGGTCGGTAGCAAAAACTGTTTCAATGCCCGAATTATGATCAAACACCAGTAAGAAGATAAAAGAGAAATCACACGGGGGCAATAAAAAGATTGCTACAACATGATAGTGAACGGGGCAGAAACAATATTGTATACTAAAACATTGATAGTTGTCTCTCTTTTTAGCAATGCTCGCACACGTAAACAATGTGATTGTCTTTGACGCAATGGCATTCTCCTCTTCCATACACAGACAACTAGACAAAATGGGTTGGTTGGCCTTTCCTCATTAGCTGCGAAACCTTTTGACCGTGACGTATGTGTAATTCAAAGAAGCACCGACAGGCGGGCGCCCCTTTGAGAACAAATCATGCTATAGAATTGTCCGAGGGTATTTATTTCTAGGCCAACTTGTCGGCGCCGGTTGGTACAGGCACTGGAGGCGTGAGCAAAAAGCTGGCAGATGTCGGCTTGACAAGCCCCACACTCCCACTTTGTGGCAGAAATAAACCAAGAACAATATTTTTCGACGGGCATTTGATTGAATAGGCCAGTCGGTAGTAGGATGACTCGTCGAAGGGTAATTCATTAAAAATTCCAACTCGTTGACAATTGTCTATGATACCATTTAGTTGCCACATTGCACTCGTCTTCTGTGTTAGAACACAGACACAAGTTGGACATTTTCATATAAGGAAGTTTCGGGCACCAGATATTTTATTGATTTCACTGAATCGTCGAATTTCTATATGAAATCATAATATAATTACTATAGTTGCCACTTCTAGAATTAGAATTGATTACAGGTAATTATAAAATAAAAGTTGACTTTTGGAAAATTATGTCGATTACAGGCTTTGGCTATGCCAATGTAGCCGAGCAGTGAAAAAATGTCGTGAGGGTGTTTTGGTTAGGGTTCAGGAAAGATAAATCTTCAAATGCGCTCTGGTCACACAGGTCAACTGGTAACAGGATGTCTCGTCGCATAGAAATATTTGTCATGGGGTGACTCGTCCGTCGGACTGTTTGTCTCAGCGAGAGTGCAGGGAAGGATAATCCGTCCCTGATGTCTTGCAGAAGAGAAGAATAATAAAAAGAAGAGAAGCAACTCTATACCATCATTCAGTCGCGACTCACGGCAATACCTAACGTAGCAGAAATTCTGTTCTCCCTTGTGAACGGGACATTGTAGGTGAATGTGGCTTCCTGGTTTGATTCGCCAAAGTAGCAACAAAGTGGCATTTTACGATCGAGCGAGCAGTACCGTCGCAAACACTGCTCAAAATAATTTTATGTGGAGTTTCATGGCTTTCCACTGCGACATAAGCACGTGGATAGAAAAACAAGGATTGAAAACACTAAACGTTGATCATTTCTGGCACGCTGCCACCTGCTTTTTCTTCATCATTTGATGGCTCGTCTGCTGATTTCGGTTGCGCATGCGTTCTTCTGGCAGGCAATTTTATTGTGAACACGAAGCTTTTGCATACAGTCTACTAAAACTCTTTGTTTCGTGTGTCCAAGTTCAAATGGTGCGTTTTGTTTGTCGATCTCTGTCCGAAATGATATGAAGTTTCACGTTTTCGTCCTGTGAGTGAAGTGAGTTGGTTAGTGCTAGCATTGAAGGGTTACTTCAAACGCTAATTTGGAAATAATGTCTCTGTTGCTGCATCGCGGACAAAAAAATATATATGCTCTTGTCACTGTCGCAAAAGAATGCGACAGGATTTGTGCCCTTGTTATGATCGTGTACCCTTGTAGTTGATGTCATCCCAGCACGGTGTATTGTTTTTGTATGCTGTTCAGCCCTGCAAGCCACACGTAGGAAAAAAAAAAATAAAATTTAGCGCCTTGTTCGTTCAATTTGTTGTTATACTGCAGGAACACATCGCGCCCCGAGTTTTTGAAGGCACGGTAGATGGTGGTGAGGTGGCCGACCCCCATGTCCGCCGGCGTCTTGCTTGACCTCTTCGGAGGAAAGGTTGTTTTTCACTGGTGACTGGTGTACACGTGGAGCAACTCCGCGCGCATTGCATGCTCCATCTCGGAGAACGCAAGTAAATGACTCGGCTCTATCTCGCCATCGCTCCAGAATGACCAGTGGGATTTGAAACTAGTGACGAAATTAATCCCTGGAGAAGGGGAACATTGCATTATCAATCTTTGCCACAAGTAAATGACTTTTCACACCTTCACCACTTCTCCTTTTGCTACGTTATGGCTTATTGCCCGCAATGAAGACGCGCTAGGTTTGCCTGCAGAGTTTCGGGTCCAGTTGCGGGGAGCCTTACGGGGATTCTCTAATCATAGGGTTGACTCTCGTTTCTATACGACTTTCCGAACAATAAAATTTCAAGTCTGAGTACACCTCACGGGTTGTTTTTGTATAATTTTGTGTGAGAGATCTAAAATATTTCTATGTATCTTCATCACGATAAAACACAATTTTATTAAAATATTGCATTGCAGCACTTCCATTCGTGTAATAATTATATGGAATATCTCACCTGAAATTGGACATTTTGACCGGGTGCAGTTTTTCTTTCTGTTTACAGCTAGAAACGTTGCGAGAACTATGCATTTCACAGCAACATGGCATTATTCAACGGAGCGGCAATTGCTGCTGGGCCAGCAGACAGTGCTGGTTTCGGGGAATCAAGCTGCGAGTGTCGTTCAAGTACTCATGCGCTGATGAGCCTTGCGTGAGTCACCAACAACTCACACAAGAGCCATAAACCACGACTTCGCCTCCCTCCACATCCCACCCCCCTAAAAAAAAAGAATTGCACGGCGGCAGTTTTGGCGCCGACTGAAGGCCTGTCCAAACAGGGCATTGCAAAAATCGTCGGGCGAACGACTCGGACGAATTGTTAGACGGTCCCCTTCCGGCCGTTTTTTTTTCCGGCGAAAAGTTTCCCCCGTCAAATCTCTCTCGTGCACTCCGTGGCAGCCTTGATCTGCTCATCACGTGGGTTCGGAGAGCCACTCACGCACTCTGTTGGCTGTCGGTCAATCGCTCAAGGTTTCCGCCGTTTTTGAAGTCCCGAATACGTATAAGGGATTGACACGAAGGTGTTAATCTCTTTCCCTGCATGAAGCGAAATGCATGCTTTGACGCAGGAATCTCCCAAATCCACCCGAAGCCGGACTTCTTTGGCCTTCCAGCCGAGGAGAGGGCGGTAGCGCGGTCATTGGGAGAAAACCAGTTTTAGGTGTCATGTGACGTCAAATCTGACAAGCACCGACGTCGGAGGAAAGTGGAGGACGCGAGGAGAAAAGTCGTGATGTTGGATTGCCCATTAAAATCGTCAGGCGACAGGACTCCTGCACAAATCGTCAAGATTAAAGCGTCTGCTTCAATTTCAACGATTTTTGCGGGAGTCATGTTGCCTGACGAATATTGTACTGTCCTGTTTGGACAGGCTTGACATCCTGCCCACCGCCGCTCGATTTGGCCATCCCTAGGGATCCTTCATGTGCGTTTTCCTAGGGTGATGCCTTATCACACAAGTGCGGAGCAGCGTTGTGGAAGTCGCAAAGGGTGGATTAGCCCCCTCGGATGGGGGGACCGGTGGACACAAAGGCCACTTTCCGGTGCACGAGGAAACAGTGGAAGGAACAAAATGGCGATGGGAGAGGGTCTGAGAGAGGGGCAGTTGGCATCCCTCTAGCAAAGCCCCCATGAAGGCACTGTAACCAGCCCCAGGTCCGCTGGTCAGCCTCTGCTGGTCAGCCTCTGCCGGCTCAACGGAGCGGGGCCAGAGTGGCAGCAGCGTACTCCAAGGGACACCCGTCACTCGATTCCTCGAAACGCGCAATGGAAGCTTACCACGCTAACTGCCTGTAATCTGCGATCCTAAATTCCTGCGGTGCAGTGTTTTTGTGAATGCTCTTCAGATCCCCACGGCAGCAGCTGACGCTTCCACGAATTTTCAATATAGGTTCTTCGATAAATGGTGGTGACCTTTTCTAGGAGTGAAAATGAATTACGAAAAAACGCTGGCGGTAAAAATAGGATTCCTACGGGATAGCATCAGTTGCGGCGGACGTAAGGGCATGAGCGTAAATACATAGGGGCCTCATTGTCAGAAACGTTTTACTAAGGGTCTTGAAAATTGCAACCGCAACATGGATCATAAACCTCCAATTAAAAAGTGAAATAGCAAATTTTAGTTTACTAGGCCACTAATTGTCAACTTACGCTCATTCCCTTACGTCTGCCGCAGCCGATAATGTTATCCCATAGGAATCATTTCTTTCAGAAAAAAATTTAATAATAAAACACCCGGTATATCACAGCTTTGACAACGCTTCACGTGTGTGAGGTTCGATGACCGGCAGAGAACCACCGCTGGCCGTGCTCCCGAAGCGGGCAAGTGCAATTTATGGAGACCGATAATCTTATCAGAAAGATGCACACAATCCAGAAAAAGTATTCTTGGAACCATGAGGTTGCAGTTGTACTTACACATGCATTATCATAAAATTTCACGGGGTTCCTGCTAACACTAAAGAGTTGTCAAGAGTTAAGATTACGAAGGAGAATATCAGCAGGTATCAAAACAAAACAAGCATCAGAGAAACGCATTTGGGCGGCCGGGGCGGCGAGAAGCACGGACTGCACGCACCCGGCGTGGAACCAGCGAATGAGAGGGCACTCCTAGCAATTTGTTCTTAGAGCCACGGTATGCCGGCCAAATATCCACTTTATTTTTTTATGGCTTTCGACACGTAAGTGCACGCTCGAGAATTTTCAACAATATCATGCGAGCGCGGAACGGCCTGTAGATCAGCGCATCGTCAGGGCGCGAAGTAGCGATATTAATGACTGTACACGCGCGCACTGAAGAAACACGCCAAAGTCGGCGTCGGCTGCTATGCTGTTTCTCCAATCGCGACCCACCCCTGGCGCGACGCCCACCGCTTGCTCCACCCCTTAAACAGTTGACCTAAAGAGTAATCGGAGCGACACACACCACACGCAAACACGAACAGCAGCCAGTAGGAAGGACACAGACACGAGCTTAGTCAGCGAACGAAAAGACAGACACAGACTTCACGGTAGGCACACGGAGCAGGGATAGTTACAAGGATGGGAAGCATGCGCAGACGAAGGCAAGCAGGGCACAATGAATGTGCGAAAACTCTCAGCAATCGAAGAACCATGCAGCAAACACGTACATGCACACGCACCAGAAGCATGTGCGTCACACTGCGTGTCGGCGCGGAACTGGTGATTTTGGCATTTTGATGATTTGAAACTTCGATTTTGATTTTATAAACATTTGTATTCGGCAGACTATGAACCGGCGGAGCCTGGCATAAAAAAATATTGTTTGACAATATGAAAAGTGATTGAAAATCTTCCTAAAAGCTATATTAGCAGAAAGTACTGTCTTATAAAGGACCACACGAGTTTCGACCAAGTTTTCTAGCGCATTAATTTGAAACAAACCAAGTGTACAACCCGTTTCCGAAGCTGGCAACCACAGCTTGAATCGGCGCCATCTTTGGCGCTTTCCTGAACTTCGCGTAGTCACATTTCTGCCGCCACCACATAGAGGGCGCAACCACACATCCAATTTATATTTTCTGTATTTTTATGATTCGTTTAATAATTAGGCATGATTATCAAAAATTGTCTAATAATCAGGATCTGGGAAAGTAAACTCCATTTCATACTAAATATATCGGCCTAAATGCTTGCCAAAAGGGGTCAGAGAGAGATCGCCCATCCCGTTTTTCTGGCGCGCCGCACGCAATGAGACGCACGCAAGGAGGTAAGAAAGAGGAGCGGAGAAGCCCTCTAAGCAAACGAAACAGTTTGCGAAAGGCGGCAAAAAGAAAAAAAAAAGAAAAAAAACAACAACACGGAACTGAGAAAAAAACAAAAAAAGGAGGACCTTTTCTCCTTTTTTTTTGCACAGCGGAGTTGGTTACGGAGGGTGGTGCGTCGCGCGCAAGGAGATAAGAAAGATAAGTGGAGAGCCCTTGTTTAAGAAACGCCTAAGCAAACAAAACAGCTTGCGAAAGTCCGCGAAAAAACAACCATGGAACTAAAAAAAAAAGAAAACAAAGGAGTTTTTTTTTTTTTTTTGTTTTTTTGCACAGCTTAGTTTGGTTAGGGGGTTGGGCGCGACGTGCAAAGAGATAAGAAGTTACTTCCATTTTTCAGGATAAAAGGTCGGTTCATTATGTGAGTAAATACGGATAAAAAAATTTTACATCGCGTAATGAACATCCCCCCTAACTTTGCATCGATTTTTCGGAAAAAAACAGTGCGTTCATTCTGCGAGTGAATACGCTATATTGCATCGTGAAATACGATTCTGCTGCGTTCGCGATCTGCGGTATTTGTTCCCGTACATACGAGTTTGTAGCGGATTCCAGCCTTTTTGTCAATGATCTGCACGCGCGATATCGGCTCCCATGACAGGCAAGTTTGTACCAAGTTCCTGCGGGTTTATTGCACCATAAAACTTGCATCTGCTGCGTCCGCAATTCGCTGCATTCGTTCCCGTGAGTTGCGAGTTCTCGGCGGATTTCCGCGGGTCCTTCGTGCCGTTAAACGCGAATCTGCTGCGTCCGCAAGCTGCGGTATCCTTTGGCGTGACACAGGAGTTAGTAGGAAATTCCCGCTTGTTTATCGCATCGTGAAACGCGAATTTGCGGTGCCCGCAATCTGCGGTATCAGTTCCCGCGTCACGTGGTTTGTAGCCGGATTTTGATGAATATTTGCTGCGGTGTCCCCAAAGATAGCCCACCCCATGTTTTTCACCATTTATCTCTTTATTTTGGGTGGGCGTTCTTTCGGAACTTCACGGTAGTCGTTTATGACTATATACAAATTCATGATTTGGCCCATATTCAAGCTTTTTTTTTTAAAAACAATCCAAGTTTAAATTTAGAAAAAGGGCCTTGATCGACAAAGCGGAATGTTTTTCTTTGCTGGCCTACAATTTTATTCAACTCTGCCAATCCCTATGCTCTGTACGACCAAATGAAGTTTGCCAAAATAAACAGTTTTTGTGAATTTTCACGTGAGCATTCCGAAAAGTTTAGCTCATATTACAATGAAATTTAGCGTAGCTTTTTTGACTATAATGGCAAACACCTGTAAAAGGTTTCAAATAAAATGATAAAAAATAAAATAAAATAAAAGTGGCCCCCTTTAAAGAAAACTCCAATTCGATTCTGTGCCATTGATACGGTAAAAAAAACCCATAAAATATTAGGCGTTGCATTTTCAGAAAACTTGTCTTGAGATCATCGTATTGATCATATTATCAATCAGTTATGCTTTATCGGGAAGTTTGTTTATTTATTCTATGCAAACTAAGATTTAATCATTATTTGCTACATGGATGACTGCACATACGGAGCTTATATTTAATTTCCTCTGCACAAGCGTACGAACCATTAGCATGTGTGCCACAAATGAAACATTAGGGAAATGTACGAGGTGAGTTTATTCCTGAAAAGTGTTTTCTGTCGAGGACTGCGTGGACGGCACATGACACCTGGAAACAAAATCAAGTTTGTTCATCTAGCAAAAAAGTTGTCTTTTGTGAGCCCCGGTGCTCTGCGGAAAAACAGCACCCGTGCAGGCGAGCTCCGCGGGTGTTGTTTCTGCCCAGTGCGCTGGCGCTGTGCAAGAAGCACGCTCGACAAGGCCGCGAGAACAAAAAGTATAAATTGCACGAAAATGTTCGAATTAAGTGGGACGACCAAAGATTTGAAATTTGTTTGAATTCACCATAAGTAGGAAATATCGAAGGTTTAACAGGCGAGCCTACTGTATTTTTTATTTTGTGTTGGTTTCGAGTAGTAGAGGTGTTATAGGGAAATCGAATGCGGTGGAAGTTTCTGAAACCCTCCAACATTATGCGTAGCAGCTGAAAGCTGCCAAAGAGGGACTTCATTTACCGTGAGTAGGGTTGGGCAAATATTTGAAATTTCGAATAGCAGTTTGGAATAATATTTAAATGTAATATATTCGATATTCGCTTCGAGAAGAACTGCACTATTTGCGTTTTTCGAAGTGTTGATTCCGGCGGGTTAGCCCCGTCAAGTGCGCTTCTTGCCGAGCATCGGTGCACTGCGAAGAAGCAATACCCGCAGAAGCGAGCTCCGGGGGTGTTGCTTCTCTGCATTACATCGGTGCTCGGTAAGATGCGCACTCAACGGAATAACCCGCCGCTATAAACGTCTGGAAAACTATGAAAATTGCGATTGCGTGCTTGGAAGGAAAGCATACATTCAAAGCGGGATGGTGCACCCGTGCCGACTGTATTTGAAAATAAATGGAAACTTCGTGAATGTGTATATCCATATTACTAACCAGCGTGTTGGTAAGATGTAGTAGATAACAGAAAGTATAAAACAGAGAGAGGACGAAACACAGACTAGGACATTTTTTTCATTTTGAAAGAATGTACTCGTCTGTGTTTCGTCCTGTGTTTTATACTTTCTGTTATCTAGTGTATATCACATTGTAGTAAAAGTTTTCAAATTAAACTGACTCTTATGCAACAGCATAATATGTTAGGCAGAGGTGCCCTTACAACCTGCGTTCATCATGCACGGTTCATTCTTTCTTTACTCGTGATTGAAGAGAATATTTGATATAGCAAGATTCATAAATTCCCTCAATTGAGTATAGTTGGCCATATCTATAGGATTCATTTTATGTGAAATCCATTGTTTACTTGCCATTTCAAGATATCAGACCTTCTGAGGTCACAGTTTATAAATATAGATAGATTTAACTTGGCTTACAAATGAACAAGTGGAACAACCTTCACAAGTTTAGCTGGGTTTTCGTCTAAGCATTATGCAATGCTAGGGAAAGGCGGAAAAAACTATTTGATATTCAAATCGAAAATATTCAGGCAAAACCACTATTCGCCTTGAATTTGCTTTAAACTCAAAATCCACTATTTGCAGATGACTAAGCGTGAGTAGTGTTTTAAAACGCTTGTTTTGAGGTTATCGTTAGCAGACGACGGGGAAGACGCCTCCTCGTCGTTGGGCCGTTGTCGTCGGTGATCTCCTCTCTTCCCTCTTTGCCCGGCGTGGCCAATGGGAACGCACAACTGTTCTCTCCTTGGCCATGAGGGGAAAGAAGGTTTTTTTTTGTCTCCACTACGGCGATAGACAACAACTACAGCCGACACCAAAATCCTTGCAAAGTGTCGTCTGTAAGGCACTTTAAAAATGCTATCGGTGCAGTGGCATGTCACCGTGATCTAGTGGTGGCTCCTCCAGTGTGGGCTCGAAATTCCTGTAGCACTTGTTGCCAGATTCCCAGCAGCGCTGGTTAGATTGGCGGTGCCCCCTTGTCGACACTAGCGCCACGCGTGGTTGTGTACCAAGCTCTCTCATAAAATCAGTGGGAAGGTCTGAGACTGGCAGGATATTGAAGGACTGGTGTTGCTCCATTAATAGTGATACCGCGATAGCATAGAGCAGCGATTCTCCAATGAAGGTCTGCGTCGGACCACTTGGGATCTGAAGGCCCCTTTTGTGTCCCAATCAAACTGAGCAATGAAACTTTTTTTCTCGAGGCTGGTTGTCCTAGGAAACTAGGTGGATTAAACTATGTGAGATTGATTTTTCCCCTCTTGAGAGCTTCAAAGGGGCTTGAAAGTTGACTTTTGTCATTGTAATCACCTAGTAACCGTCATCACTTGTACTGATCTTGAAACCTAATCTGTGAAACCACTCCCTCTCTGCCTGCCTTTAGAGAGTCCGTGGATGCAACACCACCTTCGTCGCCACCTGCGGGCCAGAGGGCGAGGGAAAACGTGGTCTCAAGGTTGACCAGCACCGGCACAGCCCCACTAGCCGAGCCAGACAGGTAACATTATCAACAAATATCCTTGCCAAGCAGCGGAGAATTCGCCCTGCAATCACTCTCTAGCTTTCACCTAGCACTTGTGTCTGCTTTTACTTTCTACGACCAGGCATGACATGCCGGCCCCTTGGGACATAGGAATTCGGCATGGTTGAGGTGCCAGTGCTGGCTTTTTACTTTCTACGACCAGGCAGCACAATGGTGATGGCATCCCATGCCGGCCCCTCTGACATAGTCATTTGTTGTCGGGATGGATGCATGGTTGAGGCGCCAAGCACCCCAGTCCAAGTCATGCTTACCGCAACTTGAGCGACTTCTCAATCTTTGCTGTGTCGCAGGCCAGTGAGCCCAGGCAGTTCTGAGCCCACTTTAGGTGCTCGTGAAGCTTCAATCAAAGTTTAGGCTTGGCCAATGAAACTGAAATATATCTGCAATATTCCTCGAGTGTTCCTGTAGGGGCCGATATGCCGTACACAAGATGTATGTGTGTTGCTCTCGTTATTTTTGCAGCGTTCAACTCCAGATGTTGCGAATTACGTTCTATTTATATCACAATGACCGATTTACCTTCTGTAGAAAAGATAGTGCTAGTTACTGACATGTTTAGGTGGTGACTTCATTATAGTAATTTCTAGTGTGACAGACTAGGCTAAAGACAATCTAAGATGTCAGTAGCCTTAGAATTATGGCTGAATATTTGGCTGAGAGGCTTCTTCAGCTTCACCTCTAAAGAAGCTATTAATAAAACGCCTATTCATTCTGAAGCTTCCAGCTTCTTCTCGTCAAGCTTTTCCTTGTAGCAACTTTCATGCTTAGTTTTAAAAAGAATGTGGAACGTTAAGTTGCAATGCCTGTTTCGAGGCTTCAGTCCCTTCACAACTTTCTCTTCTGTTTGCGAGCCGCCTCCCTCGAGTTGCTTTCTTCTAGCATTGTTTTCAGGAACTTTTTCTGGTGAGCCTCGCGAATGCCAAGGTTGGGTTCCAGCTCTAACAGCACACACAATTTCTCTCCCATTGGGAATAGATATCGCTTGTGAGACAGCAGCCTCTCTTTGGTCCCCGTTGTTTTTACTATGCCTTCTGTTTACCGACTTGCCGAGGAGTGTTGTTGCTGATGCTCTGGTTCCAACAGGGGTGTGATCAGCGTGTTCACGGGCAAACCCATCTTGAACAAATCTCCGCTGGTGTGCACTCATGTTGCCGAGGGCCACAGCAAAGCAGTGCTGTCTCTGGCAGTCACGGACGACGTCCTCTTCAGCAGTTCCAAAGGTATTGTACACTGCCAATGCATGTGGTTGCCTACAGGTACCTTGCTTTGTATGCCCTGCGTACCCTCGCTCACTGTACAACAAGGGCTAGTTGGTTGAATCCTCCATCATGCCAACACACGCCTACACATACTTGCCCGACTTCCTAATGAAATCAACCTCATCACTCGCTAAGTCACCCACACACATAGCTAGCAATAAAAAAGGACTCGTCAATTTCTCTTTGAGGATAGCTTCTGTGCCGCACTAAAATCTTGATGTCATCAAATAGCAAAGAACATGTATCACCCGCTAGGAGGCCGGACATTAATGCACCTCTGTCCAATGTTGCCAAAGGGCGAGGGGATCCACAGCTGGTATGCCTGGGTCACTCTTTCCCAGATGACAAACACCAAACCACCTTTCTTGTTTATTATTTCGTCTTAATTCGTGATTATACATTGAAAGCTCGTTAATTCAAACTTGAATAATTCGAATTTATGAATAATTTGAACTGGACGACTTGGTCTGGTCCATAGAAGTCTATGTGTAAAAAAGCCCGTTAATTGGAACGCGAGTAGGTTCCGCCACGGATAATTTGAACTAGGCGCCACCGCGCCGGCGGTTTCGCGCCTGGCACACGGCCAGAGAAACGCTGCCCACACACGAGGCTGCGTCGCAAGCGTCGCCTCCGAAACGGCGAGAGAAGGCAAAATGGGGACAACTCTAACCGGCGCGGAGGCGGCCAGAGGGCGGCGGTGGCTGCTTCCTTTCCGTTCTACGTGCACGTGACCTCCGAGACTCCCTGCCTGCGCCCATCTCGGAGGCTTTGAAAATCTTCGGTGCGCACGCACAATTGGCCCTCTCCTCCCCCCGTCTCTTCCAACGCCTACACACATCTGTCTTGGCAGTCTCCGTCGGGTGTGCTGGTTTGTTTTCAGCTTTGGGGTCGTAACACACAAAGAATCGCTGTAGCGATTCTTTGTGGTATTGTTCAGCCTCGGCTAAACTTTGTTTCGGCAGACATGGGTGATGTGGCGCCGGACCCAGAGCTGCGACTTGAACATGGCCTGTGCCCGCGGCAAATACCATGCTCTGCAAGAGAAGAGGGACATCCTGCGGGAAGTGGATGCCGGACTGTAGTCGAAGCAAGGAATTGTGAAGGAGCGTGCAATACCGAAGAGCACGCTATCTACTTCCATAAAGAATAAGAGGGCTATTGAAGACGCCTAGGTGGCAGAAGTTGTCGACGAAAGGAAGAGGATGTGGCCTGCAAAGTATCCCGACCTCGAGAAAGCGCTTCTGCTTTGGATTAAGGACATGCGTGCACAGGATATTCCTACTGGCGAGGCAGCGGACTTCGCGCAGCTGCTGGGTTACGACGACTTTGCTGCTTCAGATGGGAGGCTGCACCGTTTCCGGGAGCGTTACGACCGTGTTTTCCGTGCTGTGTCGGGAGAAGGAAAGGCCGTAACTTCACTTTCGTTTGTTCGAACTTTCGTCAATTCGAACTGAGGCGGCTTCCCCTTGCGGTTCTAGTTAACGAGCTTTTACTGTAGATGACTGACATTATGAACGGTTGTTCTGGGCAACACAGGCGTCCATATTAAGGAGACATAACTCTAATAGCAAACAAAAATGACCGTTTCTGTGGCATGAAACCACAATAATTTCTGATACAAGTTACCTAGAAGCAAACCCAGTGTAAAATAAATTTGCAGTCCCGCTGGAGCGTTCCTACTTTTTCACCTCACCGATATATGTCTAGGAAGGTATTCCTTTTAGCTCTAATCGCTCATTCTCATGGAGGTTTGTGGGATTTCCAGCCGGAAGGTATATTTATGATAATGTAGTAAGACAATAAAGCAAATTTAGGTGACTCAGATCTTGTCCAGCAAAACTTGCGTTGTTTATTACCCTAGAGAGTGGTCAGTTCAGTTTTTAACCATCTGGCCTGTATCCTTGCAGTAACAGCAAAACTTTCCGTCTCAGAGTCCAAGTAGTTTGAATTGTAGCAGCTAAAGGTCCTGGTTTTACCGGTTGGACTGCAAGACACGGTCTCAAGAAGAGACTGCCTGAAGGCCACTAGCGGGTCAACAGCTTGTCTGAATATAGTGGATGCTCAGAGGCTCCGTCAAAATCATGTGAGGAGAAACCTGCTCATGCAGTGGACAACACTGTTCCTTGCTTACATGAGGAAACACATCTGAGAGACAGAAGAACCACCTTTCATTCCAGAGTACACGTCGCTGATGTGATTGCTGCGCCAATTGCGCCAAACTGCGCCAAGGGGCTAACTCTGCTACAGCCTGCTACATTTTACCAAAATATAGGTAATCTGCGGCAAGCCTGCGCCAAAAATATAATTTTTGTCGCCTTTCAGAACTGAAACTAAACTGAGCACCGTAATTGAGCACGTTTGTGCTATGTGGCGCAGGCGGCTGCTCGACAGAAAGTACCCTGCGTCAATGATTCATCCGGTCTTGCATGGTTTTCCCCGCTGGCTCGCGTTTCACACTCTCTCATGGGTCTCGTCTCGTGACTTTTTTAAAAATATTTTCAACGATAGACGCGGATGTGCACTGGCGCTTCGACGCTAGCGTGCCGGGTACAAGCTATGCCGTCATGCTGTGAAACGAAACCACGTTTTTGCGCGGTGGGAGTTACTTTGTGGCTTTGTGAGCTGAAGCTCTTGCTCCTGACAGCAACGGCCGTGGTAAAACTATATTTCGTCCCTGCCTTCCAGTCACCGTGGCCGCACGACGTCGGGTATTGCCGTCCCCACAACGCTGTAGATATGCCGCTTCCTAAAAGGAATCTAAGTATCGCCGCATGTTCATCAACATTCCTGTTGTTTAAATCATGGGTTGCTACAAAAATCTCTTTTTAACTCAAAAACTGCGGTGTCAAAGTATTGATTCCCTATGTTTCTCTCGGTGGGCTTTCATTGGAGAGGGACCCCGGTACGTGAAAAAATCTGCCGTAAAAGAAAATTGGTGAAGAGATGCGAGCTAAAGCAAAGAAGGCATTTTCTGCACGCTGAACCTGCACAGTGCGCTTGTTTGTCTTCAATTCAGTTGTTGCACAAAGTGCTCAAAGAACTTTCTGACCCTGCCTCGCGATGTCTGGCATCAATGCAGTCAGGTGCTTTTTTTTGTGTGTTTAGCTTGTACTTTGTTTGCCGGCCTGGCAAGCCCGCACCGCTGCACTGTTTTTTGCCGTATGCTCGACAGTTGCATTTTTCGTACAATTTTGGTAATCGGTTGGTGATGGAGTGGAGTGGCATTGTTTCGATTTCGATCGAACAGCCGTTGTCTCCGCTTGAGCGACAAGGCACGCGCATTTGCAAGCTTGCTGAAGTTGCCCTCACGTGCATGTGAGCATGATTGCCCAACAGAGGTACCAGCCAGGACACTTTCAATTCATTGTTTCACGTTTGCTTATTTTTGATGAAAATCTGGCACGTCAGGAATCAGTAAAATGTTGGCAAGCAGGTTTTTGGAATCGCTCGGCGACGCCTACAGCACTGTACACTTGTGGGACGTCTTGGCAGTAAAAACACAAGCAGCGAGTTCTGTCAGATTTCCCATCAGAACACAGCATAGCACAAAGTGCCCATCGTTTGTCCAGCACTTAAAACAAATATTTTTATTTTCCTAAGAATATCTGCTCCAAAAGCCCCTTTTGCTGCTCCAAAAGACTGTTTTGGCTGCTCCGAAAGGTGCTCCGAAATGGCATAGGCCAATCACATCCTTAGAATTTTATTATTTATTTATTTGAACATACTGTCAGTCACTTACGGCGGGCTTTCGCAACAAATCTTACCAAGAAGGAATCAAATGTTGAATGACGTGTGAATATTCTATCAATGAAACTTTCCTCTGCAGGAATGCACGCTCAGTAGACTCAATCGTCCAAGACACCAGTGGAAGCGGACGTCAAGTAAACTGCTTCGCCATTTACGGTACTTACCTCACCATTTTAATGACGACTAAAAAAAGGTCACGAAATATTATATTTCACGGGGTCCGGAAGATGTTGTAAAGCCTCATCACGAACCAGCGCAAGTAGACAGTTATTCAAAATCCAAACACACAAGAAAAATACACTCACACAGCGCTGTGTGAGTGTATTTTTTTGTGTGTTTGGATTTTGAATAACTGTCTACTTGCGCTGGTTCGTGATGATGCCTTACCAACTCGCCCACTCTGCAGTAATAACATGTTGTAAAGGTTGTTACATTATAGTTCCCAGAAAACAAACGCCGTTGCAATATTTTCGGAAGTACCGACACACATAATGTTGTAAGTGCAGCTTAGGAGGAATATGATGAAAACCATCAGAATTAACAGGAAGACGTTTATTTGCAATGAAGACGCTATGAATGAACGGCGTTTAGCGACGGCAAGCTATGAGCGTTCGGGAATTTATAAGTTGACGTGATTGCTAACTGTGGACATGCGGACAATGAAGACCAGTTTTGTCGGGAGATGGTGTTGCGGTGATGACCTGATATCGGACGACTCATGGCAGACGAACAAGCAAGTTTCTTCTCAGCGAATGGTAAGTGTCCAGTGTCAAGCACAACACGTGGCTACCGACGTTGTCGACGTTTCGAACACTTACCGCTTTCGACAAAAGTCCTGGCACCTGGGCTAACTTTCTGGAAAGACTCGAAGTCTTCCTTGAGTCCAATGCCATCATGAACAGTAACTGAAAACGATCCACTATTCAGTCGGTGGGTGGCGAAACGTATACACATCTGCGGAGTCAAGGGCGATGCGTACTCTAAGTGGCTGGAAGTTTACACGATGCCTGCCAGGACGTCCAAACACGTCATTGACGTTCTGCGGTCTCTTTTACCTACTTTTGCCCTAACGAAAATAATTTTCTCTGATAACGCGCCAAATCTTGCTTCAAATAAAATAAACAAGTTTTTAAGAAAAAAAAAAACCGGCATCAGGCATCACATTAGTGCACCATACCATCCTGCAACTAACGGGCAAGCAGAACAGATGGTGTGCGAAACAAAAAGAAGCCCTTTTGAAGCTTAAGGAAGAAGCAGTTCAGTGAAGAATCGCGAGGTTCTTGTTCCGACAGCACGCGAGAAAATGGTATGGGCGTCCCTTTCTGGAGGTACATGGGAGACAGCGGGGCTTGGTATGGGACAGAGGGGCTGGACGCTGCGAGGCGTCATGTGCAACGAGGCCAAGTTGGTTAATAGTTTTGTAATTAGTAGCCGCATACTGTTGCCGCGAGGCGGCATGAATGTTAACGAGCTCCCCAGGGATACATGTGCAGTTTGACTTTCTTTCGGACGGCACTTGTCGGCGCGGGTGGAGTGCCGTCGGAGGGCGCTGTAGACAGCCAAAGAAACAAAAAAAAAGAGGTGTTTCGAACAACTTTCTTGAAAAAATCATGAACTGATTTTTCAACTACTTCCTCATCAGCTTTCCTCCTCAGTACATAAGCAAAGTGAGAAACCATGTGGTCGTATTTCACTGAAACCCAAAGCTCTGCCAGCAGTCTGAGAGCCGGCATGGCCAAAGCAATACATAAATTTCACACTTCACATTTTTGCAAGCGCTGACAACCATGCAGGGAGCGACGAGACAAGCGATGGCGACCCTTTTTGCTATCGCTCAGCCGCACGAGGAGGCATACTGCATGAAAGCGACAGGAGCAAGCGACCAATGCGATGAGCGACGTTTTCTAGTAATTCAAGAACCGAGCAGCGTTACAAGCGACAGTGAGAAATCTCCGTCGCTGTTGCCGATGCTCGTCTCGTTGCTCACCTAATCGCTTACATGCGGTCCAGCCTTAATTGTCTGAAAGCGAGAGACACGTGCCATGAGTCAGTGCCGTGCTGCCACTCACTTGTTAGTGCCTCTCATTTCAGGGCTACACTGCCATTTGCTTCCGAGTCCTGCACGGGCCTCCTGCTCAGGCGCTTTGATGCCACTTACGAAACTAGCACAAACTCGTCAAGGGGTTTTAGGCGGGGTTAGACATCCGGTGTTTGCCGCACCATCCTTTTCGGTGCCTCGACAGTCCACAGTCCCTTCACAGTAACAAGTTGGGACGCCATGATGACAGCGGCACTTGTGCCTGCTTGTCTTATTCACTAAAGGTTTGAAGACCAACTGCAGACTTTCGACAGCATGACATTTTCGGTTTTGTAACATCATTGTTGCTTCCTTGGGACAACTCTTAATACATGGGAGGAACAGGATGGCAATTGTACCAGTGGGGAATACGCCAAGGCACTCTACCTGTACTAAAACTTGCTTGAGCAGCTGTTTATTTATGATTATCTTTACACTTGCAGCGCTACCTCTGAGGCGGGGTTTTCCTACCAGAAGAAAAATTTGACTGGGCCATAGGCAAGGCCAAGTTCGACTCGCGCTGCTGATCCTGTTGTCCCGGTGCCTCTACAAGGGTGAGGACCTGGTCAATAGGAGTGTGACAGGCCAATCTTCCAGGCGTGACACAGTATGGTGCCGTGGGAAGGAAGCCCATTACACCTGCCAAAGTGGATGCAATTGCAGGTGCGTGCCTCGCTGCATGTCCGCCTTCCCGGCTCTAAACTATGTAGCAATTGACAGGTTCAGCATCGTGCATTATAGGTTTTATAGACCATACGCGAAATAGCTCTTGGGTATCATCATCATGCCGCTTGGAGCCGACATGGGGTGGGTTTTGCTATCTTGAATGTGCAAATGCCACTATACCTCGTCTCGCCTCAGCATGAACTAACTGCGAAAGCTGTGCAAGCGCAAGCGGGTAGCTTTGGCTGGAGGATGGAACCGCAGTATGTGTGCATCCACAGGTTTCCAAAGTCAACATCAGAAGCTTCCGTGGGTGTCCCAAGCAGTGGCGTAGCCAGGATTTTATTTCGGGATGGGTTCAGAGGCATTCTCCCCCCCCCCCCTTCCCCCCCTCAATGACGCAGGGTGAGCTCGCCGACACGGACGTTCAGGCAGCGCTATTAAGATAAAACGGGTAAAGCTGCATTGTCATTTTTCAAGACAGAGCAGGCTTCATTTACGGGAATACGGGCCTGGTGGCTCAATGTTCTGCCGTCTTCGTACTTGCGGTCCTCACAGCACACAACTCCCTCCGCTTTTTGAGGTAACACTGCATTACCAACGCGTGAAGGCCAGACAAAAGACAAGAATAGCTATACTTTCACAAAAAAAAAAGCGGCAAAAAAGAGATCTTGATGCTGAAAAATTGGAGCCACCGGACGCTGAATTGAAGCAACCGGACGCTGAAAAATTGGAGCGATTGGAGCACAAACACTAGGGGCCCAAATTTAGGGCGAAGGTAATTCTGAGCAATCACAAAGCGAAAATCTATTATCTGTTAAAGGTTTATTTGCTAGGCCGCTTTATCTTGCAGCGTGGTCCAAAGGCAGCAGCATCATATCCTCGGAGTAAGGAAAAGTCATCAGTCCGAACTTGTCGTTCCGTCACTCGGAGAATTGGCAAGACGTACCACACAGAAACTGCACGCCGAACGTGGAAAGTAACTTGACTACCTTTGCGCCCATGCGTAGTGAGAATATGACGGCTTGTCTCTTCGGAGTTTCTGATGTTCCGGTCAACGAAGAGATTAATCTAATAAAAAATTATATCTGATGCCACCTTGACATTCAAAGCAGAAAGCAAGACGGACTTTGTCGGATCCGTGAGCGACAATTTTCTCAAAGTGAGGGAAACTTTGCCAAAAAATGGGGAAATTTCAGGCGTCCAATGCAAGAGGGAGAGACGTGAAGCGCCCGTCACGTCTGTGGTATATACCCGGTCGCCCTCTGTCCGGAGGCCCTATTCCAGAACGTCCATCGCCTCCTCAAGATCCTAGCGACTCTGCCTTAACAACAGCGGAAACTGAGCGCTCGTCCTCTTCACTACGACGGTTGAAAACATACCTGAGAGCGTCCACTTCGAATGAGCGACTGCTCAACTTCCAGACGCCCAGTGCTTGCACTGCACGAGCGCGCGTGCATGGCAGGGCCATACTTGGGTAGTAATTCAATTACAGTAATTAAATTACTGTAATTTAATTACTTTTCCTAGTAATTTGTAATTGTAATAATTACTTTTGGCTGAAAGGAATTGTAATTGTAATTTAATTACTTTCTAGCATCAGTAATTGCTAAATTTCAGGCACAATTACAATTACTTTTGCAAGATTTTGCGGCGGTGGCGCTTTTCCCCCCTGGCCACGGCGACGAGAGCACAACCGAAGCAATAAAAGAGAGAGTCTCCCAACCTGCTCAAAAAAAGGGAAAAGGGAGGCTGGGATAGAACGGAATGAAGGATTTTGTAGACTGCAAAACGATTTAATGAAGAATTTCAGAAATAATTTGATAAATGAGGGCTTCATTCGCGTCCGTTTTCGTTCCTGTCGTAGTTGAATCTGACTCTTCGTCTCGTTCGCTTCCTGTTGCTCCTGTTTCTAGGGGTCTTTCTTATTTCTCATTCCCACACGGGGGTATGGGGGTCGAAGTCGAGCTGGTTGGCTCCGATCACATCATCCGGTCGAGGCGGGGAGGTTCGAAGTTTTCCTTACGCGTCTTCGCCGCTAGCATATTCGCTTACATATTTCAGTCAAGTTTGGGGACTTTTTTGTTCATGTAATTATTCTCTTTTCTTTATGAGTCTTCACGTCTTTCTCCTCTATCTCGTATGTTGGTACCACTAACAGAGGGTCGTGCTACTCTAATATCGAGGCGAAGAAGCGCAGTTTAGCAACAACAGTTGGAAGTAAGGCAGGGTGAGTCGTGTTAATTAGACCTGCTGCTTCTTTGCTTCTTCGCCTGACATGACGATCCTAAATTTATTATATATCTCAGGAGCTTTTTTTTTTTTTGGTGTTACCGTGCACTGAATTAACCCAGAATCCCTGCCAAGAGAGTTGCTGCTATTGTGACACTAGTTTTGTGGAAGCGACCGCAGTTCGCGTGCTACGGTTACCCACATCCGACATGTTACAAGTCCACAGACAGGGAGAGGCAGCGAATCACCGAGTTTTATGATACCAGTACTGTCGCATATTTGTTTCCTTGTATTATTTTTAAGTTTATTTTTTGTTGGTTTGACTTGGATACCATTTGCACAAGCTCTAAAGAGATTCACCTCGCACCTGTGAATTTTGTCGCCATTTATTTTTATTTTTTGAGAATATAAGAAATCAGAAGTTCATTACTCCAAACTATTAAGTTCTATAATCCATTTAACAAATTTCATAAAAGAAAAGTACAATGCGTGACATTTATACAGCGGCCATATAACTCGTTTACAGTTATATGGCCCAAGGTGGGTAACTCTCAGAAATAAGTAATTGTAAAGTAATTGCATTACTTTTAAAAAGTAATTTGTAATTGCAATGAACTACTTTCGCGTAGTAGTAATTGTAATTGTAGTTAAACTACTTTGGGGGCTAAGTAATTGTAATTGTAATTAAATTACATTTTGAAAGTAATTTACCCATGTATGGCAGGGACGCCGAAAGCCCGGAGCTCGCGCTTGTAGCATCGGCTGCGTCTGGACCTAAGCTGAAACGAAGTATAGCGCTTTTAAATGTTCACCGCGACATTAAAGTTCAAGCTGAGGACGTCCTGGATATTGTTTTCCGTGAACGCAGGCGGCTGCATTTTAATGTGTGGGTGCCTGGAAAGCAATTTACAGAGAACCTGTAAATTGCTTTTTAATACAACTAGTCACAGTTACCTTTTTATTCGCTGCAATTTCTAGTAGAAAGCATGTAGTTCTGATCACGAAATGTGCGCGTGAGCGCAGCGCCACCCGCTGCTTACAGTGCAATTTTTTTTACAATTGATTTATTATTCCTTACATCACTGACATTGTTTTATATTATCACCGTGTGTTCGTTTTATTATGTTCATTTTGGTAGGATTGAACTGTGTACTTCAGTGAAAATAGTTTGTTAAACTTTGCCTTGAAATTGCCATCCTTCACGCCACAAATGTTTCGAAATAGCCGTTCTTTATATACAGTATCTGAGATCGAGTTCCGCATCCCGTCGAATAAACATGAATGAAGCAATATTGCATATTTTAATAATTTTAACATTCATTGCCCCACAAACAATTTTCGCGAGAGCATATAAGTTGGAGATGGTCCGTGCTCCCCCGTTGCTCCGTGTCTCGTGCAAAACCGATTGTGTGAGGAGGAAGGCGGGCGGGCCCCGCGGGGGGGGGGGGGTAGTTTTGGCATTTTAGAGGGGGTTTCGACCCCCCCCCCCCCCCCCCATGCCCCTCCCCCCCTGCCTACGCCAGTAGTCCCAAGCACGCACCAGCAAACTTCGAGAGGATACATGGGCACTGCTATCTTGGAAGCACTTTCCAAGATTAAAGAAAATGAACACAGTTTGCAAAAACTTGAGTCTTAAGGCCCGTTCACACTCTTGCAACCGAGTACAACCGAGAGAGACGAGATCTGTAAAAACTTCTTAAAAGTTCTTGGGACGAGGGTACACACTGGCATTCTGGCGCCATCTATGCAATGACCCTGGAACTGCATTTTACAAGAGCGAAGGTTTTGCGGGATTCCCGAGGTCAGACGTGTGTAATACCTGTAAGAAAGGCTTCTTTATCACGTTGACAAAAGTTTTTCGAGCCAAGAAAGAAAGGATAATGCGCAAGAGAAATAGTAAATATTCCGGACCGCCAAGTTTACACTGCTACCCAATAGATGGCGCCAGTGTGCCCTCTCGTTTAAGGCCCCTGCCTCGTTTTAAGAGGTTTTGAGGAACCCAGTTTTAAGAGGTCGCAAGAATGTGAACGGGCCTTTAGAGAACCATGCAGTGAACGGAAAACTTAACAGTTCATGCGTTCTTGGCATTTCATCAGGTTGTCGGCAGGCCTCTTCACGATGTATAATATGTGCATTACTTTGGTATTTGTTGATTTTTCTGGAAACAGGTGCGAGCAGGTACTGGCATAGACAATGGTAATTATATTCGTGCATCTGTACAACTTTTTTTTAAATTTTATTTTAAAGCTTGCTATTGAGTTTTGAAAGAATTTTGTGGTTCCCATGGCGAAGTTGCAAACATTATATTGGTGCGCTAAAAAACAGTCCAAGGTCAGAACTAATGCCAAGGCATCTAAAAAAAAAATAATGTGACCAGAAACAATGTCATATATTACGTTGTCAAGCTAGGCCTCGCAAATGTTAGCCAAAGCGGGTCCACTAATAGCCACCGATGTAGGAGGGTGTCTTTAGTGCCCATGCTTGTTGTTTAATTAGACCTTGAACATGATTCCTTGCTGCGGAGGACTTGCATTACGAATGAGTTTTCTAGTTAACGCTGGTGTTCCTGTTAACAAACCATTGTATTAGGTGGGTAGAAAATAAGAGTGAAGAAGTGAAGTTTGGTTTTTAATGGCAAGTAGGTTCATATGGAATAATTTTTGCTTCAGTGGAGGCACAAGCATGCACGACACTGAATGGACTTTCCTTTCAGTTGACGGAGACAAGGGTACCACAAGAGCCAGCGAGGGAAAGACAACGGTACCTCTTGGTGTCAACGCCTTGCTGCCTGCGTGGCTGTGCCCCGAACCGTGCAGTTTTCGACGAGGTAAACAATTGGGCCATTCGAAAGTTTTGCGGATAAAAAAAAACAAACATGACTCACTTGCATGCCTTGCTGTAAACAATCCAATGCAGCACTGAAATTTGTGAGTGGCAGATAATGGTCACAGTTATACTCTGTTTCATACTTAGCGTGCAACGCTGTGAAAGCTACTGGCGCGAGCGCGTGGCTTCATCTATGGTTTTGTTTGAGCGAGAACGCGTGCAAATGATCAACGAGATCAAGCCCCACGCTCGCGCCAGTAGCTCTGACAGCGTTGCACGCTAAGTATGAAACAGAGTTTTTTTTATAGGATGTTTGCCGAGTACAGGAACCGAGCTGTATGAAGACAACAGCAGTCCAGTGTGATGCGGAAGCAGTGTTCCACCACCGCCTCTCGATCCCCCGGTTGGTGCGGCCTGCCAATGTTCTTCCGAAAACAAAAGAGCGCGCGTGAGAGGAGAACTTCTCCCATTTTCCGTGCGGGCGCTGCACATCGGTGAGCGGTCTTGTGAGCTGAAAGCACTCTGTTTCACCTTATGTTGTACCCCAGGAAAGGCTGTAAGCGCGAGCTCCTTCCTCTGGGGCAGACCTCGGCGGCACAAGCTCTCGTGCAGTAAGGGCAGCTGTCAACGCTATGAGCTCGCGCTTCCAGCCTTCGCTGCGGTACAACATAAGGTGAAACCGAGTATAGAGAAGGCGCCCAACGCGCTCTTGCTCCGCTACCCAGATAAACTATCTGCTTGTCATTGGCTTCGCCGATACCGAGGCGCTGCCGCGGTTGCGGAAGGCAGCAAAACTCGCTTTCCCCCCACCTATGCACCGCTGTGCTCGGCGAAAATATCGCAGTGTCACTCTGCGCTCGCGTGTGGGGTTTGTGTTGGCATTTCGGAAGCTGCCGAAAATGTAAATGCGCGTTCTAGTTCTGAGTGCTGGACGGCGATGAAATGTGCCAACTTCACTCGTGAGACAGGAAATCCTGCAGTTGATGAAGTACAATGAAGTCTCTTCCGAACTTGAGTTAGCACCGTTGACTTACATGGCTGGCTACTTGGCCTTCGTTTGCGAACAAAAGGTGACATTTTTATTTGTAGAAATTGTCGTAATTTCAAAGTAATTAGCTGAGACATTCAACCTAGCAAAGCAATAACAATTTCTCAGTGAAAGCAAGGAAGGCTAATGTGCAGAACCCGCTAAACTTTGCCGGTGACGTGTCCTGAATACAAGCCCACCTTAAGGGAAATGCATCACATGACGGAGCATATCAGTCCATGTTTAGACTTGACCAAGGAGGACTCAGCTATCCACGACCTGAAGCTGTCTGGCTGTGCAAGCTCGTCTGCACCTTTGTCGAGAGGACACTGCAGTCGGCAGAGATTCGTGGTTGTGGAAGGATTTGCAAGGTCCTCTCAAGCGCTGTGCTTCCACACCTTATGGACTGCCCGCTGATGCGGTGTGCTAACTGCCAAGACCCCTAACACAGCGAAGAGCACTGCGAGCTCTTTCTCCGAAAACTCCTCAGACCTTTTTCAGCAAACTGGGCTGGTGACCTAAACAGCCCACTAGAGAATATATTGAGCCTTTCGCGGAAGCCTCTTTCCCGGAAGGTACTCCGCTTGTGAACTATATGACTCCCTTGGTCTGTTTATTGTGAACAATGAAGTTTATATTGCTGAAGTTATGCACGCGGAATCTGATTTTATATTGTCCTTCACAGATGAATAAATGGCACAGCTCGCGCGTGCTCGAACGTCGGTTAAAACCGGAAATCATAGGTCTAGCTATATCCAACTATAACTCCTATATTACAGTGATAATAGTAACGGGGCTACAGTTACGGGAACAAGAAAACGACAATTCGCTCATACTGCCAGCAGAATGCAGGTTTAACGCGCAGCCTGCAGCTGAGTGAGCTTTTCGGAGAAAGAATCATGTGCTTTTATTCTACACAGATTTGTCACATCATTCATGCAACCTGGCACTCGTCTCAATTGAGACTTGCGGCTTCACGAAAAAAAAAAAATCTATATAGCCACACCGGGCCGGGCCGGGCGTACTGCTACTCTTTCACTATGTTTCGTCTTACCTTAGCAAGGAGTAACCGCGAACGCTGTGCTAGCGCGAGCGGCTAACCTTTACTGCCCTGACTGGAGCACTCGCTGCACGAGCGCTCATGTAGCCGCCGAGGCTTCCTTCGAAGCAACTATCTCGCGCTTTTAGCACGCGCGGCTAACAAGTACATACTAACGTGAAACGAAGCTCCTCGATATGCTCCCCCGAAAGGAACTCTATCTCTCACCGATAACGAGCGCCACGGCTGGCGCTGTGGGGTAAAGTAGAACTATTGCTCTCACCGGCGGAGTGAGGCATACGGCATGCCGCTCCCAAGGGGAGTCCTAATCGAGTGGCCGTGGTTCCACCAACTGCTGGCCAAATCGTTCCTGCTTGGTTCCTGCTTCTGCAGAGAGCGCGTGAGGGGCCGGCACGCAAAACGGGCTGGGCTCGCGCTTCTAACATTCTAGCATTATCGGCCGTCGGGTGTGTGCGACGGTCGATAATCATGATGTTGATTATGGCTGCGCCCAAGCGCCACCTAGACACTGTCACACTCCTCCCTCCTCCGCACGCACCAGCTGATGTTCTGCCGATGCTCATGGTGAGAAACGCACCACGGGTTATTTTAGTCTTGTACTCCTCCTTGGTAGTGGGGTACTAGGGGTAGCCATGCCTTGAGACGTAGCTTGGCCAGGAGCGGCCAAGGCAGGCTGTGAGTCTACCACAGGAGACCGTTGAATCGGTGCAGCCTCTGCAGGGGAAGTGGCCTGATGTGCTGCTTCTGTTGATGCTGCGGTTAGAGCAAGATCAGGATATTCATATTCCTAGTGATCTGGTGTTTTAGTGACTTGAGCGAGATCCGGACGCAAGTGTTCTTGGTGACGCCTCCAACACCGGCCATCTGGTAGTGTCGCGTGTATGATCTGGTCGCTCGGCATCTCGATCATCGTTGCCGGGACCCTTGGCGGAACCGGACGAAAGCTGCGCGCATAGACTGCATCTCCTATCTGGGCAGGCGGTACCAGCCGAGCGCTCTTGTCATGCGCCATCTTCTGCCTAAGCTGCCTTTCTGACACTGATGACCTCATGTCAGGATGCAGTAACGTCAGCTCCGTCATCAACCGGCGTCCCATAAGCAGTTCTGCTGGTGTAGATCCTGTGGTCTCGTGCGGTGTAGTCCTGTAGTTCAACATGATGCGGGCCAGCTGACAGGTGAAGTTACCGCTAGCGGCTTTCTTCAACTTAGACTTAATGGTCTGGACTGCACGCTCCGCAGCTCCATTCGATGCTGGGTGATAGGGCGGTGTTAGAACGTGCCTTATGCCATTCTTTTGTAGGAAGTTCCTAAAAGCGCCGCTGACAAATGCTGGCCTGTTGTCGGATACGATAAGGTCCGGCAGCCCGTGACTTGCGAACATGAGTCGTAAGCAAGGAATTGTGGCTTCTGCTGACGGCGTAGACAGTGGAACGACCTCGATCCATTTCGAGTAGGCATTGACCACGATAAGCAAGTACCGGTTGTTAAGTGGTCCTGCGAAGTCGATATGCAGCCGAGACCAAGGCTTCTCTGGAAACGGCCATGGCATCATTGGTACTGGCCGCGCAATACGTTGGTTCTCTTGGCATACACGGCATCCTCGTACTGTCACAGTAATATCATCGTCCAAAGATGTCCACCAGACATGGCTACGTGCCGCGGCCTTCATTTTAGCGATGCCTGGGTGGCCTTCATGCAGGAGTCGCAGCACATCTGGTTGCAAGACTCCGGGAATGATTACCCTCGACCCCAAGAGTACGCAACTTTCTTGCACACTCAGCTGAGTTGCTCGGCCTGCGAACGGTTTCAACTCTGGGTCTTGCAGCTCAGCTCCAGACAACAACGCATCTCGAAGCTTCGCCAAGGTTGGGTCCTTTGATGTAGCCTCGGCCACAACAGACGCAAGTAACACCTTAGGATAGGCGTTCTCAAGCATGGGCACCTCGGCTGGCCGCTCGAAGGGGTGCGCAGGGACAGGCCTGTATAGCAGCTTCTAGCGGTATGCAGACAGCATCAGCGCCCAACGCAGGACACGCGGTGAACAGGTCTCGGCCACAGGCTTGTCCGCAGCAAGCAGTCTCAGCAAAGGCTTGTGATCTGTGATAGCTTGAAAGTCACGTCCCCAGAGGTATTGCCGAAATTTGGTCACGCCAAAGATGAGGGCCAGGGCTTCCTTATAGAGCTGACTGTAGTTGCGCTCAGCTGGTGAGAGAGTTCGAGAAGCAAACGCAATCGGTCGCTCAGCGCCTGAATCTTCTCGATGAGCTAACACAGCTCCAACTCCGTACGGTGATGCATCACAGATCAGCACAACAGCTTTCTTTGTGTCATAATGCACCAGCACCGCGGCAGAGAGCAGCAACTCTTTGCTCTTAAGGAAAGCTTCTTCTTGCTCAGCACCCCAAGACCATGGCGTCTTTGCCACCAGGAGACGATTCAATGGGTGCAGCGCACTGGACACGTTTGGCAGGAATCGCCGGTAAAAATTAACTAGTCCCAGATAGCCTTGCCATACCTTGACATCCGTAGGCCTCGGTGCTTTCAGGACAGCCTCAGTTTTCTCCGGGTTTGGTTATAAACCCGCCGAGGTGACGATAAGGCCCAAATATGCAACCTTGGGAATCAAGAAGGCGCACTTGTCTAGCTTAAGCTTCAGCCCAGCTTCCTGCAGACAATTTAGTACCTTTTCTATGTTCTGCAGGTGATCTTAGTCATTCTCGCCAGTCACAAGGATGTCATCGAAATACACGACGACGTGCTTGAGGTCCTGCAACAGGTTCTCCATTTCGCGCTGGAAAATCGGTGGTGCCGAGGTCACACCGAATGGCAGGCGCGTGTATTGGTAAAGACCGCGAGGAGTATTGATGGTCACCAATTTTGAAGATTCTTCATCCAGCGCAACTTGTAAGTAGGCATCCTTCAAGTACAGCTTCCTGAACTTCTTGCCCCCCCTCAGCTTGGCAAACAGGTCTTCTACCGGAGGAATCGGGTACTTCTCAGGCACAGTCACAGGATTTACCGTCACCTTGAAATCCCCACAGATACGAATCTGTCCACTCCGCTTCAGGACTGGAACAGTAGGCGCGGCCCATTGCGACGTCCTCATGGTGCGCAGGACTCCCTCCCGTTCCATACGCTGCTGTTCCTCGTTAACCTTGTCGAGCATCGCGAACGGGATTGGCCGAGGCTTGAAAAACCTTGGCCTGGCGTCGTCTTTTATAGTTATCCTTGTAGCCACGCCCTTGAAGGTTCCTAGGCCATCATTGAAAACACTCGAGTACTTAGCGGTGACATCTTGAACAGACGTCGCCACGTTTATTTCTTTTGCCCCACGCAACTCAATGCCAAAACCTTTCATCCACCCCCGCCCAAGTAGGGATGGACAGGCACCCGGCACGACGTACAGAATGTCCTGGCACCGGCGGTCTCCAAGCTGTACGGTTGCAGCGAGGCTTCCCTGCACAGCAGATAGTTCACGCGAGTAGCTCTTCAGCATGACGCTTGACCGGTCGAGCCGTAACGGCGGAAATCGTTGGCCAAGTGCTTCTTCCGACACGACGGACACGCTGGCGCCCGTGTCGAGTTCCATCAGTAACGGAGTCCCATTCACCGAAACTTCCATCCGGAACGGCTGACCATCGACTGCAGGGGCCCCCAGTGGCCACATCTCGTAGACCTCCGGCGGCGAAACATCCCTCATGCTTTTGCCCACGGCGTGGACCGATCGTGGTAACCCGGTTGGCAGCGCTCGGCCACCGAAAGCTCGCATTCGCCTTGCAAACTCGTGAAAGATGGCCCTTGCCCCGACATTTGTGACAGATGCTACTTGTGTGACGACACTGGGTGGCGAAGTGCTCACCCCCGCAGCGAAAGCAGGAAATGCCGCCAGTTCTTTGTTTCCATTTCGATGCAGCAGCAGCAGTAGATGTGGTAGAAGCACCATGTGACACTGCGTTTTCAGCCGCAACGCACGGCAGTCTCGGTGTCGATAGCAGCTGCGAATCCTTTGTCGCTGTTTCCATCGCGATGGCAGTCTTCTTCGCGAGGTCAAGGGTCAGGTCCGGAAGTTCCAAAAGCCGCCGCTGTATCGCCTCATCGTTGATCCCCCCGACTATACGGTCTCGCAGCATCCGGTCACGGGACACGCAGAAGCTGCAGTAGTCCACAAGTTTATTTAGCCAAGCGAAAAAATCCGCTGCAGCCTCCCGGCATGACGTACCCGTGAATGAAACTTGAAACTCGCCACGACTTCTGACGGCCTCGGCGAGAAGTGCCTGCCAAGCACATCGAAGATGGTCACCAAGGTGGCTTCTGACGGCTTCACTGGAGCCAGTAAGCTGTGCAGCACTGAATACGTGGCCTGGCCACAACAGGTGAGGAACACGGCTCGCCGTTTGTCCTCGTTGACATCGTTGGCGATGAAGTATTGCTCGACTCGTTCCTAGTACTCCTTCCACCTAGATTCCGCGTCGAAAGGTTCGAGCTTGCCGACTGATGGCATTCTGGAACAGCCGTACGTGTCGGCGGCAGCAACTTCAGTGCGTAAACATCCTCGTCGCCACTGTAATGTTTGCCGAGTACAGGAACCGAGGTGTATGAAGACAACAGCAGTCCAGTGTGATGCGAAAGCAGTGTTCCACAAACGCTGGCCAAATCGTTCCTGCTTCGTTCCTGCTTCTGCAGAGAGCGCGTGAGGTGCCGGCACGCAAAACGCGCTGGGCTCGCGCTTCTAACATTCTAGCATTATCGGCCGTCGGGTGTGTGCGACGGCCGATAATCATGATGTTGATTATGGCTGCGCCCAAGCGCCACCTAGACACTGCCACAATAATTTCTACATTCTCAGAGTTCTGTGGACTAAGGGGCTGCCCAGAGATTACACAGCAGGATGGCACCCCGCTACAGAGCACCAGTATATGTCGTAAAATAGGCTCCTTTGTACTGACAAATCCTGGCAGATGGCGACGAGAGGCGGTCGCCGAAATGCAAAAGGTAGAGTGGCATACAACGGAGAACAGTCTCGCCGCAGCGGATGCGAAACACGAAAAAAGTATGTTTTGGGTCCTCGCCACTGCAAAAGCTGTGTGCTGACGTCCAGGTTCCCCGAGGAATGGCTCTCTAATGCTCTGTGCTACCAAATCCTCACGTTCCAAATCTGGAACCAGGCACTCTATGACTTTGTCGTCGAACTGGCAGGCTTTGTGAGTATAGAGGTGCTACGGTCATACTCTAATCCACTTTACTCCTTTTATTTTTTTTCAGGGGGAGAGCATCTTTTTGTTTGCATTCTTAAAAAAGAGGGTTAGACTGTTATGATTAAATTGGTACGGACAACCACTAACAAGCTCTGTTTGCTGTCGTCAGGACCTACGCTATTGTTATCAATGCCGATATTCCCAAAAGAAAACAAGATAGGGGAAGCGACAAGAGCGGAGGAAAGCCGTGCCGTTTGCGTGGTCGATGTAACTACTCATGCTAAAGATAAATCACATGTAACTATGGTGGTTTAAGATAAATCTGTTTGAAAGGGTGTCTTCGCTATGCCAATCTGTACACATATTTTTTTTTTAAAGCTGGAGACCAAGTGAGATAAGTATCATCTGCTATTTTCTCAACTGGTTATTTCAAAATTTTATTAGGAGTACTTGGCCATGACTTAAAACAAACCAAACACCAGATTCGGCCTCATGTTAGAAGGCGGTTCTTTCCTGCCAAACTTCAGAAACGTTTATCTAAGCAAAGATGATAAACAAATTACTATTAGTTTTAGTGTCCCGCCATTTCTGCGTGCAAAAGATGCCTATATCGGTACAGCACACGAAAAGTTATAGGATAATTTGTAATGCAGATATGCATTATTTTGTTACTCAGATGGAAAATTGTGATGATTACTACATTGTAGTAGGCCTTGTACATAAAGCATTCCCTCACATGCACACAGATGTTAAAGCAAGCTTTAAGGCCACTCTACATTCCATCGTGGCTTGCTTTCGTTACTACTAAAAAGAGAGCACAATAAGACTGGGACGAGAAAGGAAGAAACAAGCGCTCACTACCAACTAGTTCATTTAGAAAAAAAAAAGTCTTCCTTTCCTTCCTTGTCCCTGTCTTAATGTACTCTTTTTTTTCATTGCAGTCACGAAGCAGCTTGCCCAGCAAAGAATTTTATAATGCTTTCTTTGACTGTACTGGACACTCTCAGTAGATAAGCCCCAGTCTTGCCTAGCACCTAGCGTATGCAGGGTGCTGCAAAACAGGTACAGCTAGACTTGGTACCCTCCGCTCTTTCCTCAGTAGCGACCGTGCCCCTTGTGCTTCAAGTTCTCTCAGTGCAATTACTGATTTATTATTTACGTTCCTTTTGAGCCTTAAATTGCTATTCTTTTAAAAGAAAAAGTAGACAATAGCAGCAGCAGCCTCCCCCGCCCCTCCACTCTCTATCTCTCTCCATGGGAATATTTTAGGTTCCTCCTGGTGGCTAATAATTTTGAATGCAATAGTCTGCATTTTTATGTCGTCCATCTGTAACCTGATACATCATCAGGGTGTCTATCAACCTGAAATTCTCAGGGAAATTGTCAAAAAGTTGGCTTCATCAGGGAAAATGATTATTGAATGTGGAACGGCGATACGGAACAAATCTTGACGGTTGCGCATGGGCACGACTATGCTGAATAACGTTTTCGAATTATAATCTTTCGACCCAGAAGTGATCAGGAAGTTTTTATAAAAATAGTCAAGGGAAATTCTAGAAAAGTCAAGGAATTTGAAATCAGTAATTTGGTAGACACCCTGATGCACCGGTTCCACCGTACGAAACACTTCACAATAAAGTGAGAATTGGGGAAAGCGAAATATAGAAAGGCAGCAATGGGTGTCTGCCTCACTTGCCTTCACTCTGCTGCATGGACGTTCCATCTATGGCACTGTGGGCACTTAACATGTCCTCGACAATTTTACTTTGCTCACCTACAACTTTGTCTGACTTCCAGAGCTTATTTCTTATCATTGGCTTTTTTTTTCCCAGGACCCAGTACAGACTTTCGGGAACCCGGTGTTAGTTTTCACTGGAAAGCCCCCGTGGACATCTGGGAGCATGTGCGTTGTTCGCGAGGACCTATGAATCGACATCCTGGACTTTTCAGTAAGAATCTCTCGGGTATTCGCCATGTACTGAGCATAGAAAGGTCAGTATGTGGGGGGGAATCGACGAAGCACACTTTTTGTGCTTGAGCACCCTCATGGGTAGAAAAATACAAAAATGTTGGTAAGAGCTGCGAAAGTTGTGACAGCACTCTGAGCACATTCCTAGAACAGGGAAAAAGAATTACCAATAACGGTTATTGTTTTATTGTTTTCCATATCTATCTGGTGAATATTCCAACAATAATATAAAGGTTTGGGTGTTCCATTGTGTATCCCAACTTCTGTTAGATTTTTGTTTTCCTGCATCTGTTGATCTGAGGATTCAAACCATAAAAGAAGCTGCAAGAAGAAAAACAAAGCTTTGAAAAAACAGCAAGTAGGCAAACAAAGCTTTTAGGAAACTTGTTGTCATGTTTTGTTCCATTTAATCCTCAACACCAAGCAGGCAAAGCAAGCCTTCACAAAACTTGTCATTGTAATTTATTTTCGTTCTTGTCGAATAGTTATACCAGTTTTGTGTATTAGGGCCGGTTGCACCAACGTCGCTTATCTTAACCCAAAGCGGCGCTTTCCTAAGCCGGCTTAGCGCCCTAAACCGAGCTTAGGTAAGCACGGGTTTAAATTCCGGTTGCACCAACGTTAAGCCGGCTTTACAGACGCGCCCCTAGCTAAGCGCTGGATTTGCGTAGGGAATCTAGGGACAAACAGAGCAAACTAAGGAACGCTCAGAGCGACGAATACGATTGGCGGAGAAAAATCACGTGATGTAAAAAAAAAAAAAAAAAAAAACGGCCGTAGTAGTCGTCGTCGGCGTCTGCTTTTCGCTGTATTTCTTCGGTGAGTAACAAATTAAAGGTCTCCAAATTCAATAATTTTTTTGTTTAACTTTCAATAACAGAAGTCAAAGCTTCAAATAAACACGAATGCTCTCTACATCTGTGATTGTGTTTAATATCGGTTGATAACAGGATATTTTGACAGTGGTAGTAGTTTTCGTGCTCACATTTTGAGGTGAAGGAGCCATCGGGGGCCCCAAATCTCACCGAACGCGGGAAGGACACTCTACTCGCTACATCGCTGAAGACAAAACATCATGGATATAAGTAGGCAGGTAAGATGTCTGCTAAAACCAAGTCAAGCCTGAGACCGACGAAGTTCAAAACAGTGACGAACTCGCCACGGCAGCTGCGAAAATGCCCGGAAATCGTCGAATAGAAGTCGTCGAGAGGTCAGGTCACGAGACCTTGCATCGACGGTACTCGTTGCTATCAGCAAGGCGACAGAACTGCACTGTACCGTCGTTGAACATCCGCTGCAGCCTCAAACGGACTTCAGTTCCACACTGTCGAGTTCAGAAAAAAAAAAAAACTCCCACTAGTACATCACATCGTGCCGATAAGAACGGTCGTCTCTTCGCATCACCTGCCCCAGCCTGCCCCGATACAGCAATGAACGAATCTAACATAGTAGTCGTTACGATTTGTCGTCGCCACGAATGAAAGATATAAAGCAAAATATTCCTAAAAAATCGCGATCACCAAAAGAGTTACGGAGGACACAACAAGGCGCAACTTTCAACTGAATTTTATTGAAAACGTGTTCCGGTATATAGTCTCAACCATCGTCACAATGACAACAAACGACAAAAGTAAAGGGAAAACACCATCACAGAGCACAACTCGGAAACAACAGTATCTCGTTCTCGGGAAACGAATAAAAGATATAAAGCAAAGTATATATATAAAAAAAAACGCGATCACCAAAAAAGTTACAGTTATGGAACGATACAGTTTTCTGAAGCCAAGATTCTACTCGCGAGATAAGGAAAATTCACTGAAGATTGTCTCAAAACTCAGAAAACGAAAGAAATTGAATTTTCGCTGTTTTATTACTTAAAAGCGCCGCAATCTAATGCAAACTGCAGAGGTGTCGACAATCAGCTGATCGCCGAGATCATGTACTGCCACTATTCAACGCGCTGATCAGATTGAAGGATACGCGCTGCAAGTGTAAATAAACAAGGTGGTAAATAACAATACGTTACAGCTATGCGAAAATTAGTAAGTACATACGAATAAGCTCGTTGACAGAAGAACCAACGGGAACACAGACGTGAGCCCCACAGCTCCGTACGTTTCTCGGTTAGGGCTAACACGCCCTGAAAGTGGAGAGCCAACTTGAAAACAGGGGTCGATCAACACTTCACGCGACAATATTTTGCATCCTTGTCACAATCGAAAGTAATTTTGTCGAAACTTTCACGTTGATGTAGCCTAAAACACTTTGCACAACCAATTTCGTCCACCGCGTCGACCGTGACAAACCAGCCGCCATGTTTTTAATCCAGGATTAAGAAACAACCAGAAGCAAAGCGCCCAATGTTGGGCGCTTAAGTTAAGCGTAGTTTAGTGCTAGGTTTAGCGATAAGCGAGTTTGGTGCAACCGAACGAAACCGAAACTGAGCTTAAGTTCCCGGCTAAGCTCCGCTTTGCGTTAAGCGACGTTGGTGCAACCGGCCCTTAGTATTATTTCTTATGATGTTATTTGTTTAGTTATTGTGATAAAACCTCTGTGATAAGCCGAAACAGGCTTTTGAGCCAATATGTATCACATTAGTTTCTAATAAAGTAATTGTTTTAAATACTTGTGGTTTGTTTTGCAGTACCTGCATGGTAGGACTCATAAAGTTGCATTTGCACAAATGGCAGTGATATGAGCTGAGACAGAACAGCTATCTTTATTATTAAATTTGAATATTCCTGCAATTTATTGCCACCCACCTGCCCACTCAAAGCAGGCATGAAGCAACAGAACATGCTCGTTCACACCAGCTCTTGCCAATAGTCTAGACATGTGATAAAAAAGATATACAGCCTATTGTGAATGATATATATCATCAAACTAATAGGAAGTTAGGCTGCGGATTAAAACAAAAACTTTTACTTTTTACTTTTTTTTTGTTGTGTGCAAATTTCAATGTAACAAAGCAATGCTCTCCTGAAAGCTTCTGTTGTGTTTCATGATAAATTTTAGAGCAGCATTCATTTCAGCATTGTTAAGACCATCATCGTTCATTTCTCCATGTTTCATTAGAGGAAATTGTAAGATATCAGTTCTGCATTTCGACGCTTACACTTGCAGACAATTGATGTTACCGCTTCTTTTAGGTGGAATCGAAGTTTCCATTTCAACTTTTATGCTTTCACACAGTTCATGTTACTACCATTGTTTTAGGGAAATTCAAGTTGAACCTCGCAGGCGGCAAGAAGTCTCCTGACGATCAGAATGAATCCCTTTGTTCAACAAACTGATACTTGACTAGGGCTGCTATACTCCAGACAAAGTGAGAGTCAGCATTGACTATCTTTCGGAGAGTCGCTCATACACTCCCATGACTCTTTTGCGATAGGAGTCGGGGTACTCTTCATAAAACGAGGGTCCTCACAACTCTCGTTACAGAGTCACGGGGATTACCAGGAAGGAGTCGTGTGACTCTTTTTCTCCGTTGGATAAGAGTCGTTAAAGAGTCGCAGTTGACTACGTCACCTGGAGTCGCCCATACACTACCATGACCCCAGTGTGACGAGAGTCGCAGGACTCTTCTTTAAATAAGAGTCAAGTGACTCTTATTTAAGACTCAAATCTGTAGCGCGCAAAGACCCCTCACAGGGAGTCGCGGCGACTCTCTTTAAAAAAAGAGTCGAGGGACTCTACAAACTGGAGTCGTGGAGGAGTCAATTCTGCGGCGCGCCAATACCCCCAAAGAGAGTCATAGCGACTCTTTTTTTTTTTTGAGAGTGTATGTTAGGAACAAGAGCCGCGGGAATCCAATCCAATCCACAGAACTGCTGGAAGATGACACGACCTTGGATACCACGCGCGCTCGCCTGGCTTGCCCCCTCACACTCTAATCTTCCCTTTCCCGTTTTCGGGACTTCAAAAACGGCGGAGGACTCGAGCGATTGACCGACAGCCAACAGAGCGCGTGAGTGGCTCTCCGGACCCACTTGATGAGCAGAGCAAGGCCGCCGTGAAGGAAGCGAGGGGGAGATTTAACGGAGGGAAGTTTCACTCCAGCAGCTTTGACGGAGCGAAATTTCCCCCCGACAGCCGGAAGCGGAGCGCGGCACGATTTGCTGGAGTCGAGAGTTTTGTAGTATCCTGTTTGGACAGGCTTTTAGGCCACGCGCGCGCTACCTACTTGACCAGCTGCGCGGGCGGCAATATGAAATGAGGTAGCTGAAGAAACGATCCCCCGTTGATGCCCGTTTTGTTATTATAAAGGTTATGAAAGAGTTTTGAACGTAAAGCGAATTTTCGGCATTTATGGCTGCAAAACAAGACAGTCTATTAGGAGACTCGACCTTACAGTATAATCCTAATTTCGCATCACGAATCTTGCTGCTGTTTTTAACCCTTTCAAGGTCGTCACAAAGATGCTGGAGCTGGGGGTCCCAGGGTAAAACAAGCATACTCAAGAATGGGCCTTATGTTTCTGAAATACAATGTATTTTTAACTTTGGAAGAGCGGCTTCTAAACTTGCCTAAAACAAAAAAAAAAAAAAAAGAAAACCATAACAGTCGCTTTAGCGGTTATTTTGTTAATATGGGACTACTAAGATAACCGTTCTGTAAAGGCTTTCCCAAGATTTATTATTTCTGGAGTTACGGTCAGTGTAGTGCAATTTAGGCTTTAATGCGAAAAACAGCAATTTAGTTGTTTTTTTTCTTTTTTTTGTGAAGCGCACTTGATGACATTTATCAATGCTTAGATTCATATGCAAACTCTCACACCAGTCTGAAATGCAGTCTATATCCCGTTGCAAAGCAGTGCCATGAACAAAATTCTGAACAGATGGATATATCACGCAGTCGTCGGCATAAAGACAAATGCGTGAATTTATGCCCATGGTAATGTCATTAATGAAAATAATAAATTTTCATTAATAAAATTAATTAAAATTTAAAAATTAATGAAAATGAAAACTACACCCGATCTTTGTAGCCGAGGTGTCTCACCGTCGGGTCATCGTGGCAGGCTTGAAATATTTCCTCTCGAAAACTGGAAGGGAGCACCAACAGCCACGCCGTGTTGTTGTCTCTGAAGTTCTCCTTGTAGAGCACACCTTGTCGGGCGGAGAAAGTTTGCAGTCATTGTACAAAAACGCGAGGGACGGCGCTTCCTTGTCCCTCTAAGTGCTCAATGACTGCTGGCAGCTGGCGGTCGTCTCGTTGGAGTGCTGCCATGTCGCAGACATTCAGGGCGCTGAGGAAACACTCATCGTCGTCGTCTTTGGTGCAGGCAGGACAGGCCCCGACTGGGGCCCTTGACAGGCAGTCGGCGTCATTGTGCTTCCGGCCGGACTTGTACACCACCGTCATGTCGAACTCCTGCAGCCCTAGGCTCCACCGGGCGAGGCGTCCGGAGGGGTCCTTCAGATTCGCGAGCCAGCACAGCGAGTGGTGGTCGGTGACCACGCGAAAAGGACTTCCATACATGGGCGAAACTTTGTTATTGCCCAGACGACAGCGAGGCACTCCTTTTGAGTCGTTGAGTAGTTCCTCTCCGCGTTAGACAGCGTCCGACCTGCATATGCGATGGCTCGCTCTGCGCCGTCCTGCGTTTGGACTAGTACCGCACCCAGTCCGGTGTTACTGGCATCGGTGTGCATCTCTGTTTCAGCAAACTGGTCGAAATGGCCAAGAATCGGGGGCGTCGAGAGTCTTCGTTTAAGCTAGTCCAATGACCGCTGGTGTTCTTCTGTCCACTAGAACTTTACGGCGTCCTTCGTAACGTGGGTCAGCGGTGCGGACAGCTTGGCGAAGTCTCCAACAAAGCGCCTGCATGTAGTAGACACAGAGACCGAGAAATCTTCTCACGGCCTTGTTGTCAGACGGTGGAGTAAATGCAGCTACTGCGCGGGTCTTCTCGGACTCAGGGAGAACACCTTTGTTGTTCAAGACGTGGCCAAGGAACTTGAGTTCCCCACAGGCAAACCGACACTTCGTTGGCTTGCGTGACAGGCCGGCGGTCTTGATGGCTTGAAGCACGGCTCTAAGTCGTCTCAGGTGTTCGTCAAAATCTCGTGAAAATACCACGACATCGTCTAGGACTCTAGATAGACGAGGCAGCTTTGCCATTTTAGACCTGCCAGCACGGTGTCCATAACATGCTGGAAGGTGGTTGGTGCTGTACAAAGTCCGAACGGCTTCACTTTGAACTCGTACAGTCCGTCAGGAGTGACGAAGGCAGTTTTCTCGCGGTCGGCTTCGTCGACTTTAATCTGCCAGCAAACCATTCTTCAGGTCCATCGACGAAAAATGAAAGCCGTTTACAACTCCCTGCAACGCCGAATGAGAGCGCAGCTCTTGAGGAGGAGGAAAGGGTACTGAGGGTCACGTATTCTCGGAGGGGGGGGGGGGGGGGGTCACGAAAAAAATTTCCGCTAGATTTAGCGGGGAACCTTTTCCGCTAAATCTAGCGGAAACATTTTTCCGCTAGATTTATCGGGAAAATTTTTTCGCTAGATCCAGCGAGGAAACTTTTCCGCTGAATTTATTGGGGAAATTTGCCCATAATGCACCACGCGGTTACGGCGACGCCGACGCAGACGGCGACGCCGCTCAAGCAGGAAACGGGGGCCTAAGAGCTGTGCTCTAAAATATGGGAAGTGGCGCAGTCGGTCTTGCGTATCGTCGATGCGGGGGAGCGAATACACGTCCTTCTTAGTCACAGCGTTCAGTCGATGACAGTTCACGCAGAACCCTCAAGGTTCCGTCCTTCTTTACAAGGACGACTGGGGACGCCCACGGACTTCTTGAGGGTTGAATGATGTCGTCGCTGAGCATTTCCTGGACTTGATTTTGAATCACCTTCCTTTCCTTTAAGGAGACTTTGTACGGCGACTGGTGGACAGGGAGAGAGAGAGAGAGAAGCGTTGGTGAAAGGGAGCGCGTCGTCGTCGGTAACAATGCGATGTTTCGTCATTGGTGTTTGGCGAACTTTCGACGACGTGGCGAAACAGTCACTGTATTCGGCGAGGAGATCAACGAGTTGTTAGTGCTTACGAGCCGGGAACTCGGGGTCGATGTCGAGCTGCGGTGGCGACGTGCCCTCCTGCTGGGACGACGAGGCTTCCTTGGCGATCGTAGTGATGAGAGCTGGCGCCTGAACCTCCTCGACGTGGCCCACGGTGGTACCTTTTGTTAGGTGCTGCGGCTCCTTTCGAAAGGTTGTCACGAGAACAGTTGTACGTCCATCTTGGAGATCCGTTACGCCTCGTGCGACGCCAATTCCTTTTTTAAGGAGCAGTTGGATGCTGCCTTCCAGAAGAGCTTCACTGTGCATAGCTGCGTCGATTATAACGGTGACGAAAACACTCGACCGCGGAGGCAGGCTCACATGGTCCGCAATAACTCGGATCGCGGTTGACGTCGTGTTCGTCTCCACCGGCGGTAGAACAGGATTTCTCAGCGTCAACTGGTTTGCCCTGAGGTCGATGACGGCGCCATACTCGCAGAGAAAGTCCATTTTGAGGATAACGTCCCTCGCACAGTCTTGCAGAACGATGGACTTCACATGGCGCGTCTCACCGTAGATCTCGACGCGAGCAATGCATCTCCCGACTGGTTTAATGAGATGTCCTCCAGTGGTTCGTATTTGAGGTCCCTCCCACGGCGTCATGACTTTTCGAAGGCGGCGGGAAAGCCTCCCACTCAAGACTGGGTGGTCTGCTCGGGCGTCCACGAGTGCTGATGCGTCGTGGCCGTCAATGACGACGTTTAGGTTGTTGGACACCGTTGCCGGGTCGTTGTTGCAATGCGTGACGTCAAAAGAGTGGGAGCGCTCGGGCGATCTTCAAGGCTCTTTAATTCGGTCGTTTTCGGCAACGCCACTTCCGGGCGTTGACACACAGAGTTTTCCCGGCGACGCAGCGGAGACAGTCTCCCTCGGCGTGGTCGTGGCACTGGAGACGTTGAACGTCGTGGCGATGGGGAGCGGGATTCTCGGTGGAGAGACGGTGCTGAGGTCGGCGAGCGTTGGAGGTACTCCTTGATATCGCGAGGGCTTTCGTCGTACCTCGTGCGTAGGTCGTTTGGGTGGAACTCATGCAGTCCTATTTGCCGGTAGGGACAACGGCGATAGATATAGTCGGCCTCCCCGCGGTGGTAGCAGATGGGTCGTTGATCCGCTGTCATCCACACGTCGGTTTTTCCTTGGCGCCCGCTGGTCTCGGTGGTCGTACTGACGTCCTTTGTCGTTGCGTCGGGGGTACGCCTGCGTTGGTGTGTCTCGTCGGGGTGCCACCGGGTAATGTTGAGCAGTTGGCGGCAGTCGTCGGGCCACTGCGGCGTAGGTCAGCGTCAGCTCATCGGCTGCGGCCACGGTGACAGGGACATCGGGAAGAAACGCTGGCTGAACCTGGTACCGAACAACCTCGGCAATGCAAATTGAAGCCGGGCGCTCAGTTGTCGGCAAAAGCTTTTTAAGCTCCTCCCGGAAGACGTCGCGAATAAGCTCTCGAATGCCCGGGATACCGTGGGCAAGATCGCCAGGGGACTGCTGAACCGCGCTGACACCGGGTAGCCTCTGGTAGTGGCTGGCTCGGGCTCGCAGAGCACGTTCGATGTTCGTCGCCTCCGTGACAAATACCTGAACGGTCGTCGGTAAGTTGCGTACAAGTCCACCAAAGATGTCGACCTTCACGCCACGCACCAAGATAGGCAGCTTCTTTTCCTCAGTGGCCTGGGGGTCGGCGCGGGAGCTCAGACGAAGCACGTCTTCCACAAATCTCGTAACGCTTTCATCGGGGCCCTGGGTCCTCGATTGCAGCAGGACTTCGGCCCTGTACTTTCGGTGTTGACTGGCGAATGTTCGCGTTAGCTCGTTCTTGGAAATGTCCCACGAGGTCAATGAAGCTTCATGGTTTTCGAACCAGCTTCTTGCAGCTCGTTCAAGTGAGAAAGAGGGGTTTCGCAGGCGCTGTTTGTCACTCCACCGGTTGTGGCGAGCCAAGCGTTCCTACTGGTTGATCCAGTCCTCGACGTCCTCGTAGATCTCGCCGAGGAAAGGAGCAGGTGTCCGAGGAGCGACGGGCAGGACGACGACGGGATTCGGGATCTTTTTCTTCCGTTTCTCGGGCAAGAGACCAAATTCGGGGGACAGACGGCCTCTTCGGGCTTCGGCGTCCTCGGCGAAGGGTAGCCTTCCGGTGCTGAGAACGTCGCTTGGCCGGGATGCCTTCGGAGCGGTACGCTCAACAGGCGTAGAATGCCCTACCCAGCACCTTCACCAAAATTTCACGAATGACAAATGATGAGGTGACTAAAACGGAAGTAAACCAAACGTTTAATGGGGCGTTACTTGTGCTCAAAACTAAAAAAAAGGGAACAGAAGATAACAATAGAGCGTCACAGGCGTCGATGGCTGCGCAACAGCAGGATCAAACGGGGGGGGGGGGGGGGGGGGGCGAGACTGACTTTGGCTCGCCACGCGAAGCCCCTTACGTACACGCGTGGGCATCAGGAATAATCAGCGTAGAAAATTCGACACTCAAAACATTTGGACCTAGAATAAACAATAATGTTCTCGAATTCTTCAGAACATTAAACATTCTGGCTGCAGCGGCGGCGGGCAACAGTACACGGATTAATTCTGTTCCTGTATGCCCTTACAGTTATCAACGAGGTGCCCGGTATACCGTCTGCACACAGTCTGCGACGAAGGAACCGCTGCGTCGCTGCCACTCACGGCTGTGATTACTGTGACCGATATCATCGAGTTGAAGCCTGCGGCCCTACCCACGACACCGGAGCCAAGCAACATCTACGCCGAACGATCCCGTCTAAAGGCGCCACGAGCACGGACCGGGCCATTCTGGCAGCAGCGGCGGCGGGCAACAGTACACGGATTAATTCTGTTCCTGTATGCCCTTACAGGTTGGTTGTCGTTGCTAACTTTGCTTACGACATTATTTCGCTCTGTCACTGCTGCTGCCTGTGGCGTCGTGCCGGTTTTTAGGCAATTGTCACTTTTTTAAAATGGCTGAGCTGATATGTTTTAAATGTCAAGAAGAGATCTCCGATGAGGAATCGATTTCATGTAATGATTGCGGATATTCGTATCACCCCGGAAGTTGTTCGGGAATCTCTGAAGCGACACTGAGAACAAAAGGCGAGTCATATCGCAAAGCTTGGAAGTGCCCCACCTGCCGAGCTTCGAAACTGAAAGGCGGTGCGTCCAATAAGCAAACACCCGATGACGGCATATGGACAATGTTGGCGTCCATGAACTCAAAACTAGATAACCTACTAGATCTGAAGGAAACAGTTGGAAACATTGAAGCGTCGGTCAACATGATGTCGGCACAATACGATGAGATTCTGTAAACCGTCACGGAACATAAGAAAGAAATTAAAATTCTCAAATCTAGAGTTGAAGAGATCGAGAAGCGAAACGAAACGAGGGAACTCAGCCAGTTAAAATTGGAGCTCCATGACCTTGAATGGAGAAGTCGGAAGCTTAATTTGAAATTCCACGGTAATCCAATAACTAAAGACGAAGATCTAATGAGCAAAGTGAATGAGGTCGCGCCAGCGCTAGAAATACCCGAGCTGACCGGAACTGACATCACAGCAATCCACCGACTGCCGTCAAAGCCCGACAAGATTCCAGGTATTATTGTCAGGTTTGCCTCTCATACAACAAGGGACGCGTGGTTAGACCGTAAAAAAAGGCTAAGAGCAAGTGGAAAGAAAGTGTACATCAGCGAGAACCTGACAAAACAAAATCGAGAACTGCTTGTCAAGGCTAAGGACTGGGCAAAAGAAAAAGGTTTCTTGTATGTGTGGCACAAAAATGGTAAGATCTTTGTTAGGCGCAGAGATGGTGACAATGCCTTTGTGGTCAGGAGTGATGAAGATTTGCAAAACATTCCGTCGTAGTTGCATATTTGATGATGCTTAGATTATTTTTTCACAAATAAACTCAAAATGGCTTTTCCAATGGCAGAGAGTACTTCTTTTCAGCCACTACTTCCTGTTGAAGTAACGGCTCTCCTCGAGAAAAAATGTACTTCACATTTAAAGTGTTTTCATTTAAACGCGCAGTCCGCATTTAACAAAAAAACAGACCTTGAATTGCTTCTTGATCAGTTCGGTGCTCTTTCTGATATCGTAATGCTTACCGAGACCTGGTATAAAGATGACTCGGATATTTTTAGTTTACCATCCCATGATACGCATGTTTTAAATCGTACTTTAAAGCGAGGCGGAGGATTGGCCATCGTGACTAGAAAGGGTATTGAATGTGAACCACTAAGTGATTATTCTCTTATCACAAAAGATGTGGAAGCATTGTGCTTACGTAATATTCAAAATATTTTCGCGGTTTTTTATTGCCCACCGGACGGTAGTATGTCATCCTTTTTTGCATTTCTTGAGTCTTTTTTGATGTTCACAAATGAAAGTCAATATAACGTCATTTGTGGGGGTGGTTTTAATATTGATATGTCTTCTGACAGTGTTTCTAAAAGGGAAATGGAGAACGTAGTTAGCATGTATGGATGTGTCAACACGATAGTCGATCGTACAAGAGTTACCTTACAGTCTACAACCATTTTAGATTTGTTTATAACCAATTTTCATACAGATCGACTGAACAGTGGAGTTATAAGTTGTGACTTGAGTGACCATCTTCCCATTTTCTTGTGTGTTGAGCTTAATATATCTCGAAAGCTAACGAAATGCGAACCTGCGATTTTCCAAAGTATTGATAAAAATAGCCTCGATGCTTTCAGACGAGACATCGCAGCTGTAGATTGGAATACGGTGCTTACGCAAGAAACGGTTGATTATGCCTATAACTTATTTTTAGAACAATTTCTAAAGCTGTATAAACTTCACTTTACATATAAATCCGTACAAATATAAAAAAAGATTCGTAAACCGTGGGTAACGTCCACACTGATCAAAAAAATTCGTAAGAAAGATATACTATACAAACGGTTCGTTAAGACACGCAACCCAGATGCTCTTAAGGAATTTTAGTCTTATCGAAACGGCTTAACTAAGGAGCTAAGGAATGCCAAAGAATGTTATTATTCTTCCCTTTTCTCGTCGGCAAATGGTCGCACTGACGTAATATGGAAGCATCTTGGTTCGATAGTTAAGGGGTTTCCTGTACCAAACTTTATTGAAACATTGCAGTACAAAGGTGTAAGTTTAACTGGCCAGGATTTTGCAAATGTGCTTAATGAATATTTTGTAAATATATCTAGTATTGCCGACAGTAATGACTCGTGTAAATATATTTGTCAAAGAAACTGTAGATCTATATTTTTAGAGCCAATTGCTAGTTCAGAAATAACTAATGTGATTATGCACTTAAAAAATAGCGGCAGCTGCGACGCTGATGGAATGCAAATTCGCCCAATTAAGTATGTTGCCGACCTAATTGCTCCCGTGTTAACTTACATTTTTAATCTTTCTTTGGAGTCTTGTGTGTTTCCCAGAAGAATGCAAGTAGCGAAAGTGTCTGTATACTGTATAAAAAAGGTGATAAAAATGACTTAGGCAACTATAGACCTATTTCTATATTGCCCGTATTTTCGAAGGTTTTGGAAAAGCTACTCTATCACCGTTTAGTAGATTTCTCGAATAAATGTGACCTCATAACTTCCTCGCAATTAGGTTTCAGAAAAAAACTGTTCAACAGAGACAGCTTTACTTAATCAAAAATAATTTATTTTAGAAAATTTTGAAAGTAAAAAATTAGTTCTAGGAAAGTTCCTAGATTTCACAAAAGCCTTTGACTGTCTTAGTCACGAAGTATTATTCAAAAAGCTTGAACTTTATGGCATTCGTGGACATGCCCTACAGCTTTTAAAATCGTACTTACGACATCGTCAGCAATATGTTAACATAAACGGTCATTCTTCCACTGTAAGATCTATTACGTCAGGCGTTCCACAAGGAAGCATATTGGGACCATTTCTTTTTAATTTATACAGTAATGATATAGCCAACGTAAATACTAAGGCGAAATTTCTAATTTATGCTAATGACACAACCATTTTTTTTTTCTGGCGAAACCTGCGACGAATTAATTGATATGGCGAACTTTACTCTATTAAATATAAAAGGCTGGGGGGATAGCAACTCACTGAAAATTAATATTAATAAGACTAAAGCCGTCATATTTCGACCAAAAAATAAGTCTCCGGTTATATCGAAGGTTCTCCGCTTTGACTCGTCTCCCATCGAAATCGTTAGTTGTTTCAAAACACTTGGAGTGTTTTTTAGTGAGACAATGAGCTGGGATAATCATATAAACTATATTGTTCCAAAGCTTGCTCGGGTAGTTGGAATCGTAAATCGCTACCGATCTGTTTTACCAACGAACGTTAAATTGTTGCTCTATAAATCACTATTTTATTCCCATTTAACGTATTGTCTTCTAGTTTGGGGCACATCCACAATGACTAATATAGAAAAACTGTTTTTGCTGCAGAAAAAAATATTGAGAGGAATATGTAATGTGCCATATGACTTTCATTCTGCCGATTTATTTAAGACTTGTAAAATAATTAACATTTTTAAATTATATCAGTACAGACTCGCTACAAGTTTTAAAAGTGAAAAGAAAAGGGGATTGTGTTTTCTGGTAAGACTTGCGTCGTTAAGGGAAATTTGCCCACATTATTCCACCCGCAACGCAGAGAAATGGAGGATGGTCACTCAACGAACAAATTATGGCTATCAAATGTTAAATTTCACACTTCCACATTTACTAAATAGTTTTAGCATTGATGACATTGACTTTGATAGTTTAACCTTCCAAGACCTGCGCTTATATTTTTGTACGTGATCGTTCTATGTTTTGTACTTGGGTGAACCTTGGTTTGTAGAAATGTCAACCGGAGATGTGCAACGGTTTCACTATATACTTTGCCTTTTTTTTTCCGCCTTCTTGCTGCTGACGAATGAAAGGGGCCCGAGGACCAGTCAAGCTGCCTGCTGCAGCTTTTTTTCCTTTGGGCCCCCCATCATTTGATGGAAATAAAGTTATTATTATTATTAAAGTTATTATTATCACTGAATTTTTTTCTGGTTGCCGAAGACATCGCAAAGACAACGTCTGCTTTTGGCGTTTTCGCAAAAAAAAAGAGAAAAACTATATATTAATATATATATATATATATATTATTATTATTATTATTTGGAGCAGCTTGGAAGAGAATGCTAAAGCGCACGGAAGGACCGCTGCCAAAGACCGGCTTGCTCGAATGCGGCGTATCAGCTGAGACGGACTTAAAAAAGCACTGTCAAGGTTGGAGCGCGCGAGCGCGTAAGACGCGATTTAAGGTTGAGCGCTACCTTTGACAGCGCTTTCTTGAGACAGTCTCTGCTGAGACGCCGCTTCGAGCGAGTTACTCGACTTACATTACGAAGCATCCTAGAGATTCACCAACGACGTAGGTGCACCGCGAAGAAGTACTTTAGTTCTGAAATTCCACAGTTCATGCTCTATTCGTAGCGGTCGAGAATTACAAGGCAAAAAAACAACAAGCAGACGCTACGAATACGACACCCACCGCCTCAGCGCTCACTGCCTATACTCCGTAAACTTATGGCAAAAGAACGGCAAGCAGATGCTACAAATCCGACACTCACCGCCTCCGCGCTCACTGCGTACTCCGTAAATACAAGGCAAAAGACAAGCAGACGCTACAGATCCGAAACCCACCGCTTCCGCGCTCACTGCCTATTCCGTAAATACAAGGCAAAAGAAAGACAAGCAGACGCTACAAATCCGACACCCACCGCCTCCGCGCTCACTGCTTATTCCGTAAATACAAGGCAAAAGAAAGACAAGCAGACGCTACAAATCCGACACCCACCGCCTCCGCGCTCACTGCCTATTCCGTAAATACAAGGCAAAAGAAAGACAAGCAGACGCTACAAATCCGACACCCACCGCTTCCGCGCTCACTGCCTATTCCGTAAATACAAGGCAAAAGAAAGACAAGCAGACGCTACAAATCCGACACCCACCGCTTCCGCGCTCACTGCCTATTCCGTAAATACAAGGCAAAAGAAAGACAAGCAGACGCTACAAATCCGACACCCATCGCTTCCGCGCTCACTGCCTATTCCGTAAATACAAGGCAAAAGAAAGACAAGCAGGCGCTACAAATCCGACACCCACCGCCTCCGCGCTCAATGCCTATTCCGTAAATACAAGGCAAAAGAAAGACAAGCAGACGCTACAAATCCGACACCCACCGCCTCCGCGCTCACTGCCTATTCCGTAAATACAAGGCAAAAGAAAGACAAGCAGACGCTACAAATGCGACACCCACCGCCTCCGCGCTCACTGCCTATTCCGTAAATACAAGGCAAAAGAAAGTCAAGCAGACGCTACAAATCCGACACCCACCGCCTCCGCGCTCACTGCCTATTCCGTAAATACAAGGCAAAAGAAAGACAAGCAGACGCTACAAATCCGACACCCACCGCCTCCGCGCTCACTGCCTATTCCGTAAATACAAGGCAAAAGAAAGACAAGCAGACGCTACAAATGCGACACCCACCGCCTCCGCGCTCACTGCCTATTCCGTAAATACAAGGCAAAAGAAAGACAAGCAGACGCTACAAATCCGACACCCACCGCCTCCGCGCTCACTGCCTATTCCGTAAATACAAGGCAAAAGAAAGACAAGCAGACGCTACAAATGCGACACCCACCGCCTCCGCGCTCACTGCCTATTCCGTAAATACAAGGCAAAAGAAAGACAAGCAGACGCTACAAATCCGACACCCACCGCCTCCGCGCTCACTGCCTATTCCGTAAATACAAGGCAAAAGAAAGACAAGCAGACGCTACAAATGCGACACCCATCGCCTCCGCGCTCACTGCCTATTCCGTAAATACAAGGCAAAAGAAAGACAAGCAGACGCTACAAATCCGACACCCACCGCCTCCGCGCTCACTGCCTATTCCGTAAATACAAGGCAAAAGAAAGACAAGCAGACGCTACAAATGCGACACCCACCGCCTCCGCGCTCACTGCCTATTCCGTAAATACAAGGCAAAAGAAAGACAAGCAGACGCTACAAATCCGACACCCACCGCCTCCGCGCTCACTGCCTATTCCGTAAATACAAGGCAAAAGAAAGACAAGCAGACGCTACAAATGCGACACCCACCGCCTCCGCGCTCACTGCCTATTCCGTAAATACAAGGCAAAAGAAAGACAAGCAGACGCTACAAATCCGACAACCACCGCCTCCGCGCTCACTGCCTATTCCGTAAATACAAGGCAAAAGAAAGACAAGCAGACGCTACAAATCCGACACCCACCGCTTCCGCGCTCACTGCCTATTCCGTAAATACAAGGCAAAAGAAAGACAAGCAGACGCTACAAATCCGACACCCACCGCCTCCGTGCTCACTGCCTACTCTGTAAATTGAACATACTACAGCTCACCATAATAGCGCGTCTACTAGAACCTACCAGAACAAGTCACGTGGCGGGGCCGACTCGTCCCGAGATGCATACCGTTTCCGGAAAAAATCTGAGGAGAGTAGGGGGAGAGGCGGCTTCAGAAGAAGTTGCCTTGCGGCGGCTTGGATCGTGACGTCATGCCATCCCCCTGGTTAGAACATTATCAAGGTATACGCCAAGGTCTTTTATAATAGAAAGACGTTTGATAGGCATCCCCTCTAAAACATAATCGCAGTCTTTTATGGTGTGACGCCTTGAGAAAGATACGACTTTTGTTTTCAATGGATTCAGAGATAAGTTATTCGCTGTACACCAAATAGCAATCTGTGAAACATCATGCTGTAGAGCGTTGCAGTCGATAGAAGAGTGAATATTCATAAAAAGCTTGATGCCATCGGCAAACAACAAAATTTGAGCGTCGTCAACATATGACGGCAAGTCGTTGATGAATATCAAAAACAACAATGGGCCAAGGATGGAGCCCTGAGGGACAACAGATGTGGAAAAGAAGTGGTCGGAATGACTGTTATCTATACGAACTGTCTTCCGTCGAGATGATAAATAACTACGGAACCAGTTACATAGCTCTGGGCAACAACCATATGACGATAATTTGTGTAGCAGCAATTCATGGTTTACTTTATCGAAGGCTTTAGACATGTCAAAAAAGATACAATCAACCTGTCCTCTGTTTGTAACAACAGGGGCAGAGTAATTTAAAAAAAGAGCGAAGATTTGTTTCAACCGAACATCCCTTCAAAAAACCATGCTGACACTCTACAAAGTTATGAGATAAACCCACCTCTCTAATTTGCACTTTGCGTTTTTTATCTCCCCTTCGCCCCCCTTTCCCTCCTGGGTTTAGACGGCTGCTCGCTGAGAAAATTTTACTCGTTTGTTGCTAGATGAAAGATGTGGTTGTGTTGTCCCCGTTTTAATTGTTTTATTCTTTCTTGATCCATGACTTGAACCAACACGCTCTTCTCCTAAGCAAGCTTATGAACAACGCCCCAGTAAAGTGCCTTTGTCGGATTTCCAACCTGCAGACAAGGGACCTAAAGGTTACTTTGGGGCAACCTACGCAGTCTTACACGGTACGACTTTCAAGTACGAGGCCAGCCGCCACCACAAGCGAGTCGTTGGTAGCACCACCACATATTTGTGCTAATAATATTTAAGACTTTATACGATCTGGTTAAAGTTTCTTCACACTTCGTCAAATTTTTGTTCAGAAGTTCGAAATTCGTCAAACATCTGTATGTTTCACCTTGAACAATTTTTCCCCTTGAACTGGAAACCTCAAAGATTATTTTTCAGTTTCACTCCAGAATGCAAAATATTATAATGTGTCGGTGTGATTCCGGTTTGGACACAAATCAAAGTTTCTTTTCTGATGTTTGGTTTTCTTTTCCATTCAATGCCCTGGCGCCCAGCAGCTCAATACCCCACTAACTTTAATCCTTTTTTTTTCTTTTATGAAGAGTTTAGTGTTATCATTCCATGTGACTGCAGAAAACAGAGTGAGGGAAGCCCTGATCGAGCGACAGTCTCGAGATTACGAGTTACGAAGATTCTTATTAATGTAAAGACCTTCTTTGTCGTGTTTTTGTAAACTCCGGAAAAACATAAATACCTTGGTGCTTTACTATTCGAAATACGATAACATAAACAATGGCTTAAAAGAAACAATATTTATGTCATGTTCAATGTTATCGTCTTTTAAATTGTAGAATATAAACTCTTTATCACTGGCCCGTTAGGTGGTCTACAGGGTGAAACAAGGAGACGGCAGGCTCTTTAAATCGACCGGAAAATTCGGTTTCTTGACCTATCGCGCTACGACTTTGTGCAGCGTTGCCCACAGATGGTGCATTTTTTTTTGTAAAATTTGCAAAGAGCGAACCTACCTGATTAAAAAATAAATAAAGAAAAAGGCTTAGCTCCTATGGAAACTCAGCGACGCCACCGGTCTGCAAACAACACGGCGCCGTTTCGCACGGGACACAAGAGATGGCACAACGAACGCCGCCAACGAACGAGCATACGGCGCCGAGAGCCAGCGTCTTTAGCAGACAATCTTTTCGGCTCAAAAGCGACGCGCGTTCCGCAGGCGGCGACAGTCGCAGAACGAAAAACAGGCGCAGTAACAACGAGGAACTGCAGTTCCTTGTCCGCTAAATACGCCGGCTCTCGGCGCCATATGCTCGTTCGTTGGCGGCGTTCGTTGCGCCATCTCTTGTGTCCCGTGCGAAACGGTGCCGTGTTGTTTGAAGACCGGTGGCGTCGCTGAAATTCCATAGGAGCTAAGCCTTTTTCTTTCTTTACTTTTCTCTCAGGTAGGTTCGCTCTTTGCAAATGTTACAAAAAAAAAAAAAAATGCACCATCTGTGGGCAACGCTGCACAAAGTCGTAGCGCGATAGGTTAAGAAACCGAATTTTCCGGTCGATTTAAAGAGCCTGCCGTCTCCTTGTTTCACCCTGTGTGTGAAACATTTTGATGTAACCTTTGGGTACAAGCATCAAGTCTGATGTTAGCCATATAATGAGCACAGAAACAATCGTGGTGCACATTTCGCATGCCGATCAAAACCAAATACCCCAATAGCAGGCTGCCAGCCTTGGTATGATTAAACTTCAGAATTTGTTGCGGAGTCTCTAACGGGCAGAAAGAAATCGGTATAGCCCCGTTTGATTTCATGTTGCTGAAAGCAGATTTCGAGGCAGTGACACATTTTAATTCTAATTTCTTTGCATAAAAGATTGGTGCGTACACGACAACGCGCAAGGCTAGGAAGAAAGGTTGCAACCCTTACGCATGTGTGACTGCTAGCCGGCCACCGTGTACGCTCGAGCTAGTACATGGATCGTATTCAATTTTCCAGGATAGAAGAATATACATAATTAATTAGGTGGCATGTACGATGACACTAGTATCTCAGACCAAATTACTTGAAAACATGCTTATCCAGGTGTCAGTTTTGTTATCAGTGCCTAACCCACGTTTACAGGTCTCATATCTGTGTTTGCAGACATTGTATACATGCCTTGCACGGGGCGTCATATGGCACCGCACCAGCTGCCATTGCTGCACCGTACCTTGTGCAGCATACATTTCGCACCATTCAATTTGTTTCTACAGAAACAGGCGCATGGTGTGGAGCAATGGCGGCTGATGTAACGTCAATGCAAGCCATGTATAGACCTTTTCTGTGTACTCTCGTTCCCAGCCACCTAATAGGCGTATCCGGTATGGGCGACGAAAAAATAATCGAACGTTTCAACCTGCAAATAGTAAAAAAATAAAGGGGAGGCGAAACGAGATAGTGTGACGGTTACGCTTATATCCTAAATGCCTTCTATTGGCGTGGCAAAGGCAAAACAATGTTTTCGCCCATACTGGAAGTGACGTCAATTCAAGATGGCGGCGCACTTGCAGGAAAGGTCTATACCTGGGCGCATGTGTGGACTCAGAGAGAGGAGGAAAGGGAGAGGCACCATTTTTGGGGGCGCTCTCGTCCACTCAGTCGCTCAGACAGGATTGGTTTGGCTTGACTACCTCCGCTATTCTCACGGCTTGGCTTCATAATTGTTATGCCTCATCACTGTGCATCTGTAGGTTGTGCATATAGCAGCAAAAATGGTTCAAATGAAAAATTTTATAGGGTTTCAGGAGCCTTTTGCGGCTGGTGCACGAAAGCACCCAATGTAAAGCACCCCGCCCCTTTTGCCCTGCTTTCAAGAGCTCGTGTTTCAGACGCCTATGACTCAAATCCCCCTTGTCTGCTGGTCGGGTTCTCAACGTGAGGGCGGGACATTCTGCTTTTACCCAGAAGACGGCCGGCTGGCCGGGGTCACACTACCTATACATTATACGAAAGACAGTCTGCACACGCAAGTCACCGCAGTATCATGGTTCGAATGTTGCATGCTAAGTTTCTCCTTGAACCCATTGCCAGGCTGCATTCGAAGCATGGATTTCACGGTGACTTGCCCTCAAATATGTATGCAGTCTGTTTTTTGTATGATGTATAAGCAGTATGACCCTAGCTTAACGTAATCAAGCTATACCCGGTAATTAAGTAAAAAATAACTGGATCAAGCGCTATAGACCTTTTTATTTCAGCAGTTGGTGAACCGTTGGGTAGAGGGCGCTGGCGCATTCGCCGCCATGAGGTTGCTTCAAACTGGGTTGTTTCGGTTTCAACGCGCATGCGATTGTGTTGCTGTTTCATGCCATATTCGCTTAATTTTGTGATACAAATTTCTTGCTTGAGGCACACAGCGAATGGCACAATGGTACTGAGTCACTTGGATAACCACGATGTGGTTTCGAGCCTAAATTGCGAACAGTTTCACAAACCCCAGATGCGTCTGATTACGTCCAATCGTCAATTTCGGCCAGGTTCGGCGGTGAAACAACTGTTCTGGTACAAAGAAAGGATTACCGTCGCCCACGGCCGTAGCCGCGGGCATTAGCTGCTAACAAAATAAATAAATAAAGAGCAGGAGAGGCTCCGCCTCCAGGCTTTGACTGCGCGTGCACCTAGTGATATGGAAGGGCTTAACCTCAAGCCAGAGATTCGACTGCTCATTCATTATTAAAACAGACAAAAATGCATGAGTGCTTAGATCACGAAAAACAGGTGAAGTGACGAGTTTACGTTTTGAGTTTCGTAGACCAACTTTATGTGAATTTCGCAGATTGAAGAAGTCGCCTACAATGACGTAGATAATATAAAAATGTGTTTTTCTCTCGGCCTGTTTTATTTAAATAAATTAAGTTCTCGAGAAATATTGGAATAGACCAGTCTAGGCCGACTAGAAAATTTATTTAACTAAAGTACTCATTAACAAGATTTGGCAAGAATGATTTTTGAAATAGACTACTGTAAAGAATTAGTTTTCACGGGCTCACTATATCGCGATTTAGGTCAAAGCTGAAGTTAGAGAATAATTCGCGGGTTTTAATTTTTGCCACGCGGTGGGATCTCCATAGAGATTCCAAGTGTTTACATTTTACCGGGACCTATTTTTCTTTTATTGTAGGTGATTCGCCAAATTCGCGAAAAATAGGTCCTCGCAAAAATTAAGTCGTTTACAGTATTTGCTATAGGGAGATTTGATTACGACGTTCTTAAGGTATTAGATAAGTGACAGGGCCCTCAAATGAAGTCTGACATTTATCACCCGTAAAGTTTGCCAGATGAAATTAAAGGCCGCAAAAGAAGTGATCTCCGTTAAGTTGAGCTGAAGTCATGCACCAGGCACCACACCATGGACCTGAGCCAAAAGCTCTTCACTGGTTTGGACCGATGCACTTTGTAGATTACGACGTCACCAGCTACTAAAAGTGAATCGATATTCTCCGTTGACAACGCTACAGTCGTGCAATTTTCAGGCAGACGGATTTTTTTCGGCGTCACATATTGTGGACCCCAGGAACTCTCAAGCTGTCTGCGCCAGTTTCTTACGTGGGAAGCCAAAACCTTTGTGTGGTTATCTTAAAAAAAAAACGTTTAACATTTAAAATACTGCACACATGGGACTAATTAAGCAAAGTATACATTTTCTCGGAATTCATAAACAAACCGATCGAGTAAATGTTTATATAGCAAAAACGATTAAGAACGTCAAACATATGAAGGTGTGTTATTGTAAATAAACAAATGGCCTGATGTTGACGTACCATTATTTCTAGCGTCAGAAAAAAATGTTTAATTAAACTTTTGTTGCCTATGTTGTCCACGAGTTCACCTATATGATAAAAAGCCACTGTTTTCAATATGTTATAATGATGTGTGGTTATTTACAGTGAGTATTTTCTCACCTTCCTTGAGATCCTAAATCCGTGATCATGCATATGTTTATATTGTGCTTCCTATTGGCAATGTTCCGCCACTATTAGTAAGCAAACCTGAGCTATTATAAGTTATTGTCCTTTGAACCCTTGTGCTGTCTTAGAATCATATATGTGCTGAATGTGCGCGAGCGTTAACGTTGATTCATGTGCCCATATAGCCTCCTCACATGTAGCCGGCACACCGACGGTAAAAATAGTCTAAACGTGTCGCAAAATTAACTGCATAAATTGTGAACATAATAATGCAATGCAATTACATGGTATATATATATATATATATATATATATATATATATGAGTATCGGCCGACACTTTCTAGAGTGAAGTAAGAAACGAGGTGAATAGCGACGAAAAACCCGAATTCAACGCATCCGCCAAGACGCCGAGTAGCGCGGAGGGGAGAAGGGAACGACGAACTGAAGCAACCTAATGGCGGCCGCATCACGTGACTCCAAGATGGCAGCGCCCATTTGGCGGAGGGTGAAATGGTCTATACTCATTCACATCTTGCCACTTTAAAACTATGAAAAAAAAAAAAGAAACAGAAAATATCAGTTACTGACAAAACGTTTAAAGTGTGTGACAGAACACCGTAAAGGAATGCCTCGAAGATTAATTGTGAACTCTCCTGTTCGCAGGGCCAACTTTGTTGGAGGTTCGTAGATGTGCTGAATTCAGAGAAAGATTGTTTCTAACATATTGTCCTTTACTTTTTGACTGTGCAGGCGAGCGTTCGTGATATCAAGACCGCCTGGATTTCACCCGTCCAAGTTTGCTTACATGGCCCCGGGTATGGCGGTGCCTCATGCGCTCGCAAGGTATACAGTACAATGAAGTTACGGAACGCAAAAGCCTTGAATAACATTAACTTATGTGCTCAAGGAGAGTGAAATCAGCTGTTTGTCGTGGCCGGGGGGCGTTATAAATGGAGCTCACAAGCTCTGCACGAGGTGGATAGTTGGGTCGGGACTGGAACTGGTCACTATTACTTTCCTTACATAACACTGTGCCTTGAAAGCTGACCCCTTTTTCAGTTGCTTGCACGACGCGACACTGAAGTGACGATTAAGTGACCGAGTCGACGGTACAAACTGATGCTGCATTGGCGGTCTGTACATTTTTCAAGGTATAAAGACGAAAGAGGTCATCTGTATCGTAGATAGTGAATTTCATTAATCCTCCAGGGCATTGAACTGAAAAGAAAACCAAACATCAGAAAAAAACTTCAATTTGTGTACAAACCGAAGTCAGACCAAAGCATTATAATTTTTTTTCATTCTGGAAAAAACCTGAACTGGAAACTGAAAAATAATCTTTGAGGTGTCCAGTTGAAGGGGAAAAAATGGGTACGTGAAACATACAGAAGTTTGACGAGGTGTGAAGAAACTTTACCCAAATCGTATCAGGTCTTAAATATTAGTAACACAAAGATCTGGTGGTGCCACCAACGACTCGCTTTGGGGGTGGCGGCCGGCCTCGTACCTGAAAGTTTTTTCTCCTGCTTTCGCACAGAGCCTCTACCGTGTAAAACTGCGTAGGTTGCCCCAAAGTAACCTGCAGGTTTCTTGTCTTTAGGTTGGAAATTTGACAAAGGCACTCTTCTGGGGCATTGTTCATAACCCTAGCTGTTTTTTAATGCAAGTTGCCCGATCTCCTCATGTTAGTGGCTGGTTGGGGAAAGGCGCGCACTGAAAGCGACACAGACTCGTGAGAGGCAACACTGGATAGGCACTTGATCCATTATCGTCAGTATCCGCTTGCATTTTAAAGCAACTAATATCTCCGCTTGTTTTCTCGTTTTTCTGAGAAGGAAAGCGTGAAGAACCAGCTGTGCAAAGTCAAATCTGGGTGTTTTACAAGCCGAACCGACGACAAGCATCTGGAACACCTCAGCAGATGACTGAGGATTAATTTGGACCACCTGGGGATCAGACGTGCAACAAAAAGCTTGATTACATGACCTTTTCCGCAATAAGCCTTTGTCAATTTGCGGGCACTTGGGCCGGGATTAGAACCCGCCACCTGGGGTCTGTAGGCCGGTGCCTTGCCTTGGAGCCACTGAGGTGCCAAAGAAACCGGCAGTGTAGTGAGCCTGATGCACGACCGGTCATTACCTGATCAGCTGTATCTTGGGGGGTCAGGGGATCTGCGAGCTTGTCTGGTTGCATGCTTCTTGACCTTGAGCTCTGTCGGGTGCTGTACCTGCGTGCAGTGTTTTCTCTGCCCCACGAGCCATCCCACTGGAAATAAACGCCCAGAGCAACTACAAACTTTCGTGAAGCAAGATGTCTTGCCTTGGCGACTTGCATCAACTTGTATATATTTCGTTGTCTCATGCCAGCATCTCATTTAGGGGTATTCAATTGCATTGCTTCCAGTTTGCAAAGAGGTAGCAATTCCTGATGCACACTAGGCTGCCTCAAGGCTTGTCGCTGAACCATCCAATTCAAGGCTTGTTTAATAAATCATGATAAATAACGAGAAGTAGTTATCATGAGAACCTGATACCGAGAAGAAAGTAGTGTTTATGGCACAAAATAAAATGTGCAGCGTTTTTAGTGAACTTTGTAGCACTTTCACGTTTTTTCCACATGAGCCATTAAAATCTTTATTTCATATTGTGGTATTTGGTCTCGTTCCTTGAAATTCAAAAATTTTTATTCAAATTCTTCGGACATGAATGTCAAAGATATTCAAAATTTTCAAACTTTTCATACTCAATCTGTAAAGAGTGTTGGAATCTTCAAACCTGAACTTTCAGAAACTTGACATCTTCAAACTTTTCATATTCAAAACACAGCAGGGTTTGAAATTTGCGAACTTTTCAAGTTCAAACCTTAACTCCTGCAATCTCAGCAGGTTTGCGACATCACTAGTTATGATTTTATCTAGTCAGCTAGTTGGGCTGAATGGATCTAGTTGCGACAGTAGTTTTTCCGTCTGCTCCTAAGGTTCCAACATCTGAAAATAGCTAATGACACAGCACCGTCTGAAACCACCACGCTGCAGTGACGTTATTGAGTAGCAATCGTCGCTCAGAATAAAGCAGTGGGGAATATGTTTGGCCATGGACAGCAAATTCCCATAGCTGGACATTGTACATACGCTCAGATGTCATCATAAAGTATATATCTGTCGTACTATCTACATCTGGCCCGCAATGCACTCATTGTTATACATTCCTAAATGACGCGTTTCGTGCACATTCACCCCTGTGAGAGGTTCATTCTCCCGTCTTAGACAACTGAAGGAAGTTCTGTGCCTTACTCACTTTGTGCTGCTGGGTAGCCTTTGACAAAGAAATGTTCTAGCATTGCTAGGTGTATAGCTCTTTATTATAGACATTCAGGAGAGAAACCAGAATTTAACTTGCCTCACTTAGACATGGTACAGGCTGTAACATGGGTTCGCTTTACAGAATTGTTTTGTTCTAAAAAGTAACCTCAGATTATGCCTGTAGTCCCCTTGTCACTGCCAACCTAAAAACATGGTCTGCCTTTGCAATGCAAAACTATAGAGACAACATAGGTAGATTGTTCCATTTTGTCTGAACTTGCAAGTATTCACACATTACGTCTTGGTCAACACAGGGCTAAGGAAGAGAGTTAAGGTACACAGCCCTGTAAAGGGAATGTTGCATTGCTTTCCTTTTTTTTAGACTCCTTGTGTAGAATTGTGTGGCATGTGGCCTAGCTTGTCTGACTATTCAATTTTCTGGCTAATATATTTATACTCTAGTCATACCAGCTTCCATGGCGATGGGGTACTCGCCGACGGGAATATGCACACCTGAAAGAGACCTGGCTCGACGAGCATCAGAGCTACACATTGCTGCCACAGTACAACTTGATACAATGGTTAACGGCTTATTCAAGTGACCAAGTGGTGACAAGAGAATCTCGTGGCCACCTTCAGCAGGTATGTTTGCCAACAAGGTGGCAGATTTCACTCTTTGTTCAATTCCTATGGTGCTGTCACTGCCATTCAATGAAATGGAATGAGGAAAGAGGTACTGTAAAAGCCTTGAATCAATGTTTTTCAGCACTCAATTTTGATGAACCTAAATACTGGGGACATCAAGCGTCGCACAAAAATTCCGAGCAATATTTTTTGCAAAACCATGCTGCTAGTTGCGAATTAGTTTTCTCAACATAATGTGCAGGTTATTGCAGAACCGCCATGCACTTTAACAGCTATTAAACACAAGCATGACGTTGTATTGCTTTGTCATTTAATGGCATCGCATATCGCCATCCCACACCTTCGTTTCGGGTGCTGCGTGTGTGTCGTCATGGATAAAGGTTTTGTGGCTATTTAGTTCCATTTTAGCTCATGAGGGAATTAAATGTATCTCATTTCGTTCCAGCGGGACCACTGTGAATCCTGTCGGAGAAAAATGAGATGTCTGTCTCCTTCCTGGGTTATGGCAGAGCTCAATCGCCACAAACCCAGACGACACGGGTTCTGACCTGGCCTATGTACAGTCGCACAACTGGTATACTCCGCTCACCCCTAAGCTGATGGTGCATTGGAAGCTACGTGCTTGCTGGACCAGTTGTGCTCCCATCATTTGCCATCTGATCACATTCCCCCGCCTACATCCATGCGCCAGGAGCAGGGTCCGGTGATGAGAGGAAGGCGGTCGATAGGTCCAGTGAATGTGTAGCTCCCACCGCTCTGTCAGCTTGGTGGTGAACAGAGCATAGGAAACAGCTCATTGCATTAGCACTAAATGACAGAGAGCAGGTTTATATGATATGTCGGCTTCTATGAGGCCTCTTATTGAGTGCCACATTGGAGACCTGTGGCCAGAATCAAAACATTTGGGATGGAACCAGCAATAACTAACTGGATTGATTCCCACCTAACAAATTGAAGCCAAAGTGTGGAAAGCAATGGTAATGTTGCAAACCCTCTGCCAGCATATTCAGCTGTAGCTCACAGTTCTGTATTGGGGTCAGTCCGGACATATAAAAATGACATACTACACAGCATGTGGGGGTCAGGAATGACGTCCGTCGATGCAAATGAACAAACTGATCTTTATAACCACACAAAAACTAAAAAGAACATAAAAAGGGACTCCGCTGAGACTGCCCTGCTACATCGTCGAACGCTGACGGGCTCGTGCTGTTCTGTTCGAACCCGGAGCTCGGTGCCGTCAAGCTGCTCGTGCCGCGCGCTTGATACGTCATTAGCTGCTGACGTTGCGTGAGTCACCGCTCTTAGTCTCGCGCTTTGGCGCCACCGCTCTAGGTCTCGCGCTTTGGCGCTACAAGCATACCCCCAGAAATACAGGTCAGGCTCTGGAGATGATTGTAATATTTACTCACTGATGAGCACCTTGGATAAGCAAGCATCATTAAATAGGTATGCTAACCACATAAAGAAATTGTGTCTAATATTTTCAAGGTGTCAAAGTCTATCATATAGACTATGACAGATAGATTGCAGCAAAGTTTACTGCAAAATAAATATCACATCAGCATTCACCAAGTTCCCTTTCCTTTCACATATATATATATATGTATATATATTTTTGTAATTCATGCTTTGTTCATCTTTTCAGCCTGGAATAGTGCTTTACCTTTAAAGCGAGAGTGAACAGAAATTTCGAGCTCACAAACCGAGGCTGGATGGATAGGCGGGACGCTGCAAAACCCCAAAACAACACTCATACAGCGATATCTCTATCGGATCACTGTATTTTTGGAAAAGAAGTGAACACGGTTGACGACACAAGTCTCGTCACGATTCCCATTCCCTCTCCTTGCTACATCCCTTCAGACTAGTGAACCTAAGCAAGGAGGAGAGAAGCGAGGCCGCTTCCCCTCATTCTGAAATTCTGCCGGAGGACAATGACGTCAAAGACCTCGCTTGATCGCACCCTTTTTTTTTCCAAAAGTGCGGCCATCCGTTTGAGATACTGATGTATGAGACATGTTTTGGAGTTCGCAGCATCTTGTTCAACTCTCATGCATCCTTATTTTGCGAAATCTAAATTTCGGTTTAATATTCCTTTAATGGGGCACTAAAACGTGTTTTGAGAGTCTCGTTCTATGGTCATACCTCAATCTACAAGCTCTAATCATCATAAACAACCAGAAATTACATTCATCCGTGGCCGATTCGTATCTTAAGGAAGTGATGGTTCCAGACACTTACCATCGTCGCGGAATGACAGATGGCGCTACCGAACCTTGCTGAATATGGTCGAACAACGGACAGCGCATGGCAGCCACTCGCGAGTGATGGGTTCTCGCGTGGACGAGCACGACTGGTCGGCAGCTCGTCCACGGTGGACCCAATCGCTCACGAGTGGCCGACAGATGCCGTCCGTTGTTTGACCGTATTCACCAAGGTTCGGTAGCGCCATCTGTGATTCTGCGCTGACGCTAAGTGTTGAGAATTTTGATCAATTTGTTAGTATGCAAATCGAACGTAATGTAATTTTTTTTTTTTTAGGATGGTTAGTGCTCGTAGATTGAGTTATAACAATAAAACGAGGATCTCAAGAAGCACTTTAGTGCCCCTTTAAGACAAGGCTGCGCTGCGGTTAAGCGACATATGCAGAATTGCAATGCCTCCTCCACGGGTGTAGCTTCTCGGCAGTGCACCAGTGCATGGTGTGAGAAGCGCACTGAACGGAGATAATTAGACTGCCTGAACATCCCACTTACAATGAGAGATATCACGAAACATCCAAGTACTGAGTCATGTTAGGTGTGTAAATCAAATCAAATCACACGTTATTCTAAGCGATAACCGGAAGTTCTAAACGATTCGCACAATGTTACAGGAACAATCTGGCAGTACTGCGACGCCTGAACTATTAGTTTCTGTAGTTTTAAACCGAAACTCCCTTATGGTGCAATGTAGGCATAAATTCATCACATTTTGGTGAAATGTAGCAGGGTGAGCACTTTGGCGGAGCACACACATCAATGCTTTTCGCCTTGGAAGGCATTCTTGCTCATTCCGATCCGAATTTCCCATCTTCAACTTTCTTCCTAAGGCTACCTTAGCAGTACTTCAAGGGATAACTTGCTGGTTGGGAAGTAACTTTATGGCTAACTTAAAAAAAACCCTGAAAAATTTTTTTTTAAACAGTCTAGTGGGACACATCTGCTAAAAAAAGTTTACGAAACAAAAAAAGTTTTTTTTAGAGCAATAATGATTGCGAGAGATTTAATTGAAATTGTGCGCGAAGTCCATGACGTCACGGGTCATTCCAAAATGACCATCTTTGTCGTGAAGGCGAAGGCGATCGACCGCTGCCACGCGCCTGAAATGCCGAGAGAGAAAACGAGTGTTAAGGGACATGACTGCCAACTAAATCGCGTCTTGCACCGTCAATATAGCTCTAAAATAATTTTTCCTGGCGTTAATTTTTTTTGACACGCGTGTCCCAACATTAGTTGGTGAGAGGTCAAGAACGAAGTGGAATCTCCTCCCACCCCTTTACACTTCAGCGGGGCAAACGGTGGAGAGAAGGTCGCCTCCTCTCCAGAGTTCGCACTTCTAAAATGGAAAGAGGTGGGACGAGCTTACACTTCGTTCTTGACATGTCACTGACTATAGATTGTTTAAAAAAACATTTTTTTTCAGGGGCCCTTTAAAAGGGCGAGTCTTCCACTCCCACTTAATTGACTACAGCATGTTTCATACCTTCATGTTTGAATTTCCTTTTCTGCACATTGGTTTAAGAGTGGCTTGGATTGACTGATTGGTCTTTCTTTCCCCTAATCAGGCAGGCAGACTACTGCACTTCAAGCATCTGCAATGCTACACAGTAGAGGGAACGTGCCAAAGGCCTGGTCGATGGGCAGGATCAAGCTGCACCATCCGGTTCTTCACAATCGACCTCTGGGAAGCAAGTGTCTGCATGATCAAGTGTGGTTTCTTGGCAGATGATTGCCTGCAACACTGGTATTCATCAACATATGTTGTGAATGTCTCGAGAAATATTTCTTGGATGAAAGACCTTGAACCGCACCTGGACCTCCGACGTAGCTTGTGCATGCTCTTTTCATTACCTTCTGAAGACAGTGCCTAAAAGAACTGCTGGAGAATGGCGGTTGAGATGAAGGCATTACAAGATGGATCATAGGAGCTGCCATGTACTGGTGCATATTGTCTTGAACCCGGTGCGGCTCGTTCTAGAAGTTTAAGCAAAGAGACCAAGCAGAGGGGGGAAAATGGTGCTTTGGTCGCAATGGGGGGGGGGGGGGGGGGGGTCCCAACTTGAATCTCCCTCCTTGAATCTCCCTCGACTGACTTGCTAGTGATTTGCAGCTGAACAGGCATCTGCGGTGCCCACCTTCCAATGGTGTAACACTGCCAGGATTGAGACCAGGGGTTCATCCATGATTGTCAATCTGGGAAGGTGTTGGTAATTCTGGGAAAGGCCTCCCGAGGGATAGATTTGCATACTTTGAGTAGAAAATTCTTATAGCGTCGTCCCACTAGAGCGGGGGTGGCCAAGCTGCGGCTTGCGACGTCGCGTGTTAAAGTGCAGTTCGCGGTCCCCCCCTCCTCCCCTTCCCCCTCGCCTGCCTCCCTCCCAATCACACGAGCACTTCCCCAGAAAAAGAAATGGAACGCGTTTTAAGTCGAAAGACAGGTTGCAGTTTGGTAGTCTTGTGCTGCTGCTACCTTACGACCAGATGAACTGCTTTTCACTTGGATAAATTGAAAGTAGTTCGAGTTTCGTTTATTGCTCTAGACAAAAGTCCCCCCCCCCCCCCCCCGCGGCTCTTGAAAGTTGTGTAGTTTTGTTTGTGGCTATTAGGCCGGGTCAGCCTGGCCACCCCTGCGCTAAGAAACACCGATTTTTGTCCAGCAACACCACAAAGTTTTGTGTTGCTGATGCTGTTTTGCCGGACACCACAACGTTTTGTGGTGTCCGGCAACACCACAAAGTTTTGTGTTGCTGATGCTGTTCCACTGCAATGACCAACACCCGTGACAAACGCCAACAAACCATCAACGACGGACGAGTTCTTGTCTGTCGTTGAAATTGAAATGCAGCAAGCAGTCTACCGAGGAACATCACTTGGGGACAAACTTAATTTTCTCGCCCGCTTGTGCCTTCTGTTGCTGTCTTCCTCACCCTCCTCCTACCCTTCCTCCCATTCCTCCCGTGACTCAGTCCTTGGCGGCCACTGATCGTTCCCGCTCCCGCAGTTCCGATTCCTGGATTGCTCGTAGTAGTCGCGGGCGCGGCTTGCTTGCTAGATGTCGTGTTGCTAAAGGGAATTCGCTGTGGCTGGTTTTGCTCACGAAAACTCGGTGCGCGAGTTGGTGCTTCAAGGCGCCGAAGTCTACGCCCCTGCATCAGGAAGGATACACCCATGTGCGAGGACTGACCAAAGTAAGACCGCTCACCACGAAGTAGGACACGACGTTCCGCCAGTTCGGCTGCAAGCCATTCCGGCAAATTGAGAGACTTGTCATCCATTATATGATTGCCCCCGTAAAACGCCTGCCATTCGGATATGAAATTAAAAACGTCCTCAAATCGACATGAAATTCCGTGGCGCTCCCCTGGAATGCTTTGAACGGCCCAAAAAAAGGGACGATTCAGGAATTCTAGTTCGGAAAATGTTGGGTGTCGATTGTCACGACTGTTTTCGGAAAGTCGCCAACGGCAAATGAAGACAAGCGGAAGCTTTAAACAAGGAATAAAGTGATCGTCTCTATTTGAACCGTGTTTGTCGGCGCGTTTGACACCCAAAGAGCAAAACAAGAAAACCGCGTCACCATACTCTGTTTGTCTCTGTATTTTGAAGTGTTTTGTTGACAACTCCAGTCCCACTAGGAAACAAGTTTCCTTGTCCCCGTGTTCTGCGTCGTGTCCGCCAGGCGGGTAAGCAGACTCCAACAAACAGGCTGTTTGTCAGTGTCATATGTCGCTCATTGTCGTTTGTTGCTGTTGCTCTAGTAGGACGCGGCTATTAGGGACTCGGCCTGGGGCATGTTAGGGGTGTGTACGTATAAGTTGCTGGTCGTAAGAACCAGCAGCATTGCATTCGTTGTGCTCAGTGTCCCGGATCTTGTCTGGATCTGCCTGTAATTTATGGAGCCTTTAGAACTTCAGCATTACACAGTGATAACATCAGCAGCTGGAAATTGATGGGACCGAAATAAAGATGACGAAACTAGCCTGTAGCTGGAGTCTATCACTAGCATGGAGAAGCTATCAAGAGCATGGACTTAAGATTCACACAAGAATGCCCCGTGGGTAACAGGAGTTGATGCACAAGTAATTCTGAAGATGGCTTTAATGCTTCCGTTCTAATTACCATGGGCCTCCACAGGCTGAAAGAGCAGGTGACATTTCAGGTAACTGAACAGGTCACACCTATTTATCAAGTGCAGAGAAGGGAACAGTGAACAAAAAGGCACCAGGACAAGGTCCCTATATTTTGAAACCAAGTTCCGCATCGGTTTTTATATCGTACTTCATTCTCTGTTCCTTGGGGTTAAAAAGACATATTAGAGCAGTCCTAGCTCACCTCCAGTGCTGATCAAAGTAACACGACGTGAAGTAATGATAGGCGTAAGAAACAAACAGCCTGAAACCAATTCGCGTCTTTTTAATTTCACAAAACTTGATAAACGCAAAATAGCAGATAATCAAAGCAGTCTGTGCAATAAAACGTAAAAATACGGCAGAAAAAGTAAACACTTGCTTGGCGTAAAACCGCGGAAGTAAATCCGTTCATGGCAATCTTGTTCAGCGACAAACAAGTGTTCATTCAAGTGGATATAAAATCTGCATAGCGTTTCAGAGCAAGAAAAACAGCGTATTAATTGAGCAGTACGATTGACAGCATTGCGGGTGCTACGCGGGCGCGTAGGAAGGCAACAAGGCTTACTTTGACAGGGGCCACACGGAAGACGTAGACACCAGCCACACACGCTGTGCAGAGATATCGTTCTCGCTTCTTGAATTACGGTTGAAAATCACTACGCATTAGCACTGCAAGCACTCCACGTGTACACGGTTTCAATTACGGAACAGAGCAGCGAGGCCTTCTTCAATTGAGCTTGGGTAGAGAATCGCCGAGGTTGCAGCAGTCGTACTGTGGACATCGGCATGCTCCGTAACTTCTGCTACCGACTTTTATGCTCGTGATATGCGGAATAACTCGATGGATATGCACTGGCCGACGAAACAACGCGTACTCCACACAACAACGCGTCCACTCACCACGGCACCAAAGTATCCGCCGGAGTGTAGCAGGCGTTCCTGCCGGCCACCGGCGCCGCACGTGCGTCGCCGTCAAAATTTTGTGCGGCGGTAATCTGGCCAATCAGAGCACGCCGCTCCGCAGCAGATCTGGAAGGGCCAGGTTTTGGAAATAATAATAATAATAATACTAATAATACTTTATTCGCATTGATTGGATAGGGTATCCCAGGCATGCTGGGGGTGCAAAAAGGCATAGCTGCCCATGCCGGGGAGGCTTGCAACCCAACCTGGGGACCCAGGAACTGCGCACACATGCGCAAGGTTATAGAGTTCAAGTTGAAGGCTGGTGCAGGCGCTGGGCAGCCTTTACCAGGGACAAGATATTGTCGTATTCAGGGGGAAAAAGTCGTGTGAGGTCCGGCGGTAACTGTTGCCACAAAGCACGTGGTAGCCATGAAGACTTGTGACGCTCAGTCCGCGTATGCAGCGGCTGCAGGCGGCCAGTGCGGTGACAGAGGCGCATCAATAAGCAGCTGGTGGCCAGGGCTGAGAAGTCTGCAAAGGAGGCGCACGGAAGAGCCATGCATCCTGGAGGCAAGCGGTTGCCAGGACGCATGGTGAAGAAGAACAGCAGTCCTAATCTGACGATAGGGCAGGCGGTGGGCTCTAGGAGTGCTGCGGCTATAAAATGTGTATGCCGCACGTCGCTGGACACTGGCGAGGCACGACTGTAGGTGTACCGAATGGGGAACCAGATTTCCGAACAGTACTCGAGTATGGGGAGAACGAGGGCTGTGTAGAGGCCATGGAATGCGTTTGGAGGCATGTTGAGCGAAATGTGGGTAATGAAGCCCAGCATATGGCGAGACTTGGCGAGAGTGCGTTGGACGTGAGGAGAGGATGACAGGCGCCCATCAAACTCTACATCCAGGATGACACTTGAGGAGACCCTGCGGATCTCCACTTGGCCAACAGTGAGCCGAGGAGGAGGTTGTCGAGGGCGACACAACCCAGTTACAGTCATAGTCGTTGATTTTTGAGTGTTGATGGGCAGCTGGTGCTGCTGCGTCCACTGGTAGCACTGGTCGAGATCAGACTGGAGGGATGCATAGTCGGAAGGATTGCGGATTGGCTGCAAGAGTGAGATGTCATCTGCGTAGAGTATGGGGGTGCAGTGTAAAGAATCAGTGATGCTGTCTATAAACATGGTGAAGAGTGTGAGCCCAAGCACACTCCCCTGGGGTACACCAGCACGGACAACACTGGAAGCAGATTTGGCGTCACGGTAGACAACACGCTGCATTCTGTTATCCAGGAAAGATGCTAACCAGGCGAGCACAGTGCCTGATATTTGCGGCTCCAGCGACCTATAGGGGGCGCCACCACCAAACAAATATGGCGGCTGGGTCCAGGTCACGTCGGCTCGGCCGAGCCGCCTGAACGGGTGGCGCATTCAATTTAACAGATTTTCTTTTGTTGAATGCCCTGTTTTATGGGTATTTGAACAGAGACAGTTAAGTGTAGCCGGTGCACATAAACTTGCCGAGCATAGTTTTGTTTTGCCGGTGTTTTTTGTTCTTTTCATGTCAAACTTTCGTTTCGGAGACTTCGTTCAAAACCGAAACTATGGGCTCCGGAGAAATGGTAATAGATTCTAATTAGCTTTGATCATCTAAGGAAAGCGGCGAGGGCTACAAAATTGTTCCACTGGGAGTAATTTTTAGCTAACTCGCATGCCTCGACCATGCGACTTATCTATCCGCGAAACTGAGCTTTTGTGCGTGTCCGCGTTTCAAGAAACAGCTCCAGTCGTGTGCTCGGTCAAGAACACGGGCTGCAGGAAAATTACGAAAATTAAGCAAGCGCTTCTTGAGTCAAGGAGCATGTTAACCTGTTGGCGCTTCACTAAGCAGCTGATACTCGTATTTCAATTCAGGTTTTAGTAGCAATCGAGAAGTCATTTCGACGAATATGCGGATTATGTATTATATTACGTACTATGTCCCATTAAAGCGATATTAGTATATTCTTCGGGTTGAAATATGAACTTAGTTGACTAACTATTAGGTGAACTGCTGAATAAATGTATATTTGACAGACAGAGAGATACTACTAAAACTTGGCCAAATGGTTCTAGCCGGTAGAACGGAGACGAATGCGGACAAACTGAGGAGAGTCTTCATCGGAGATTCACTCAGACCTCTCTGCATTGAACTTTACTTCGAATCCTGAATGGATAAAATGAGTATTTTTTGTGGCCGGTCAACCTGAGCAATATAGACGTATATTGCTGCTGGCTTGGACAGGGGTTATAATATAAATATTGGAGGCGCGATATATCCTAATGACGTGACAGCTTCTAACTTTGCGAGACGCGTCCCCCACCTTTTGAAAGCAGATAATTTTCCTGATTAATCATATACAGCGAACAGGTTTTCTTAATCAAGTAATTGCAAAATTAGCCCAACTCCTTCAATGTGGTCTTTTTCGGCGAAAAGCAGCCAAGATAAATAGCCAACGCACCGGCCGGTGTTAGTGGCTCAAATTAACTTGAAGCTAATCGAGCACAACCAAACTCGAGGAAAGCAGCTATCGAACCTTCCCATCCGCTTGACTGTAACATTGGTGTTCCCTCCAGTGAAACACTTCGTCTGTCGACCTCAGTCCACTGTTCTACATCCTTATAAAGAAACCACTTGTCAGTTACCAAGCAGTCGTCACTTTGAATGTGATTAGAGACAGACAAGAAATCAAAACGTTTTTCCGTGATTCCTCCCCATCCAAAAAATTGAAAGCACGCGACCGTGTGTTGTGGAGTAAACGGGCTTTCAAACACGTGATGGAAAGAAACAATCTACTGAGGCTTCACCATACTAAGGAACACTCAGGCAAACTTAAGAAATTTTCGGACCTTCGTCAAATTACATTGCTCGCCCCAGCGCCGACAGCATGTGTTCGCGAAAGCCATCAGAGACGCGGCGGGGCGCGGAACGACCTGGACCGACTGGTTCCCGGTTTTCCCGCTTGGCGGCGTCCGTTTTGCTGGAGTCGCGAATACCCTTGGCGTTAACGCCACCCGGATAGCGCTCCTTAATCCGCCACAAGACCTTGAACTATGCAGACAAGGCTGGCGGCGCGCATGCGCAGCTGCGGCGTTTTCTTCGGGGATACCGTAGAGGAGGAGGAAAACGATCTACTACAATTCCCTAATAATGAGCGCAGTATCTACGTTAGCAAGAGGTGCTACAGTGAAAATACGATGTGCGACACTGTTAGCGCGAACATGACATAGCTTTTTCAATTTGAAAGGCTATCGGCGCGCACCAACTGTTACTGTTTTAGTTCGCCAAGTGACTGCTTATAGTTTCGTAAACCTCAGACGGAATTCAAGAAGAGTGGTAGTTTGGGCGAGTTTGTCCTCGTCTTTGTTGCGCACAAGATTGTATAAGGTCTCAGACGGAACTATGGCGCGAGAATATCTGTCTTCGCGATTTAAAAACGCAATACAGTCATGTCTCACTAACACGATCGTTTCGGTCACGCCGCTATATAGGTTATATTTCCGGGGACCTGATATGTGTCCCCATACAATTCTAACTCGTCACGTTAAATACAGAAACCCGAGGTACGTACTATGGACAGCTAGCTTGGGAGCGAAATGAATAAATACATGTTTTTTTTTATCTTTTTATTGTGGTCTCTGTAAAGACAAACGCAAAAAAAGGGGGGGGGGAATATATTAGTGAGGCGAAAAAAGAATGACTGGGTAGAAAGTTGGGCGAGTTGGTGATTCATAATGATCAAAAAGTGCGACAGCACAACGGAAACAGAGGGAGACACAGCACTGCGTCTGTGTCTTCTTCTGTGTCCTGTAACGAACGACCTTCGCGGCCGGACCTGGACGCGGATCGCCACCCCTTTTCCAACATTCCCGAGGACGCGCCTTTCACTGACAATCTCAAGCCGAGATTATTTTCCCCGCTGCCCTGGTACGTTCGACAAAAGAGCAAGACAAGCCGTCGTCGATACCGGCTCAGGTTGGGTGCTGAAACGGAAATGCGTTCTCTTTGAGGCGTCCAAGCAGGAACCAACGGCCACGGTGATCCCTGCTAAGCCGAAAGAAGGAGATAAGCCGCGAACGGGAACTGCCCGGATATCGGCGTCCAAGGTCTTCTCCGTCCCTACTAGGGAGGGGGACGGTATCCTCCGGGCGTTCGTGCTCTCTTAAAGACCAACCAACGAAACCATTTTCCGCAAGGTAGGAAAAAGGCCCTCGCGCCCTCCTCTTTTCACCCTCTCCCAAAAATCACGTGACGGCAGGGGCTCGTTTTGTGTCGGCTTTTTCTGTAGGGATAATCCTCAAAAACCGCGAAATGAGCGGCTGGCTGCGAGCGCCACAACGACCTTGAGACGTTCAGGTGTCTTCCCTCGTTGACGCGGGCACGCTCAATCCGCGAGATTGAGGAAGCCAGCGCGAAAAACGCTTTTTCCCATGAGCTGCAGGTCCGAGGCCGCTCGGTCGATGGAGATCGAGGGGTCTTGGTATGCTGGGTTCGTTCCAGCAGCCGCTTTCTGGCATCGCGCGGCTGCTGGAACCATTCTCGTGTCTGCACAAGGATTGGCTTGCCCAATAAAGGGTTCAGGTCGTTGATAACACATTTATTTTTGAAACTTATAAATCAGGTGGCTTTCGCTAATATCTTCATTACTGCTTGAAACACATCTCCTCTCATAGGTTGTTCATCCCATTTTGGACTCTTTTGCGTATTTATTCGTCCTTACCTCTGCTTGATGACTGTTTTATAACTTGATAAAGACCTTTAAATATTGACGCGGGCTTGCGCGATCAACGCTGTCCCGGATTTACCCGAAATTGGAAAGATTGGCGTCAGGAGGAGTTGAAGAAGCAAACCGAAATCTTGCTTCTAATGAAGACGTCGCAATCGTAAGATAGGTTTTTGCTTCACTTGCCTCCACAACGCCCCAACGTTTGCACTATCGCAACTTCTCAGTAACATAGCTGCATACCACATTTTCCTCATAGTTACTATAGATGTGGCCCCATAGGCTTTCCCGTTATGAGCGAGTCGACTTTTCAACGACCGGCGACTCTCCTGAATGAGAATAAATATTATCACCTTCCCACAACATCCATCCCTTTCTCCCCCCTCCCTTTCCCGAGTTGGGGAATATCATGCCACTCCAGAAAGTAGCCTGCAGACTGCACTTTTCGGCTACTCATTCTCAACACATTCGAACGTGGAAGTAAACACATCGCATGAACGACGCCCAGTTAATTTGCAACCAAAATAATGTGGCTCTATACTGTTGGGACCCAATCAATTTCATCATCAATCATTATTTCTTACGATTTCATGGTGAAAGTGTGTTCGTCGTGATGCCACAAAAGTGATCGATGTATTTAATTTGCTGAAATACTCGCTCCTGTGGCGCTCTAGTGCGTAAGGTCAAAACACCCGAGGCAGTGCGTAATACTTTTCAACTGTCGTTGACGATAAAACATTTGTGGGAAGTGCGTAAAATTGTTTACGCACTTCCCAAAAAATTGTTAAAAATCAGCTTGCGAAAACAGTTGCTTCTCCCCCTCCTCTCTCTCTCTTTTTTTTTTTCGCGCCACTACAAAAAATAGCGGCCGAGCAACGAAATTCTATCAAAACCTCGCTTCTTAGAGAAAGGACACCAGGCTATAGGGTAGTGAATCTGCCAGGGAGTTTGTAGAAATAAAGGGCGACCATTGAATCTAGCCTTCTGCACATCATGCCCGGGATATTTCCATTTTCCTTCCACGCGATTAGAAGTCAAGACGCTGGGGGAATTTATGTGCACTAACATGCTGCTTCTAAAAGAAAATGCCAGATTTCTAGTAAATAGTTTAATCAGTGTGCACAAACATTCGCGGCCTGGGGGATGACATGGAAGCATGGCGGAAAGCAGCTTTCTGGAAATATAAGTCTCTATTGCATTGCACTGGTGTGAAATATTATTACGTATTTTTGTTTTATTTCTGTGCGAAAATAAAAACAGCGTTTAGAAACCGAACATTGTGCGTTTCGAGGTGCGCCGAAAGGACATAAAAAACCGGGACAACCTGTACAATACGAGGCGCCTTGCGTCACTCAGCATGTCCTGGTTTCTTGTTTTTCCGGAGCCTTTCAAAAGGGGATGAAAAATTATGAACCGATTGACCCGACTTGCCACATTAGAGCAGTTCATTTTCATTACGACAGGCTCTCTTTGAGCGTCCTGCATAGTTCAGCTTGTACTGGTCCGTTTTTATTTTCGGTCCTTTTCAAAAAGTGAGCTCTAAGCTACTGGACAAACCTATAACATTCAAAATTTATGGAAGCGGAGAAGCTGTTTAGAGGGCCAGGCGGGCAAGGGTTGCACGCCTCTCGAACCACCGTCCGTTACCTTTGCTTAGCGGCTGGGCTTTGCGAGCAGAATGCGAGCTTGCTCGAGTAACTTGGATCCGTTCAGAAGATAATCCCTCCTAAACGACCATCTCCGCCGCCTGGGTAAGAACGTAAGTGGGCGAACGAGACGTCTCTGGGTTTTGCGTCACGCCTGCATTTCAAGGGTCAGACTTACTGGTTCCCGACACCAGCACGATTGACGGCACCGCCCACGTCTTTGATTGTATATTGATACGGAGAAGAAGGAGAAGAGCGCGACGGCCCGCGGCCGTAGTGCGTTAATTCTGGCTCGCACTCTGGCGGGCAATCAGATTAAAAAACTACCGCTGAAAACCACCCCGTGTACATACTCGAAAACATGATAAGCATCGACTGGGAGTGAACGTAGACGTATAATGATCCGATACAAAGTTTCGCTTGATTTCTAAACGAATAATGCCATAGGCAAGTACACCTTCACATCAGATTGTTAGACATAATTGAAGAGAAGATTGTGTGTTTCTTGAAAGAGATTTCGGCCCCCTTCTATCCGGTCCGCTTTTATATAGGCCCCAAATAACGTAGGCGAATCTTACCTTTTGTTACATTTCCACTTCTCCGCTTCCGCAGTTAATGAATGTGGTAGTTTGGTCCAGTGGTTTAGATCCCACGTTTTGAAAGGATCCGAAAATAAAAACGGACCAGTACAAGCGGGACTTTTCAAGACGCTTGAAGACAGCCTGTCGCAATGGAAATGAACTGCTCTAATGTGGTAAGTCGGGTCAGTCAGTTCAAAATTTTTCATCCCCTTTTGAAAGGCTCCGAAGAAACAAGGAACCAGGACAAGCTCTGGTTTTCCAGGTTTTTTATGTCCTTTCGGCGCTCCTCAAAACGCACAGGGTTCGGTTTCTAAACGCTGTTTTTATTTTGGCACAGAAATAAGACAAAGATACGTAATAATTCTTCACACCAGTGCAATGCAACAGAGACTTATATTTCCAGAAAGCTGCTTTCCGCCATGCTTCCATGTCATCCTCCAGGCCGCGAATGTTTTTGCACAGTGATTAAACTATTTACATTTATATTGACATGCACTATAAATCTGGTAATTTCTTTTAGAAGCAGCATGTTAGTGCACATGAATTCTCCCGGCGTCTTGCCTTCGAATCGCGTGGAAGGAAAATGGAAATATCCCGGGCATGATTTGTTCAGAAGGCTAGGTTCAATGGTCGCCTACTATTTCTACAAACTCCCTGGCAGATTCACTACCATATAGCCTACTGTCCTTTCTCCAAGAAGCGAGGTTTTGATAGAATTTCGTTGCTCGGCCGCTATCTTTTGTAGTGGCGCGAAAAAAAAAAGAGAGAGAGAGGAAAGCAACGGCTTTCGCAAGCTGATTTTTTTATTTTTCTTTTTAGTTATTGCGATATTCGATATTTTGTTGTCTTTCGGTATGCTTTTGTGGTGTAAACAATTTTACGCACTTCCCACAAATATTTCATCGTCAACGACAGTTTTAAAGTATTACGCACTGCCTCGGGTGCGTTGACCTTGCGCACTAGAGCGTCACAGGAGCGCATATTTCCGCAAAATAAATACGAGGACCTATTTCTCCCTTTGAATCGACCACTTTTGTGGCCTCACGACGAACACACTTTCACCATGAAGTCGTAACAAAAAATGATTGATGATGAAATTGATTGGGCCCCAACAGTAGAGCCACATTATTTAGGTTGCAAATAAACTGGGCGTCGTGCAATGTGTTTACTTCCACGTTCGAATGTGTTGAGAATGAGTAGCCGAAAACTGCAGTCTGCAGGCTACTTCCTGGAGTGGCATGATATTTCCCCAACTCGGGAAAGGGAGCGGAGGGGGGGAGAGAAAGGTGTGGATGTTGTGGGAAGGTGATAATATTTATTCTCACTCAGGAGAGTCGCCGGTCTTTAAAACGTCGACTCGCAGATAACGGGAAAGCCTATGGGGCCACGTCTATAGTAACCATCAGTAAAATGTGGTATACAGCTATGTCACTGAGAAGTTGCGATAGTGCAAACGATGGGGCGCTGTGGAGGCAAGTGAAGCATAGACCGATCTTACGATTGTGCCATCTTCATTAGAAGCAAGAATTACGGTGTGCTTCTTCAACCCCTCCTGACACCAATCTTTCCAATTTTGAATAAATCCGGGACAGCGTTGATCGCGCAAGCCCGCGCCGATATTTAAAGGTCTTTATCAAGTTATAAAACAGTCATCAAGCAGAGGTAAGGACGAATAAATACGTAAAAGAGTCCAAAATGGGATGAACAACCTATGAGAGGAGATGTGTTTCAAACAGTAATGAAGAGATTAGGGAAAGCCACTTGATTTATAAGTTTCGGAAATAAATGTATTATCGACGACCTGAATCCTTTATTGCGCAAGCCAATCCTTGTGCAGACACGGGAATGGTTCCAGCAGGCCGCGCGATGCCAGAGAGCGGCTGCTGGAACGAACCCAGCATACCAAGACCCCTCGATCTTCACCGACCGAGCGGCCTCGGACCTGCAGCTCATGGGAAAAAGCGTTTTTCGCGCTGGCTTCCTCAATCTCGCGGATTGAGCGTGCCCGCGTCAACGAGGGAAGACACCTGGACGTCTCAAGGTTGTTGTGGCGCTCGCAGCTAGCCGCTCATTTCGCGGTTTTTGAGGATTATCCCTACAAAAAAAGCCGACACAAAACGAGCCCCTGCCGTCACGTGATTTTTGGGAGAGGGTGAAAAGAGGAGGGCGTGAGGGGCATTTTCCTACCTTGCGGAAAATGATTTCGTTGGTCGGTCTTTAAGGCCCATACGCACATTCGCGTTTGAGCGCGTTTGAGTGCGTTGCGGAGTCCTTGCGGCCAGGCGCGGTCGCTTGCGGAGCGACGCGCGCCTCCCCGCAACGCTCGGTAGCGCGACGCAAGCGAGTAGAGACTTGTTCAACTTTCCGAAGCGTTGCGGTGCGTTCGGGTGCGTTCGACCAATCAGAAGCCGAAAGAGGAGAGGGGGTGACGTGTTCGCTCGCCCCACCCGGCCCACTCGGCGAGACGTATCCGGTTCGCCGGTCGCAGTGCTTGCTTTTTCGTTTTGGGGAGCGATGGGGACGGTATTTTCCAAGGCTGCGATGCTTCAAGCTTGACAAAACGTCGGGGAAGCCGGCGAGATTGTCCCAAGATCGAACACTTCGACGCTGTCGCTGTGCGCCGCCATGTTGCCTTGGATTTCGCTTACAATTGGTGAGCCACTAGCGACGATAGCGCGTTCTTATTGGCTCTTGACTGCGGTTGACTGCGTGTCAACGCAACTGTGCGTACAAGTTTGGCGCAAGCGGTCTTCGCAACGCAACGCGTCCGCTTGCCGCTACGGAACGCACCGCACTCAAACGCGAATGTGCGTATGGGCCTTTACAGCCGAATTCATAAACGGGCCTCGACTCGAACTCGACTCAAACTCGACTCGAAACTCCACTCGAGGCCGGTTTTGCGCTTCATAAACCGACCTCCACTCCAAACGCTCCTCGGCTCGAGGAAATACTCGACTCTTTCCTCGAGAATCTCAAGGTAGGTCCGGCGCTCCCTCGAGCCGCTCCTCGACTTGAGTTTGGGGTGTCATGGCGGCCGGCGAGTCGTTCGCAGAGTTCGTGCACTTCGGTTTAAGCGCAGAAGAGATCCCCTACGACGACGCAGGCGACAGCGAATCGAGACGTGTGACGAGACGAAGTTTCAGAGAACGCCTGAACCCGCTGGAACACTTCAGTGACCGCGGATTTCCTGTGCGGTGCCGCTTCACGAAGGCGACCGGCGAGCACTCTGCTGTCTCTGCCAGGAGCGCGAGTACTCGGGGCCTACCGCCCTCAACGATGGTGCAGCTCCTCGTTGTTTTGAGCTTTTATCGTGCCAGGACGTTCCAAGTTGTTACGGGAACCATGTGAAAAAAATTGGGTTGTGTGTGTGTTTATACAGCCTAGAACTTGGTCTGCCTCACAGGGGCGACGAGTCTCCCAGCTGTAGATGAGAAATTTAGCCAGTGCGGTACAAACCGCTAGCCTGGGGTCTTTAACGTGCGTCACGCAGTAGTGATACACGACCGCACGCCGGTACGATGAACCATGTGAACATGCAGCAGCCGACTGTGCGCCGGATTGCGGAGCGAGTTTCGCGGCTCCTCGCACGGACCATTTTCACCCGCTCGGTGAAGTTCCCGCAGGGCGCAGCGAACTTCAATGCGTTCGTGCGGGGCTGCTGCGAAATGAAGTTTCCAGGGGCGACTGGGTGCATTGATAAGAGGACGCGGCGGTCCCGATGTGGAAGTGTTCTCGAAACAGAAATGGATACTTCTCCATCAACGTGCAGGTAAGTTCTCCCCTGTTGTTTGCGTTAGGAGTGCCAAACTTAATTAATCAAACTGTACGCTGAGATGCGATATCGTAGGTCTAAACTCTGACGTAACGATATCCATCAAAACTTTAAAACAAATCTGTATCCAGCGACAGTTAGCACGACCGAGCGTGAACGTACTACCGTTCTTATGAAGAAAAAAAAATGTCATTAAATGGTTGCCGACTTTTGTGAGAGCACAGAAATACGTTAAAATAAAACGAACTCCCGATCGGGTTACCGAGCACAATGATAGTAGCGGCCCGAGCGCACCCTCTTTGCAGGAATGATCATGACCAAAGCAAATTTCCAGTGAATGTGGGATAAGACGATGTGTGTTGCAACACAGTCTCATCCCAGATGAACCTTTTTGATTGTCAGATTCTCAGACATGAAAACTTAAAATAAAATTAAATTAAAATTGAAAATGATGAGCGAATGTTTACTTTCTACATACACATGAAAGCATTCATTTGGTGGCATTCACTAAGTTGTCTGTGCAATTGTTAACTACAACAGTCCCATATGTAAACAGTTTTTGTGTCTGCATGTGCTTGTGTCGTGTAAACCAAACTGCACGGTGAACACCCACTGCTCAATAACATTTGTTGTTCATTGAGGTTGGTTATTTGTTGGTTCTTGGCATTTGTTGCTTAAATGAGACCGCGGCTTACGAGTCCACAGAAATATACAATAATGTAGGAAACACACGCCGATACCATACCATTCGCAGATTGACATCCTTCGGCAAGCAGCAGAGTGTACTGAAAATATAACTAGTACCAAAGTCTACATCTTACAGCATACCACCAGAACCGGACTGATGCCTGCAGCCATCTAAAAGAGACTTTCTGAAGCTTAAGATGTGCGTGAAGAGACGTTATCCACTCACGACAAAAAGCTGTGTGTACATCTGAAGAAGAGTGTCATCATACACACCACTTTCTATCGAAAACAGTAGTCTGAGCATTAATCGGACATACACTACTCCACAAACCAGTCCCACATTTTCTATTCAAACAATACTTGTGCTGTATTGTTCTTCATTTTTGTCTTATGTAGGTACCAAAAGGCCCACTTCTGGACTAGGAACTCGATGCAGCGGGCCTAGGCACTTTCCGTGCCTCGACATGTGCTAGCAGCACAAGCCTGAATGGTCAGCTGCGATGATCACTGGTGAAGTTGCACTGCAAAACTTGGCCCACCTGCAGAACGAGCCACTTCCCGCTCTACCAGTCCCACCCCCCACTGACGATGCTGAAGGCAATCTCAACTCCCATCGACTCCAGACCCTGTGGACACATTCAACGGGGCATGGGTGCGGGCTCAACTCGTTGTGTGGTGTTTCCAGGAGGAACTGAATGCAGAGCATGTCCTTTTTAGCTTAGGTCACCGAAGAATCAAGTCACTGGCCATGTTAAAGCTCAAAATGCAATCGGGACAGAAACAAATCAACCTTATACTATGGCCACACACTTTCTAATTTGAACCGAAACAAATCCACCGGTTTCTCAGTTAGTTGGTCACCACAGATTGTTGCAATGTCTTTGTTCTACTCAGGTTCCCGCAGGACGACAGCGTTTGAAACTATGCTGGTGGTTGCTGTCTTACCAATCTTCCAAAAGAAGCAAGACCAACTTGCCTTCTCTGTTGTGGAAACATTTTGCTCGAGAACAATTCAATATTTGTCATCACACAAAGCAGGGGGGTAGCAGGATACAAAGAAAGTGAGAAGCTCCAGGTAATTATATTAAAATAACTCAAAATTTTGCCGTGTTCAGACTCGAGACTTTTCAGCGAGTTGTTCAGTGCACATTTGTTCGAAATGAACTTATACATGAGAATGTCTGAAATGATGTCTTGCAGCTGTGACCCCACATGAAAAGTTTTCGGTTAGAATAAATATTACAATAGCGCAGCAATTCCTTGTGAGGACACCTTCGGATGTTAGGCAGTCAAGGGTGTCCTACCTAACAGTTACTTACACAAGCATGCGGAGCCCATGCACTCAAACTGATGGCATCACACTACGCATTACTGAATGCGAGCATGAATGAGGTGAGCACCGTACCAGGGTTTAGCTGGAACCGCTGCTCAATTACTGTATCACTGTGTGGCCAGCTGCAAACTTGGACCCACATGCTACGTCGGCACTGAAGTAGTGTGCAGTGAAAAGGCAGTGAAGTCAAATTTGGGGGTTTTACGTGCCAAACCAACGACAGGCATCCGGCACGCCCCAGCGGAGAACTGAGGATTAATTTTGACCACCTGGGGATCTTTGGACAAGCAACCAAAAGCTCTGTGACACGGCGCCACCTCCGCTATGAAGAGGCAGTGGGCAAGCCTCGTCAGTGTGGTGTCGACTTTACTCTGGTAGGCGGTGCAAGTTCATAGAGGATTGCGAGGCACAAACCCCTGGACAGGAAATGAGACGTCTTAACTCAATGAAAACTATGGCAAAAATCTGTGACAACAGCATTTAATGAGCGAGGCTGCACATGGACTACACACTAATAAAAGAGACATTACATAAATAAAAGTGACAATGTTTAGGAAACACCTGGCTGTACATTCAAACAGATTCCTAATATCCATCAAGGGGATCGGTGGTCGACTGCATTAACGGATCACAGCATGGAGCACGTGGAGTGAAAGCTCGCACAGCTGAACATAGGAATCTTGAATTCAATCTCTGCCTCTGCCTGTATCGATGTGGATGAACATTGTAACAGCATGCGGTTGTGTATCACTGCCTTGATTTAAGTTAAAGACTCCAGGATAGCTGTGGTACGACACTGGCTGAATATCTCGTCTACAGTGAAAATAAGTTGCTCACTGGGGCTGACTAACTTCCCGTTGTCTAAACATACAAACATTGTAATTAGTAAGAAAAAAATGCTCGGTTACTTTTCAAGTTTCGAAAGAATAGATTTAAAGCTGACATAACTGCCCTTTTGCATAAAATGTTCACTAGAAATAGCGAATCGAGAAACAAGTTAAAAAAAATGCTAGGCTTTAACGAACAAGATATGGTCAATACTTGTAACAACTTCAGGTCAGGGATAAAAGGAAGCAAGTTACAGACTTTAAAAAAGCATTCTTAAACACAAAAGAGAATGGTAATTACTAAAGAGGAAGATGAAACAAATCGAATAAATCAGCCTACTGTTGTGGCTGGGCCCCGAGAACAAGCAGTTGTTGCAGCGTGATTAGTTTGTTGAGCTCAAGCAGCTCAAGCTCGAACCAGCTTGTTACACTGCTGCTGATGGAAAACCTGGGCCTGCGTCTGTTAATAGGCAACCTGACACTGACGTAGCTCCACCTGCAGCAGGTGCAGCTCCTCCAGTCGGTGCGGCCTTTAGTTGTCTTCACTCGGACAACCACACGTGGCGGCTGAGGAGGTAGAGGAGGTGGGGGCTTGGTTGGTGGTGCAGCAACCGCAACCTCCATGATGCCACCCCAGTCCAGCAGCAGTGAGGCAGGTGAATCTAGGCAAGCACAACACATTGACGCCGAGTGTTAGAGGCACGGTGAAGACACCGGAGAACTGCTAGAAACTGTTACAACAACCCCATTACAGAAATGTTAAATGCCAACTGTTGGTAAACATGAAAGTTTTTCTGCCTTGTTCTGACCCTTTCCTTTCCGTGATACTGTCAGTAGCGGCAGGGCAGACTCCAAATGGTGATACCATCAAAGGAAACAGCGCTGTTATCTCGGACCTTGTTGGCCCTCGGGCACACGTGGTGTATTTGTCAATAAACATGTCATTATCCAGGCCCAAGGAATTTACCGTGTTCCTACGTGACACCCCTAACAAGTCGCATTCATGAAAATGTGGCTCATTGTCACAGTTTTTAGCGTTCCTACGAGACAGTATGCCAAAATCGAAATAATAAACGGAAGAGCATAGACAGATTTTTTTATAAATGAACATTGGAAGCTGTGTGATCAAGTAGCAACCAACCTCCATGGGTACGTAGCAAATGCAATCGAAAACTTTTACCAGGCATCATGCCAGTCGTCATGCTCGTTCACTGTGGCTTCGGGAATGGCGGCTGGCAGCATTGAGAGCACCGGCCAACCAGCGCGGGCGCTGCCACTGCTGTACGGGCTTGGCAGCCGCATTGCCATGTGGAACACCAGTGCCCCCACAAGATGGAGGGACGGGCCCATTGTTCAGCGGGTGCGATACCAGTGCCCCCTCCTGCAATGAAAGGCCAAAGAATATCCTGTGACAGCATCCATGAGTTGAGATGTACAGAGCACAACGCAGAAAGAAAAACAAATCATACAACTTATGCGGTACAATTTGTTTTCGACACTTAACTGCAAGAAATAAATGCGAAACAAGTGATGTCATACCTGTGCTGTTTCTTGATATGCATGGAAAATACTGGAGTAGCTTAATGTGATCATCGACAACAGTCATATTGTAGACACAACTTTTCAAATCAATAATGTATTCTTCCACCCATATTAAATTTGTGCCAGCTTAATCATGCCAGTACAATGCGCTGGTTAACCTAGCAAATAAATGACAATGGTTGCACACTAACATGGACACCCGAAAAAAGGCATCTGTCAACAACTGGACTCCAGCATGTCTCATGTTTACATGATGGCACTTCTTCAGAGGTTAAAATTAAGAAATGAGAGCTAATAGTCAATTAAACCTGCACAAGATTTTTTTTTTCTTCAAAAGATTAGCACACAAGGAGATGAGGTGCTAGGTCCAATTGACATAGTGGAAACTCCTACTTAGCGTAACTTCTACGTGCACTAGTGCCAGTTTCGTGCGTCGCGTTTTTTTTTTTATACGTTTAGGTTGCTTCTCTAATCTCAAGAAAGGGGCCGGAGGCTAAGGTAGTGTGGCGCAACCAGAATGTTCGCAGCGTAATTTTCGCTTGGATATAGCACAACACGCAAAATAAGTTGTCGAAGTCGGCACAAGAATCACCAAAGATAGCGCCAATTCACCGTCACTGCCCACCTACGGCCTCGACAGTAACGTGCTTGACTAGCTGCAGGTGGCCACAGCAAAGTCCCTTCCAGAGTTATTTAGTACACATGTCCTGTCATGTGATTTTGCGAACCCGTTGAGTTATTATGCCCAAATATAAAAATTGCTTACACACCTGTTGCGTGGATGCCCCGATTCTTCTCGAAGTCTGTTTTCTTCCACTTGGGTTTACCGCTGTCCCAACACTCGTGGGCGGACATGCGGCTGGTACTTATACTTGATGCAGACTCTTCTACGCGTCGATTTTAGCTTCTTTCGGGGAGTTGTTAGTAGAACGACGAAGAAGCTCCCCTCCTTCGTGGAACCACTCGCCCCTTCTTGTCACCTTCGTTGAACGACATCGTTGTTGGGCAAGGCACTCTAGTAGGACTCTGAAGAAAGAGGAAGGGTGAAAACGCTCGTTCTTGGCGGTGACAGCGAAGCAGATAAGCGGTGAGACGAGGTGAGACGGCGAAGAACGGCCGAGACGCAGAGACGAACGACGGTAACGAGCTACAGCTGCCTCTACGACGCAAAAGCTGGAGAGCGGCCGCCACCGTTGCCAAACTGGAGAATGCTTGTGGCTGTTTGTCCGAAAACCGGCCGCAACGCATAAAACATGTGCGCTGCGAAGCAGAAATCTTGCAGACTCCCAATTCAATGTTAGTAAAATGTGTCCCTTCAAATAAAATGAACTAATATGTTCATAATTCACACCACAATATTGTTTTTAACTTCGTTTTTTGCTACAACCTCGTAACCAGACGCCTTTCACGTCTCCTCGAGTTTCCTCGAGTGGAGGAAGTGTTCTCGAGGAGCTCCTTAGCCGAGGAAACGCCGAGGCGCGTCTGTGAAGCCCGATGGCTCCTCGAGCGGCGGCGAGCTGCTTTCCTCCACTCCAGTGAGTCGAGGTGGAGTGTCGAGTCGAGGCCCGTTTAAGAATACGGCCGTTAGAGTCAACAAAACGATTAACCGGTGTGTCCGTTTGGGCGTGCTCATAGGCGGTGCCCGGACGTTTGGGAATGAGCTTCTCGGTGTCACCTCGACCTAGGTTCCAGGAGCAAGACCAAATATCAAGCGTCACTGAAGAAAGGGCTGCCACTACAAGCCTTGAGGAACCGGAAGAGCACTTATCCTCTGTGTGTGTTTGTGCGTGCGAGTGGGCGGTGCCTGGCCAGTTGGGGAACGGCGTCCTTGCCTAGGGACGTAGGGAAGGGGGACCTTATAAAAAGAGCGGTTTTACGCGCTCTTTCTGTGTTCTCACGTTGTTCTCATGCCAAACGGCAGACTGTACATAGTATGTAAATAAACAGTTTGAGAAGAGACACCCTGGCTCGCTACCAACTCTGCCCGATGTCCTGGGCGACGCATGGCTCCAGCGGAGATCGACTACATGGACAAGCCCCGAGTCTTTACAACTGGATGGCGGACGGTGGGATCGACAGCTACGACCATTGAGCGGCAGCAACAACGGATCTCATGGGCCTTGAGCCGAGTCTGGTGAGTGACGGCATCTTTTCCCTGTCGCCAGGCCTGTAAGATCGAGGTGTATTTTGCATGGGCGTAAGGAACTACCGAAAAGGCAATTTTAAGGTTGTTGTGTGTCGGTAGTGCAGAGTTTTTCCACCCAGATAGGTCACAGACATGGATCTGCAGCGTTTGCTAAAGTGTCAGTTGCTCGACTTGTGTGAGGAGTTCGGGGTAGACGCGAACACATCGATGAAAAAAACGGAGCTTGTTAAGGCTATCCAGGACGAAAAACTTGACAACGAGGAAATTGAAGAGATGTGGGAAAAAATCAAAACAAAAAAAGGAGACGAAGCGAAATTTAAGGAATTAGAACTAGAAAAACTTCGTCTCGAGGTGGAGCTAAGGAAAGCGAGCGGAGGACGGGAAACGGAGGTAGAGGGCACCCGAAGTCTGTATGACATGACGAAGCTTATTCAGGCTTTCAAGGTGGGACAGGACATGGGCCTCTACCTGGTAAACTTCAAGAGAGCTTGCGAGAGGGCCCGTTTTAACCGGGTCTCTTGGGCCAGAAGGTTGCTGAGTGTTCTGCCATGCGAGGCAGCCGGGGTAATCGCGAGGTTATCCGCGGACGACTCGGACGACTACGACCGCGTGAAGAGCTGCCTGCTCAAGAAGTATCGGTTGTCGGCAGAAGCGTTCAGACAGAAGTTCAGGGGCGTGACGAAAAGGTCGGAGGCCAGTTATGCGGAGTTCGCATACGAACTTCGGTCGTACCTCGTCGAGTGGATGAAGGTCGCCGAGTCGTATGATGACAAAGAGAAAATGCTGGAGACGGTCGCGCTTGAACAGTTCTATAAGACTGTCCCTGAAAGCATGCGAACCTGGATTCAAGATAAGTCAGGAGTAGACTCTGTTTATCGAGCTGCAGACCTTGCGGATGAGTACAGTTCCCGTAGAGGCGGAAAAGAGGGAATGAGGAAAGTCTTTGAGAAGAAAAGCGGAGATGAGCGGAAAAAAGGGGGCTGGAAAAGAACAGAGTCGCGAAAGGAGGAAGACAAGGAGGAGAATATCTCCACGACCTCCCGGGGCAACGGGCCAGACAGTTGGCAAAAAAAGAAACCCTTTGAGGCCAGGAGGCCGATAAGGTGCTTCAATTGCCACGAAACTGGGCACATTGCCGCGGGATGCCAAAAACCCAAAGGTGGTTTTCGCCTTAGCGAGTAAGTGCGAGGAGAATGAGGAGCTCCTGAGTCCGTATCTTTTCGACATGACAGTAAACGGAAAGTTGTGCCGCGTGTTGCGCGACAGTGGGGCTACCATTGACCTAATTCACCCGTCGTACGTTACCGAGACCCATTACAATGGGAAATGTAGCTGGATCAAGTCGGTGCTGGACGAGGGGAGCGTGTGTCTCCCTGTGGCCGATGTTCTGATTTCTGGACCATTCGGAGAGGTGCGTACTGAGGCGACTGTTTCAGACAAACTGCCGCCTACCTATTTTCGAACCGAACAGACAGGATTCTGAAAGAACAGGGCAAGAGCCTCGGGGAGAGACTCGTTCAAGCGCTCACGGGGGCTAAAGCTCCCGAGATTTCAACGCGGCTCAGTTATGACGAGGCTAGCCCAGGGAAACCGAAAGATCCGCCGACGGGGGTCTCGGAGCAAACCAGTTCCGGGGAAGCAGAGAAAGACCGGCGGAGTGAGGAAAACGCCGCGGTCGAAAAAGAAACTCGCTAAGAGCCGCTAACCGAACTGGACGAGTTAATATTGCCCCCGACGTCGGGAAACTTTGAGAAACTCGTGTCCGTAACGAAGGAAGTTCTGATCAAGGAGCAAAGGGCTGATCCTAGTCTAGATAAGGTGCGAGAAACCTCCAAGGAGGGCGTGGCCAGGAAAAACGTTTCAGTTCCTGTCCGTGGTGGTGTGCTGTACTGACACTACCGAGATCGGTCGGATCGCACGTTTGATCAGCTGGTAGTGCCGGAGAAATATCGAGCTGATGTGTTGCGCCTGTGCCACGGAGCGGGATGGTCCGGTCACTTGGGCAACAAAAAGACGAAAGATCGGCTCCTCACGGAATTCTACTGGCCGGGATGCTTCCGAGATGCCGAGTCTCAGGTGCGGGCGTGCGATGTCTGTCAGAGAGTGGGCAAACCCAATGAAAAATGCAAAGCGCCCCTGAGACTTGTGCCGATAATCTCGGAGCCATTCAGGCGGGTGGTCATTGATGTGGTGGGTCCTCTTCCGGCTACTAAGGCGGGGTACCGCTATGCTCTAACGGTCATGTGCGCGGCGACTAAGTTCCCCGAAGCGGTCCCAATGAAGGAACAGAGTTCATTGGAGGTGGCGAACGCACTTCTGTCAATTTTTGCGTGGGTAGGCTTCCCCCAAGAGGTCCAGAGCGACCAAGGGAGCGTTTTCACAAGCGCTTTGACTACTGGCTTCCTCGAGAGGTGCGGTGTAAAGGTTGTACACAGTTCAGTATATCACCCGCAGTCAAACAGTGTCGAGAGGTGTCACTCAGTTATGAAGCGGGTCCTGAGGGCGCTAACTTATGAAAGCGGGAACGAATGGGACGCCTGCCTGCCGGCAATGTTGTTCGCGCTGCGCTCCGTGACTCACGAGGCAACCGGCTTCAGCCCGGCCGAACTAGTGTATGGACGGTGTTTCCGGACTCCACTGCGGCTGCTCCGCGAAACTTGGGAGACCAAGGGATCCGATCCGAGCGTGGTGCAGTACATTCTTGATCTGCTAGAGCGATTCCGAAGCACGAGAGAGGTGGCGGAGATTAATATGCGCGAGGCCCAGAGCAGAGCGAAACGGTATTACGACCAAAACGCCCGTGTCCGGGAGTACCGTGCGGGCGATCAAGTCCTCTTGCTCCGTCCCTCACGCCAAAATAAGCTGCAGGTGCAGTGGGAGGGTCCATTCAAGGTCACTCAAAAGCTGTCGGATACTAACTATGAAATCGAAACCAGAGGCAAGAGGAAGGAAATCAGAATCTATCACTGCAATCTGATGAAGCGTTACGTGAGCGAAACGGAAGTGGTGAACTTGACACTAAACGCCCCAGAGGAAGTTCAGACTGATGTTCCGCGACTTTGGGAGGCTGGAGCGCCGGTCGGAGTAGATGAAGTCATGGCTCAGGCGGTTCGTTCGGAGGATCTTTCGGTCTCTCAGCGGGCTGAATTGAGAGATCTTCTGGAAAAGTACAAGAACTTGTTTTCAATGTCACCCGGACGAACCTCCCTGGCCACGCATGACATTGAGCTAACATCAAACGTACCGGTACAATCCCGTCCATGTCGCATGTCACCAAGGCAGCGGGCCATCTTAAAAGACGAGGTGGAGCGCATGCTGCACTTAGGGGTAATCGTTCCCTGTGTAAGTGAATACTCTTCTCCCATGATAATCATAGAGGCTGCGGGAAGGGACCCCGACCATGCATTGATTATCGCAAGCTCAATGCAATCACCAAGGACCAGGCTTACCCGATTCCCAACGTAGAGGAAAGAGTTGAGACGGTTTGTGGGGTTAGATATGTCTCGACTTTAGACCTAGTACGCGGATACTGGCAGGTCTCGATGACGGAAAGAGCTAGCCAATACGCAGCCTTCGTGGCCCCGACGGGCACATTCCGCCCGTTGGTTTTGAGCTTCGGTCTTAAGAACGCTCCGTTCTGTTTCTCGCGAATGATGGACAGAATTTTGCGTGGGGCGGAAAGCTACGCGCTACCGTATCTAGATGACATCGCCATTTTTTCGACAACTTGGGCAGATCACATGAACCACCTTTCTGACGTATTTGAAAGGTTGAGGAGCGCGGGTCTAACGCGAAACAAAGTAAGTGTCAGCTGGCGAGAGGCGAGGTTAGATACCTCGGCCATATCGTGGGCCAGGGGCTAAGAAGGCCCGACGAACTCAAGGTCGAGGCTGTTAGAGACTTCCCGCGACCTGAGAAAAAAACTGGCATAAGGGCTCTTTTGGGGCTGACGGGGTATTACCAACGCTATATCCCGCAGTATACTCAGAAAAGGCTAGCCCCCTAACCGATGCGCTGCGGAAGACCGAACCCGATAAGATTCGGTGGGACGACAAAAAGGAACCGGCCTTCCAGGGCTTGGAAAATTCCCTCTGCTGTTCCCCCATACTTCGGGCCCCGGATTATAGTCGCTCGTTCATAGTGCAGTGCGATGCCAGTAATCGCGGCTTGGGGGTGATTTTATGTCAGGAGGATGATGCGGGAGAGGAGCACCCCGTGCTGTACGCAAGCCGGAAACTCAGCAGCCGAGAGGAGGCTTACAGTGCATCGGAAAAGGAATGCGCAGGCTTAATTTGGGCAACTCAACACCTCTCCTGTTACCTTTACGGAGCTCCGTTCGTTTTCGTCACCGACCACTGCCCTTTGACATGGCTAACTCAAATGTCGACAAAAAATGCCCGACTTCTGCGGTGGAGGTTGGCTTTACAAGAATTAACCTTCACGGTTAAGTACAAGAGGGGGGCTGCTAACTCCAACGTAGACGGACTTAGCAGGTCGTTTTGAGATTATTTGTTCTGGATGTTGCCTTGCGAGTTGGGCCAAAGTTTAAGAAGTTTCATTGCGTTTTCTTTTACTTTTTGTAATCTTCACACATGTCAGCGATTTCGCTTTGTGCAATGTTGCCCTATGCCGGGCTTTTCTTGGTGGTGTCAATGGCAGAAAAAGTGATAGGTTTATTGCCGCAGAAAAAGGCCTGGCGGTTGGGGAGAGGGTGCTGCCGCTCGCTGGATTTGGTTGTAGCGGTTCGTGTCTCTGTTGATGTGTTGGCTGCTCACGACGATTCCGAAGCTGATCTCTCCAGGAAAGCAGCTGATACTCCTCCCCTTCCGAGATCTGCCTTTGCGTGGAGGAGCTGTAACGAACGACCTTCGCGGCCGGACCTGCACGCGGATCGCCACCCCTTTTCCAACATTCCCGAGGACGCGCCTTTCGCTGACAATCTCAAGCCGGGATTATTTTCCCCGCTGCCCTGGTACCGTAGACAAAAGAGCAAGACAAGCCGTCGTCGATACCGGCTCAAGTTGGGTGCTGAAACGGAAATGCGTTCTCTTTGAGGCGTCCAAGCAGGAACCGACGGCCACGGTGATCCCTGCTAAGCCGAAAGAAGGAGATAAGCCGTGAACGGGAACTGCCCGGATATCGGCGTCCAAGGTCTTCTCCGTCCCGACTAGGGAGGGGGACGGTATCCTCCGGGCGTTCGTGCTCTCTTAGAGTCAACAAAACGATTAACCGGTGTGTCCGTTTGGGCGTGCTCATAGGCGGTGCCCGGACGTTTGGGAATGAGCTTCTCGGTGTCACCTCGACCTAGATTCCAGGAGCAAGGCCAAATCTCGAGCGTCACTGAAGAAACCGCTGCCACTACAAGCCTTGAGGAACCGGAAGAGCACTTATCCTCTGTGTGGATAAGTGTGTGGATAAGACACCCTGGCTCGCTACCAACTCTGCCCGATGTCCTGGGCGACGCATGGCTCCAGCGGAGATCGACTACATGGACAAGCCCAGAGTCTTTACAGTCCGTTGTCCTGTCGCTCTTTTTAATCATCATAATCATTTTCAAAAAAGAATAGTAAAGCTCTTCGGTTACGGAATTTACCCAGAGCTGCACCATTCTCAGATATGACAATGGTGACTCAATAGGGAGTTTTAGAATAACGTACGCAATTTTTGGCGCACGCTAGCCTAAATTTAGCGCTTGTATTAGCGCACGCGGCGCGAGAGAGAGTTTTAGAATAGCGTTTCTGCGTCGCGACGCAAAAGCCCAAGCATCTCGCGCTTGCGACGCCACCAAGATACAGTCACAATTTTTATTTCACACACGAAATGCTGTAACTCAAGAAAAAAAAGTTTTTGGTCCGGAGTATAATTTTAGATTTGTTTAAATGTGAGAATGCGAAGCGAGCGGTTGACCGGTCGTGTCCGCTTGCGTCGCCCCGGCAAGAGAGGTCTCGTGTACTGACCTTCGCACATCGTACCTTCGCCGAGAAATGTTCGCGCGTCACAAGCATCAAGCTGTCGGTGATCGTTGGCAAACCGAGTACAATGTCGTCCCGTATTGAAAATCGCAGTCGCGAGGATGCCGCCGACGTCGCACTCACGACGTCGCCAAAGCAGCCGCTGACATAATCCTGGAAGCCGCCATTTTTTTTTTTTCAACTCTGCTCGTCTTGGCTTTAGCCAACTTCTCATCACGAATCCTCCTTGGAGAAGCGCAAAGACTCTTTGCGTACGCACGCTATTTCCGAAAAATAGCGCACGCTAAAATTGCGCACGCAAAGCGCAACATCTGGTTTGCGTTCGGAGCATGCGCAGTGGCGACGACGCTATTCTTTGCGCACGCAAAGCTTTAGCGAGCGCTATTCTAAAACTCCCTCATGGTTACAATTTTCAGGCGTTTCCAGCCTGATTCACTTGCAGTTCTTTCCCTTTCCCAGTTGCAGATGACAGAAAGAAACAACATACCACCTTCATTGTTTATTCTTTGTGATCTTGGCAGTGATTCAAGATTATGGATGGCCAACATTATGGAGAATTGTTTTGGAAACTGGAGATATCCATATTAAAAGAGAAAATACTGTAACAGCAAACAGAAATGTCTGTTTCCGTGACATGAAAACACAATAATCATAATTTCTGATATGTGTTACATGGAAGCAAACCCAGTGGGAAGTAAATATGCAGCCTTGCCGAGGCACGTAGCCAGGGGGAGGCCCATGGGGCCTGCCCCCCTCAAAAAAAAAAAATCTTCCAGTTTGCTAGGACCTCCTCTCCCCCCTCCCCTCATACAGCATACTGTCATGAGCAGCACCCCCCCCCCCCCCCCCCCCCCCCACCCCCGAAACAAAATCCTGGCTACGTGCCTGCGGTGAGGTATGTCTAAGATATTTAAGTGGTTATAGGTTGTGGAATCTCAAATACCAACCTGAACGTATATTACGCTAAAACATCAATTTTTCAACCTGTGTAATAAGACAAAAATGCAAAATTTTAGTGGGTCAGATATTGTCCACCAAAACTTGAGATCTTAAAGAGTGAAACTCTCCTGTGAGGGCCGGTGGTAGGCCCCAGGAAGAAAGAACAAGTTTAAAGATTATGATAACTGTTTATTACGGAGAAGGAAGGTATGTCTGAGTCAGTGGGACGGGCGGAAGCAACTGGAAGAGAAGAACACGGGCTTGGAGAATCTTGAGGCGAAGAGACGATGGCAGCGGGGCAGGGGCGAGGGCGAGGCTAGTTCATGAGGTGAGGGGCAAGGTTACAGCTGCGGCGAAGAAGTCGGCTGCCGGGGCGCCAGGGCTTGCGAGCAGAGTCGACTTGGCTGGTGTTTACATTAGGGCGATGGGTAGAACTGAGGGCGAGATAATGGACGGTGGTTTGAACGGCGAGGGCTCGTTGGCTCTAGAGAACTCGGGTTGCGGGGAGCCATTCGGAAGGAAAGAACGGAGCGGGGGCGGCAGAGGGGATGGAAGACTAACAGATGGCTACGGTTAACATATAAGCTCACATCCTACCCCACTTCTATAGGCCACGTCCGCGTGGCTATGAATATAAAACAAGTGGCTAAGCAAAAGGCGCAGCTATTCTGGGGATACGTATATAGAAACGTGGCTATAAGGCTATAAAACTAATGGCAAGCGAAATGGCGAAACTACTCTGTTGATATATCAAAATCTTGAAGGCGCAAGGGCAGAGTGCGTATTCGGCGGGGTCGGTGGAATGTGGGGCGCGGTGACTCAGCGGCGGGTGTTTTGCAGCTTGATGAATGGTCTTGTAAGTTGCTGATGTCCGGGCAAGGCGCGAGTGTGGGGAGTTCTGGCTCCTGTTGTGTCGGGTCAGGAAGGGGGGTTGGCGGTGGCGCTGATACATCACCGACATGGGGGTCTGTGAAAGTTGGATCTACGTATGGTGGCAAATATTTCTTCACCTGTGAGCAGTGAACCGTGCGTTCGTTGGCGGAATATGTTTTACCGAAGGCGGGCACTGGTCGAACGCGGAAGGTTACAGGCGTGGGCGTCCCAACGATTTCGTAGAGGCCCTTAAACCGGGGGGACAGCTTTTCCATTCCGTCGGGCACGGGTTGCTGGCGGCTAATCCATACGATGGCTCCGGGCTCGAAGTCTCTACCATCCCTGTGAGAACGATCGTAGATAGCTTTACGTGAAAGTTGGGCGTCTTCACTCCGCTAAAGTGCGTCTGTTCGGTCGGCGCATAATCTGAGCAAGCGCTCGTGCATGGTTTCCGTGTTTTTGGGCTGATGCTTTTGATGAGGCATTTTCGGGACGTAGGCGTGGAGCAAAGCGAAGGGTGAAAACTGTGAAGATGCGTTGCAGGTTGTGTTGACGGCGAAGGCTGCCTCCTCAAGGCGTGTATCCCAAGTCTGGGAATCCGACTTGCAGAGCTTCCGAAGTGCGGCCACGAGCGTGCCGTTGCTACGCTCAACCAAGCCGTTACTGGCTGCGCGGTAAGCCACCGAATGGTGAATGGTGATGCCGTGGTGTCGCATGAAGCGTAGAAACTCGTGCGACTCGAACGCGCGTCCGTGGTCTGTGAGGCAGTGGTCGGGCACTCCGTAGCGGTAGAACACCTGCAGGAGGTGACCGATGACCTCCTTTATAGATGTCGAAGTGACTGCTGCTGGAACCACAAATCATCATGCAAAGTCGATTCGGTTGAGCAGGTATCGATGGCTACCGGTGTCTGGCATGGTGACATGGTCCATTGCGATAACCTTGAACGGGGTCTCGGTGGTTGGCATGATGGCCATCTTCCCCATCGATCTCGTTGTGGGTCGATTGTAAGCCTGGCAGGTCTGGCACGCATTTACGTATTTGGCCGTCGTGCTCGGCATTCGGGGCCACCAATAGCGCTCAGCGAGTTTGGCCAGCGTTCTGGTGTAATCCATGTGGCCGCTGCTGTCGTGCATCAGCTCGAGTGCCTCGTGTCGTATTTTGGCGGGAAGTACGATGACTGACATCTGGGGCGACGTGCTGTAGTAGAGTTGTTGTTGTTGTTGTTGTTGTTGGTTTTTATTTGCATCAAATACAGAGTACATGATACTGGAGGCTTGTGGAAAAAGCGGTCACAAGACCAGCTTGACAAAGCCACAGGCCCCCACATTGGCATTTGCAGCACTAAAAAGAAAATTATCAACATACCATACAGACTACAGCATTAACAGAAAAAGCGAGATAAACAGAATAAAGAGAAGCAACAATGTTCACACTCAAATTACGTAACAACCACACAATTTTAGGATATCTTGAAAAGCATTATCAAGAGAAAAAAAATATATTATTTACATGCACAATTAGTTTCACGTTTAATAATATTACACAGCATTTTTTACATAAGGAAAGTCGACTCAGGGCTGAAATAACGACGCAATGCTTTAAACGTAATATCTAAAAGCTCGACATTTTCGGCAGCTAATCTATTTAGTAACCTTGGCAGTTTGTTTTTCAACGTATCTTGCCCGTAGATTGTTCTGTAAGTGCTAACATTCCAAGGCTCACCATGGCGCGTTGTATAGGCGGTAGTATTGCTTTGTAAGTTAGCTAGTCCTTTTAAAAACGATGTTTTAGTTTTTACCTCTTGTTTAAAAGTTTTAGAGAGCCGATAATCGTACATTTAATGAATCGGCAATACATTATATTTTACGAACAACTCATGCGTGTGAAAGTAAGACGGAATATTTTCAACAACTCTTAGGAACCGTTTTTGTAAGACATGTATTTTATGTAGATTTGCTTGAGTTGTGGATGCCCAGACTAAGTGGCAGTAGTTAAGCCTAGATGAAAACAAACTATTATAAATTAAAATCATAATATTTCGTGGCAGAATGTGCCGATTACGATAAACAAGTCCGACTATTTGGGACAGCTTAGCAACTACGGAATCAATATGTGTATCCCACGACAAAGTTTCTTGAAAAACAACCCCTAGTGCTTTAAAACTAGAAACAACTGCAATGGGTGTCGAATTTAGCATTATTGGTCGATTTAACATGACACTTTTATTTTTACTACGAAATAATACGGCTTTAGTTTTGTTTATATTTATCTTTAAGCTATTTTGGCACGTCCATTCGTCTAGTTTTTGTAACGTCGAATTCGCTTTATCGACTATCTCATTATATACATTTCCGGTTATAAATATGCTGGTATCATCAGCGTAAATAATCATATTAACATCTGATCCAACAGAGACGATGTCATTTACATACATATTAAAAAGAAAAGGACCCAGAATACTCCCCTGTGGTACACCGCAAGAAACAGGAAGTGGATCGGAGAAATGATCGTCTATACGGACTGTTTGTAAACGATGAAGTAGATAAGAGGTGATTAAGGATGCAGCCTTCCCTCTGAAACCATAACGTTGAAGTTTTTGAACAAGCAATGTATGATTTACATGATCAAATGCTTTAGTTAAATCTACAAAGATCCCAAGAACCAATTTTCCTTCCTCGAGTGCGGTCAAGATTAGTTCTTTCTGCGCGAGCAGTGCGGACTCTGTACCGAGTCCTTTACGGAAACCAAATTGAGATTCATTTAAAAGGTTATGCTTCTGCTCAAAGTCGATAAAACGGTTTAAAATTATTCTTTCTAACGCTTTTGAAAAAATTGGAAGTATCGACACAGGACGGTAGTTTCCCATGTCATTTTTATCGCCTTTCTTATACAACACATTTATATGGGCAACTTGCATTCTCCGAGGAAAAACAGCTTGACTAAGGCAAAGGTTAAATATATGAGTTATGTAAGGGGCAAGAAGTTCAACAGCGTGCTTAATTGGTTTTATCTGAAATCCATCAGCGTCTTTAGCCTTGCTGTTGCTTAAATTTATAATTGTAGTAATAACTTCTTGTTCATTTACAGGGTTAAGAAAGATAGAATTCGGGTTGGGCGGAATGTTCACGAGGTTACAGTTCGTTACGGTTTTATTGACAATATTCACGAAATATTTGTTAAAAGCATCTGCAAGTGCTTTTCCAAATAACTCACCATCATCTGTGATTATCTTGTTGACTTTGTCGGGGGAAACATTATGCTTTAAGACGGCATTTAATCTTTTCCACATTAGTTCTGAGCACCCTGCCGCGGAAATGAATTGATTTGCGAAGTAATCGCGTCTTGCCTTTTTCAGTTCTTTATCTAGGCGATTGCGACAAGTTTTAAACTTACGTAATATTTCTTGGTCTTTAGTTTTAATAAATTGACTGTAGAGCTTGTTTTTTTCATCAATACTTGCGAGAAGCTCGGAGTTAACCCATGGCTTACGAATCTTTCTGCTTTTCCTAATACGTACATAAGGAAAACTTTCTGCATATATCGGTTTTAAAATTCTGAGAAATTCATCATAGGCATCATTTGCGTCATTACTGTTCAGTACTATTTCCCAAGCTGTTTGTGCAATTTTATCACAAAAGATGGTCAGGTTTGTTTCTGTTATTTTTTGTACTGGGTATGCCGACTGCAATATTTTATTTTTTACATGCCCCTTCGTACAGATAAATATTGGTAGATGATCACTTAGGTCACAGGCAAACACCCCTGCTTTTACTTGGCTCGAGCTTATATTTGTTAAAAACAGATCAATTAGGGACGAAGAGTGCTCAGTCACTCTTGTGGGTAGCATAATGAAATTCCGCAAATTATGCGTCATTAGTAAAATATCTAGTTTAGACCTCGTTGAATCACTTTTTAGCATATTAATATTCATATCCCCGCCGCAGATGAAATTGAAACGATTTTGTGTAATAAAGTCAAAAATTGATTCTAAGCAATCTAAGAATGTATCTATGGTACCACTGGGAGGGCGGTAACAAACGGCAATTACCGTGTTTTGTATTTGAATTGACAAAAGTTCACAATCACTCGTATTTACAGTAAAGTCTGACAATATTTCACAGTTATATTCTTTTTTGACTAAAATGCACACTCCACCGCCGCGGCTACTAGGGCGATTTAAATAAAAGGTATTATACGATGGGAGACGAAATACATTTGTTTCGTCAGTTGACCATGTCTCGGTTAGCAATATTGCATCAAATTGCAACCCAAAATTATCAAATAATAGACAAAGATCGGACTCTTTATTTTTAATTGAGCGTATATTCGAGGGAAAACATTTAAACGACCGCAAGAACGGTTTTCCTAGATGCCTTTCAAAAGAATTCGGAAGTAAGTATGATTCACAGGCTGTACTTGCCATAGATAGTCGATTGCTCATTTTTTATCGAAGCTTATCTAGGTCGGCAATATTAGAGATTACCACCGCGCGGCTTCCGTCAGACTTGCGCACAAGCACTCGGCCATTGCTGTGCCACGCGTATTTATAATTGTTCCTTTTGGCCCAGGCTTTCGTTTCGAAAAGTAGAGAACGGGATCGTCTTGTCAAGTTTTCAAGTAGAAACAGAGTGTCATTCGAATCACGTAACTTCTTTCTGCTTTCCCACCATCTATCTCTATCAGCCTGTCTTGCAAAGCGGCAGATTACGCCCGGCGTTTTATCTTTCCTTGAAGGCAGACGGTGAATGGACACCACGTCCATAGAGTAATATACACAAGGTAAAGAGCGGACACTGCCATAGGCCCCAGCGGCCCAGATAGACCAGTGACAGCTAGCGCTCCTAGCAGGCGGTATTAAGTATAATCTGATTCCGTTTCCGGTCAAGTTAGTTTCGGTTTCGGTTTGGGCGTTTCTGCTCTGGTTTTCCGGTACCCTTCTCTCTCTCTTTCCTCCCCGCTTCGCTCGGCTCTCGAGGGCTCCTTGACTCCCGAAGCCGCTGTTTTTCTTTTTTTTTTAATACTGACGCACTTTTGCTTTATTTTTTACGATAGAGTCCATGCAAAATGTGTCATACAATATTTCAAATTACTTCACAAAGCAGAAGTATGTATATTTCTTGTTCTTTTTCTATTGTAAAGCATTGAGGTTACACAATCGCCGCATTGACTCCTGACTAGTGGAGCATTTTGGGGTCAACAACAGTAAGTGGTTCGAACACATTTTATTGGACCATATTCATGTACACATTATTTACTTCAGAAGCTCTGTATGTTTTATACGAAAGAGATCGATACTCACAAAAATAAATGAATATGAAGGACTTCGGCATGTCGTACACTTCGTAACAGATTCTTAGCGGAACCAAGTTAACAAAACCTTTCCACGGACAACATGCTGTATGATACATTCACTTTCACGCCGACTCGGGTACGGGAAGTAAGTGCAAAAATAAATAAGACATCGCTATCATTACCAGTCATAAGAGTATAATAACAGTGCGAAGCACAGACCGGATAGTACAAATTCGTGATTTCCGGCAAATATAAAAAACACCAATTTGCATAGCCTCAAACTCACTGCGGGCGAGCCATTACCAAACAATGAGAACTCTATACGAAATGTGACAAGATTCAACGTTCCTAAACATTCCCCGAAATTGTTCAGAAAAGAAATATGGCTTAAAAAAAAAAAGTGGCTGAAGAACTATGGATAGTGGATACAAAAGTGGATACATTTTCTTTCAAATATTTTTAGCCTCTATACACTATTTTCTATAGAAATTTTGTAGAAAGTGGAGAAATATTTTTGTTAGGGAGCCGTGATACACATTCGCCGGAAAAAGGGGAAACAAATATTTGGAGAGCAACTGCACTGCCCACTTAATAAGCACTTTTTGTTTTTGGTTTGGCAACCGCCTAAACCTGTCTCGTTCTCACTAGCAACTGAAGAGTGCAACCGAACTTCGTCCAAATTCCAGTTAAGCAATCAAACATGTCAACACAACCGTATTCTGCAAAACAATTTTAAAAACCCTTTGTGGTACTCCTCTGGACAAGGGCTAAAACCACCCAGACCTCAAAGTGGGCTATACAAGGCGGCACAAACTCCTCGAACATGTGTCACACTTTCTATTATGGGAAGAAAGTGGTTTTCTAGTTGCTGAATGAAATGAAAGGCAGCTTGTGATGGTACTACTAAGTTCCCGAAGATTTTTCCAGGCACGTGGTATGCTTCAGGAACAAGACAGTACTGGTGAGGCCTGGTCAAGTTATTGGACTCATCCGATAGCACCTGTGAACAGCCACAGCTGTAAGTTGTCTGTTCAAGCAAAAGCTTGATCAAATAGCCCCAAACGTAATAAAAAAGTGGACGAGTCATCAATTATGTTAGACCTGATGTCTGATGCCAGCTCAGAAGTATCCTCTAGTGGCGGGAAGTTATCAATTGGAAGAGATTCCACAATGTCTGAAATTAAACTTTCATGGTGCGAAGCTATTTGCAACTCCTTTAGGAGGTCAGCCTTGTCATCCTCTACGTTTTCATTGTCCGACAGTTTGAACAGTTTCTTTATCCGGAGGTGTTTTAGTCCTGAGGTGAACTGATGCACATTTGGGTTTGTGTAGCAGCCCAGCATCTGTCGTATATAACTCCAAAAACGTTCTCAAGTGTGTCTTGCTGCAGGCGTCGTCTAAGTAAGAACTTAAAGTCATGGCTGCTTGAAAGCTCTTCCCAGAGCATGAGGACACTTTTTATAGTAACTTGCCACCCAAAGATGGCTTATGGCTGCCTCCTACTTTGGAACTGCCATGCTGAAATCCATCCGAGTTACTAGTGGAGAAAATCAAGTATTTCAGATTCTTCCTTCAGAATGGCATGACGCAACTTCTGCCCTGTCTTCTTGAATTTTTTAGCTATTTAGACAACCAAAAAGTATGCACATCCTATCACAGAAATAGGCTGTAGCCATGACTGCCTCAGGAAGATCCTTGGCATAAACAACGGATTTGATTACAAGAAAGAGAGAGGCACTCAGTACCTGTGGGGCACAATTTTTTTCCATGTTACAAAAAGGTTCTTGAAAAAATGTCTCTCAGTAAATTTCGGAGCCAATTGCAAGCTCATCTCATGGATAGAACAATAAAGTTCACAATAGAAGACCACTCAATGACCTCATTTCCAATGCAAAGTTTGTGGGCTTGGAGATTGCTCTTGGGTGTTTTGGGAAGGTGCGGAACATCAAAGACAAAGTAAACGTGTTCGTTGTCAATTTAAAAAAAAATGGCTTATCATCACACACACCAAGCTTACGTTTGAAGCTCCCTAACCACAGGCCACAGCCTTTACTGTGAAGCCAACAGTCTTTAAGGGGCGATACACTGATATTTGTATTTTACTCGAATACCGCCTAGGACGAATCCCTGACGTTAATGATCTGTGAAATACCCGTTCGTTTTCACCACACGCAATCGAAGTCGCAGAAAAAAAATAAAGAAAAACGAGCAAAGTTCACCCCCTCAACTCGCAGCCAGAACAAGCGGCCCCGTGATCTGGAGCCGATTATATGCCGCCAATGTTGATCATATCCATGCGCTGGAGTTGGCATGACACAGGACACGCGCTGAGTTCCAGACAATGTTATGGTTCGGCTGTTGTCGTCATTGTAGCGATTGGACACAGGACACTCCCCGAATGTTTCTCGAGCTGTTGATTATCACGAGCCCAAATCGAGTGTCCACGCCATGCTCGGGTCCAATCTATGAACCGTATACAAATATCGTCACAGGGCGGTACTGCTACCGCCCAGCTACGTCATCAGGTTTTTCGAAGGAGAGATTGAATGAAAACACTCGGTTTTGTCCTCGAAATTACAGCGCAACAAAGGAGTTTCTTGGTCAGTGGCGTTACGTGCGAGTATCCTTGAGTTTCACTAGTGCCAGTAAGCTCGTGTAAACTGAAAAGCATTCCAATTGAATATCGTTGCACCGCCCCTTTAAGCTCCCGAGTGAGAGAAATGAGGAGACTGCGTTAAACAGAAGACGTTGTTGAAGTGTGCACAACAGTGTATGCAAGGGGCTAAACGCACCTCCTGGAAATTTCAGACAGCATAACGACCAAGGCTCTATCTGCAATGTTAGAGGGTCGTTCAACACCGTCATCTGTGAACCCATGGACAATGTCGTGTGCAGGGTCGTAAGCTATATGCTTTTTTTTAAACAATCTTATCGAAAATCAACATGCACACACGTTCAACTGCAGCCAGACAGCCCGGCAGAAACAACAGCGCGAGAAGCTCGAACCGATCGGATCCACGAATTCACGCCGAGCATGCGAGCACACGAGCGGTCATGCGTCACCTTGATTGATGCAAAGTCGACCGAACATGATGAAGCAGAAAGCACAGACGAACGACGCAGGGACGAGCAGAGGCGACGGCGTGCAGGCAGGCGAGGCAGGCAGGCCATGGCAGGCGCCATTCATCACGTGGTTTTTGTGACGTATTTGATTAACACTATTTAGTCGTTTTAAGTACTTTAAATAACTGTAAAGCATAGCAATTTAAAAAATAAATACTTTTCGGAGACAGAGCTCTAATTAATATATACCAAATTACAGAAAAGCGCCATGTAGCGGAGGGTATGAAACGCACTATCTGGGCCGCGAATCGGCTTCAGTGTCCTCTCTTTACGTTTACTATATTACTCTATGCCACGTCCATATCAGAAAGCTGCGGCAGTTCGAGCTGTGTGGCAAGTACGTTTAGTTTGCTCAGCAAATTTTCCTTTTCGGTTACCTGTATTCCGTGAAACTCGAGGTTAAGGCGCCGGCTTCTCCATTCAAGGTTATCGATTTCGCAATGCATCTGATTTACTTCAACGTCCTGCGCCTCAAGTTTTTCCATTCTGCGTTTTAGGTCTTTGATGTCCTTTTCATTTTGTTCTGTTCGTTCCCGCAGTTCATCGTACTGCTCGCTCCAAAATTGCATTGAATCTTCAATGCCCTCAACTACTTCTCTGAGCGGTAAGAGCTGGTCAAGTTTCTCATTGATCACCCTTAGCATTTGTCGCACATCATGCGTTTCCAAGTCGTCACTCAGTGTAGGATCCCGAGCTTGTGCACAGGATTTTAAACGACGACAGGCTGGGCAGCGCCAAGCTAAACGATACGCTTCGCCCTTCGTTTTGATTGTTTTGTCAGAAATTCCAGAACATTTTCCCGTGTGGTAGCTACCATCACAGTCGCTGCACGCAATTTTCGCATCGGACGATACGAATTGTTTTTCACAAGTTTTACACTGACCATTGGAACTCATGGCTACACCTTGGCAGCAGCAGCAGCAGCAGCGGCATAAAACGTGGTACTAGGGAATAAAAGAACACCAACCTGAAAGATACAGGGGACTAGTTTGGTCGTGCCTCTTCAATGCTGCCGCTGCTGCCAATGTGAAGGAAAGGCTCCGCTGAGGTGCCTTTTGTAGCTTCAGCTTGGTCGACGGAAGCGCTTGATGTTAGCAGTGGCGACGTCACGGTCGACCGAGCCTTGTCTGGAGTAGGCAGGCTCGTAGCTCCGAAGTCAGCAGATTCGAAGTTCAAATCACGGCAGTGTTGTCCCGGCAGCGCTCCTGTTATCTGAAAGATACAGGGGACTAGTTTGGTCGTGCCTCTTCAATGCTGCCGCTGCTGCCAATGTGAAGGAAAGGCTCCGCTGAGGTGCCTTTTGTAGCTTCAGCTTGGTCGACGGAAGCGCTTGATGTTAGCAGTGGCGACGTCACGGTCGACCGAGCCTTGTCTGGAGTAGGCAGGCTCGTAGCTCCGAAGTCAGCAGATTCGAAGTTCAAATCACGGCAGTGTTGTCCCGGCAGCGCTCCTGTTATCTGAAAGATACAGGGGACTAGTTTGGTCGTGCCTCTTCAATGCTGCCGCTGCTGCCAATGTGCGTTGTCAATCCCGAAAAAGTCTGGTAGAGAGGCTGGGTCGTCTCTAAGTCTTTGCCGTATGTCGTGGCATTCGGCGTCTTCCTGTTGAAGCTGGGCCAGGTGGTCAGACGTTTGGACAGTGGCGCAGGCGAGGCGAGACAACATGTCGGCAACAACGTTCTTTTTTCCCGGGCGGTGATGGACCGTGAAGTCAAATTCCAGCAAGTCCATCAACATGTGCGAGAATCTTCGGGATGGCTTCATGGACGTAGTCAGGCACGTGACGGTCCAATTGTCTGTGATAGGTGAGAACTTGATGAAGAGAAGGTGTGGGCGGAATTTTTGCGTGAGGGCCCAGTGAACAGCAATACATTTCCAGACGTTGCTGTGGAGCTTCTGTTCTGCCGGGGTCAAGGACCGACTGGCGTATTCGATTACAGTTTCCTTGCCGTCTTGTTGCTGAGACAGTACTGCTCCGATTGTAGTGCCGGAGGCGTCAGTGGCGAATGTCGTTGGGCCACTGGGAATAAAATGACCCAGTATAGGCGCCGACGTCAAGGCAGTTTTTAGGGCTTGAAAGGCAGTGTCGCAGTTTGGTGACCACTCGAAGTTGCCCGTGCGAATGATGTTGTGAACGGAGCAGCGATGTGCGAGAACCCGGGGATGAAGCGTCGGTACAAGTTGGCAGCTTGAACCCATGAGAGCCGGGACTTCGCGTTTCGCGGAGTCGGGATTTTCAGAAGAGCGTTCACCTTCTCTGGGTTCGGCGATTTTCCAGACCTGGAGAGAATGAAACACAGGAACTTGATGGATTCCATTCAAAAATGGCATTTTTCTGCAGACAGTTTGAGACCGCTGCGTTGGAGAAGCGTCAAGACTTCGTCAAGAAGGTCAAGAAACTCGGTGATGTTAGTGGCGAAAAGCAGCACATCGTCGAGGTAGACGCAAACACCACATTTGAGGTGGCGTGGTCGGAGTTCTTGGAAGACGGTGTTCATGGCTTTCTGGAAGGTGGCGGGCGCATTTTTGAGGCCGAAAGGCATGCGTGTCCACTTGTAGGTGCCCTGATCAGTGATAAAGGCGGTTTTCTCTTGATCCTGAGGTCTGAGCAGAATTTGCCAATAGGCAAACTTCAGGTCCAGCGATGCGAAGAGGCTACAACCACTGATGTCTTCCATAATGTCGTCGGCGCGGGGAAGGGGTTGTGCGACGTTTACAGTCATTTTGTTCAACGGAATATAGTTGACGCAAAGGCGCTTTTTGGTCTGTTGGCTGACCACAACAACTGGAAAAGCCCAGGGTCCAGACGACGGGAGGATGATTCCCTTCTGCAAAACGTCTTCTGTTTGACGCTCTAGAAAGCGGCGATCGTCAAAGGAGTACCTGTACGGCTGGCGGCTGTATGGGGTGGCTCCAGGAATCAGGTCGATGCTGTGTTCCGTCCCCATGTAAAGGCCGAGGTCTTGCTCGTGTGTGGCGAAGAGAGGCAGGTGGCTGTTCAAGATGGCTTGAATTTTGTTTCGGTCACTTTCTTCGAGGTTGGGCCCAATCAATGGGACAAACGACGAGGGCAGAGCTGAAGAGGGCGCGGGAGAAACAGGCGGCTGCTCATGAGGCTCGACGAGCTGGCGGGTGGCGGTGGCGCAAAGGGTCGCGACGTGCGAAGCTTTGCTGGGCGCGCTGAGTGGCGGGGGCGTGGTGGCGGGAACTTCCAGCGTTGCCCAGAGAGGCTTTTGATCCTCTAGGATAGGTTCCAATTGGAGCCCTGTTGGCATTGTCGGAGCAGCGTGCCACGTTCGAATGGCAGTCTCCTGCAGAAGCACGGCGTTCGCCATCCGAGGCAGGGTCTTCTCAACACATGGCACCAGAAGTTTTCGGTGCGGCTGGTGAATTTCGGGGAGTCTTGGTGGCTTGAAGTGAAGCTCGCCGCGAGCAGCGCAAAGCCAGTCGTCTCCGAGAATCAATGGGAGGGGTTTTTTTCCAATCACGGCGGCCTCGACAACTCCAGAGATGTCGTCGACGCAGATGCGAAGACAAGCAGATCCGATGGGCGTGATCGTACCACCCCCGACGACGATGAGGGGAGCTGTTGTTCACGGGAGGAGCTGTAAGCCGCTGACAGGCTTCGCGGAGATGAGGGTGATGCTCGATCCGCTATCGGGAAATGCATCAAGATGTCCTATACACGAACTCATCTTTACAAACAAACCGGAGCGCCCCTAGCGGACGCCACCGGCGCCGCGCATGCGCGGTGGATGGTGGGCAAGAAGCCCGCCGTCGCCCATAAACAAACCATTGAATTGTGTTGTTGTCGGCGTCGGTGGGAGTCCCCGTGCACTTTTTCGCGTTGGAATTGTTGATGCTACGTCCTAACAATGTCTGACTACTTGAGCGGCTTCAGAAAAACTAACGAGGCAAAACTTCGCGTGAATAATGTGACGTGCGGCGATTCATTTCACGTGGACGCCGCAGAATGGGTGCTAAATCCTGACTCCCACGATTAGATTCTGCTCGCTGATTTCAGACGCGACGTTGCTCGGACTGCAAAAGCGTGCACCGTAGCTGAGATGGTGGACGTCGATACTGTAAACCGCAAGTAGAATCGGCCATTACAAGTCGGTGATGGCCACCGGTAACAATAATGATAAACATCTTCTTTTATCTGTTTACACTTAGCCTACCAACCTTCAAAAGTGTTTTCAGGCCTGCACTTGGTGCTTATCGCAATGGACCTTTTTCGAGAAGCGTTCTGCGCACACGCGAGCGCCCGATGCTAAGCGGTGGAAGTCGGAACGAAAAATCGAGGAAATTCGGAATGAGCCTGTGGATAAGCGAGTAGAACAGGTAATTGCAGCATATATATAATTGGGTTACACAAAAAAAGAAAGTGGACGGAAGGAAAAACACAACGATTCGGTGGACGCCACGGATGCCCATCTTTAAGCTCGCGTTGGGCACGGGACGCAGCTCGGAGAGCGAAGAAACTGGTAGCGTAGCTCCCGGTGTCGATTGGTAGCGCAGGTAGGTCACTTCCTCGATTTTTAGTTCGTGCAGCCACCGCCTGGTGCCGTCGGTATGTGGAAAAGGTCCATTACCGGGTCAACGTTTGGTTTATGGGCCGCTGTCGTTTGAACGAGCTGACGACAAAAAGCAGCCAAGTTTGAAAGAGCAGACGACAGTTCGAACGCATGCGTAATGGGGTACGCGCAAGAAGCACCGCCGTCCCTCGTCAACAAACCACTCGAATGTCACGTTGGCGGCGTCTGTGTGAGTCTGCATACTCTTTTTCGCGTTGGAATGGTCGATTCTGCGTTCTCATCGCAATGTGTTACCACTTTAATCGCATAAGCGAAATTATCAAGGCTGGTTACGGCGCTAAACTTTCCGTAAATAATTTGACGTGCGGCGATTCATTCGTGTGAACGCCGCAGAACGGACGCCAAAACCGTGATGAGATTTTTCCAGCTATTTTCGGTAGTGACGTCGCTCGTGTTTCGAAAGTGTAGAAGGTAGCGGCGATGATCGACGTCTATACTGAAAATCGGAAGCGGGAACAGACCAAGCGTAACAAGTCGGTGATGGCCACCGGTACCAATGATCAACATATCTTGTATCTACTGTTTACACCTAGCCTACTTAAGTCTTTTGAGGCCTGCAATTACTTCTTATTACAATCACCGGGTCAAAGTTTGGTCTACGGGCCGCTTTTGTTTGAACGAGCAGACGACAAAAAGCAGACGTTTGAAAGAGCAGACGAAAGTTCGAACGATCACGCGGCCGTGTGAATTTGAAGACGCACTGAACCCGTGTGTGGTTTGGACAACTTGGCGGTTTTCTCTCGTTTATGTTGGAACAAAGCAAATACATCTGGCGACCACAATGTGTTACCCGCGCACGCAATCGTAGTTCGACAGCGTCTGGTTTGCCCTTTTCACGGCTACTATCCACGTTCTCGGACGTACGGAGGGGGCAAAAACACATGAAAACTGATCTTCAAACCTTTCCAGAGTCTTTTGGTACAGCCCCATCGGAGCATTTTGACGAGAAGGCAGGTTTTTTGTCTGGTATCTTCCAAAGGAACACAGGAATGCATGTCTGGCACGGCGACTTCTGCTCACCGCCCCAGACCGGAAGTGCGTCCGGCGCGCCACCACCGCGGCGTGACGTAGGAGAGTTGAGCTCGTGTATACCACGGACGTCGGCGGTGACCGTGGCACATGCAATTTTTGAACCACTTAGTTCACACTCTCCAGTTTTGCACGTGAATGTTCTGTTAGAGCGAGGCGATGGAGCCGGCGGCGGCGGCGGCGGTAGGGTTTGTTGGGATTCGGGATTCTTGGCAGAAAGATGCCCCTTGTTCCGGCAGCGAAAACACACTGCGTCCCGTATGTCCTGGCCAGATCGATCGTTGTATCGCTGGGCAATCGCGTCATAACGCGCTTCTCGTTCAGCAGGCGGAAGGTGTGAAATTCTGCGTGGGAAGCGGTCGGACGACGACGGTTGGAAGTCGCGAGGCGATGAAGTGCCTTTTGAAGTTCCGGGCATTTGTGCGGGAGGTAGTCGTGAGTCGGAATTGCGATTCCCGTCGCGTGTGAACGGGTTATGCGTCCGGCGAACATGTAGCGACGCGTTGTCCAGCTGTGTGACAATCGCTATGAAGGCGTCAACACTTGGAGGGCACTGGGCAGCAATAGCATTGGTGACTTGCCTGTCAGCGATGCCCTGGATGATGTATTCAATCCGCTGTTGGTCAGTGAGCGGAACGGGACATCGGGCGAGAAGTCGCAATTTGGCGAAGGTGTATTGATGAAGCGTCTCAGTTGGAGTTTGGAGGCGCTCCGTGACACGTCGTTGCCACTCAATAAGTGTGAGTTGGTCGCTGAACTGCTGGAGGAGGGCTGCCTTCCAGTCAGTTCATGAGGCATGGGCGTGGCCGGCTACGAGGTGCCAGTTCTTTGAGGTACCTCGAAGCTTACTAATGGCGATCGCTCGAAGGGTCGAATCGGTCCAGGCGGCGAGCTGTCTTGTCTTCTCCAGTTCTTCCAGCCAACGCTTGGTGGAGGTCGTTTTCGAGTCCTCAAATGTTGAAATGGAGGAGCTCAGATCTGGAAGTGTCGCAACTTGTACTGGACGACTGTGCATCTCGGCCAAAAGCTGGGTGTTTTGCTGCAGGCACGATGCCAGGAGTTGCATTACGTCGGGCGGGGACACGGGCGTGACGGTAGGCTGTGCCGTGTCGTCATTCTCGGTACCGGGAGGCAACACCTGAGGCACGGGGATTTGGGGCTGAGGCGCTTGTTGCTTTTGGTCTTGGGAAAAAGAAGACAGGCGGGCGACCAGGTCATCTTTGGATCCCGAGGAATCCAGTACTCTGGCATTCAGTTCCGCGCGGAGGAAATTGGCGGTGAAGGCGTGAAGGGCGACTGAAGTTGCTTGGTCCCACTGGATCATGGCGAGGGCGTAGGCGATGGCGGGCAAGATGGCGAAGTAGGCTTACCGAAGGTCTAGAAGTATTCCATTGTTCAGGAGGCAAAGGCGATGAATATTGAAACTTGAGGTTCGAAGGGTCGACTGCGCCAGACGTGAGGGCCGGTGCTGGGCCCCAGGAAGAAAGAACAAGTTTAAAGATTAAGATAACTGTTTACTACGGAGAAGGAAGGTGTGTTTGAGTCAGTGGGACGGGCGGAAGCAACTGGAAGAGAAGAACACGGGCTTGGAGAATCTTGAGGCGAAGAGACGATGGCAGCGGGGCAGGGGCGAGGCCGAGGCTAGTTTATGAGGTGAGGGGCAAGGTTACAGCTGCGGCGAAGAAGTCGGCTGCCGGGGCGCCGGTGTAGGACGCCGATCTCACTACCCCTCCGCTCCGACTACGGTAGTGGTTATGGCGTACGCCAAAATCAATACCGTAGTCGTTTCGGCGTACGCCATAGCCAATACCGTAGTCTTTTTCGCATACCCCAAACACACTATCCTTACGCCAAATTCAATACCTTGAATAACGTCGGTTGAGCAGGGATTGAGCTCCGCATTTCGCTAAAACTGGCGGAAGCAACTTTCTGCAGCAAAATACCCTAATTGTTTGTTGTTTGTATGAGCAGCGGAACGCGCGCGGCAGGCGTTGTTAATTTTGATTAGCGTTGATACGGCTGACGGCGCACAAAGCTGAAGGGCACAAGCAAGGAAGCTTGGAGTGATTCTGTGTCGATGTGATTTGACGTCGCTTCTTTCTGTTTCTTCAATCATGGTGCAAATGCACGTGCCCGACTCCCGAACGATTGGAAGGCAAGAGTGGTAGCCCGCCTATCCGCTGGTTTTTCAATCGCATGCACTGTCGTCATTTTGGGCACAGCGGAAAAAAATAAGACGCTCACTATTTTAAATAGCGTGCGATCGGCCTGTCCAGGTTTTGGCGACACCGTTTCAGGCTGTAGATGAGAACATTTAGCCACTACAGTAAGACTGCTAGCCTGGGGTCTGTGCCTCACAACAGATCGAAACGGGTGGGGGTGGGGTCCCTGGCAGCGGGACCTTTCGCCGTACGAGCTGCGGTGCGCTAACACGCTCGACCTCCGATACCCCCTTGGGTCACAGCACTTGCTGAAAGAAGTTTGGATCGTTTTACGCAGATTTTGCAGTGCGGACGAGACGCACAACGCTAGGTACTACGTCCTAGATGCCCAAACTGAGGCTCGCTACTTGTGCGCGGCTCTCGTGATCTGGGGAACAGCCATGAAAATGTTGCATTAAGAAGTACGAAAAAGTAATATTATAAAAGTAGAGTATTTAAAACTGGCTTGCATTGTCACTGAGCATATGAAAATGAAACTGATTAGGAATGCCGATCAGATCGGGTGGGAATGTGATATAGATCATTAAATAGGCTTGGATTATGTGCGATGTTGCGTCAGAACAGGTGGGTAGGGTTGCTATATTCTCCATCCCCCACATAATTCAAACTCGTTGCCCCCTATCCCTGTTCCCATATTCTTCCAGTGTGGCAGGTTCTTTTTTTGTGTCTCTGTATCTGTTCAGCGGTGCAGTTTTCTATACTTCATCTCCCCTTAGCATGGACTGTTAGCCAGATTCTACAAGTGTGAGCTAATTGCTTTGGATCACACCATGGCGGTTGCACGAGTGCTCATTCACTGCAAGCGCTGTGAAGGCAGTCGAGGCTATACCATCTTGTGCTTGCGCAGCCTTTGCGGTTTGAGGTTCTTTGTTTTGGCCTGTTCTTTTGTGTCTGGGTTTCATGTTCTTTTTGTTTCTTGTTTTGTGTGCTGGATATGGTTGGAAGTTATGTTACGCCTAGTAGTCGGATCTTTTGTAGAAACATCGGTTTGAGAGTAAATGGTTCTAGTACCTTCTTTCTTTTCCTTCTGGCCGAGCAATGAACCTTTTGTAGAAACATCGGTTGGAGAGTAAATGGTTCTAGTACCGTCTTTCTTTTCCTTCTGGCCTAGCAGAGAGGGAAAACGGTTTCTTCGTGTCGACTTCGGGACAGAAGATAACCCACGATTGGGACAAAGGCAAGTTTGGGGACACCGTATCTAGGTCACAGCGGCTCAATGGGCAAACAGGATGTGGCTCACGTTTTGCGTGTCGAACAGGTTAGAAAGGCCTGGTGCGCGCGTTGTTTTCTAGCCGTTTATTTTCGATCCCAGTCGCGTGTCTAGGTAGCAGCACGTATTCGCCAAAGGGTGGATTGTGAAGGAGGTATGGACGTGTATATAAGGCGTTGTTTGTTGAATAAACTTCAACCTGTGTCCGAGACTGCAATGTTTATTTCATTTTTTTTATTTTCCTAACTCTTGGGTTTACTATGTTTGTCATTCACCAGCTCGCCTGTGTTTTCTCCCTTTCTTCACTGAATAATGTACTGGTCAATAATTATCTGGTCTTACCCAAAGTCGAAGGGAGACCACTGGTGTTTAAGGTAGACACAGTAGCTTACCACCTTGACCAGGGCAAGACCCTAGATGACGTGTTGCTGACACGTGAGGAAGTTCTTGACCCAGGGATGAGCAGGCACAAAGAACCCTCGGTGAACCTGGATCTGAAAAAAGATGCAGCACTGCGCTTTTTGAAGGCTAGCCCTGTTCCGTTTGCAATGTGTACCGCAGTGGAGGCAGAACTCCGGATGCTCAAAAGCTAAGGCATAATCGAGCCAACACAACACTGAACGCGGTTGAAAAACTGGCGGTAAATCTGATGCGGGCTGTAACAAATTTTGTGGTGAGCGTGCTTGGAGACACTATTTTTTCAACAGTGGACCTCACTAATAATAATAATAATATTAATCTTTATTTGTACGAGAAAGTTTGCCCACTCAGCGGCGTGCGAGGCTAGACAAAAAGGTTAATACCCTTACGCTAGTGCGCCCGCTAGCCCGCCGCTGAGTAGGTGTAAACACAAACAAACTGTAGTCGTAAGTACAAGATAACACAAATACACGTATGGAAACAATGAATAATCATCACCCAGAGGGGAAGATAAGAAAACTCGCTGTGCCCCGACCCACCCCCATGCAGACCGCGGCAGAGGCCCCAGCCACAAGGCATTCCACTAGCTGTGCGTGACAGTGGAGACAGCAGATATGCTTACCATAAACACCATCAACGGACGACAGAGTGAAAAGGATGCTCTTGAAATTTCGGCTGCTGCGGCAATTTTCCAGCTCTGCAAGGAGACAGTCCTAGCAGGAAAACCCATCATGGAATTTTACCTGGGTAATGTTGGGACGATCTGGATCGGTCATCAAGATAAATGGGCACCGTGCTCAGGAAAGACATTTCAACGTAATCAGCTACCATGCCAAAACTACTTCTTTTATTTGAATCATGAGCGCTCGCACGAGCCGCTTCAGAGCGATGTCTCTTTTGCAGCTCGTCACGTGCCAAGGTTTTTAAGTGTCGACCTGATGTCACGCTGCCACGCAACAAACACTAAACAATCATTAAACAAATACTGTGTTGAGCAATAAGCACATGATTAAATATTGATATACATACGACGTGATAAATGAGAAAAAACACTTATAAAGTTTGCAAAGTTCAGTCCCCAGGTAGAGGCTGCACAAATTTGACGACCGGCTTCAGTTTCTCCACATGCACTACATCGCGGCCAGTACCGTCCACGAGTTCAAGCTCGTAGTTCACTGGAGAGAGCCGGCTCACAATTTGGCGAGGGCCAGTAAATCATAGTGTTGCCTTGACTCTGATGAGTGGGCTCTCCTACAACACGAGCTAGTCCTTAAAAGGAACATACATGTGCCACTGTCAAAGTCGCTTTCTTGCTTTTCTTGAGCAAGCTTGACTTGTCTGGAGGTCGACTTCCGAGCTGCGCACCGCTGTCAAATGTGACACCAACGTTGGTGCTGAGGGTTGACAACTTTCCAAGGTTCTGAGACAGAAGTCCCCTGGCAAAAAAAGGCTTGATCAACGGAAAATGGGGTCAGTGTCCGCATTGCTGAGCCTAATTGTCTTGATGCCCACTGCAGCACCAGAGGTGATGTAACAAACTACTAATGACACCTTCCAGGCAGTAGGAGCATCAGGTCTTCACTTTTCTCTGCCAACAATGCAACAGACTCAAAGTGAGGTTGCCATTCCAGAAATTTTTGGGTCAGCTCTTGCCGGCATCACGTGACAAAGTGGCCGCGTCTTTTACAAATGAGACAGAGCGGACGAACTTCAGGGTATTGGGACGAAGAACATTGAAAGTCCCGCGAAGTTTTTGACACATGCTGAAGCGACGCATGCTGCTTCTTTTGCTTCTCTGTTGCAGAAGGGTGCTGGTGACGATTGCTGTCGTCAGCGTTTCGATGAGGCGGTGGCCGGCCCTGCTTCGAGAGCAGGAAGGAGCGCGCTTTCTTTGTCCCTGCGCAGCTTCCACTCGCTCTGCAGCGAGAGCCAAAACCAATCTTTGGTTGGCTGAAGACAACCTGGTCAAAGCAAAGGAAAGAGTCCAGCAACTCCTTCAACGAAGCGAAGCGCCTGTCGAAGCATGCTTTCGTGCTTTGTGGAAGAGTGCGGCCAGGATAACCTTGCATTTCTCCGCCTTCGTCTCTGGGTAGCTGCACTCGTGGATGAGCTCCAGTAAATGGAAGGCGGAGTCGGTGCAGGACTCTCTTGAGTGCTGAATTGTGCTGAACATCTTTTGTTTTGCCTCAGCTTTGTTGTCCAGGTCCGCGACGGAAAGCTTTCTTCATTTGCTCCCACATTGTTAGCTTGGCCGTCTTGAGGTGGTACGTAATCCACATGGAGTCCTTAGGTGGTAGCTTGGATACAATCAATGGGATGGCCTCACCTGGTGCAACTTTAAGCATCTGGAACCTGAAATCTATCTGGTGCAACCAGGCGATGATGTCCGTGCGTAGCCGAGAAACCGAGCTGACAGTCACGTTGGTCAGCGAAAGCAGTGTCTGCGGCTGAGTCAGCTTGAACAGGAACCCTCTTCCTAGGTGCTTTGGACCTTTTTTTCTTTGTGGACTCTTGGAGCAGTGTTTGGCTACCCTGTTGGAAAATTTCGATGACGGAAAGATGACGGAAAAGGCTCATACAAGCGTAACCGTAATATGGGACATCCTATACAAGCAAAAAAGGCGGCTCCAGTATATTGGATTACGGAGGAACGATACAGGTAGGCGGAACCATACAAACATATCGTATTATGGGACATTCTATACCAGCGTAGTGGATTAGGGCGGAACCATGTAGGCGGACGGAACCATACGTGCGTAACGTAATACGGGACATCCTATACCAGCGAAAAGGCGATACCAGCACGGTGGAGCCATATGGCTCCACAATGTTGGTTTCGCCTTTTCACTGTTGTACAGGGCGATTTAGTTTTAAGCTTTACATATATGTTTAGAAAGGTCGTGAAAGCTAAATTAATGAGGTTTGTCCCTGTAGGAAAATTTCGATGATGGAAGGATGACGGAAAAGGCTCATACAAGCGTAACCGTAATATGGGACATCCTATACAAGCGAATCGGCGGATCCAGTATAGTGGATTAAAGGGGCACTGACACATCAAAATCATATTTTTTTTTTATTATCCGAAACGGTCGAAAACGATGCCGGGACATTACCCTCAAAATTTGAAATTTGGGAATTCAGTATTCGTGAAGTAAAAAAACAATTTCCAAATGCCGAATTCGAAGTTCCCGCGCGATCGGCGCCGGTGCCTTGACGTCAAAAATTGCGGAGACCTGAGAGTCCCCTTTCCTGTCACCACTCCCTGCTGTTGCCATGGCGACCCAAAGCGAGGAGGAAAGGAGCGAGCGCCGGCTAGCGCCGGCGTTGCGGCGGACCGGTTTTGAGCGGTGTCGCCTGTTTTCCGTTGGAGGATACAAATCCAGGAGACGGCACCACAACGAACTCCCGATTTTTGGTATTTCAAAAAGAAGGGCCGTAGTGCGTTCGCTATTGCGTTAAAAAACATGTTTTACGATTGCCGTCATTAAATGTTATAAAGATGCCGCCTACAAAGCTTCTAAATTTCCTGATTTTTGACGTCACCGATCAAAAGAAGCGAGGAGGCGAGAGGCGGGAAAATCAAACGCCAAAAATAAAAAGGCGCGCGTGCGCGCGGGAAAATTTTTTTTCGCGATGCGGTTTTTTTTGCGTGTCTATGACTGCAACTTGCATCGTTTTAGACAATAAAAATAAATACGACCTTTGGGGTGTCAGTGCCCCTTTAAGGCGGAACGATACAGGTAGGCGGAACCATACAAGCGTGTCGTATTATGGGACATCCTATACCAGCGTAGTGGAATATGGCGGAACCATGTGGAACCATACATGCATAACGTAATATGGGACAACCTGTACCAGCGAAAACGCGATACCAGCACGGTGGAGCCATATGGCTCCAACATGCTGGTTTTGCCTTTTCACTGTTGTACAGGGCGATTTAGTTTTAAGCTTTACATATATGTTTAGAAAGGTCGTGAAAGCTAAATTAATGCGGTTTGTGCAGGCGAGTTATACGGCCAGGCGTACGTAGTATAGGGACCTAATCGTAACAATCAGTCAGATAATTAAATACAATTTGTTAATTAAATTTTTAATTAGTCAAAATGAAAATATGGTTTCAATTAGAAACTTGCTGAGTCAGTGAAAACTACAAAATCAACTCTTTTTAGAAGGATATAATGCAGGGGTAGCCTTTTACGCGTTCTGTAAAAACGATTTATTTGGACGAGTTTCTAGGTTTCAGTTTCTTATCAGAGCTCATCTCTGCGCCCAAGGTCCTGTTCCCCCTTAGACACGCAACGCACGTGCGCCTTGCTTCCCTCCATCCTACGAGGGAGGCGAGGGGGCGGCTTCGCACTGCGGCCACCGGGCAGCAGGACCACAGGTGCAAAGATGCGCTCTGGTAAGAAACCAAAGTCTGGAAACGCGTCCAAATTGACCATTTTCTTAGAACGCCATAAAATGCTGCTCTTGTTTTATATCTTCACAAAGAAAGTTGATTTAGTGTGTTTTGATGATGCTTAGCAAGTTTCTAATTGAAACCATGGGTCTATTTTCACTGATTAAAAATTTCAGGAACATGCTATACTTAGAGAGAGGCTGAAGCGGTTTTGTATTTAAGAAAACACTTTTAAATCTTCTTCATATGACCTCCAGAATCTCAAATATCAAAATTATTTGGTAATTTTATGAATTGAGGCTGCATAGTCATTTTTAAAGCGCTGTGAAAGCACTTCCCTGGAGAGCGATGTCACAAAAGTGGCTTTCGAAATCTTTGCTCATGCATCTTCAGCACCTATGAAAGCTATGCACGCACGTGCTATTTTTTAAAAGGGCAGAAAAATGTGTCACGACTGGTGCCAATGCGGGAGAATATACCTAGAAAACTTGAGATTGGACGCGCGGCCCTTAAGCGACACGCTTGGTGGCCGAAAGGTCTTCTTACGTGTCACTATTGGTAGGATGTTTTTTGTTTTCTCACGTTTAGTTATATCTTTGTGGAAAACGAACGGGATATTCAGATTCGCGAGATAAAACTATGCTAAATGAACCTCCATCTAGTTTTCTGAAAGAAGACTGGCACATCTCTGTAATAAGCTGACTGATCATTACAAATTAGCCTTTTATACTATGCCGCCCTGGCCATTTAACTCACGTGCACAGACCGCGTAAATGTAGCTTTTACGGCTTTTTTAAAAAAAAATCTGTAAAACATACAAAAAAACACTCTCTAGAATGTCCCCCAATACGATACGATTGTATGGTTCCTTTCCCGCTTGCATTGTTCAAGATAGACCTGTGGACATCCAGCGTTTCATTGGAATGCTGGATGTTAGCGAGTCTACATCAGTGAGTGGTTTCAAACAAGCATGATGTTTGCACACCAGTAAGCTCTTATCCGAGGCTCACCAGGAGCACTAAGAGCAGAGGCAAAATGTCGTGACGTGGTAAATTTGGTTGTAGCCCTATTGAAAATCGCTCTGATGGGACTTCAGGATTTTTTTAAAGGGTGTGAAGGGGACTTCAAGAATTTCTGAGATGTTTGACGGGGGCATCGATATTCCCTGGTGGGTTCACTGGTCCCGTCAGAGGCTCTCCTGAAATGTCTAAAGTGCCCTTTACAATGCTTTGAAATGTCTGAAAGCCTGTCAAGAACTTTTCTCATGGGGTCGGGAAAACCTTCAGGCTTCTTGAGATGTCTGTGGGCAACGGCCTAGGTGGAGAAAACAGATTACGCAGAATTAATGAACATAGCTGCTTATTGTACGCTACGGGGGGAAAATAAGTATTTGGAGAATGACGATCGTGTGTGTACGGTCAAATTTTTATTACTGCTCTTCTATCAAATACAAGTGGGCTCCTGGACCCGTCTGTCACTGCCCGGGTGTTCGGTCGCCAAAAAGGCCACTAAGGGCGACCGCCCCATGTGGAGAATTGACTTTTTTCAGAGATCGCTGGGCGCATGCGCCGACCTTGAGAGAGAGGGAGGAAAGGGAAAGGCGCCATTTTTGGTGGCTCTCTCGTCCGCTCGGTCGCACAGGCAGTGCTGGTTCGGCTTGACTCCTCCGCTATTCTCGCGGCTTGGCTTCATAGTCGTCACGCCTCACCACCGCGCAGCTGTAGGTTGCACAAATAAAAGCAAATGTGGTTCAAATGGAAGCCTTTATGGAGTTTCAGCAGCCTTTGCGGGTGGTGCACAAAAGGACTCGATGTCAAACACCCCGCCATTTTGCCCTTGGTTTCAAAAGCCTAGGACGCGAATCGCCGGTGTCAGCCGGCTGGATCATCAATGTGACGGCGCTACATTCTGATTTTAACTAAGATACAGTTAATCGGAACACGATGGTAATCCGGAAAGGGGTAGGAAAACGAAAACGCAAAAGGAGACAGAAAAAGAACAGGCAACGTTTCTTGAGACGATGCCTGTTCTTTTTTTGCGTTTTCCTTTTCCTACACCGGTCTCAGGTTTAATGCTTAAAAATGAGCTTGTTGGTGAATAGATATGAATACATGAAAGGATAAAAAATTAAGGACACAGGACTTCTTAAAAGAAGTCCTGTTTCCGTCCGTGTCCTCAATGCTTATTCGGATATCAAGTTTACCACCATGTTCAACTTACACCAGATCGCCTACACTCTCGATTATTTTCCCGTTAATATTAAATGTGCACGCGAGGTTGTGCGACGTAATCACGCCATACACGGTACTCAAGTAAAGAATAACACGATAAAGCTTTCCGTCCTTCAGGCGTGCGATATAGACATTCGCGTCTTGCCATGTGAAAAGAGAAGAAAAAACAGATAAAAATATCAGTCGTTGGCAAAACATTTAAAACGTGCGAAACGAATTTAAGCTTCACGGAGACAGAACCCTGATGGAATGGCTTGGCAACGAACCGTGAACTCCTTTGTTTGCTGGGCTCACTTTGTCGAAGGTTCGTAAACGTGCTGAATTTAAAGAGAGATTTTTTCTAACGTACCTTTCCTTACTTTTTGTTGGTGCAGGCGAGCCTTCGCGATATCAGGATCGCCCGAATTTCACACCACCCTAGTTTGTTTACAAATTCCCGAACACGGTGATGCTCGTGCGTTCGCGCGGTACACAGGACTGCTAAGTGACGCACGCAATAAGCTCGAATAACTTAAGCGATCAAGGGGAGAAAAGTCAGCTGTTCGTAGTGGCCTGGCGTTATAAACAGGGCTCGCGAGTTCCGCACAGGGTAGATGGTTGGGTCGGTATCGAAACTGGTCACCAATACTTTCCTTATATAACGCTCTGCGACTCTGCCTTGAAAGCGGACCCCTCTTTTAGTAGCCAATTGCAAGACGCGATACCGAAGTGACGATTAAGTGGCTCCGAGTCGATGGTAGAAACTGACGCAGCGTCGGATGTCTATGTACCCTTGAAGGTATAAAAACGAACGAGGTCCTCTGTATCGTAGACAGTAGCTTTTGTTAATCCTCCAGGTCGTCCTCAGCCATTTCGAAGAAAATATGCACGCCAAACGAAGACAGAAAGACACGTTCAGAATGGGGAAAGACGGAACAACGCCACCAGAGAAGACACGTAAACACATGGACCGGGAGGCACACCAGGCTTGGCGCGGACGACGGAGAGACGGTGCCAGAGCCACCAAAAGTGTTTCGAGCGATTCCCGCGAGGGCGCGCCACGATCGTGGCCGAACTATGAAAAAGGTCAATTGACGAGCCTCGGGCCGAGTGGTGTTGGCCGAGCGGCGTTTTGAGGCGAACGCAATCCTGTCCGCTCGAGGCGAAATCCGTGAAACCATGTATAAAAATTAAAAAAAAAGAAAAAAAAAAAGAAAGAAAAAAATAAGCCGCGAGCAGTGCGCGCTTTCCAGGAACAGGGACGCACGCGGGAGCGACTCGTTCCGGGAACCGGTCCTTCCACGGGGGACTGTCCCCAAAAAGCAATCGCCTCTCTCCTCCGGCGATGGGGAGAGGGTGCAGGGCTGCCAGGCCAGCGGTTAGGGGGAAAGGGTGGTGTGTGTGCAAGCGGGGGAGGCCATAGCCATTTTCTCTCTGCTCGTGTGCGGTTCCGGTTATCCCACGAGCCGGGATGTTTGGAGCGGACCAATTTCCTCCAGGAAGGTCAGCATGCATGGTTTTGAGGGCTCGCCCCTTGGTCTGTTTTGATCCGTGCAGTTTCTTTCTTGGTACCGCAGGTGAACCATAGTTCGGCGCAGGCCGCCTTCAGCACCGCTCGAGCGCCATTGTGATCAGCGACTTCAAGGAGATGGTGGCCGGTGTCGGCTTACTCGCTGCAAAGCCTGGCAGTCGGGGTCAGCGTTCCACCTCATGTTGTGCCTGCGCATTGGGATTATGGCACTGTGGGTGTTGAGACGGTGGATGACGGCCGCTGTCCGTACTTGTTCCTTGCCCCTCTTCGTCCGTCCGACTTCAGACCAGCGAGTGAAAGATACGCCGAAGACGACGGCGCGATGTCATCATGGACGAAACCGTGACCGTGCTCGGGATTTCTCAACGGCGGCGGGTGCTGCTTACGAGTTCGTGGTTTTCGCTAAACGTGCTTACTGAGACTGTGTATGTGTCCGTGAGGTGCGCCTGCTCGGTTTTATTAGCTGAACTACCGTACATCAGGAATATACCCAGCGGCATTGTGAGTACTTTGAAAGGTATTTTTCTTTGTGATAAGGATGTCAGTTGTCCCTGTTTGATGTGATCTCTTTCGTCTACAGCTCCTTGGGCGCCGGGTTTGAACAAGCGTTGCTTTTTATCACCTTTTTGAGTTATAATATGCATGTAAAACTAAATATCGGCAATAAATTTTCAATGTTTTTACCTGCATTTTTGTCTCTGGTTCACAGTCATTTTGGCGTCTAAAAGGTTGATGGGCTAAAGGGTCTGACGGGTTGAAGGGCTGTAGGGCTAAAGGGTTTTTCCATGGGGTATCCTTGAAGGGTTTTTCTGTAGGGTATTTTTGAAGGGTTTTGAAGGCCTGTGAGGTCCCATAATCCTTCAAGGCTGACGGGCCCTTTAGAAATATTTTCAATAGGGAGGTATTTATTTTTAGAAGAACTGCAAGCAGCAAAGCTTAACTTTGCTCAAAAGAAGATAATTAAAAATTCAATACTGAACAATGGGGTCCCTTGAGCTGTCAGACCAAACTCCCACTCTTGCCACTCAGGAGTTCCTACCTTGTGCGTAGAGGATCAGCACAACCCAGATTTGTGCTACAAGCGCACCTGCAATATAAAAGTTGAATCAACATGAGATGAAATATGAGACGTTTACAATTCTTTGTAATGTGAAATTAGAGCACAGATCTTGAAGAGGAGGATGGGAGGGTATGACCCCCCACCCCCTAACCCTCCTACTCTTCTGCTCCCTCCCATTTAGAAAAAAATTTCCCTGAATTTAGCGGGAAAATTCGCCCACTAAATTTAGCAGGTTAAGTTTTCCACAAAATTTAGCGCAGAAATTGTTGTCACATGACCTTAACACAAATGCAGTTTCCCCGCTAAAAGTAGTGGGGAAAATGACGTTGCATGACCGTGTCATGTCATCCATAAAAAATTCAGTTTCTCAGCTAGGCTTAGCAGAAATATTAACGTCACATGACCGCAACATTAATTCAATTTCCTGCCAAGTTTAGTTGGGCAGTTACGCCGAGGGCGACACCGCGAAACGCGGAAACGGGTGCTAAGAGCTGCGCTAAAAAAACTAAATGCATCAGGTGAAATAAGGTGAAAATTAGAGATAAGAAAAAGAGAAGAGAATCTAAAATACCGTTCTCAGATCCTTCCTATTGTCCGTTCTCAAATGTTTTGATTTCAAGAAATGTTTATATCTTTATTCATACCCAGAGAACCCCTCTCAGTTTCAGCATGAGTGCAATAAATCAATGGAGACTAGACCTTGTAAACTATAATGCACATGAAAATGAATGGTCGCCACATAGTCATGTATGAGTCAGTGGCTCAGATATCTAAATACATTCGTATTGAGGAACATTCTTGAATAAAACTTCTGGGCTTTGAATTCGACAGTTTGTACTTCCATAAGGAACACTGTATGGCACTGATTTTTTTTGTGACGCATCAGAAACAGCAGTGTCATCCTTGCATACCTAACAAGAATTTGTATTTTTTTTAGCATGGCATGTGCTATTTTAATGCTTATACAGCCTCCTTTAACAAAATTTCCTTTGTAGAGCTTTTTATTGGTTGTTATTTAACTCGCACGACAAATTCGGGACCTTGAATTCTCACTCGGCATCAACAGTTTTATATATTAATGTAATAGTAAAAGACAAGATTAATGGTCTTGAGTACGGCTCAACAAGCACAGATGTTGAGAAAAGTACTGAAGAAAACTCAAATGTCAAAATAAAAATAAGCTGGAATGTGGATACAATTAAGGACATGGTCATGAATACAGTAGCAGATTCAATATGAAGAATACGTGTTAGACACACACTCAAAGAAACCTGTTGCATCTATATTCATGCAAATTACTTCGCAGAACCCAGCGCTGCAGTCTCGGGTGCGAGTTCGCTGAATGAGTCCACTGAAAATGAGTGCAGACGGAAAGAGCAGTTTGATCTTCGACAATGAGCATTACATAGGCAAGTGACATGTCATTGTTACTGTTACAGTGCCGAATGTTTCAAACTGCCAGTCGTATCCTTCTGCGAGTTCCATCCGTATATTACAGGGTTTCGCTCTCTCGAATTCTTTGCGAGAAAAATTATGAACTGGAAATGTCTAGCGTAGTTCTAGAAAAACTACTTCCAGAATCCTAACTCGGCATCTTAAAGAATATAAAAAGTTTCTAGAGATAAGGTTAGTGCAGGAGTTGAATAAAATAAATACTTAGTTTTGTGAAACCATCTTGCCGTAGTAAACGTATAAAGTTCCCCTAGGTAGAGCTAGTCATTACGGATGATTGTGCCCATTGCATACCATAAAAATTTAATTTGCAACCTACAATATTTACAGACTCAACCAACTCTGAATAAGTGGAACACTTGGCACTAAAGATTGGTCTAACCATGACTGTCTGCAAACATCCACATAACAATTTCCATAAACCTATGCATTTCAAGAAAATATTTGGAGCGAGCTGTTTAAACTGCCATAACACTTTTTAACACTAAAACAAAGCCTGTAGTGGGCCACAACTTAAGCAGTTTTTGCTTCATTATGAAGGGCAATAACAAATATGTGAAGCTTAAAACTAGGCCTGCACTGAATTGCTTTCTTAAGTTGAATGTTTTATGCTCGGTTCAATATATTATCTTTGCAGAGCTGACAATGTGCAAGTTCCCATTTTTTTATATTTCACATCTCCCGTCTGCTGGGTGGGGTAGGTACATAAGATTAACGACACCAACGTAACACAATGATTATTTTAAGAATTTGTTTGGGTATGGCACTAGCGAAGCCATCTACGGGAAGTTATTTCTGACTCCGTCGAAACTACATCCGTGGGCTTTAAGTTCACATGTGAATCATGTCCGCAGACGCCTTTTTGTAATTGGAACTCCATCCAACCCGAGATTTGAATGTTTTTTGCATTTTAGGCTTAGTAGTGCTTTTGCTGTTTCACTTCAAGAATAGGTAATAATGCTTATTTCGAGTAGCATACCTAACACTTGGTGGCATGAGGACTCCCTTGTCGTGATGCTAATCGAAAGTCACAGGCAGGGAGATACCGTGATGCTCTTGTTGCTGGGATTACCTCCCCCATGGTCCTGGCCAGACCACAGAAGAAGATTGAGTCCAAGCTTGTGGCCACAAGGATCTCCAGATCTTGAGGCAACCAAGTAGCAGGAAATAAAAACAAATCACAATCAAGTACTTGGCAGAGCTGCATTAGAATGGCTAGCATATTCTTTCATGATCAGCACATAGATCCTTTTGTTTTTATACTTTGTACTTGTACCTATTAAAAAACTGCTCCTTCACAGCCACAGTCATAGACACTCCCCAGGACAAGGCCACACAGGCCTTGAAATGATGGGTACCGAATTAAGGCGAATGATCAAATGCATTCATTTAACCCTCTTTCACCCCAACCTGGGAGATTTCTGTCAAATATACACATTTAACTTTAAAGACTATAAAAAAAAAACCTACTACTGCAATGCAGAGCCCTATAGTGGGAGAGTTTAGCCAGTGGGTGTGGTGACAAAGGTGCCGGAGAGGAGGAAAGGGGGGAGAGCGCCGAAGGAAAGAGAGAGAAGGCAGCAAAAAGAAGACGACCGCTATTTTGACGCAACGCTGTTGGCGCGGAGCACTGCTGAGGCTATGTGTCGTCTGCTACTGGCTTAATTCATTTTTGCCTTTATAAAAGTTTGCGTTTAAACACGGAGAAACTTCTTTCTTTAGGTTTTTAAGCCACCGAGAAATAACAATATAATATTTTATTGCCAGAGCCTGCCAAATAAAAGCAAAAGGCAGGTGTCTGGATAGAAAGAGTTTAGTTGGCGCACCAAGAGGCCAACCAATAAAAATGGGTACTACTCTGCGCAAAAAGCCTAAAAAGCGTGGATCTCTACTTGACACTAACAGCGGCACACAGTATTTATTTTACTGACCAAAGGGTACTAGATCATTATTTTCAGCTAACTAGTCACACTAAATATTCTTCCCGACTTGGTTTTTAGGAAAATTTTTAAATTTACAAGAACTATTCTTAGCCGTTGTCTTAACGGCTAAGAAAAAAGCAATAGCAAAACAAACAATCGTATTCGCCCGCTCTCCAGTAGCACGACATCTATAGAAGGCAGACCTGCAGAATGAACAAGCAGTCTAAAGAAGAGTATGTCCCATGTATAATTTGTTTCCATGCTGCAAAGCAAGTGCTGGAAAGAGGTTTCACGACATTAACAAAATTTCTTGCAATCAGTTGAGAACAAGTTAGAGCAGTGAACTTGTCCTTGCCCTTGGCATAACGTTTTAGTGTTGCCCATGGAAACTCAAATACATTTGTGAATAAAAATAAAAAAGACTAACCTTCATAAAAAAAATCTAACTTTCGCAAAGAAAAGTTATCTTGAACAAAATATGCGGGATACAGTTGTACAGCATCCATTTTTGTGCTGAACCAATTTTGAGGCAAATCGGCGACAATGAAAAGAAAACGCCCGAGTACAATTAAGGGAAAGACAGAAAGGATGCATACCTACAACAAAAAAATTTAGAACGACCACGGCCAGGAACCTCTGGTGAGGGTCTCGGAGCGACTCCCTGCAACGGGCCTGCGCAGACCAGAGAACAAGATCGGTCAGAGCTTGCAGCCATAAGGTGCTTCATACCATGAAGTTCCAGAAGTAGCTGCAATTGGAAGCAAAGTGCATTGCATTTCTCTGCAGAATGGAGAGTTTAATAGCTAGTATGCATTCATAAGGTGATACAGTCACGAATGCAGATTTTTCAATGCAGTACTATATCACCAAATTGTTAACCGTGCCGGGCAACACTAAAAACCGGGAGCATTATTCCAAACTATCTCAGTTTAAAGTTAACCACGGCAGAAGCTGCAAGCCATGTGACCTTCTTGTTGGATGCCATGGTACGTCGAGCTTATAATCATGTCTTACGCTGTTTTTGCTGCAATGGCTTGTAGTGTCAAAAGTGGTCCAGCTTAAAGAGATGCAAAGTATAGACGTTTGTGAGTGGGGCCCTGACCTAGTCTTGAGCTACATTGCTAGGAAGGACGTTTCAACCGGGATGTTTGCTGTCTGCATCCACACGACCAGCTTGTGCACAGCGATTGCTCGAGCCGAGTACACGTCCTCGACAGTGCCATTATTTGACAAGCAGTTTTATGAATGTTAAACATGACTGACTTGCAGAGAGACTGCATCTCAATGACTAATGACTTGGGATACCTAACTGAATACAGATATATTAACTGAATGCAAAACAAATTACCTGGCAGGCATTAAATTTATCAACAGGGTGGGTCGACTCCGCATTAAGTTGGAGTCGATGCGTCAGGCACGTAGCCAGAATCTTGTTTCAGGGGGGGCCCCCTCATAACAAAACGCTGTATGAGGGGGAGGGGGGAGAGGAGGACCCATGAAAAATGGAAGATATCGGGGGGGAGGGGGGGGGCGGGCCTCATAAGCCTCCCCCTGGCTACGTGCCTGCGATGCGTAATAGGACAATACAAACAAAGATATGCCTTACAATTCCTTTTGCACCCTCAAAATGATGTGTTTTTGTAGGTAAGATACACAATGTTCTTGATTCAGAAAGAGCCTCAGCTGTACAAATGCATATGCGGTAAGGGCACTCGCCAAGCCTATTTTCCTCAGCTCTGTGCAGGTTAAGCTAAGTTAGAGTATAGAGGTACACGCTCACTGACAGCATGAGAAAGGCAGGCAGAAGTCTCCGTTGTTCCACCACGAGCCCGTCTGCTACCTTCGATGACGTTTGAGCGCCTCATGAGCCTGGAGCAAGCACATCTGTCCATAGTGGGGTGAAAAGCACAAGCACATGCTGGAGGACGCCCAGTCATTCTCTTTTTGTCATCGGCTATTCTACATATTTTAGTATGACATATTAAGACATAGTACACATATAGAAAAGAAGAAGAAGAAGCCGTAGCATCCGAACGTTTGTTTCCACCGCTCTGTATATATTATCTTGAATAGCAATCCTGATGACTCACAAGTGACTTACCAACTACAGATTTGTGCCACGGACTCGACTACCGCTATAATCATCCGGCGACCTCCAGTCTGGTGACGGACTTCTGCCTTTCTACGGGATCACATTCGTTCTCGATATGCTAAGAACGACCCAGGTATCGCATCACGGAAGCTGACTCGTCTGTTACCCGCGCCTTCAAGGAACTGCGTGGCTTTCACCGGCAACAGTCATCACAAGCGAAGACGTCTGCCTCACCCAACTGCAGCAAGTATTCGCACTTTTCGTTTGCCACTTTACCATGCCTGTGAAAGAGTGCATAGCATGCTCAAAACTGCTGCCTGATGATGGACGCTTTCTAACTTGCGTAGAATGCTCTTTTCCGTACCACATGGGTACTCCTTGCTCAGGTGTGGCGGAATTTACGTTCCAGGTTATGGGAACTAAGAAACGAGAAAAATGGCGCTGTTGGTCATGTCGCGCGAAAGACGGACGGGAGTCATCGGCCCCTGATAAGGTCTCCTCACAGTTGGATATTGCGAACCTGTCAGCTCAGTTTGCTGAAGTGAACGAAAAGCTGGATCAACTTCTTTCACTTAAGGACAAAGTAGATAGTCTCCTTGGACTACCAGCCCAAGTGAATGACCTGTTGACCTTAAAAACAACATTCGAAGAAATGAAGGCCACTGTGAACGAGCTGAAGACCTCCGTGGAGTTCAACTCAGGCCAATATGACCAGCTACTTGTCGAAATGACAAGTAAAAAGGAAATAAAAGACCTGAAAGCAGAGATGACTCAACTGAAAAATGTTGTGTCTGAGAACGCTGCATGCATCTCCCATCTCCAGGTCGAGCTAAACGACGCCGAACAGTACAACCGCCTGCCTAATTCAGAAATCCATGGCATGCCGGTGTCAACCAATGAAGACCTCAAAAAATCCGTCTTTGACCTTGCAGACAAACTGTCAATCACATCTTTTCAACCTTCTGACATAGTGGCTGTCCACAGGCTCCCAAGCAAAAAGGACAAGATCCCTCCGATTTTGGTTCGATTTTCGTCATCAGCTGCACGAGAGATATGAATGAAGGCACGTGGCAGTCTGCGCGAACTCGCACAAGCGAGAACTCTACCCCAGCTTTATTTTAACGAGAATCTCACCCAAGTGAACCGAAACCTGTTCTGGAAGGCTCGAACACGGGGAAAGGAGAAAAGATTCAAGCATGTTTGGGTTCGAAATGGCAAGATCTTTGCCAAGCGGCAAGATGAGGCAACCTCAGTGCGCATCAGCTGTGAACACGATCTTGAACTGATAAACTAAAAGGATATTGGATCCAGAGAGGACCGTCTGATTATGGACTGTGATGACTTTCGTACTTTTGTTTCATTTTCAGAAGTACATAACTTTTTTACAAGTTTCAAAGGTAATACTTTTCGCATTACCCATGTTAATATCCGAAGCATCCGGAAATACTGGGACCATTTTCTCGCATTAATCTCCCCTTTTTGCTCTTGTTTTGATGCTTTTGTACTGACCGAGATTAACATTTCTTCGGACAGTTTCTCTAAGTATAAAATTCCAGGCTATCGGGTGTTCTCTTATACTCGTCCACTGGGAAAAGGAGGGGGTGTGGCTGTGTTTATAAAAAATAGTTGGTCGGTGGCCGAGTTAAAATTATCATTCCAACAGGCAGAAGTAGTTACGCTGCACTTAAGCACTCCTTTGTTATCCCTGGTCCTTTTCTCAATCTATCGTCCCCCGTGCTGTAATGCACGGTTATTTCTGGCCGAATTAGATTTAGCTTTGTCCACTCTTTTATCTGAAGAGCTTGTATGTGTAAACGGCGATATTAATATCGACGTACTTCGTCCCACAGTGATCATAGTCGCAGATTATCTTGATGTTTTGTCTAAATGGGGCCTAAAAGCAACAATTCAGAAGGCTACGCGGGAGGAATTCATCTCTGGCCAGTTGGTGGTATCTAACATTGATCATATAAGCGTACGAGCACAGAACGTAGTAATTCAGTCTGCAATTATTGAAACGAAACTTGCTGATCATTATTTTGTCTGTTGTTCATTAACACAGATATCTAAGCCGTTGACTTATGTTGGCGCTGTGAGGGAGTTGTCAACAGTTGATCCCAGGCACTTCGATAAACTTGTGGAGCAACATGATTGGAATACTTTTCTTCTAACTACATCTCCAGCTGACGGTTATGAACAGTTTGTAGCTCAGTTTAACCTTTTTAAAAAGGCGGCTACACGCACTGTAAAAATTAAACATCGTAACATAGACCAGAAATGGATGTCTTCAGAAATATTGGCAGCCATCAAAGAAAAAGATATTTTATGGGCACAGTCAAAACGCTCCCCCGGGAACACTATGCTACGATTGAAATTTAAGCAATACAGAAATAAGGTTAATGCCATGATTCGTCAGGCCAAACGCATGCACTTTAGAAATAAATTTAAGGACGCTCGTTCTGATATAAAAAAAACTTGGTCGCTCATCAACGATCTCCATGGTACGAAGAAGTGCACTAAAAGCAATGATAGCTACCTTCTTTCGCAATTCTCTACTGATGGACAGAGTATTGCTAATGAATTTAACAATTTTTTCTCTCAAGTATCAGGTATTGCAGGGCAACACCCAGCTTCATGTACCTTAAACAAAAGTGTCTTAAACTCAACTTATCTTCCTCTTCTCTCTGAAGAAGAGCTTAGGTCAATCCTTTTTAGCCTTAAGCCCAATAAATCTCCAGGTATCGACGGTATTTCAGTTAATGACTTGCGCAGAAACTTTGAAGGGATTAGGGCTGTTCTACTTTCGATTTTTAATCACATAATATCTAATGGTATCATCCCATTAGCACTGAAAACAGCTTTGGTGATTCCATTATTCAAGGGAGGCGCGCGAAATAACGTAGAACATTATAGACCTATTTCCATTCTGTCTTGCTTTGCTAAAATCCTGGAAAAACATATGTGGATAACTAAGAATAGCTTTTTTTATAAACACAGTTTACTACCTCCTTATCAGTACGGATTCACACAAGGCCGAGGTACTCAAATGCTCCTTGAGGACTTTTCTGACATGCTCAATTTATCTTTTGAACGGAATCAAGTTGCCTGCGCACTGTTCCTTGATGTCTGCAAGGCATTTGACAGTGTTAACCATCACTTTTTGATAACAAAGCTTTCAAAGTTAGGCTTTCAAGGTTCTTTTTTAAATTTACTGGAAAACTTTCTACAGGATAGGCGTCAATGTGTTTCATTTGGAGGGTATCAAAGCGGATCTTTTCAATCAAAGCGGGTGTCCCCCAGGGCTCGGTTTTAAGTCCACTGTTATATAATCTTTATGTTAATGACCTCTCCATGGTGGTACCAGTTTCGCTATTTCAATATGCTGACGACACCGTTATTTTATATAGAGCGTCCAATTATTCAGATGCCTTTTCGTCTTTGCAAACTGCGGCAATTAAAACTATGGACTGGTTTGAAGCTAATTTAATTAAACTTAATGCATCCAAAACGCAGCTAATATGTTTCCACAACCCTTTGAAAAAAGTTAATATAACCTGCTCTTTACGATTACATACGTCCAGGTGCCTATCATGTGCATGTGAGCCTATACAGCATATATCTTCTATAAAATATCTTGGCCTATTCTTTGACAGTGACCTAACTTGGAACACTCATCTTGCTCATGTGTGTAAGAAAATTCGTGCAGTGCCTTGTTTGCTATACAACATGAGATATTTTATGCCACTATCCGTTCGAAAAATTGTTGTACATGCTCTTGTTTACAGTGTGCTCCGTTACGGTATTGCCGTGTATGGTCATTGTGCTCTCCCTATTGAAAAAGGCCAATATGAACTCGGCTTATTGGAAATATTGTATTCCAATGAAGTTGATGGAAACCAATAAAAACGTATTGTTATCCGATTAACCCAATACGCACGATGGGAATTCATATCGGAGCACAATATCCCGATATTGTATGCGGTTATTGGTATACAACAGGATATTGGAGCACAATATCCCGATATAACTTGCGGTTATTGGTATACAACACGATATCGAAGCACAATATCCCGACAGAACGTACGGTTATTGAAATAGAATACGACACCGCGTGCATATTGGTGACCGACATGGACATACTGTGCGGCCACACGATATATAAATATCGGTCGTCGATCACGGGCCCAAAGGAGAATACAATATCGCGTGGATAAATCTCAGAACGAATTCCAAGTTACCAACATGAATTACGTCGGCATATACCGAGGACTAAGAGGATACGTAACACAGTATTGATCGCCCGTGAAGCAACATGTGGATATCGGTACGCGCACAATACGACATCGCGTGAATGATATTGTAGAACAGCAGGAGTTACCATACGGCAATACGAGAGAGAACGATATTGGAGGTGGATACACACAGAACACAAACGTTCCGCGTTGCAAAAACATTCACATTGATCGAAAGCGCAAGTGTACGTACGGCACACAGTACACACAGCCTCGAGCGCTTGAAATGCTAGACAACCACCAAACCATTCAGAATAACTAGCTGGGACACCCGCGACCTACCTTTCAATGAGAAAGCCCAATAACGACGTGCTCATTGGAGTGATCGTTTTCAAACAAATGTTTATTGCAGTTTTAATGCAACAAAAGTTAGGTTACCGATGTTGGAACCCAAATCGAACGCGATACGTGACAATGTCAGTTCACACGATAAAATAATGAGGATTAATGGGCTTGACAGGTCACGTGCTTCTTACCCCTCACGTTTATCGATATTGACCCACCTTTCTGGGTAATCCTACGTCGTACACAAAATCCACAACCACACGCGAGCACATTTCACCCACCACTCTTCGTCGCCTGTTTCGCAAGATTCACACACTGTAAAAAACGACGGGAAAAATACGTGCATTTGCGCCATCAAACGATACGTTACAGACTCGTTTTATGAGAAAAGTTTCCATCGTCAACCCGCGCGCGCGAAAGCTCGAGCGCTCGAGCTTCGGGGGCAGTTCGAACTCCGAAGGGAGGCGAGCCCGGCGAGCCGGCGCGCCTGGGCGCCTGCGCTGCCAGACGAGTGGCTGAGCGAGCCGCCGAGATTGCGCCGCCATTGCGCAACGACCACGACCGCGCCAACCCGGCGAGACGGTGGCGATGGCGGAACCGACGGATAACAGCTCGTCAAGTTCGTCGCGCACTTTGCTTGTGGGTTCCAAGTGAAACCAACGCACTTTCAATCGCTTCGAAAGGTACGTATAGACGACTTCATTACTTGCAGCATTGAGTGCTTTGGTATACACAGATCAAAGTGAACACTGAAGGACAGAAGGGAGACATGATGTTTTGAAATCGCAGCTTATTTGAACGCATGCGTCCCCTGCTGAAAGCGTCTGGCTGTGCTCTGTTGCAGACGTCATTTCGACTGCGTGTACTCTGATGTAACGTCAGTCAGTGTTTACACTCGGCTAGCTATCACTCGGCTTGTTATCTCATGTGCGAAATAGACGTAGAAACCAGCGCCTCGTCTCTTTCGGATATTCAACCTCCAGCCCCCTGGCTCCCAGCGTGCTTACCGGCGCAAACCGTCCCAGTAGCACCATATGTTGCCATAACGTTACTGGAATGTCACAAATGTAATGTAACATTGGGGCACATTTGGGTATGTTATAGCAACGTTTTAAAACTAACGTAACAGGAACGTTCTCCTGCAACATTGTTAGACTCTCACTGAACGTCATGTAACGTTACAGCACATAGGCAAATGTTCCAGGAATGTTAGAGAAGCAACATTGGAGCAACGTTTAGAAATAACCTCTTGGTAACATTTCCATCCTGACATACGGGCAATGTTTTGCAGCGATGTTGGCCTAATGTGACGAAATGTGACACATCACCACATCACACAGAGACTGGTCAAAGATACACGAAGATACCAAACTTAGAATAGTTCAATGTTGATTTTCTTGTTCAAACATTTTTATTTTTATACAAACAGAAAGACCGCTCTAATGCTTGTGACTGGCGTGTTTGAAACAAATGTTCAAAATGTACTCTAGAAAGATTGCAGAAAACTAAAAAAAAAATCTGTACAAAAGGTTTATAATAAAATTGAATTTATTTGTATGTGTGGCATTTCCCTGCACAATTTGATAATCAAGTTTAACATCATAATGGCCTAAGTGGTAGTGCAAGGCTGGCAAACTGATAATGATCATGGCTTACATTTCATTGCCATAGAATTGTTCAGTGAGCCTCAACTCGATAATTAAGGTGAACAAAATGGTTTGATGTCGCCACACTAAAGCAGACGCAAACACACTAAGGCACCCTACTGTGGTTTTCGTCATACTACGAAGGAAAACACAAACCAACAGATCTTGTCGAGAAGTCTGTTAAGACTTGCCTGTTTGAGCTGGTTTCCTTCCTGGCCCTTCACCCGTCTAGGATTGGTGAGTCTGCTCAATATTCACAAGCTAGCATGCACCCTCATCGTTGCTTTCAGGTCAGGGTCATTCGGATGCCCAGCTTTTGGAACGCATGCTAAAGGTAACAAGAGCGTGAAGTCATGGGGTGTTATTGTGTTATCGAAGGTGGAAAACTCACGCTGGTGACATGACGACCCAAAGACCTCCCGAGCATGTATAGGATGGCATGAGTGGTAGCCTGTAAATTAATTTGGAACACGTAGCTAGCTGAAATTATCACCAAAGGTGTATTTTAATGGTGTGCTCTATTGCATTATATTCGAAGCGTAGCTTTGTTTCTGTGAAAAATACGAACATGATTACCCTACGGCCAGGTCGCAGAGAGCTCTTGGGGTCAACCGACTACTCTATCCGACCCGAGCTTGCTGCAAAATGATTTCTACTATTTAAAATAGAAGCGAGGACTAATTTGACAACGGACTCATGTCAAATCGAGCGATTGGGTGGTTCTTACTCTCGCCCTGTCTTGGTTGTCTGCGCCAGTGCTTGCCATAGAGATTTAGAGAAATCTTGGAGCGTGCAGTATAAAATACACCCTGGTTGAAAATTTAAAATAGTTACATGCGGAAGCTCATATATCAGTCCAATTTACAGCTCACCACTATATTTATTCGGAAAACTCAAAAAGTGGCGGCTCATTGCAACATACTGCAAGTGAGACGACTGGCGGTAGCCATTGTCTGATAGACGGAGGAGGGGAAAAGGGAGACGGTTGAAGGGGAAGGTGAGCGAGGAGATGGGAAGGAGAATAGAGGCAGGAAGAAAGAGGTCAGTTATGAAGGTCGAAGGCCGAAAACACACGCTCACACAAGGAAGATAGGAGACGGAAGGAAAAGGGGACTAAGCATGAAAAGCTGAGGGAGCATGAAGAGAAAGATGAAGAGAAGTGGGGCAGGGAGGAGCAAGAGCGGACGGAGGAGAGGAAAGAGGGGAGGAAGAGCACACAGAGGGAAGATGAGACCAATGGGGGAGAAGGAGTGGAGGGGAATGAGGAGGTGAAGTGGGGTGGGGCCAGGTAAGACGTAAAACATCACAGGTATTGCTGTGATGTTTTAAGTCACGGCCACGATGGCACGAACGTCAAGATCACACATCCCTGACCACTCAAAATGAAGAGCCATATGCACCTGCCACCAAAAAGAAAAGGTCAAAGGCCATGAACACAAAATCCCTCAAACGAGAGAGAAGGGGGAAGAGGGGAGGAAAGGTGAGGTGGATGGGTAGCGGGAAGGGGAAGGTGGACGGGAGAGTAGAGGAAGAGGGGAGGGAGGAATGAGGAGACCGAGGAGATAGTAGGGGAGATGGCGAGGAGGTGCAGTCAAGGGTCCGAAGTCGAGACCAAAGCTTAAAGGCAACGAACATAAAATCCTATGGAGGTAGGGGAGGGAGAGCGAGGGGCCGCTGGCATTAAATCATGCGAGGAAATGAGGAGGGAAAGGTTAGGAAAGGCAACATAGGAGAGATGGGACTGGAATGGGGTGAGGTGAAAGAACAGTGATTGAGGAGAGAGAGAGGGGGGGGGGGGGGGCAGATAGGAAGGAGATCCAGCATCAAGGGCCACGGATACACGGACGCACTCCGCCGACCACTCAAAATGAATGGCCGAAAAGGCCATGCACGGCCATTACCGTAAAAGAAGAGAAGTGAAGCGCGCGGACGAGTGAGTGATGATGATAGCGCATACTATTGTTGAACAATATTTCCAGCGCCCGGGCGACTGTGCGTCACTCGTGTGTTTCTGCTTCGCTCGCAATTAAAATGAAACGAGTATAATCGCACACACATAGTTAGTCCTCGTTCACTTCTCGCCAAAGAGCTATCGACACAAGTGGTCAGAACAAAACCAAGCCATCTCGGGACATAAAGCTCCAATATTTGAGTTTGAGGCTTCGAAGCTAGCTCTGCGTGGACCACTCTTTGCCTAGATTTGTTATCTGGACACATCACAATGGCACAGCACAGTCGCATAGCTACGGTACTACCGTTTCGACGTTAACAGTTCACTATCATTACCGATATTACGGTCGAGGTCATCCACTGATTCACTCCAAGGCGTTGCAAGATCACCATATCATCACCGTCCACCATGATTGCACAAGTACGGCTTTACGGTTATGGCTGTACGGCTTATACTAATTTCCAATTTCTCCAACCGATCTCATGTTTTATAATTCTTAAAGAAAGGTTAATTTAGAACTGTCGGATAAATTTCCAAAGTTTATTCGTACTTGACACTTCATATTTAGTCGTTTACTCACACTGTTGACAAGCCAAGACGCCAAGATGCAGCCAAGATGTGCAAGTAGCTCAAGCCAAGCAAGGTCGCCAGCCAGGTCGGCCAGGTTGACCACGTGAGCGCATGTCAACGGACCCTCAAAGCCCGATTCGGTTTCATCGGACCGCTCTGCCGCTCTCTCGGCGTGGAGGAAACGTAAACAAAGGTATGTTTCATTTTTGTTTTTGTTGCTACTTGTGCTGAACAATGGAGCGGGCGAAGCGTTCGCTATCAGAGCTATCTGATCGCCAAAAAAGACGTAGGGTAGCCGAAAGTGTTCGCAAGGAACTTGAAATTTGGGATACAAGCAGTGAGGAGTCGGTGGACACTGAGGAAGCATTCCCTCTGCCACCTGGACAACAGGCCGTGGCAGCACATGCAAGATTTCCGGAGAGTTTGAGTACCAACGAGCTTCCGAGTGCGAAGCTGAGACGAGCGATACGGGTGGTGCACGAAATAACCTAATCTCAAAACACCTGTGTCAAAATCCCCGCTGCGAATTCCCCGCGTTACCTCTCCCGTCTTCAAAATCCCCTTTCCTTTATCCCCTTGTCAATTCCCCCGGGCCAGTGCTCCTTAGAAACCATTTGGAAAAGCGCTTTTATGCACACTTCATAAAGCTCAGCTGTGCTATGACGACCCTAGCCGGGAGGCACTCACTTGATCGAATGACGTTTTAGCGAACGCCCACGTTTCATCGAACGACACTTTAGCGAATAGTCGGACGCCGCGGAGCGGCGTTTTCGGGTGGGCCAAGCGAGTTCATATTTTTGTAATGAGTTGCCGCAGACTGTCGCCGCGAAGCGGCGTAAAGCGCAGCGCGACGGATGGGTTAACGCGCGCCCCCGTTATTCGCTAAAACGACCATTCGCTCAAATGTCGCCGTTCGCCAAAATGTCATTCTCTCTTGTGATATGGACCCTCAAGCAACACCGAGACGGACCTGAGCCGCCAAGCTTCAAGGGAACCCAGTGCAGTGAGCTTGTTTTAGACGGAGCGCATTTTTCTCTGAAGCCGTCCGACAACTGTGTTCAACTGAAGGGTGGCAACATTGCTGTCGTTAGGAACTTCATAGAGATAGCAATGACAAGCTAAAGGCCTTTATGGGTAGCATTTTTGGACATCAAAGGGGCATATGACAATGTGAATCAGGAAATACTTTGGGAACAGCTAAAAGGGTATGGCCTAGGGGGAACCACGGTTAAGTTCCTAGAACGGGTTTATACGGAGAATAGGGTGATTATGAAATGGGAAGCCGAAACTACAAAACCAGCAGCAATAAAAAGAGGACTTAGACAGGGTTGCCCATTGTCTCCCCTGCTCTTTATGATATACCTCAGTGGGATGGAAAAAAGGTTAGAACAGTGAAACCTAGGTTTTGACCTGAATTACATGGAGGAAGGACATAAGGTAAATCAACTATTGCCTGGGTTAATGTATGCAGATGACATTGTACTCGTATCAGAAAGCCGTGAGACAATACAGGAACTGATTAGGATTTGCAGCAGGGAAGGGGACAGTTTAGGACTAAAATTCAGTAGGGACAAGTCGGGTATAATAGTCTTCAACGATGAGAAGGGGGAACCCCTGGAGATACAGGACACAGTGATAGAACACGTAGAAAAGTACAAATATCTAAAGGTCTGGTCAATGAGGGAAGGAAATATCTAGAGGAACACGAGGAGAATACAATTAGAAAAGGGAAAAGAAATTCATCTATTATGAAGCTCAAGGCACTATGGAACTATAACAGATATGAAGTGGTCAGAGGTATATGGAAGGGAATGATGGTGCCAGGACTGTCTTTTGGCAATGCAGTGCTGTGCATGAAATCTGAGGTTCAATCAGGGCTAGAAATTCGACAAAGAAGTGTAGGCAGATTGGCGCTGGGAGCACATGGAAAAACACCAAATGAGGGAGTACAGGGGGACATGGGATGGTCGTCTTTTGAGAGCAGGGAGGCAATTAGTAAGTTGAAATTTGAACAAAGGTTGACTGAAATGGAGGATACGCGGTGGGCACGTAAGGTATTCAAGTATTTATACATGAAAAGTTTAAACACAAAATGGACGAACCGAACCCGAAAGCTTACATTTAAATATCTACACACTGGTGATGGGGCTGAACAGACTATGTCAGTGAAAAGAAGGTGAAAGAGGCGGAGAGGAAAATGTTTGAGGGGAGAATGCAGGAGAAATCAGCTTTAGCAGTGTACAGGTCACGAAAGCAGGAGATAAGAAAGGAAAAGCTATTTGACAATTCACTGGGAAGTGCTTTGCTGTTCGAGGCAAGAACGGGAGTTTTGAGGACGAGGACGTATAGGGCTAAATTTCAGGAGACCGACACATTATGTGCCGCCTGCCATAATGATGGCGAGACACTGGAGCACTTGGTTTTGAAGTGCACGGGGCTTCGTCCTGCCCTCCCTGAAGGGGTAACGGATTTGGCTGGGGCCCTGGGTTTCACTGGCGACGATGGAAGGATGGTAGAGAAAAAGATTACAGTGACAAAGAGACGATTATAAGATTGGTGGAAATTATCTTGGGAAAATTAAATGATGGACAACTAACTAGCACAGCTGGGAACAGTTGGGACAGAGGAAAATTGGGACTCCCTCCCGCGTGGCTCCGGCCCAAAGTCTCAACCCTGTCTCCCAGTGGGTCCGGTGCGGGGGTGACGCCGAAAATGTTTGACCAGAGGAAAATTGGCGACTCCCTCGCCGGGGGGAAGAGGCAGAGGGGTGATGTTTTTTAGTTTTTTTGCCCGATCCCCTGAAGGTCATCCTGGTGATATCCCACACTGCCTGGTGATAGTTAGGGGGAGAAAAATTGGTCTTAAAAGGGCGGGAGGAATCACGTTTTTGTCTTTTTAGACTTAGGCTAGGTGGCGCAAGCTTCCGCCCGTTACAAAGGGAATAGCCATTAACATCCATCCATCCATTCTTCATTGAGTCGGATGGGAACCGTAGCATCTGCGGACAGTTTTTCCGGAATCTCAGCAACCTTTATACTTCAAAGTTGCCATCATCAGAGCTAGGAATTTTTAGAGCTACAGGGCTCTCCAAGTAGTATTCAGTGTGGAGTGTGCAGGACATCAGGTGGAAGTGCGTCTGCTTGCAATATAACCAGGGCTATGCAGTTTTTCTTCTACTTCACTTGCAAGTGGGATCAATGTTTGCAACCGTTGCACATTGGTTGTGCTTAATTCGAAAACTGTATTTTTCGTGGCTTATGAGTGTCCTTTGAGGTAATACAGGCTTGATTTGTTGATTTCAGGAATTGTACTCTGTTGTCCATTTATTTGTTGCTCTATTTGTTGATTTCAGGAAATGTACTCTGTGGTCCATTTTTTGGCGGAAAATGATGTTGCAGTTGTTCCTACCTGTTGGGCGTGCAATGGCCGCACGGCATGGCCACCCTACAGATCAAATCGGTTGATGATGGCAATTGAGAGCGTGAAGAGCCCTTTACTGGCTGGGCCACATTCTCCTGTCAGGTGATGGCATCATGTTGTAAGTATAGCGGGTGTCCAGCAACCGGGAATAGTCAAGAATATTTTAATTACCAGGAAAAATCAGGGATATTGTCAAAAAGCGAGCCCAGTCAAGGAAAACGAGCCACAAATGCCATTGAGTGCCCTGAGCAAGGAGTTGAGAACCTTGGGGCAGAGAAATAGGCTCTAAGCAGAGCCGCGCTCTGCTTAGAGCAGGGCGCGGGCTCTGCTCACCTAATGTAGAGTGTGCTAGAGCACTGCACGAGCCAGAATTTCTAGGCCCGACCCGGCCCGGTAGGGGCATGGCCCGGGCCCGGCCCGAGCCCGATAGAATATTTAATTTCCAGGCCCGGCCAGACTTGGCCTTGAAGAGACACGGCTCGGGCCCGGCCCGGACCCGGCTGAATTTTAGACAGAAACTTGAGCCCGGCCCAAGCCCGACAAAATATTTGTTTCGTTTAATATAAGCCTGAGCTTGGCCCGATCCTGACAGATTATATACATGAGCCCGAAAAAGTTGGCAGGCTTTAACCTAAAAACTGTCTAAGCATAATGCGAGCATATTTGATTTAATGAACAAAAGGTTAGGGCGCAAACGAGCTTGTGGTGGTTAAACATTTGACTGGTGTGCTCGGCTTTCTTGTTTCAGTGACATATGAAGATGCAAAGTTCAAAGAAAAAAAATCCGGAAGCGACGTCCGACCTATCAACGAATAATGAAGAGCGGGAGAAAAGAAAAAGGAAGAGACTGCTCCTTTTCCGTCAAGCTTGCCTCTTCTGCAGGAACGACCTACCACTCAGCCAGCCCCTCAACTTCCAGAACGTGCACCAGTGCCCAAGCAAAAACGCACACGTGTATGTTTGCTTTTTGTTGCTACAATTTCTTAACGCTTTCTAGCTTTTAGATTTTTTATTTTATGTGATTAGCCTCAGCTTGGTTAGCCGCAATTGTGATAGTGAATGGTATCCATGTTGTTTATTGAGCACCTGCTGTTTTGGTGTTTCTTTTACAGCGCAGCTCTTAGGCGCCCGTTTTCGGCTTGAGCGGTGTCGCCGTCGCCGTAACCGCGGCGACGTTCCGGCACCGTGCTGAAACGTCCCCGCGGGGTCACGTGACCTCCCGAGGTCACATTACCCCCCTTCAGGAGGGTCACGTGACCTCACAGTTACGCCGACGGCGACGCCGCTCGGAGGGAGGGGGGAGTGGTACACCCTTTCCTCCTCCTCCTCTAGAGCTGCGCTCTAATTTGTCATTACAGGGAGTTGTAAACGGCTTCCATTTTTTTATCTAGTCATTTTTAATTTACAAAGCTGCTAGTTGTGGTATGCATTCTCGCATAAGGACGGTTATACCCGTCCTTGAAGCAGTAATTTGTCTCCGTGGCCCATGATACGGGGAAATGAAAAGACGTGTCTCCACTCTTTGTTAATTTATTATAACCGACAGAACCGTGGACCTGCCGGATATTCGACATACAGTATATATACTGCATGTCGAAGATCCGACGGGTCCATGGTTCTGTCGGTTACAAAAAATTGCCGAAAAGGGCCGAGACGTCTTTTTTAGAGCGCAGCTCTTAGGGGCCCGTTTCCAGCCTGAGCGGCGTCGCCGTTGGCGTCGGCGTCGGCGTCGGCGTAACCGCGCCCCTCCCCCTCCTCCTCCCCTCCTCCTCCTCTTCCTCCCCCTCCTTCTCCTCCTCCCCTCATTGTGTAGTATGGTCCGGGTGGGTCACGTGACCTCGGCGGGAGGGGGTCACATGACCCGTTTCCAGCCTCTGCGGCGTCGGCGTCGCTCCTCGTCCTCCTCCCCCTCCGCTCCTCCTCCTCCCCCCTCCCCCCCGCCAAGGTCACGTGACCCCGGGGGGTGACTCCCCTCCCCCCGCCGAAGTCACGCGACGGCCCGCCCAAGGTCATGTGATCCCGTCCCCTCGAGGTCACGTGACCTCCCGGACCTCCGCCCTCCTCCTCCTCCCCCTCTTCCTCCTCCCCTCATTGTCTAGTATGGTTCGGGAGGGGGTCCACTTGACCTCGGGGGGAGGGGGTCACCTGACTTCAGCGGGGGGTCACGTGGCCTCGGGAGGGTCACGTGACTACCCCCTCCCCTCCCCCCCCCCACCCCCGAGATCACGTGGCCCCCGCGAGGGGAAGAGGAGAACGCAGGGGACCAGGGAGGATGAGCAGGGCGGACAAATCCGAATTTTCATTTCTCCGAAAAATTAGTTTAAAAGACTCTTATCTCTTATCCTTCGGCCGGCTTCGGCTTTCCTGCTGCACGGTTGAAAAACCCTGCAGCAGAAAAATAATAGAACAAAGAGAAGCTAAAAGCTGCTAAAGTGCGTTCATTTCTTAAAAGTAGCGCACGGTGCGTCGATGCACAAGGCACGTGCAACGTGCAGACTTTGCAAAGATCATGGCGGCACAGTGCACATTCAAACTAGATTTCAGATGCCATGTTACACTGGCCATGTTCTTCCCAGAATTGGTGCACGGCACGTGTCTCGAGCATTTCCACAACAATCAATGCAGCCACTTTTGTCAGGATGGAGGGGCTTTAGCAGCTGCTGCTAAACGTGCTGCACGAGCAGAGGGTCAGCACCGCCGGCGCCGTGATCCAGCATGAGTGATATCACAAAGACGACGACGACGAGACGTAATCAGGCAGTTCTTTTTTCACAAAATGAGCGAGTCAGATGAAGCAGCTGCTGCTAAACGCACTGCCCGAGCAGAGGCTCAGCGCCGCCGGCGCCAAGATCCTGCAGTGCGTGCCGCCGAAGCTGAAGCTAAACGGCGCCGTCGACAAGACCCGGAAGTGCGCGACGCCGAGGCAGAGGCTCATCGCCGCCGCCGAGAGCAGCCAGAAGTGAGCGCTGCTGAAGCTCAATCTAAGCGCCGCCGTCGAGAGGACCCTGAAGTGCGCGACGCCGAAGCAGAAGCTCATCGCCGCCGTCGAGAGCAGCCAGAAGTAAGCGCTGCAGAAGCTGAATCTAAGCGCCACCGTCGAGACCACCCGGAGGTGCGCGACGCCGAGGCAGAGGCTCATCGCCGCCGCCGAGAGCAGCCAGAAGTGAGCGCTGCTGAAGCTCAATCTAAGCGCCGCCGTCGAGAGGACCCTGAAGTGCGCGACGCCGAAGCAGAAGCTCATCGCCGCCGTCGAGAGCAGCCAGAAGTAAGCGCTGCTGAAGCTGAATCTAAGCGCCACCGTCGAGACCACCCGGAGGTCCGCGACGCCGAGGCAGAGGCTCATCGCCGCCGCCGAGAGCAGCCAGAAGTGAGCACTGCTGAAGCTCAATCTAAGCGCCGCCGTCGAGAGGACCCTGAAGTGCGCGACGCCGAAGCAGAAGCTCATCGCCGCCGTCGAGAGCAGCCAGGAGTGAGCGCCGCCGAAGCGGAAGCCAGAAGCCGCTATCGAGAGGACCCGGAAGTGCGCGACGCCGAAGCAGAAGCTCATCGCCGTCGCCGAGAGCACCCAGAAGTAAGCGCTGCTGAAGCTGAATCTAAGCGCCGCCGTCGAGAGGACCCGGAAGTGCGCGACGCCGAGGCTGAGGCTCATCGCCGCCGCCGAGAGCAGCCAGAAGTGAGCGCTGCTGAAGCTCAATCTAAGCGCCGCCGTCGAGAGGACCCGGAAGTGCGCGACGCCGAGGCTGAGGCTCATCGCCGCCGCCGAGAGCAGCCAGGAGTGAGCGCCGCCGAAGCGGAAGCCAGAAGCCGCTATCGAGAGGACCCGGAAGTGCGCGACGCCGAGGCAGAGGCTCATCGCCGCCGCCGAGAGCAGCCAGGAGTGAGCGCCGCCGAAGCGGAAGCCAAGCAAAAGGCAAGGATCGCTAAGCCTGACGGTGCAACAAAAATTTTCCAACGGCTGTTTAGAGACAACCCGTTTGGGAGCGTATGTTCAGTCTGTGACCGGCTCTGGTTCCAAAACGACTTGCAACCGCTACCGGACAGATGTCACGAGACCCTAGAGCAATCATTTCCAAACTCGGACCTAACCCAATTCAAACTGTGCTCGACCTGCATACAATCAGTGCACAAGGGTCATATTCCTCATCTTTCCTCAAGTAACGGTTATGTATATCCCCCGAAGCCAGCCCACCTCCCACAATTGAACGCGGTGAGTGAGAGACTCATATCTCCACAAATTCCTTTCATGCAACTGCGACGGCTGATGCACGGTGCAGGTCAACACGGCATTAAGGGACCAGTAGTGAACGTCTGTGTTGATGTGGACGACATGGTGACAATGTTGCCTCGTGCCATCGAACAAGACCGAGCCCTCAATGTACATTTGAAGCGGCGCATGCTTGCGAAGACGACCTACCTGGCAGGGGCAGTAAAAAAATGTGATCTGCTGCCGTGGCTTAAGCTGCTGTGTGATAGCACGCTGTACAAGCATTATAATATAAAGTGCGATTTTGCCCGTTTGGGGGATATCGTAGAAGTGGACGAACACGACGAGATCGAGTTGCTCCCGCAATGCTCAGACCTCAACGATCCGATCCAAGTGGCTACAGCCATGACTCTGGCTCAGCACACTCTCATATGGGACGAAGACAAGTTTCTAGCGATTGCGCCAGGTGAGGGAAAAAGGCCCGTGAGCATACTTTATGACGAACACTCAGAGGAGCTTTCGTTCCCACAGATCTATCTCGGTGAGCCGCGCCGAGTAGATGCCAGCGCAAAACCGACAGTCTTCACACACGCCATGAGTGAGATCCGCAGATCAGACCGTCGAGGGGCCACCCCGCAGCACGTACTGTACATGGCCATGAAAGTGTTTAGGCACCGAGTAGCCGGTGACATGTGTGTGGCCTTCCGTAACATAAAGGCACTGGAAACACTAACGAAGCAACAGTTGCTCGACAAGGATTTTGTGCAGCAAGCGGTCGAGCACGACATGGCTTTCATGCATGGTATTCCCAACACCGTGCAGTACTGGACAAAACGCAAGAAAGACCTCTTTGCTATGATACGGCAGTTGGGTAAGCCGACCGCGTTCCTCACTCTTTCTGCCTCGGAAATGCACTGGCCCGACCTTTTGCAGTTGCTTCAACGCCTTCGGTTGAAGCCCGGCGAGATCGAAGTACCACTGGAGCAAATGAACAGCATTTATCGAGCACAGCTAGTAAATGACGATCCCGTGGTCTGTGCCATATATTTCGACCGATTGGTGCGTGTCATTCTCAACATTCTCCGCAACACCCGTGTATCGCCTTTTAGGCCGTACATAGTCGTCGACTACTTTAAGCGGATCGAATTTCAGCACCGCGGGTCGGCACACGCGCATATTCTCCTTTGGCTTCATAACGCGCCCAACGAGGAGCTCTCGATGCTCATGCCCCAGACTCTTGAAATAGCCAACGTTCTGCTTTCCATCGACAACGGATGCTTGAAGCGGGAGCGGACTCAGGTGCACCAACACACGCATACCTGCTACAAGCACAACACCACCAGATGCCGCTTTAACGCGCCTTTTATGCCCATCGATGAATGTATGGTCGTAGTGCCTTTCCCCACCGTGGACAATGAAGCGCAGAAGAAGAAAATCGAGAGCCTCCTAAACAAGTACGAGGCCATGCATCAGGCCCTGGAAACGACAAATTATGACTCCATGGAGCAGTTTTGGGAACATCACGGTGTCGCGGACAAGGCGGAGTACATTTCTGTTCTCCGAGCAGGCACTCCTCGTGCCACCATCATGCTACCCCGTACTGTGCAGCAAAAGTGGGTGAATTACTTTAACCCATGGGTTGCATCAATTCTCGATTCTAACATGGATCTTCAGATCGTCCTCGACACGTACGCGTGTGCTGCCTACGTCGTGGAATATGTAAACAAGGCAAACCGAGGTATGTCGAACCTCAATCGAGCAGTGCAAGAAATTGTCAAGGAGAAGGGGGATATGGCCTATTCTCAGGCACTGAGACATCTAGGTGTGAAAATGTTGAATGCCATTGAACTGTCCGCACAGGAGGCCGCATGGTGTTTGCTCAACCAGGATATGTCGGAGGCGAGTCGCAAAGTTGTCTTCGTGAACTCTGCATGGCCCGAGGAAAGGACGCGCATTCGGAAGTCTAACGCTCAGATGGCGCAGGAAGGCTTAGTAGAATCAAGCACTGATGTATGGAAACGGACGATGATCGAGCGCTACGAAGACCGCATTCCCGAATTGGAACCTGTTACTCTAGCAGAGTTCGCTACCGAGTACAACATATATACCTACAAAAAGAGGAATCAGCGACGGATACTTCGCTACCGCGGTTACTCCGTAGACGATTCAGTCAACTTCAAGCGAGAACATGTCCTGCTTTTCTATCCATTCCGCAAAGAAGTTGACATCTTAGACCAAAACTGTTTCGAGCGTCTGTATGACCAAAACATCGACGTCATTCTAGAGAACAAGGCACGGTACCACAGTGACGTAGACATTGAGCAAATTCGTGCCGTTTGTAATTCCATGCTCCAGTCAAATGACGGGGAACATCGTGCCACTTCTGAGCTCCCAGATGTGAGACTGCACCCGATGGCCATGGAAAACGACGACTCCGATCTCCTAGACATCGGTATGGTCCAATCCAATGCCCCGTTTAAGCAGTGCCCCGCCGTGTGCACGCGCCAAGACGTCATGAGCAGAGATCAATACCTGGACACAATGCGCAAGACGAATGAGGAGCAGTACGAGATCGTCCGAGAAGTCGTGCATAGACTCACTATACCGGACTCTCCGCCACTACAAATCTTCTTCACGGGAGTGGCTGGATGTGGGAAGACATTTGTACTGCGTCTCATCATGGACGTCTACAACAGATATTGCAACCCTGCTGGTTCAGATAATGTAAACGCCTATGTTGCCTGTGCTACAACTGGAAAAGCGGCGGTCGCGCTTGGTGGAATAACTGTACATGCAGCGTTCAGACTTACCATCAATAGGGATGGCGGACTCCGGGACAACGAGTTGAACACGTTCCGCTATGCGTTCAGGAACGTCAGGTGCGTGATTATCGATGAGGTTAGCATGATGTCCGCCGACATCCTTCAGAAAGTGGACTCGCGACTCCGCATCATCACTTGCAAATATCTAGAGCCTTTCGGCGGGTTAGACATCATCCTCTGCGGAGACCTGCGCCAGCTTCCCCCCGTTCGTGCCGCCGAGGTTTTCAAGCGCGTCAAGACGAACAGTGTGTTTAACACGGAAATCGCATGGCACCATTTGTCATACTTTGTCCTCACGAAGGTCGTAAGGCAAAGCGATCTCAGGTTTTCCACCATACTTACCAAATTGGAGACGGTGCAGAATTGGATTCCGAAGAAATCGCATTGATCCAGAGTCGGTTCGTCACGCAACAACAAGCAGAAACGTGTTGTCCCGGTGGCATCCGCTTGTACTACTCCAACAAGGAATCGGACTACTACAATACGAACACGGCCATTGCAACCGAAGATAATTGTGTGGCATGTCCGGCACGGGACACAATCGTTGGATTCAGGTCTATGCAGGAGAAGACAGAGGCAATGCGCAAGGCCGAAACGCTGCCCAAGGCCGAACTCGGAAACCTGCCAGCTAATATAATGCTATGCATTGGAAAACCATATATGCTCACACTCAATGTCGATGTTTCCGATGGTCTGGTCAATGGCTCTGTTGGAATACTGCAGTACATACAATACGATACGCTCCGAGAGCCGGAACGCATCTGGCTGCATTTCGGTGAGCTTGGTTCCAAAATTGCGATTGGAACCGTGGCGGCCGCAAAATCCCGGCAGTTACGGGCACTCGACAGAAATATTCAGCAAAATTGGACACCTATCGAAAGACGCACAGTCACTTGCGTCATTGATAAGAAGTCAAGGATATCCCTGAGGAGATGCCAGCTACCCGTTGTGCAAGCAAGTGCTATCACCATTCACAAATCACAGGGAGGCACGTATGAAAACGTGGTGTACTCGTATGCCAAAAGTCATCCACAGAAATTGGTATACGTGGCACTGAGTCGTGCTACAGACATCAACGGGCTCTACCTCACCAATGTGGACAATGACTTTACGTTCTACCACGGCAAGCCCAATCCCGACAGGGTACTACTTGATGAGTTTCGTCGACTGCAGTCACACAAACTCCAAACTGTCACTGCTAAGTGCTACGCAATGATTAAGCAACCGCACTTGTTCTCGGTCGCCGCACTTAATGTTCGCTCTCTGCCGGCGCATTCCAAGGACGTGCACCACGACCCCGTCCTACGCCATGCATCTGTACTTTGCCTCTCGGAAACGTGGATGGATCCAAAACAGGCGGTAGAAATCATGGACTACCAGTACTGCTGCGGCGTCAGTAGAGAGCACAACAGAGCGGCAGGGGTGGCCATCTACGTGCGTAAGGGTCTGTCTGCCGTACCCATCGAGATATTTGGAACGTCAGACGAAGTTGGAGAACTTTGTGGCGCCAAGTTCGACAACGGCTTGGTAGTGGTGGCTCTGTATATCTCGCCTACAGCACTCACCAAAGATATCGTGCATTTTCTGCGACTTGCGTTAAGCACACGTGGGTCCACACCCATGTTAGTAGTGGGGGACTTTAATGCAGACTTAAAGAAGGATAAGAACTTCATACCACTTATGCAGGAAAACCTCCCATTTCTCTCCCTCGTAACAGCTCACACCGCTGTGACGACCTCTCGAAACACGTGCATAGACCTCGTCTTTCAAAATCAGCCTTTGGTCCATCACCTGGAACACATATCCTGCCACTTCTCAGATCACAAGGCTTCCTTCATAACAATCAAGGACTGGGATAAGAGTGCTATTTAAAGCACCAGTATAGGAGGAGCTTGTTCTATATTTGTATATATTGTGGGGATTTTGGACGCCGAACTTTGGCGACGATATGCACTGCACGCTAGGAAGAAAGGAGGAGGAGAAGAACGAAAGCTGGGAAATTGTTCCCCCCGACGGTCTTGCGTACCTTGAGAGGTGTTAGGCGGGCCACTCGGAGGAGCATCTACCAGCTTCGTTATCAGTTGGAGCGTGCAAGTCGTACAAGACGAAGAGGAGGAGGAGGACGGTGAGGTTGAGGAGAAGGAGGAGAGGAGATGCCAGATACGTGTTGTGCAAGCAAGTGGTCTCATCAATCGTAAATCACATTGGAGCTTCCAGATCTGACAAGTATATTCCCTTTCTCCGTACAACCGGTGAGCAAAAATACCACAATATATTACATAGTTCAGTGCGGTATATCGCAAAATTGAGATACCTCAAAAGAGGAGGAGGAGCACAGGAGGAGGAGAAGGGGACGACGAGAGAGTACGGATGAGGAGGAGGGGCATACCCTCCCCTCCGTTCCCTCTCGCCCCCGCCCCCCCCCCCCCCCCCCCCCCCTTGCTTGGAGCACATTTGGAACTTAGGGAATGTCATAGCTCGGGGCCTCTTCCTTCCTTTGCTACTGGAACTACACACTCTAAGTATCTAGAGCTTGAATATTTTTCATTCGAATTTAACATGGCCGACAGCATTGTTAAGACGTTCGACGAAAACATTGTAAACGTCATTAACACAGTTCAGACCGGCTTCCCTACATTTATTATAGGTGTGTTCCAAGCATGTGACGACTTTCATGACCCTGTTTCATCATCAAGTATTGAAGTTCATCTTGCGTCAGATCTAAACAAATCACAACACCATGTTTGGGGTAAGTCCCTTATCAAGTTTAAGATGGTGTGCCTGCCTGTAGCTTCTCTAAAGTGTCTTTTTTTACGCTTGTTTCACTTATTATAAGTGTTTTCTGTTTTATATTATACTCGGCCGAGTGCCCATCTTCCAGTGTCCATCACACTTTTAGTCTGGTGATCACGTCACCTTGAAACCCTTGTAAGCTTAGAACTGAAAAGTTTTGCTGCTTACGCACAGCAGACAAAAAAAGGTAGGCAGCATTTTAACTTCCAACTGTCTAAGCGTGGATGTCAAGCATAAACCCTGGGAAGATTTGCCCACTGCTTAACTACATGCTTTTTTTTTTCATGTCCTGGTTGGCTGCTACACTGGAGAGGCTGCTGAACATCATGCCACGGCGGCTGATCATGGCGGTTTAGTTAAATTAATAATGGGGTTTTCATCCAGGACGTAAATTGGAAACTCGCGGAGCAAACTTTAAGGTACATTGGTATAACAATTGCGTACGTTGGCTTTGTACGTTATTAGCGTAAACCTTGGCCGGATATGCAACGCAGTTTCCAATATACACCACGGTTTTTCCCCAATCAATAAAATTTCAACCCTCCAAATTATTTGTCCTGACTCTATATTTCAGAGCACAGCTCTTACGCGACCCTTTCCGGCTTGAGCGGCAAGGAGGAAAGCAGTACGAAGGTGGATGACGGGGGGAGGAGAGACGAGGAGGCGGAGGCGAGGGGAGGGGAGGACCTTAAGGACGAGGAGGTGGTAAAGGAGAGGGAGGGGGAGCAGGAGGGGAGGAGGACCAGCAGGCATGATCACGAGGGAGGAGGAGGAATATACCCTCCACTCCTCCTCCTCAAGAGCTGCGCTCCAATTCGGCGTTACAGGAAGTTGTAAACGGCTTTCACTTTTTTAAGAACATACATGTTCTTAAAAAAAAGCTATTCTCCTAGGATAAAATGAAAACAAAGTTAAATTGACAAATACAAAATAAAAAAGGCGCTGCGGAAAATAGCTCTTTCCCTCTTAAGAAAGTGCCTTTCACGCATGAATAGAGGGTTGAAGTGGGAAAATGTGAGTGGCCGAGAATAGCCGCCTACCTCGCCGGAAAAGAATAAGTCTCGTATCCACTCAAGTTTCAATATGATAGCAACCTTCTATGATTCGGTAGCCAACGTTTAGGTGGACAAAAAATTTACCGGGTAGTAATTATATTTCTGGTGAATTTAGAGCGGCGTCAAAACTATTTCAAAAGCGATAGTAAATTATGCAAAAAGAATTGTATTACTCCAAAATTTAGTAAAGGGAAATTCAATGAAACGGCGTCAAGTGATTTAATGAAACGGCGTTCGATGAAATGTCCTGTACCCAGTTTGTCGAACCGAAATGTTTTTCGTTCCGCTTTTCGTTCCGGTTCAGGGAGAACGGTTCAGCTCCGGTTCAACTCCGGAGTGAAAAAATAAAGGTTCAAGCCGGTTCGAACCTGTTCGTACTCATATGCTTCAAAAACAGTTGACGAGCAAAAGATAAACTATGCATATTGTATAAAAGTGTTACAAATAGAAAGCAAAGGCTCACATTACTGTGTGGAACGAATGAGCTAGTGCTGGGGCACCTCGGGACGTGGGTAAAAGCGCTGTTCAATGTCAGGCAGTTGACCGAAGAAGCATATCCGGGGAAAGACGGCCCCTCTGAGACGATAGAATGAACTTCAGTCCAGAAAAGGCTCGCTGCGCGCTGACCTGGGTCGCAGGCACTCCCAGGGCTCTTGCGCCAATGGGTAGAGTTCTGGATGGCGTCCCCTTCTTTCCTTCCAAAACTGTAACACGTTAGCGTCCCTTCGAAGCCGCGGCTCCTTGTCTAGCAATGCTCAGAAGAGCTGTGCGCCTTGATGTTTGTGTTTCTGAGGAGAAAATGTTTTGGTCCTTGCTGTTTCTGCTACCAGAGATCGAAGCTTTTTTGCTGTTTTCTGTAACTGTAACTGTTGATTAAATCCCCTCTCCCCTTCCCGGTGCTAGACTTTAATTTCGGACTGATTATTAAATCCGCTGAGTTAATTGGAGAGCAGATTAGATGCGCCACAGTATGGCAACTAGTGCAGGTTCTAAAATATCCATCGGCCTTTGTATCACTTTCTTATCCGATCAGTTGTACAATGAAATCAAGGCGTCTAAAGTAAATTGAACTCAACTCTACAAAATTAGAGACAAGAAACACGTAAAAAAGTTAAACTAAGCCCGAAAAAAAAAACACAAGGACAGAAAGAGGTATAGACAACACTAGGGGTGTTGTCTATACCTCTCTTTGTCCTTTTTTTTTTTTTTGTTCAGTCCGTGATGAAAAACCACCTAGCCCAACTTACCGTTTTGCCACCAAACAGGCTCATTATGGTCACTTTTGCTAATGTACAAATTGTGTATGTTCTAGTGTTAAATGTTCTTTGAGGAGGCATTTCCGGTCACCAAGAAAAGGTTGGGACGAATGTGAACTTTTGTTAAAGAAATACATAAGACCAGAAATCCCGGAGAATTTATAGTTACTCTGCTCATTTCGTTTGAGTTCTCGAAACAAACTATAAATTATGAAGACGACCGTTATCTGACAACCTGATAATGGAACGTTACAGAGCTTTCCGCTACCTATTTTCTTCGCTTTTTGACTTTCCACATGAACGGAGTACCACAAAAATAATTGATCAGTTTTGCCCAGGAACGAAAAAAGAATTATTTCGGTTCAGCTCAACTCCAGTTTGCGCAAAAATATTTTTTTTTGTCTTTCATTCTTTGGTTTACTTTTAAGGTTACTGTGTTTTTCGCCACACACTTTTCACGCAATCTGACTTTGCGTATGAACCGAAAACCGCATGGAAAAATATCGGTTCCGCTCCGGAGCGAGAAAAATTATTTCGTTCCGGGTCAACTCCGGTTCTTGCAAAAATAATGTTTTTTTTCGGTTCACGGTTCAGGTTGGGTTCAATACCCTGCCTGTACCCCATTGCCCCACGTTGTTAATGAGGACAGAGGGAATCGTTTTCGGGAGAATTGATATGACTAGTTGATAAGACTGCTGATCAGCTGCAAGTGCCAGGTGTCTGGCACTCATGGTGCCATTCCAGTCATAGTCATATGAACACCCTGAGAAGGCTGTGTAAATGTGCCCTGTGGACCAGTTGCTACACTAGTTTGTTGGGATTATAAAGAAATGAGTGCTGGACAGGGCCCCAATTACTGCCTAAAAATCTTTCTAGCATGTTTTCATTAGGTCCACGTTAGGCTTCAGCTAGCTAGAGAGTTTGTTTTGCTAGCAGGCAGCTTTTTATGCTTCAGTCTAAAGAAGTTGAAAGAGGCCTAGAAGGAGAGTGAGAATCAGACACATGGCATGGTTTTCTGTGGGACTGCCACATCAGGTTGTTGGCCGAACGTGTTGCGAGTGCTCAGCCATCAAAACATTCTTGAGCAGGCGCATCACTCCTTGTGGGTAGGTCACACTTTGCGGAAAAGGTCTAAACTGGATGAAAAGAATGGCTTGTGCATGCAAAGAAACTGAGGCGAAACTGTGTTAGGACAGAGGTAGGCATTTTTTTTTATCTTGATGACACTCTCTGCACTGAAATAGGCACCCATTATCTGAACGCAACCAACTTTTTTGTTATATTTTTTTGCAGGAGCAGCGTGCCTCTTCCCAGGAGTGACTGAGGGGCTGCCACAAGGGGAGAAGGCAAGCATGTTTCTGATTACAAGAATGGACAGTTGGGCTGGGCTAGTTGGTAAGAATTGATGTTGAAAAACGGTGCAAAAACCAGACAAAGAGAAAAGAACCCACAGCGCCTTGTCCTGTGTGTTCTCTTATCCGTGCATTTTGCACTGTTTTTCAGCATGTTTCTGCCTTGATTTTTCTGTTATAGTTTTAAATGTCTGTAGTTGGTTACTTTGATCCCTGTTGGAAGCATGGAATTGGTTAACCGTCTTAAATGCATGGAGTTGAAAAAAAAATTCACGTTACCTAAATCATTTAAAAGCTTTTTTTTCTGCTGCTTGCTGCTTGCTTTATGTTGCTGGGAATTTTAATATTTTGCATTTTTATTTCCATGCAGATCAGCCTTGTAATTTAGCGTGTTCTTGACAATTTTGTAGATCTAATAGCTTGTAAGAAACAGAAGCATACACTGGTACTTGTAACGTTTGTTTCGTTTTTGAAATAAATTTATTCCAATAACCTCTTGTTTTCTTCCGGAGTCTTGCTTCTAGGACTTCAAAATGCTGATTCATTAATGGCCTGTAATGCTCATCCATTTACTCATATCAGGCACCAGCTCAAAAAATGACTTCATGACAATCATATATGCAGTTTCTTGGCAAAGCTTGTCAATGTTAGTAATTTTCGGGTAACATTGTTCAATAATGTCCAAGTAACACATGCAGTAATATCTGGCCAGTGCCAGCATTTTGTTAAAATGTTTACTGAAAGTTTACAGAATAAAACCACTGAGGACAAACACAGATGACCGCTCTTTCATTTAGTTGTGACGCTTGTTTTTTGGAAGCAAAGACTCGCACACAGGTCAAGATTAACTGCAAATGGAAGGCTTGATCGAGGGAACTTCAGGAAGATAAGGGTTGAGTCAGTGACACTCCATGTGTTTTAGTCAAGGTTCCCAGATTTTTCCAGTTCTGGCCCTTATCTCCCTATCCCCCTCTTCCCTCCCGCCTTCGGTATCTAGTTGATCTCGACCTGTGTGCGACTCTTTGCTCCTGAAAAAATAAACGTTGTTGCGAAATGAAAAAGTGCTCGTTTGTGCATGTTCTTCGCGTTTTTATTCCTTCACTTTTAAGTAAGCCGTAATGTCAGTGCAACATTTTGGTGTAACATTACTGGATGGTAGAATTCGTGGCCATTAACAACAATTGGCAACGTTAGCTGACGACGTCCGAGTAACATCACTGATCTAACGTCCAGGTAACGTAGAGAGCTACGTTACTGCAACATTTTGATGCGACGTTACTGGGAGGTAGAACTGGTGGCCATTAGCAACGTTTGGCAACGTTATCTAACAACGTTCCAGTAACATTATTTGGGTAATGTCCAGGTAACGTATGCAGTTACGTTACTGTAACATTGTGGTGTAACGCTACTGGACGGTAGAATCCGCGGTCGTTAGCAACGTTCGGCAACGTTACCTGACAACATTCCAGTAATATTGTGGCTACGTTTAGTGCTACTTGGGGTTCGACGTGTTGGATTCGTGGGCTCGTTCGAAGAGGCGTTGTTTAACGCTCACGAGTCGCCGAAGTGTTACCGGAGCTTCTCTTTACGAAAGTCGCGATCGACGCTGGGCTCTGAGCTCGTACTTTTTTCTTCCCTGGTAGACTAAGAGTGCCGACCATTCATCTGTGGTGCCGACTGGCGCCGTACGAAGTTGAGAAAAGCTAGCGAGTCTGTCAGATTTTCGTGACGCCGCCCAACTGCTCTGCTACCGGCTGCGCTCAACAAATAAAGTAAAAAAAAAAAACGCGTTTTTTATTTTCAAATTTTTTTTTGCCATGTTTCATTTTAGTCGCCGCAAAGTAAATCGCGGCTGTACGTCGGTTGACTCCCGATTACTGTCTCTACATCGTAGATTGTCTCACCACACTGGTGCCTCGTTGGTGTGATCTTATTCTGATATCGTTACATCTTGCTTTTTCATCTTGGCACACTTCTGGACGACCTTCTACACGTTGCACTCCTTGTCGACATGTCGCTGGTGTTAGAGACAAATCTGAAGTCGCTGTTTGCTCACTCCTTGGTGCACATATTTCATGTTCAACATTAGGTATCTGAAGGAGGCGCCATGAAACCCTGGAGTTTGTTTAGAGGTACCTCAACATACTGTATTCAAGTGTCGTTTTGTGTGTTATAGTTTCTTACAAAACCAAATTGCACTTTGTTCGTAATATACCCTATAAAACTGTTCACAACAATTAAAGTTGCTATGAAACATTGGCCACGAGAGGTGACTCGGCCAACGCAGCCTGAAAATTCCTCGCATAATTTTCTTCATGGGTCATTTCGAATATTGACAAATTTTCTTGTGAATAATGAGTGTTATGCACATGTGTTCTACTTTTCGTACAGGTACTTCAGTTAGATAAACCCCAGCAAAGGCAGCAAGACCGTCTCATGGGGTCACACCAAGGATGACTGCATTCCTGCTCGAGTCCCGAGTCTTGTCACCAAACTTCACTGAACATAATGGTACATTCCGTTTCCTTAACTTTTTCTTCTGAAATGTGTTATTTTTTTTTTATTGTTGCTTTTTTCTATTGAAAAAAGGGTAGTACAACGTTTAAACACCCAATGTTTTTTTTTTCTTTTTGTAAAATGTGTACTACATCGTTTAAACACCCAAGCGTTCATAAATGGTCACTGTACCAGACAATAGGGTGTCTTATACTCTGTTTCATACTTAGCGTTCAACGCTGTCAAAGGTACTAAAGTGGTGCGCATGAAAAAATAGAAAAAGTGTTACTCCGCGCGTTTCGTGGACGAGTGGTAGAAGGCGCTGCTCTGGCGATATTGACGTCTCGGTGGCCGTAATTCGAACCCATTTTACGCGCAAATATTTTTTTTTCTTTTTTAGACATACTTTTTCTGCAAGATTGTGCGCATTGACGAAGTCCATATTTCAGTTCCTCCTTCTTGATTTTTATTTATAAGTCGCCGAGAGGCCATCTGGTCTGCCGCTTTGCAAGTGTTATTTGCCTCCAGCACCGAGTTATATTTTTCTTTCGTGCAGCGTGGAATGAGGAATCGCCCTGATAGCGGCCTTGTCCCAAAATTTATAATAAAGCATTAACGACAATAGTTATGGCCTGTACAGTCTATTTTGAAATAGCTGTCAAGGGTAGGAATCTCCCTCTCGGAGCACTTGCAATGCACCTTCAGGCGAATGGCGTTCTGTGTGAACTCGTCATGCTTGACGGTCCCCGTGCTCGAAACTTTCTTGTTGCGAGGTCTTTGCTTCGGGGACGCCACCTTGCCAGATAGGCACTGTGCCTTGCACTTCGCGACAGTACAGGGCACACTCCAGTGTCGTTACTGGCCGTCTCCAGGACTTCACGACCGAATTCTCCGGGGAATGTGTTCTTATACTCCCGTACACATTGGCGATCATCTGCTTGCACTCTTTCAAGATTTTCGCACAACGAATCTTCGAAAACATCCGAGCAGGAAAGGTACTTGAGCTTGCTGCGTAAGACGCCATCTTCTCAAAACCAGCCAGTGCCACACAACCCGAAAACCCACAGCGGCTGCCACACGGATGAACACGAAAACAATTTAAGGTGGTTTACATTATGTTTTCCTTTTTCTTGAAAAAAATTTGTGCTCCGTTGAAATCATAACGCCAATATCAGTTACTAGCCCCGAGGAGGCACATTTTCCGACTTTTTAAGAATTTTCTGCAGGGGACGCACTATCTTATGGGGCGAACGTAGGCACGGTCAGCAATGCAAAGCGGTGCGCTAGCTTTGACTGCGTTGCACTCTATGTATGAAACAGAGTATAGGATCGCTTCAGACGGGGCAACCTTTCCAGCAATTTTGGGGCTGCTGGCGGGTTGTTCCATAGTTTTCCCTAGATCAACACGAATTGCTGAGATTGGGTCCGGCTCGAAGCGGACGAGCAACTCGGAGATGTTTGAAGCGGCAGCAGCCAATCAGGAATGCAATATTTTCACGTGACACCCCTGTGGTCGTGATGATGAGAACTGAGGACTTAGTTCTGGTTAGACGAGTTAGTATTCTCAGCCCAATTTAAAGATATAAAAACATGTTTTTAGGATATAACTGTGTGTCTAAATACTGTAAGAAAAATAAAATTTCATGATGATGATGGCAAGTCGTAGCAATTCGGTTGCTGCATGTGAACGCGGGCGGCCCGTGTTGCTGGTGTTGCGACATGAAGTTGCTGGGCGAAATTGTTCCGTCTGAAGCGGGCTTTAAGGAACTGAATCCAAGGGCCGTGGAGCTCTGGGGGCAAGCCCACCTGGAAACATTTTTTTTTTACTTTTTTGCCTTTTTTAGTATTTAAATAGATATATATATATATACATATGTACTTTTTTTAAGTTTTAACATATAGATGCATAATTTACACACTAATTCATTTTCAGAAGCGCTTTTATTCACAGTCTGTGGCTTTCTAGTGCTTGCAATAGCTTCTCGGTGAGCTAATGCCAGCTCTGCAAAGGGAGAGGGATCTTCCCACGCTTTGCAGGCTGTAAAGCTGTGGCTTGCACAGCTCTAGTGTGTCACACCTCGCTCACTGGCTCCATCGCGAAGCATAGGTGCTTCATGAGTCGCGCCACACCGTAAGCCCAAAAAGCGGTTGGGTGACAAACCTGGGACCATTTGTCACTGTACTCAGCTATGGTATGGTGGCATGGTCGTGGCATGAAGCAGGGGTACAGCTTGGAAATGCTGATCTTCATGACATTTTAAACACATTTTTTATTACTTTTGTGTCGAGTTGTCAGCATTCTAAAGGTGAGAAAGCAAGCAGCAGCGACAGCAAGAAAAGAAAAATTTAAGACCGCTTTCACCAAAAATCAATTACGAGCACTAGAAAGGCATGGAGTGTATTTAAAACGCTCCTAAAGGTGAATTAGCGTATAAACTAAGTACTTGTGCCTCAAAAATACAAAAAGAACAATGTAAATATAGTTATAAGGATAAAAATATACACCAGGAGGACTTAAACCAAAACTACAATCTGTAAGTTTGAAATTTGACACCTTAAACCACTTGGCCACCACCCAATTTCATTTCCAGGTCGTTCAGCGAGGTATATGAATTTTGTTTGCAGCTGTCGGCTGCAAGAGAGATTGCCTTCTTTTCATTTACTTTACTATTCCCACCAAATATTACAAGTGATAAAGAATAGAACCTCATTTGGTTGGCCGAGGCACTGTGCTTGCATCAAGGCAAACTAGCCTGTCTTGCTGTGTTCATATTTTGTTTCATCATCTGTTTAGGATTCTGTTGTCGCTCATCAAAAAAAGAAAAAAAAACTGACTAATTCTGACTTATTATGGTGTGCAGGTACCCTTGGCAGTAAACTCAGCTAAATGGGGCAAAATATAGATACTTTTTTTTAGCAAATATGCATCGTTTTAGCAAAATGAGCTACACTATTTGACTAATGTGAAACAGAACGAGCCTCTCCACTTGGGTCTTTTTTCATCTCTCGCGGACACTATTTCCTGCTTTTTGTGGTTTGTATCAGACTTTTGTATTCTGTCCGGCCAAAGCATCTGTGTTACACTAAGACTGGGTTCTTTAGGATATCTACAGGTATTCTTCGCAGCAAATGGCTTCCAATCAGGAACACGAGTTCGTTCTCGGCCACCGAGAGCAAGTATTTTCAAGGTGAGCTATTGCCCGCCTATGAGTTTTGTATTTCATTCCTCTTGAATGCCATAACTTATGTGTAGTGGTCTTGCATTAGTATTTTGTTGTTTCTCTTCTGCAAAACCACCCAAGTTTGACTAAGACCAGGTTCTTTCTTATACATGCAGGTCTTGGTGGCAAGCACCAGCCAATCAAGGCCAGAAGTTTGCTCTTTGCCGCGCATGGCAAGTGTTTTCAAGGTGAGTGATTGACGCCTATCTGAGTTGATTGTTTCATTCCTCACAAACACTCTATTTCCTGTCTGTATAGTGGCCTTGTTTCAGGCTTTTGTGTCTCTGTCCGGCCAAAGCATCTGTGTTAGACTAATCTTTAGGATATGTGCAGCAATTCTTGGCAGCAAGTGGCTGCCAATCAGGAACACGAGTTTGTTCTCGGCCACCAAAATCAAGTATTTTCAAGGCGAGCTATTGCACGCCTTAATGAGTTTCAGCATTCATCAAGGAGTGCAAAATCAAAGCCCGGGGGTTGGCCATTGCAAAAATGTTGACTCGGAAGCGCATAGGGAGGAAGCTTTATAAAAGTATCCACCTGCTTCTACAAGACAAACCAAAACTAAGAATGTGGGTTCCATTTGAAAAAAAAACAAAACAACATTGTCAGCCCGAATTAACTCGGGGGCGGCACTGAGCAAACAAGCCACGGTACGAGTATGCTTGGTTCAGGCGTTTGTAGGGGTGGTAGATGACTCGGTGTTTTCTAAAAAAAATATTTTTTTTTCTAAAAGTGTGGTGGTCGAATATTCAGGGATGGGCATTGAGTCGGGATGTTAAGGTAAAAATTTCATCCACATGCCGGGATTCATGTGCCTTGTCCCCCTAGCGAGGGGGACAAGGCCTTCAAAATTTTTGGTTCGCAAAAGGGGTGCGTCAGTATTGACGTCTCATTTTACATCATTCGTCTCAATCTAAAACGCACTATAAATGACATGCCTGAGATTCGTTTGGGTGTACTTCCTCTCAGCAAGTATATGGTTCTGTCTCAAAAAGGTCTAATCTGATGTTGACCGCTCCTCAGGTCTCCACCGACGATTCATCAGGACGAGACCCGACCGGGACACTAGGGAGGAACGGCTTAAGCAAGGGAGGCTACATATACGACAGCTTCTTGCGGACAAGAAACGAAAATAGGTAGATGGTGGGTGTTTCATTTGCTATGCCTTTTGGCGTGCACATTATGTTTGTTATGTTTCAAGATTCCTGCAGAGTTCGGTTTCAACTATTGTAAAATACCGAGCATGCGCCCAGGTCGCAGAGGCGCCTACCCTCTGATTCGGAACGATCCGCAAATAAGCAAAGGGCATACCAGACACCCATCCACCTGTTTTGAGCCATGCTCAAAATATTGAAAGAGCACATCAAGCGCCAGGTGCTGTGGCGCCTTTGCCACAATAGCGCCAGTCGCAGGGCTGACAGATCCGTGACTGGCGGAAGCCATGGCATGGCCTTTGGGAACCAGGGAATCGAGATTAAAGAAGTAGCGCAGAAATTGGAGGCGAGTGGTGAAGGTGAGCAGAGTTAACAGAAAACGAGGATGAAGAGAGTTCCGTCGCATGAGGCATCTGTGTCCCGTGCATGTAATTTTGAGTGTGCTGTAGGTGGCTACCCAAAAAAATTGTTACTTGGACGTAACTAATCGCAAACCTCTCTTGCAGTTTCCATGGCCCACAAGCCAGCCGGCGCCAGTTCGTTCTCGTTTAAAGGTGAGGATTCTAGATTTTCTAGATTGCTCTGAAGCAGCAATACTGAAGCCAGAGAAGCGGTACGGCATATTTAATTGACAGAACGACTGGGGACGCTTTCACTGAAGCTTGTTTTGCTGCAATACACGTGTGTATTGCAGCAAAACAAGCTTCAGTAAAAGCGTCCCTACTCGTTCTGAGCTCCGTCAATTAAAGGTGCCGTACCTCTTGTCTGTCTGGCTTCAGTGTTGCTGTAGGCGACAAAACATGTGCCCAGTTTTGTCACAAGAGGCATATTATGTCACGCACATGTAGTTTTGAATTTATCCGGCTTAGTGTGCTGTAGGTGGCTGGTCAAAGAAATTGATACTTGGACACAGCTAGTCGCAAATCTTTCTGGCAGTTTCTACAGCCTAAGAGCCAGCACGTCCCAGTTTGCTTTTCTTCAAAGGTGAGAATTCCAGATTCCCGAAGCAGGAATACTGAAGCCATACGACCGGTACAGCATTTTTAATTGACGGTGCTCAGAACGACTGGGAGCTCCTGGATGGAAGCTTATTTTTCTGTAATACAAGCGGGCGACATTGACACGTGCCCAGTTACGTCGCAAGAGGATATCTATGTCCCGCGCATGTAATTTTGAATCTTTCAGACTTAGTGTACTTTACGTGGCTACTCAAAGTAACTGCTACTTGGACGCAACTAATCGCAAATCTCTCTTCCAGTTTCCACGGCCTACAAGCAAGCAAGCACCAGTTCATTTTTCCTCGAAGGTGAGCATTCCAGATGCTCTAGTTAGGTGCGAAGCAGGAATAGTGAAGCCAGACGAGCGGATACATATATTTAATTGACCGAGCTCAGAATGACCTGTGGCAGTGGCATTGAAGCTTATTTTTCCACAATCAAACGCAGACATAATTTTGAATCTACCCGCTTGGTGAAGGATTGCTACTTGTCGCAAACTAATCACAAATTTTTATTTTGCAGTTTCTATATAACTACAGCTGGCAGGTGCTGTTTTCATTAAGGTGAGGATTTCACATTCTGTTTTCAAACATCAAGTTTTTGAATGAGAGTCCTAAACAATTAACTTTCTTTTGCAGTAAATACCAGATCCTCCAGTTCAGGAATATGTCAAATATATTTGGTATGGATAAGTCCAGTGCTTTGCTTCTTTATTCACAATTTCACAACAGCAACATTTTTTTAATTTATCACTCAGAAATACACACAAGAAGAGACTGCGTTGCAGAGAAATGTTGCGCTGAACGTGATATTCCAACTCGTATATAGTTTTATTGGTAGCCGATATAATATATTGGATTCCAATATCCATAATACGCTGAGTATATTGGAATTGTAAACCCTTATTGGATCCCCATACGACACATGGGGATCCAATAAGGGTTTATACGGTATTGGATTCCAATATTTTCAGCGTATTATGGATATTGGAATCCCATAACAAATCCTTATTGTAATACAATACAATAAATGTAATGTTTTCCAATACACTGTCTATATTGTATTGCAATACAATAAAAAGATATTGTTTACCAATATCCATAATACGCTGTTTATATTGGGGTTTTCCAATAGGGCTGCGTTGGCAAATTAGAATTAATTCAATTCTGCGTTCTTTGCTAAAGAACATTTTCTATGATTTATGCCTTGATAAGGACATTGATGTGTTTAAAGCACTGCATTTGCCTGATTTTAACTCGCTCTTGATGGAAACTGTTGTTCATATGCATTTTTGGGATAGTCAATTTAAAGTTCCATATGTCTCTTCTCGTATTCTTAGACCCAAAGAGCCTTACCGGATACCTCGATGTTCGACAAGATTTGGAAAAAGAGCTCGGAGTTACTATGTACCAGCATTTATGAATAAACTACCTTCTAGTATTCTAAATTTAAGAACAAAACACAAGCTCAAGAAAGCCCTGGCAAATTTTAGATCGTAAAGTGCTCACTAGTTTGCTTTTGTTATTCTGATTTTTGTGTGGATTTTATTTTACATGTTTCCTTTTGCAAACGTCATGGTTTCACTGATTTTGAGACGCTGCTAGTCAAGCCCAATGTGGTTTAGGCAGCCCTATTGAAAAAGGCCAATATGAACTCGGCTTATTGGAAATATTGTATTCCAATGAAGATGATGGAAACCAATAAAAACTTATTGTTATCCGATTAACCCAATACGCACGATGGGAATTCATATCGGAGCACAATATCCCGATATAGTGTGCGGTTATTGGTATACAACAGGATATTGGAGCACAATATCCCGATATAACTTGCGGTTATTGGTATACAACACAATATCGGAGCACAATACCCTGATATACTACACGGTTATTGGAATAGAATACGACATCGCGTGCATATTGGTGACCGACATGGACGTACTGTACGGCCACACGATATACAAATATTGGTCGTCGATCATGGGACCAAAGGAGAATACAATATGATATCGCGTGCATATATCTCAGAACGCGGGTACCAAGTTACCAACATGCATTACGTTGGCATATCCACACGGCAATATGCGAAAAATATATTGGGTGTGGATACACACATAACATAAACGTTCTGCGTTGCGAACACATTAACATTGATCGACAGTGCAAGTATGTACAGCTGTTAGTACGGCACACAGTACACACAGCCTTGCGCGCTTGAAACTGGACAACCACCAAGCCATTCAGAATAACTAGCCGGAACACTCGCCGCGACCTACCTTTTAATGAAAAAGCCCAATAACGACGTGCTCATTGAAGTGATCGTTTTCCAACAAATGTTTATTGCAGTTGTAATGCAACAAAAGTTGATCGCCAAAGGATAAACCCAACGTACCGGGATACAATTCGATGTTGCAACACACCATTGCAATACAACAAAAAACAGTCGGTGATGGGACACGACCACCACATCGAATACGATATCAATACGAAGTTACCGACGGTGAGAAATACAACATCATGACACGATATACTAGTTACCGGTGTTGGGACCGAAATCGAACGCGATACGTGACAATGTCGGTTCGCACGATAAAATAATGAGGGTGAATAGGTTTGACAGGTCACGTGCATGTAGTTGCTTCTTACGCGCACATTTATCGGTATTGACCCACCTTTCTGGGTAATCCTACGAGGTACACAAAATCCACGACGAAATGCGAGCACATTTCACCCACCACTTTTCGTCGCCTGTTTCGCGAGATTCACACACTGTCCAAAAAACGACGTGAAAAATACGTGCACTTGCTCCATCAAACGATACGTTACAGCCTCGGTTCTCGAGAAGACAGTTTCCATCACCAACACGCGCGCGCGCGCGCGCGCAAGCAGTTTAGATTTTGAACTGTTCGAACTTCGAAGGGAGCGAGCCCGGCTGGCCCGGCGCGATGCCGGCGTGCTGGCGATTCGCCAAGACGAGCATGCGCAGTGCGCAGCGAACGGGCGTCGGTTGCGCCACTTGTTGCGCGACCCGGCCAGCCTGGCCAGCCGGCGTGATTGGCGTTCGTCGCACTCTGTACTCGTGGGCATCGAGCGAAACCTACACACTTTCAATTGCTTCGAAAAGTAAGTACGTATACACGACTCTATTACTTGCAGCATTGAGTGCTTTGGCGTACGCGGATCAAAGTAAACACCGAAGGACAGAAAGGAGACGTGAAGTTTTTAAATCGAGGCCTTTTTGAACGTTTGTGTCCCCTGTTGAAAGCACCTAGCTGTGCTTTCTTGCAGGCGTCATTTCGACTGCGTGTGCTCCAATGTAACGTCAGTCACTGTTCACACTCGGCTAGCTTTGCCAGTTTGTTATCTCATGTGCGAAATAGACGTAGAAACCAGCGCCGCGTCTTTTTCGGATACTCAGCCTCCATCCCCCTTCCTTCCGGCGTGCTTTCTGCCGCGCCCGTTCGGCGCATTGGATTCGCGGGCGCGTCAGGCTCGTTCGAAGAGGCGTCGTTTGAAGCTGACGAGTCACCGAAGTGTACCGGAGCTTCTCTTTAGGAAAGCCGCAATCGACGCTCGGCGGCTCGGCTCTGAGCTCGTACTTTTCTCCTCCCGGGTAGACCAGGAGTGCCGATGAACGAATTTGAAAAAGCGCTAGCGAGTGACTTTGTGACGCCGCCCAACTGTCCTTCTATCAACGGCGCAGAGCAAATGATGTACAGAAAAAAAAAAAAAAAAAAAAAAAAAAAAACGCGTTTTTTATATTTTGTTGGCCATGTTTCACCTCAACACAAAGTGAATCGCGGCTGTACGTCGGTTGACTCATTACTGTGCCTAGATTGTAACGGAACCTTTTTTGGTGTGATCTTATTCTGATATCGTTATATCTCGCCTTTTCATCTTGGCTGCACACCTCTAGACGACATTCTACACATTGCACTCCTTGTCGACATGTCGCTGGTGCATGAGACTAATTGGAAGTCACTGTTTGCTCACTCCTTGGTGCACACATTTTATGTTCAACATCAGTTATCTGAAGGCGGCCCCATGAAACCTTGGAATTTGTTTAGAGGTACCTCTACATACTGTGTTAGCAGTGGCGTAGCCAGGATTTTATTTCGGGAGGGGTCCAAGGGCATGAATCCCCCCCTCCCCCTCCCCCCCCCCTCCCCAATGACGAAGCAGGGTGAGCTCGGCGGTACGGACGCTCACGCAAAGATTAGGGAGGCGCTGCTAGATAAAACGGGTAAAGCTGCATTGTCCATTTTGAAAACGGAGCAGGGTCCATTTACAGGAGTATGGGCGTGGTGGCTCACTGTTCTATTGTTATCGTAGTAGCGGCCCACCAACCTTAAAAGCTTCCTCACAGTACACAACTCCCCTCCCCCCCCCCCCCCCCCCCCCCCCGCTTTTCCAGGTAGCACTGCATTACCAACGCGTGAGGGGCAAACAAAACATAAGGACAGCTCTGCTGTGTTCCATGGGCGCCGTAATGTTTGTTTATGCTGACGCAGAGACACAGTAAAGGGGGTGGGGGGGGGGGGGGGGGGCTGCTTTTTTCGCGAGACTCCGTTTTTTTTTAGAAATGTTTGCACATAACGTATTGCAGGAACGTCGGAAAGGCATAGTCACGAAGCTCTAAGAACAATATCATTGCCAAAAGTGTTTTAAAGAGCAAAATCCTTGTTTTATGTGCAGCCCCCCTCTTCACAAGAGCCTGCGCTTGAGATTTTTGTTACACATTTTTATCCCTGGGGGCTAGGATTTCGGACATTGGTCTTTGGGCAACCTGCAATGCTTGGTTGTCTCTAGCTACTGAAGCAAGAAACATTGGGCATGCCTGGGAGTGGCAGCTACATCGTTCAAACGTGAGCTAGCTATTACTCTGGTGGCGCCACTAAAGCCTGGTGTTTCAAGCAAGAAATTTTGGATAGGCCAGGAAGCCGTGATCGCATAACATGCAAGTACGGCGGAAGCTGCGGCCTGGCCGGCCAATCCGGACTTGACTATGTATGACCGGAGTTTTACTGCGAAGAAGTATCAGGCTTTTCGCTGCGTCATGCTCGAATATCTGTGCGTTGCGCTTGTATACGTAGCGGATATCGAAGCCATCGGCACGCAATGTGGGGCTTATCATTCATTTGCCAAGTTACACCGAGGCAGGGCATAACTTTGGGCTGTCACTCTTCTGGTGCCGCCTGGCTCGATCTTACCGGCAGGCTATACCGTCACACACAAAAAAAAGATAATAATAATTTCGACGCTGAAAAATCAGAGCAGCCGACCTTGCACAAACGCTATACTCGCAGTTAGCTTTCTGTGGCAATGCTAGGCCGCTGTATCTTGCAGTGTGGTCCAAAGGCAGCAGCGGCATATCCTCGGGACGATTGGAAGTCGTCAGTCCGAACTCGTCGTTCCGTCACTCGGAGAAATGAAATCACACGCCAAACACAAACACGCAAACCACACGCCGAACGTGGAAACGAGATTGAATACCCCTGTGCCTATGCGTAGTGAGAATAGGAAGGCCCTTAGGAGTTTCTGAAGTTCCGTGCAACGAAAAGATTAATCTAATAACGAACTGAATCGGATGCCACCTCGACATGCAAAGCAGAAAGCAAGACGGACTTCATTTCATCTGTCAGGTATACCATCGAGACGGGCGTCTCGATGGAGGAAAATTTCACGAAGTGAGGAAAACTTTGCTAAAAATAGGGAAATTTTAGGCGTTCAATGAAAGAGGGAGAAACTTGAAACGCCCGTCACGTCTGCGCTACAGGCGGTCGCCCTCTGTACGGAGGCCCTATTTCAGAACGTCCATCGTTTTCTCAAAATCCTAGCGACTCTGCCCGTAACAACGGCGGAAGCTGAGCGCTCGTTCTCTTCACTACGACGGTGAAAAACATACCTGAGAGCGTCCACTTCAAATGAGCGACTACCCGGTCTAGTGCTTTTAAATGTTCACGGAGCGCGACATTGAAGTTCAAGCGGTGAACATCCTGGATATTCTTTGCCGTGAACGCAGGCGGCTGCATCTTAATATGTAGGCGCTTGGCATAAATAAAATGATCAAGAGAGCTTGTAGATTGCTTTCTGAAATAACTAGTCACAATTACATTTTTATTCGCGGTAATTTCTAGTCAAATGCACGTACTTCTGATTAGTACACAAGGTGCGCGTGAGCGCTGCGCCACCCGTTGCTCACAGTGCAATTGTTTTTACAATTCATTTAATATTCCTTACATCACTGAGATTGTTTTACTTTAGTTTGATTTAACTATGTATTTCAGTCAGGGTAGTTTGTTACGCTTGGCCTTGAAATTGCCACCCTTCACCCCACAAAAGTATTCTAAATATCAGTTCTCTATAAATCTGAGATCAAGTTCCGCATCCCATAAAATAAGCACGAATGAAGAAATGTTAACTAATATATGTATTTGAGTATTTTCTACCCCAGAAACATTTGTCCCGAAAGCATATAAGTTGGAGATAGTCCGCTCTCTCCCTTGGCTCCGTGCCCCATGCAAGACCGACTGCGTGAGCAGGGTAGCGAGCGGGCCCAATGCGGGCACCGGTGGTAAAGGGGGGGGGGGGGGGGGGGGGGGGGGGAGGGTAGCTTCGGCATTTCGGGAGGGGTTTCGACCCCCCAAACCCCCCCTCTGCCTACGCCACTGTGTGTTAGAGTGCTGTTTTGTGCATTGTAGGTTCGCACAAAACCAAATTGCACCTTGTAATATACCCTTTGACTGTTTACTACAATTAAAGTTGCAATGAAACATTGGCCACGAGAGGTGACTTGGCCAACGTGGCCAACAAATTCCTCACATAATTTTCTCCATGGGTCATTTTGGATGTTGACAAATTTTCTTGTGAATAATGAGTGTTATGCACATATGTTTCTTCTACTTTTCAGACAGGTACTTCAGTTAGATAAACCCCAGCAAAAGACGCAAGAGAGTCTCGTAGGGTCACACCAAGGATAACGGCATTCCTGCTCGAGTCCCGGGTCTTCTCACTGAACTTCACTGAGCATAATGGTACATTCCCTTTCCTTAACTTTGTGGGAGCCAAGGGTGAAAGACGACGCAGAGGGCACGTGACAGGCGGTCGGCGGAGAAAGAAGTCACGAGCTGGCGCGAGACAGTGCGTGCTGAGCGAGGCTGGAGCTGGGCAGGAACATCGGAGCCGGGCTGCCTGGCTTGGAGCGGTCCACCAGCGAGGTTCAAACCGGACCGGTAGAAACGGCGAGTCCTGGCCATCTAGCCTAGGCCACGACGATCCCGGGGTGGTTCCGCAGCGAGACTCGGGCAGTGATAGCCCGGGACAGCCAGCCTACGCAGCGCTGGCATGGGAAGGACGATCCGCAGGCCTGGACGCTGACTCTGACTGTGAGCTCTGATCGACGGACGACAACAAGGGTCGGCGTGCCTGGACTGCTGGCTCTGAACGACGGGCAACCGTGAGGTAGTAAACTTATTCGCTGTCTTCTCGGTGCTGTATGTCACTCCCTGGGTGACGGGCGGAGCGCATACCGATTGGGCGGTGATTATTAGTAGCTAAGCAAACTCCATAAAGAAACCAGTATTAAAATAGCACATCCAACGTGGGGCTCGTTCGGTATGCCTCTGCTTCTAGTCGTCCCCAGGGAGTCTCACGGATTCGTTGAGCGGGTTGTTCACTAACGCTAACGATGCCCGTTGAGACAAATATGTTGGAATTTTGGCGACTTGTCTCACGGCAGAGCTCAGCAGGTGTCTCCTCGAATCAAGTACCTAAAGGGCTCGAAGAACGAGGTTGAATACACGCTTTCTCGGGTACCCTAGAATAGTGGTTGGCAGCAGACGGGGAGCGCGGTTAAGATGTAAGAAAGTCGTCTCCAGAGGCAAGGAGAGTCACGGCATGTTCGCTAGAAGGCAGGATAACGAGTGGCAGGAAGGGAAACAGCCAGGACTCATTGCTGATTTAGGATTTAGGCTTGGGGTGATGCGGTAGGCAAGTAAGCGCTTGTCGAGGCCTGGAGTGCAAATGGGTTTTTGACAGTGGGTGTTGGAAAGATTGCGGAAATGGCAGTTGACACCGGGAACACTGGCAGACAAGATTGTCAGCGGGTGTCGGGTAAACTGGCGGAAATTGCGGTTGGCACCTGGAGCGCTGGCAGGCGAGTTAATGAGCACTATGATTTGTAACTGCTGGGCCAAGACGGCTAGTTTCTTCGCGTCAGTCCAACAGTCGACAAAAGGCGGAGGGACGACTCTCCCTTAAAGGGGGGTTGTTCCAAGAAAGCCACGCACTCTGGCCGGTCGTGGCACTGACAGCAAGACTTTTAATAAGGTATGTCGCTTCACGGCTTGGCCGGGGATGCGGCGGTAGACATTTAGGTGGCTTGTAGCTGTCCAGCTTGCCTTGAGGTGTGAACGGTTGAAGCGGGCTTGCTCGCTGAGCGTGAACGGTGGAAGCAAGCCTAAGGCCCACTTCACACGGGCAATTTCCCCTTAGCAACTTAACGTCGCAACACCAGCAACACAGGCCGCCTGCGTTCAGACGCTGCAACCAAATTGCTACGACTTGCCATCATCATCATGAAATTTGATTTTTCTTGCACTATATAGACGCACAACTACGTGCTAAAAACATGTTTTTATATCTTTGACTGGCATTAATACTCACTCATGTTTCTGAAAAAGTTAATTTCCAAAAGCGATCCATTTGAAACCAGGACCAAGTCTTCAGCTGTCATCCTCACCACCACAGGGGTGTCACGTGAAAATATTGCGTCCCTGATTGGCTGCTGCCGCTTCAAACTTTTCCAGTTTGTTCGAGTTGCTTGTCTGTTTTGAGCCGAACCTGATCTCAGAAATTCGTGCTGATCTGGGAAAATCTAGGGAACTACCCGCCAGCAACCTCAAAATTGCTAGAAAAGTTGCCCCATCTGAAGCGGGTTTTAAAGAACTGAAATCAAGGGCAGTGGAGCTCTGGGTTCAAACCCACCTGGAGAGGTTTCTTTTCTTTTTGCCTTTTTTTTTAGTATACAGTATATATATATATATATATTTATATTTATAGATAATTCTTTTTTTTTAAGTTTTAACGTATAGACGCATAATTTACACACTAATTCACATTCAGAAGTGCTTTTATTCACACACTGTGGCTCCCTAGTGCTTGCAATAGCTTCTTGCTAAGCTATTGCAAGCTCTGCAAAGGGAGGGGCATCTTCCCACCCTTTGCAGGCTGTAAAGCTGTGGCTTGCACAGCTCTAGCAGGTCGCACCTCGCACACTGGCTCCATCATCAAGCATAGGGGCTGCATGAGTCGCGCCACACCGTAAGGCTATATACGGTCGGGTCACAGCACCTGAGACCATTCGTCGCTGCATTCAGCTGTGGTATGGTGGCATGGTCAGGGCATGAAGCAGGGGTACAACTTGGAAATGCTCATCTTCATCACATTTGAAGCACATTTTTTTATTACTTTTGTGTCGAGTTGTCAGCATTTTAAGGGTGAGGAAGCAAGCAGCAGCGAGAGCAAGAAAAAAATTGAAAGCCGCTCTTATTGAGAATTTATTACAAGCACTAGGAAGCCGTGGAGTATTCTTTAAACGTTTCTAAAGCTGAATTAGCGTATAAATTATGTGCTAGTGCCTCAAAAATAAAAAAAAAACAATTTAAGTATAATTAATAAGGATAAAAATATACACCAGGAGGACTTCAACCAGAACAACACAGTCTGTAAATTTGAAATTTGACACCATAAACCGCTTGGCCACCACCCAATTTTATTTTTAGGTCGTTCATCGAGGTATATGAATTTCGTTTGCAGCTGTGGGCTGCAAGAGAGATAGCCTTATATCATTTACTTTACTATTCCCACCAAATATGGCAAGTGACCAAGAATAGAACCTCATTTGTCGGCCGAGGCACTGTGCTTGCATCAAGGCAAACTAGCCTGGCTTGGTAGGCTTATATTTTGTTTCATCACCCGTTTAGGATTCTGTTGTCGCTCATCAAAAGAAAGAAAAAAAACTGACTAAGTCTGACTTATTCTGGTGTGCAGGTACCCTTGGCAGTAAACTCTGCTAAGTGGGGCAAAATATATATTATACATTTTTTAGCAAATATGCATTGTTTTAGCAAAATGAGCTACACTATTTGACTAAGGTGAAACAGAACGAGCATTTCCACCTGGGTCTGTTTCCATCTTTCGCAGACACTATTTCCTGGTTTTTGTGGTTTGTATCAGACCTTTGTGTCTCTGACCGGCCAAAGCATCTGTGTTAGACTCAGACTGGTTTCTTTAGGATATGTGCAGGTATTCTTCGCAGCAAATGGCTGCCAATCAGGAACACGAGTTTGTTCTCGGCCACCAAGATCAAGTATTTTCAAGGTGAGCTATTGCCTGCCTATATTTTATTTATTTATTTATTTGGTGATACTGCCAGCATTCTGTGGAACGCCCAGGCAGGAGGTGTACAAAAACAATATTCAAAGACAAGCGGAAGTAGTACAAACAAGCAGACAGCGCCACTACTCAACAAAGTGCGAGAGTAGTGCTTCAATAAAAGCATATTCTAATGATCTCAAATCAAAACACTTTCAAGAAGCTTATTCCACTCACACGTGGTTCTAGGAAAAAAGGATGCTTTGAACTAAGTGGTTCCACACAATGGTTCGACAAGTGTTAATTGGTGTTTGCCTCTCATGGCCCTTGTTTCGTTAAATGATGTGTAATCACAGAGACGCAGTCGCAAATTACCCTGTATCATATTATAAAGAAACTTCAGCCGTCCTGTTTTTCTCTGCGTTGCTAAATCACTTAATCCCAATCTTGGGTACAAGTCTGAAACTGATGACATAAAACCATAATGGTTGTACACAAACTGCAATTTTTTTTTTGCACAGTCTCTAACATATCGATTGACAGCTTTGTATGAGGGTCCCATACAATACATGCATATTCTAGCATTGGTCTTATGATGGTTTTATAAGCAGTTAGTTTAGTTTCAGGTGAACACAGGTTAATATTTCGTCTTAAAAACCAGAGCTTCCGCATTGCTCTACGAGCTATAAACTCAATATGTGCACTCCATGACAAATCAGAGCTAATTAAAGCTCCGAGGTATTGATATTTGTTAACAGTATCGAGTGGTACTCATTTGATAGAATATGTAAAAAAACAAAGGGTTGTTCTTCCGCGTCAAGGCCATTTGGACACACTTTTTACAGTTTAGAACCATATTCCATTTTATGCACAATGCATGAACCAAAGATAGACATTAATTGAATTCTTCTTGATCAGACGGGTTGTTTACCTTAGCAAATAAAACAATCGTCAGCAAAAAATCGGCTTTGTACATTAGGGTGGTGTATCTTTAAATCGTTAATAAAAATTAAAAACAAAAGTGGCCCAAGGACCGAGCCCAGGGGCTCGCACGAGAAAACGGGTGACTCGGGGGGAAAAAACAGTGAACACTAACGCACTGCGTTTAGCGTTTCATTCCCCTTGGATGCCATTTCCTATGTGTAGTGGTCTTGCATTAGAATTTTTTGTCTCCCTTCTGCAAAAACACCCAAGTTTAATTAAGACCGAGTTCTTTCTTATACATGCAGGTCTTGGTGGCAAGCACCAGCCAATCAAGGCCAGAAGTTTGCTCTTTGCCGCTCATCGCAAGTGTTTTCAAGGTGAGTGATTGATGCCTATCTGAGTTGTGTGTTTTATTCCTCACAGACACTCTATTTCCGGTCTTTATAGTGGTCTTGTGTCAGGCTTTTGTGTCTCTGTCTGGCCAAAGCATCTGTATTAGACTAAGACTGGGTTCTTTAGGATATGTGCAGGTATCCTTCGCAGCAAATGGCTGCCAATCAGAAACACGAGTTTGTTCTCGGCCACCAAGAGCAAGTATTTTCAAGGCGAGCTATTGCCCGCCTATATCAGTGATGTGATGGCTGCGCCAATTGCGCCAAACTGCACCAAGGGGCTAACCCTGCTACATTTTGTCAAAATATGGGTAATCTGCGCCAAGCCTGCGCCAAAGGGCCAATTTTGGTCGCCTTTCAAAACCGAAACTAAACTAAGTACCGTAACTGAGCATGCATGAGCTAGTTCAGTTCAGTTTATTTTACCTCAAAGGCATTTCAAATGAAATGCATTACATGAGGGGGGATCAAATGACATATACAGATGGCAAAAAAGTGACGACAATGTAAATAATACGAAAACGCAAAAAGAAAACAAAAGAACTACAAACTAATTGGACAGATATCAGAACATAACATGTATAAAAAATAATTAGCAGATAAACATGTTAAGGATCAACGCTTTTCAGGTGTGCCCTGCATAGTTCACGGAATGTCTTAGGGTTAGATTCACATACTATGGATTCAGGAAGGGAATTCCAGTTAGTAACAGCGAGAGAAAATGGGGAATTTTGGAATTTATTAGTTCTGGCGAATAGAGGTTTAATTTTTAGGCTGTGGTCATGACGCAAGGAGATGTGAGGTGATGGGTGACAGTTGGTGTTTCGAAAATCAGAAGAGGAATAGAAAGTTTTGTGAAAAAGGACAAGACGAGCAAGTTGAGATCTTTGAGATAGAGGGCATAGGTCGAGGTTGAATTTTAGTGCAGTTACGCTTGACGTTCGCGAGTAGTCGTGTGTTATAAAACGTGAGGCCTTGTTTTGCACCGATTCGAGTTTAGTAATGAGATATGATTGATGAGGCCACCAAATAAAGTTGGCGCAGTCCAATTCTGATCGGACGAAAGTCTTATAGGCAGTTAGTTTAACACAACGGGGAGTGGGGTATAGGTTACGTTTGATGTATCCTAGAGATCTGCATGCACTAGCCACTACATTGTCAATGTGAGTATTCCAAGTTAGGTCATCAGAAAATGTTACGCCTAAATATTTGTAAGTTGGTACTTTTTCGAGAGGCAGTGTTAGTAAGGTGTAGTTACGTACAATAGGAGATCGCTGACCAGTGAATGTTAAAAGTTTGCTCTTGGTTACATTGACCTTCATCTGCCACGTGTTACACCAATGAGACAGAACATTTAGATCCTGCTGTAGTAGTAATGAATCTTCAGGGTTAGTGATGCGACGGTAAATTACGCAGTCATCCGCGAAAAGCCTAATAGATGATGTTATCTGGTGAGGAAGATCGTTAATATATATAAGAAATAAAAGCGGACCGAGAACGCTGCCCTGGGGGACGCCCGACAGTACAGGCAGGCTTGGTGATCTGGCATGTCCAAGGTGAACAGCTTGCTTACGGTTAGTTAAGAATTCAGCTATCCAGAGTATAAGAGATGGATGGATGTTAAGTTCAGAAAGTTTGTATAGAAGTCGCTGGTGAGGAACCGTGTCAAATGCTTTAGAGAAGTCGATGAAGATGGCATCAGTGGGTTTAGAGGAGTGAAAATTGTTATGCAAATCTGTTACAAACTCAAAAAGCTGGGTTTCGCATGAATATCCCGACCTGAAACCATGTTGGTTGTTACATATTAATTTATTTTCCGACAAATAGTTCATGATGTGGGAGTAGACGACATGTTCAAAAATTTTGCATGGCACACTTGTCAGCGATATAGGTCTATAATTCGAGTAGTCCTGCTTGTTTCCGGATTTAAAAATAGGTAGAACTCTCCCGAATCTCCAGTCCTCCGGGAGGGTCGCCGAGTCAAGCGATTGTTGAAACAGTCTACAAAGAATATAAGATGATATGTGCTTTGTTAGTTTGAGAAGTTTAGGGCAAATATTGTCGTCGCCAGGGGCTGAGCTGCGGGAGAGTTTTTCGATTGCATTCAGGATACCATTTCGATCAAAGACAATAGGTTTACAAGAAATGTTAAGTGGTCTACAGATCGGATCACAGGGTACTGGTAAGTCTTCTACGGTGAACACGGACGAAAAATAGTTGTTAAAAACGGTAGCTGATTCAAGGTTTGTTAATACTTCGTTGAGGTCGTTGCTCAGCTTAGGGAGAGAGTCATCCCTCTTTGGAGATATTGTTTTCCAAAATTTCCGAGGGTTGGTTAATAATAGATTTAGCAGGTCTTGTTTGAAGTATTTGTTCTTCGCCTTTTTTATGCTATTTTTGAATTCCTTAAAACAGTTCAAGTACTTTGACATATCAGATACAAGGTTGGTTTTTTTAGCTTTGGCAAAGAGACGCTTTTTTTATTATTTAATTTTCTGAGGGTATTCGTGAACCAGGGTTGATCAGCATTCGTTTTTAACACAATTTGAGGCACAAACCGAGACATCAACTGCTTAAATTCGTCTTTTAGTAATTTCCAGTTTGACTCCACAGATCTTTCATAAAAATGGTGTTCGCATTCTGAAACAAACTGCGTAAAAGCCTCGTTTAGAGCACATTCGTTAACCTTGCTGTATACATTGATGAGTTTAGGAATTATCTTTCTAGTTACTAATGGCAGAGACATTTCAACTAAAACAGTGTTATGATCGCTGATCCTATCAAGAATACGAACTGACCGCACATCATCCGCACTCGAGGTGAAAACAAGGTCCAAAACAGAATGTAACCGTCTGGGTTCGTTTACGATTTGAGCGAGACCATAGCTATGCATCAGGTTAATAAAATTTGAAGCTTCTGCACCAACCGCACAAGAGGTAAGACCAATGCCCCCCTTCCAATTTACACCTGGGTAATTAAAATCCCCGCCAAAAATAATGGTACTACCGGGAAATAAAGAAAAAACGTGCTCCATACAAACGTACAGTTTATCAACGAAAGTATTGTCACGACCAGGAGGGCGATAACAGGCGCCAACGATAACTGGAAAAGAAGGATGATCTAAGCGTACCCACAAAACTTCAAGGTCACAATCTACAGTAATAAGTGATGCATTCATGGCTTTACTGATAGCAATAAGTACGCCGCCACCGCGGGAACGTGTGCGGTCGTTACGAAACAAATGAAATGATTGACTAAGAAGAACCTCGCCATCGCTAATCTCCGGCTTTAACCACGTTTCAGTTCCCAGCACAATCTGAGCACCTGAATCATGCACAGTTGACAAAAAAATATCTTGTTTTGGCAGAAGACTGCGAAAGTTCGCGACAAGTACACAGATATTAACACAATCCTGCCTAGCTATTTTTCTAGACTGTCACGTCATCGCTTGACTCACAGTTTGCAATTTTTGAACTAAAATAACTTCATCAGACTCGGGACAATAAACGTACTGCTTTCCACCGACATAAAGTTTGTCGTACACAAGTTTCACTTTTATGTTTTGATTTCTGAACTGCGCACTGAAATGCCACAGTTTGCTCCGGTGGTGGCAAACCCTAGGCGAAAAGTCTTCTGAGATAGAGACCTTAAGTGAAGGCGAGTGTTTAAGTTTGTTTGCATTATTCAGTACGTTCTGTTTTCCTCTGAAGTCCAGAAAACGCACCACAATCGGTCGGGCTGACCCCCCCTGCTTCCGGCCAACGCGGTGGGCACGTTCAATCTCTCCCGGTTCTATACCCAAATGGTCCTTGATGAAGCCTCTCAAACAGTTAGCCGTATCCTCCCACGTTTCATGTTTCATTTGGTTCTTCTGGGATACCCCTGACTAATAAGTTATTTCGCCTCATTCTGTTATTTAAATCATTGATACTAGAGTCAAGGGTGCAGATTTTATCATGTGAGTAACGGACGTCTCTTTGGACGCCACTGATGGTATTCTCAACCACGGCGAGTCTGTCCTTAATGGCGCTAATCTCCTGCATTTGTTTCTCTAGAGTACATACCTTCAGTTTTAGTTCATTAATTCCAGAACTGATAGAGTCCAGTCTCTTTCGGGTTTCGTTTTGGTGTTTTTCAGCAGTAGATGCTAAGTTTTCGATTAGCTCGCCCAGTCTTTCGATTTCGAAAGGACCGGGATTAAGCTCGACGTCTCCAGACAACATCAGCAATACGTCTAAGAAAAGAAGGCCACTGTCATGGGGCAGCGAGAGCAAGCAGCTAAACACAACAGAGACAACGCGTCTATAGAGTGTTAGTAGACTCTTTCTGTCGATGGGGCACGACACATTTAAGAGCATTACGTTGCTAGAGCGATAAAATTTCGCGTAATCCAAGTAACCAACCTGAGTTACGAAGCGTGTTAGCGTCGGCATCGCTGTGTCGTGCCCCGAGGCTTGCGTCGGTGGTAGGTCTTTTTGTAGGCAGCCTGAAGTCGGAAACGGAAGCGTTCCTCGGTGCGCCATCACGCGGCGGTCTTGTAGGCGGAGCCACGGCTGAGGTGAGACGGCAGTTTCCCCTTGCGTTGTGGAATCCAAGTGGAAAACGTTCTCCAGCGGCCATGACGATAGATAGGCCACGCCCCCATCCAACGCACTTGGTGACACCGTGAAGAGCAGCAGCAGCACCTGAGTTACGAAGCGTGTTACCGTCGGCATCGCTGTGTCGTGCCCCGAGGCTTGCGTCGGTGGTAGGTCTTTTTGTAGGCAGCCTGAAGTCGGAAACGGAAGCGTTCCTCGGTGCGCCATCACGCGGCGGTCTTGTAGGCGGAGCCACGGCTGAGGTGAGACGGCAGTTTCCCCTTGCGTTGTGGAATCCAAGTGGAAAACGTGCTCCAGCGGCCATGACGATAGATAGGTCACGCCCCCATCCAACGCACTTGGTGACACCGTGAAGAGCAGCAGCAGCACCTCGTCGACGATGGTGCTCTTGTAGAAGGTGTGGTCGTACTCCCAGCCCAACTGGCAGGGCCCGGTCTCGTTGGCACCGGTCAAGTTGCGCACCAGGCAGCGGCTGAAGCGTTCCTCGCCCCGCCGCGTCTCCCGGGGCACCGCCAGGGTCTTCCACTCGTCCGCCGTCAGGTTCTCGTACCCCGGCGGCCGGCCGCACCAGTGGTCGATGTCGGGCGCCACGGCCGTGATGATGAGGTTGTGGTAGGCCCCGAACATGCTGATGGTCACCGCAAAGAGGAACACCACCCGCTGAAAGGGCCCGTAGTGCCCGAACAGGTCCGTCAGCTCCAACTTCTCCTGCTTCAGCATCTTCTCCGCAGCCTCGTCCTCTCCCCTGGACTCGGAACAGCGTTGGACGGGGCCCGACGGCAAGAAGAGTCGCCCAAGCGCAGAGCGGCAAGGTGCGTGCGAGCAGGACAGGCCGTCGAGGAAAACAGCTCGAGGAAAACTGACCGAAAGCGAAAGGGTTAAACTCCGGATGTTGCACAAGCCTCGTCAAGTTGGCGGCGCCAATGAGGGTCCGCTCAACAGGCGCGCACGCATGCCAAGGATCCGTGACTTCGTTGGCTAAACCGCTAAACTGGCCGCGACCACGCACCACCACACCACGAACACATGCCGGCGCGCGACAAACGGCCGCCCGACACAAAATATCCTGCATCAATCGTCCATGGTTTTTTTTTAATGGTCTTTTCCCGCCATGCCGTCTCTTCTTTCACGCTCTCGTCGTCTCGTAAGCAATAGTCTCGTCTCGCGATTTTTTTTTTTTAACGATAGATGTTGGCGTGTGTGTGTGCTGCAACGCTAGCGTGCTGGGTACCAGCCATGACGTGGCGCTGTGAAACGAAACTGTTTTGGCGCGGCGGGAGTTGCTTTTTGAGCTGAAGCTCTCGCTCCTGAAATCAACGGCCACACGGCATTGCAGATATGGAGCTTCCTAAACTGAAACATAAGGACCGCCGCATGTTCATCAGCATTCATGTTCTTGTTTAAAACATACGCTGCTACAAAAATCCCTCTCTAACTCAAAGACTGCTGTGTCGAATTATTGATTACCTAGGTTTCTCTTGGTGGGCTTTCTTTCGAGAGGGACCCCGGTACGTGAAAAATCTGTTTTGAAGAAAAGTTGAAGTGAGCTAAAGCAAAGAAGGGAATGTCCGCACGCTGAACCCGCAGAGAACGCTTGTTTGTCTCGAGTTCAGTCGTTGCGCAGAGCGACCCTGGCTCGCGATGTCTTGCATCAATGCGCTCAGGTTCTTTTTTTCTGTCTTTAGCTCATACCTCGCCTGCCGGCCTTGCAAGCACGCGGCGCTGGACTCTTTTTTTGTCGCATGCTGGGCAGTTACATTTTGCATAGATTTTTGGCAACCAGTTGGGACGGAGCGGAGAGGCATGCTTTCGGTTTCGATTAAACAGCCGTTTCGCTCGCGCGACAAAGCACGTGCACCTGCAAGCCTGCCGGAGTTGCCCTCACGTGCATGCGAACCAACGATGCGAACATAATTGCACGACAGAGGCACTAGCCGGGACGCTTGCAATTCAGTGTTTTGCATTTAATTACTTATGACAAAAATCTGGCACGTCGGCAATCAGTAAAACGGTAGCAAGCGGTTTTTCGGAATTGCTTGGCAATGCCTACAGCACTGTACACTTGTGGGATGTTGCAATGTCTCTTTGGAGACATTAAAATTGGACATTCAATACTACCCTAAGCTAAAGCAAAGCTTGCTCCAGCTTCGCAGAATGTTTCAAAAACCAAAAAGAAATGTGTCATGTCATTGGCATTTCAGTTACATCTTGAAAGACTCCCAGGTGGCCAAACTTGACCATAATTGGTTTATTTCGGCGAGCAAGATTCCCTTCGCGTGTCCAGCATTTAAAACAAATATTTTTATTTTTATTAGAATATCTGCTTTAAAAGCTACTTTTGCTGCTCCAAAACACTGTTTTGGCTGCTCCGAAAGGTGCTTCAAAACGGCTTAGGCCAATCACATCTCTGCTATATGAGTTTCAGCATTTGTCAAGGAGCGCAAAAATCAAAGCCCGGGGGTTGGCCATTGCAAAATTGTTGACTCGGAAGCGCATAGGGAGGAAGCTTTACAAAAGTATCCACCTGCCTCTACAAGTGAAACCGAAACTAAGAATGTGGGTTCCATTTGAAAAAAAAGCATTGTCGGCCCGAATTAACTTGGGGGCGGCACGAAGCAAACAAGCCACGTTACGAGTAGGCTTGGTTCAGACTTTTGTAGGGGTGGTTGATGACTGTGTTTTCTAAAAACATATTTTTCTAAAAGTGTGGTGGTCGAATATTCGGGGATGGGCATTGAGTCGGGATGTTAAGGTAAAAATTTCATCCACATGCCAGGATTCATGTGCCTTGTCCCCCTAGCGAGGGGGACAAGGCCTTCAAAATTTTAGGTTTGCAAAATTGGTGCGTCAGGATTGACGTCTCATTTTACATCGGGCCTCTCATTTTAAAACTCACTATAAATGACATGTCTAAAATTCGTTTCGGTGTACTTCCTTCCAGCAAGTATATGGTTCTGTCTCAAAAGGTCTAATCTGATGTTGACTGCACCTCAGGTCTCCACCGACAATTCATCAGGACGAGACCCAACCGGGGACATTAGGGATGAGTGGCTTAAAGGGACCATGAAATGACTTTTTTACTTTTTCCACATAACTTTTACAATAAACCGTCAATGTTCACTGAATGCCGAACAGGCATCCGTTTTCGTCTCGGTTTATTAACTTCTACACAAAAAATTAATGAAATATCGACTTTTTCTTGACCGCAAAACAAGCCGTGACGTACGATGTTTCCGGAACCGGAAGTTCTCTCTGCAGTAGGAGATGGGAGCGTTAGCGAGGTGGGGTGCGCCGGTGGGTTTTACTGCGCCGATGTCACCGACGTATTTTCTGAATCGGCGCCTCTCATCGCCGCATCGCAGCTGAACGAAATTCAATGAGATACGTTGCGCTACAGCGACAGCATGGGAATAGTCCCATACGCCGGTATGCCTGTTGGGAAGTGCAGATGGGAACAATTTGCCGCGGCGTTTTTCGCGGTCTCGGAGATGCAGGAGCGAGCCGACGTTAAAAAAGATACGTTTGAACTGTCAGCAAGAGCCACGTAAATACCTGTTCACACTCGGAGCGGACGCGCGCGTTTGATGAAGTGCTGTATTCGCGCTGTTGGTAAGCGCTTCGGGACCGATCTTTTACAATTGCAACTCGATACTGACGGGACACTCGGCAAAGAAAGGTTGGACCGGTATTGCACGTATACCTCCCACGAACTGTTACAGCTCGACAGTGACGTGCAGTCTGTCAGAATAAAAATGGCATACCAATAACAAAGTGTACATACCGTGCTACGAAGGTAATCCATACAGCGTTTATTTCAGCTCTATATCACACAAAACAAGGAGAGGATCGACGAGGGTCCCTTTTCGACGAGTGTTCGTCAACACTGCCTCGGAAAACAAGGGGAAGAGATTGACCTCACCTCTTAACCTAAAATTGAGGTCAGCGATCAAACTATAATACGGAAGGGTCCACAAGGGTAGCGCGGGCATATTCCATTCAGTACGCCAGCCGGTCGTAGGCAGACGGTCTTGCGACGAAGCAACGCTGCGCCGAGTCGGAGTGCCTGCTAGGCCTATATTCTGAGAGTTTCGTCGGAGCGGGATTCGCGGCTGTTGTCGCTCTTCTCGGGTGTTTGTGGATCCAGCGTTCTTGTTCGTCGTGGTTTGTTTTAAGTACATTTCTTTCTTGCTGCTTGAAGTCGGCACGCGCGAGATGAACACGTAGAAAAATAAACGTTCAGTCAGTCAGAGTTTTGAGAGGAAGGAAACCAAAGGAAATAACCGTTCTGATTCTGAACTTGGCCCTGCCCTACTGCGCACGCGCAGTAGCTGCTTCGTTTACCACACGATAGATGGCGCTTGGCTCTCAGCATTATCAAATTTGGCAATTTTCGCCACACATCTCTAATTATGCTACAAAATGTGGATCTGAATATTATTTAACAAAACTTTTAGGAAACATTCGCCGGCTATTTATTGTTTACGATCGCGGTGCTGGTGAGGTAGGCTCTTACCCAATAGGCGATGTGGATTCGGCTGACGTGCACCGATTCTGCGTATGCATCGTAGTGAAAAGGCAGAGCTTTCGAAGGAAAGAAGTCGCAAAAGAGTCCAGTTTTCTTTTAAAAGTTCTGTAGCAAATAATTTTTTTTGGCTCCCTAGTCTTGTGTTTTTGTGTTCCTTTTCACACCTTTTACGACGTGCGGTGGATGAAATTCGATTTTAAAATCATTTCATGGTCCCTTTAAGCAAGGAAGGCTACATATACGACAGCTTCTTGCGGACAAGAACCGAAAATAGATGGACGGTGGATGTTTCATTTGCTATGCCTTTTGGCATGCACATTCTGTTTGTTATGATTGAAGATTCCTGCAGAGTTCAATTTCAACTATTGTAAAAAACCGAGCATGCGCTCAGATGGCAGAAGCGCCTACCCTCTGATTCGAAACGATCCGCAACTAAGCAAAGGACATACCAGACACCCATACACCTGTTTTGAGCCATGCTCAAAATATTAAAAGAGCACGTCAAGAGCCAGGTGCTTTGGCGTCTTTGCCACAATGGCGCCGGTTGCAGAGCTGACAGACCCGTGACTGGCACAAGCCATGGCATGGTCTTTGGGAACCAGGAAATCGAGATTTAAAAAGTAGCACAGAAATTGGAGGCGGGTGGTGAAGGTGGGCAGAGTTAACAGAAAACAAGGATGAAGGAAGTTCGTCGCACGAGGCATTTATGTCCCGTGCATATAATTTTGAGTGTGCTGTAGTTGGCTACTCAAAAAAATTGTTACTTGGACGTAACTAATCGCAAATCTCTCTGCAGTTTCCATGGCCCACAAGCCAGCAGGCGCCAGTTCATTCTTGTTCAAAGGTGAGGATTCTAGATTTTCTAGATTGCTCTGAAGCAGCAATGCTGAAGCCAGACAAGCGGTACGGCATATTTAATTGAGGAGCCCAGAACGACTTGGGACGCTTTCACTGAAGCTTGTTTTGCTGCAATACACGCTTGTATTGCAGCAAAACAAGCTTCAGTGAAAGCGTCCCCAGTCGTTGTGAGCTCCGTCAAATAAATATGCCGTATCGCTTGTCTGTCTGGCTTCAGTGTTGCTGTAGGCGACAAAACATGTGCCAAGTTTTGTCACAAGAGGCATATTATGTCATGCACATGTAATTTTGATTTTATCCGGCTTAGTGTGCTGTAGGTGGCTGGTCAAAGAAATTGGTACTTGGACACAGCTAATCGCAAATCTTTCTGGCACTTTCCAAGGCCTAAGAGCCAGCAGGTCCCAGTTTGCTTTTGCTCAGAGGTGAGAATCCCAGATTCCCGAAGCAGGAATACTGAAGCCAGACGACCGGTACAGCATTTTTAATTGACGAGGCTCAGAACGACTGGGGGCTCCTTCATTGAAGCTTATTTTTCTGTAATACACGCGAGCGTAATTGACGTATGCCTAGTTACGTCGCAAGAGGTTATCTATGTCCCGCGCATGTAATTTTTTTAATCTTTCCGACTTAGTGTACTTGAAGGTGACAGCACAGGAAAAATCGAACTCACACCAGACACTCAGGAAGACAAGCACACGCGCTGAACTTACAACTCTTGTGTATTCGACTGCTTCATTTTTCTCTTCAGCGTCTGGGTTGACTTTTCAGAACGTGATAAGTAGAAGAAGTAGCACAAAATACAAAGAAAAATTCTAAAGAGAAGGCAAAAGAACAGTAAAAGAGAAGACAAATGAAGAAACAGAAAAAATATCTATACGAAACACATTTACAAATCGTCCCTCTCTCTCATCGCTATCATTTAGATAGAAATTGCAGCTCTTTGGTCGACAGCGCTATAGAAGGACTACTTACACACTTGTCCTTCAGCTGTGCTATCCTTTCCACTTCCATTATTTCTCTAGTCAATGCGTCTCTACTCCTACCTATTACAGAACAATTTTCAAATTGTGCTATACAGCCACAATCGCGACAATGGATTCCCAAGTGTCCAGCTACGACTCGGTGGGTGTTATAAAAGTGCTCTCTTAAACGATCATTCAAACATGTTCCAGTCTGGCCTACATACTCTCTAACACATGAGAGTGGGACAAAATATACAACTCCTTCAGTACAATTTACAAAGCTCTTTTGGTGCTTTTTCGAACAACCAACTTCCCGGTGTGCCGATCCGTTTACCTTCCGGCACAGGCTTAGAAGCTTATTTGGTGCTGAAAAAGCAACATTAATGTTAATGCAGTTACCTATCTTTTTTAGACCGTGCGAAACTTTATGTATATATGGAACAACAGCCGTCCTTTTCTTTTCTGTATTGCGTTTAGGTCGTTCACCCCATCTTATTCTCTTTAATAAATCCTCTGCCACGGCTGTAAGTAATGCACTAGGATATCCTGTTGACTTTAACCTGGCGATTTGAGCATCAAAGCTAACCTTAAGTGAATGAATACAAGACTTATTAAGCACACTGGTGAGACATAATTTAACAATTCCTCGCTTAACAAGCTTGGAGTGTGCTGACTGAAAATTAAGAGGTTTCTTCCCTCTCGGTTTGTATGACCAACATACATGATGCTCCGAAAAAATTAATCTGATGTCCAAGAACCGTAAGGAACCTTCTGTGGAGAGCTCATGAGTGATTTCTGGTGGATCTATACAGAATTTACAACAGGAAAGAACATTAGAGACTAATATTTGAAAGTCCTTAGCTGCACAATCTAGCACAATCAAAAAATCATCTACAAAGCGAAACATCTTCACAACAGAAGAAGCATCTAAGCTACGTGAAAGGATCCGGCCCCGATGCGCGAGGTAAAGGTTACTCAAAACTGGTACTATGCATGAACCAATGCATACCCCTGCTTTTTGGAGAAAGGTGTTACCCTCCCAACACGCAAACATAGATTTAAAATATACGGTGAGCAGTTCAAGGAAACCACTTTGCAAAAATCCTGACGCGTATTGTTCCATATATACATAAAGTTTTGCACGATCTAAAAAAGATAGGTAACTGCATTAACATTAATGTTGCTTTTTCAGCACCAAATAAGTTTCTAAGCCTGTGCAGGAAGGTAAATGACGGCACACCGGGAAGTAGGTTGTTTGAAAAAGCACCAAAAGAGCTTTGTAAATTGTACTGAAGGAGTCGTATATTCTGCCCCACTCTCATGTGGTAGAGAGTATGTAGGCTAGACTGGAAGGTGTTTGAATGATCGTTTAAGAGAGCATTTTTATAACACCCACCGAGTCGTAGCTGGACACTTGGGAATCCATTGTCGCGATTGTGACTGTATAGCACATTTTGAAAATTGTTCTGTAATAGGTAGGAGTAGAGAGGCATTGACTAGAGAAATAATGGAAGCGGAAAGGATAGCACAGCTGAAGGACAAGTCTGTAAGTAGTCCTTCTATAGCGCTGTCGACGAAAGAGCTCCAGTTTCTATCTAAATGATAGCGATGAGGGAGAGGGACAATTTGGAAAAGTGTTTCGTTTAGATATTTTTTCCGTTTCTTCATTTGTCTTCTCTTTTACTGTTCTTTTGCCTTTAGAACTTTCCTTTGTATTTCGTGCTACTTCTTCTACTTATCACGTTCTGAAATGTCAACCCAGACGTTGAAGAGAAAAATGAAGCAGTCGAATACACAAGAGTTGTAAGTTCAGCGCGTGTGCTTGTCTTCCTGAGTGTCTGGTGTGAGATTAATTTTGCTGCGCTGTCACCGCCAAGTATGGTTCACCAACTCGCCCAAGCTTCCATCCTATCGACTTAGTGTACTTTACGGGGCTACTCAATGTAATTGCTACTTGAACGCAACTAATCGCAAATCTCTCTCCCAGTTTGTCCCAGTTTCCACGGCCTAAAAGCAAGCAAGCACCAGTTCGTTTTTCCTCGAAGGTAAGCATTCCAGATACTTTAATTAGGTGCACGGTGCAAGATAATACTCTTCAGGTGAGGACAGCGCGCTCTTGGCCACAGCCCGATGAAGTTTGCTCTTCACACTCTCTCACTTTGGTTTCAAGCAACGCCAGCAGGTGACTCGTCGACCCGTGGTCACGTTCAAGACGGCTCGTGCCGCCTTATGTACCACACGCGCAGAGCTCCAGCGAGGTTGTCACACGTGCAGAACGACCATGGTGTACCGGGGTGTCATGACAACGAGATAGTGTTTTTTTGCTGTCACACAGTTTCGCCGTTTGGCCGCCAGTGACACTGTCAGTCGCGGGCACGGTGGCAGCCGAATGGTGCAGTCTTTCGGATGCCCGTCGAACGAACACTATTTGATTCCTCGCGCCGCGCGTTCAGCCCCGGCGTGTCCTCACCTAAAGAGTGTATCTTTCACCGTGGTTAGGTGCAAAGCAGGAACTGTGAAGCCAGACGAGCGGATAGGTGTATTTAATTGACCGAGCTCAGAATGACCCGTGGTAGTGGAATGGAAGCTTATCTTTCCGCAATCAAACACCGACATAATTTTGAATCTATCCAGCTTAGTGAAGGATTGCTACTTGTTGCAAACTAATCCCAAATTTTTATTTTGCAGCTTCTATATGGCTACAGCTAGCAGGTGCTGTTTTCATTGAAAGGTGAGGATTTCACGTTCTGTTTTCGAACAGCAAGTTTTTGAATGAGGGTCCTAAACAATTAACTTTCTTTTGCAGTAAATGCCAGATCCTCCAGTTCAGGAATATGTTAAATATATTTGCTATGGATAAGCCCAGTGTTTTGCTTCTTTATTCATAATTTGCCAACAGCAACATTTTTTATTTTATCACTCAGAAATACACACAAGAAGAGACTGCGTTGCGGAGAAATGCTGCGCTGAACGTGATTTTCCAGCTCGTGTATAGTTTTATTGGTAGCCGATATAATATATTGGATTCCAATATCCATAATACGCTAAGTACACTGGAATCGTAAACCCTTATTGGATCCCCATAGACACATGGGGATCCAATAAGGGTTTATACGGTATTGGATTCCAATGTTTTCAGCGTATTATGGATATTGGAATCCCATAACAAACCCTTATTGTAATACAATAAATAAATGTAATGTTTTCCAATACACTGTCCATATCGGATTGCAATACAATAAAAATATATTGTTTACCAATATCCATAATACGCTGTTTATATTGGGGTTTTCCAATAGGGAGGTCAGACTTAACATACGTTATGTTCATTTGCAATAAAATTGTCATTATTATTATTATTATTATTTTAAGTGAGAAAAAGTGTTGCAAATATACAGTCCAACTTTGACCATAACACAGAAGTCTGATAAAGATAACAGTTGCCATTCACCATTTTCTAAATAAGTGCTCCCACCTATCGGAACATCTACACATGTGGTGCGTGGGTGGGTTCAGGACTGAGACGCTAGAAAATGAAGCGCTCACAAGGCTTGTCTGGCCTTTCCAACCATGCGGGTACATTCACCGCAAATCCCAGATTTTTAGACAAAATAATTTAGAATAAGCAAATCTTGTCTACGCCCGAGGTAGAACATTGAATTGTGATTCCCCCATATTGTGCCAACCATCCTTCAACCTGCGGTACCACCTGCAAATGAACTATGTTGTGCTGCGGCATGGCATGCATGCTGCCTGCTTCAGAGGAAAACCACTGCTCGTGTTGAAGACGACATCCCACAATGTACAGGCAACAATGTTTAACGAACTAAAACAAAATTGATATCATTCAATAGACACAGATAGGCTTACAAAGTGTCGACACCACGATTGTTGTTGTTGGTTTTACTCCTGCATACAAACATAAGTGACTTCCTCTTTCCTCCGATGTACAGTAAAATCCCCTTATCTTCGTGGCCCCTATTTCTTCTCGAATCGGTCACAGAGGACATAATCGCAGCCACTGAATTCCGCAAAATTAAGGGTTGCAAAAATTAAAGGTTCGCCAACATTAAAGAGTTTACTGTTTTTCCGTGTGTCACATGATGTTAACATTTCAAGGAGGCTGAAGGTATTGGTTTAAGAAAAAATTGACCTATGAAAAAAAATGCCCTTCTCCAGGTTAGGCACGCGAGGTTCTTTTGCACTACCTATAAGGCGGCAAGTTTGTTTCGGCAGAGTTTTTGGTTAAACGGAGTCACAAAAGTAGCTATACTTGGAGTCAACTATTTTGTGCTGCATTATAAAGCTAGAGTAAATTCCACTGGGCTCCTGCACAGCACTGTTTGTTGCGAGAGCATATGTGGTTTAGTGTTGCATCCCATTTGCATAATCTAGAGAAACTAGCGCTGACACAGTTGGAGCACTCAAAAAAAAACCAGTCGACTGTGGAAACATTGAGAGATGCACACATGCGAACTGTGCATTCCTTAAAAGTGGATTCGAGCAAAGGTAAAGGCAATATGTATACTTACGGCGGCCATACTTGCCTTTCCCAAGCATGACCACTTTTCCCTCGGTAGCACCATCCAGTAAGAAGCACCAGCAACACGCCCATGACACGCCGCCGACTCATGGACTGAATGACAACCCGCCTGAGGTCTTGGAAGGAGATCCGGAACACTGCTTTAGGCCAGATGTTGTATCTGGAGGGGGCAGGGACTAAAAGTAAAAATTAACAAATTTATCTGAAGCGCTACATTCCTTAGCATAAACTCTAGAATAGCAGTATTTTTTTTTTTTTTGAGGTCAGTGATGCATTTTAATCAAACACAAATGGTTGGTTTATATGATGAACCAGCAGCCCCTATTTTCCTTAAGTGTAACGGAGTGTCTAACGTTACGTCCGACGGAACCCGAAATAAAAATTAAAGTTACGCCCAACGTAACTGTCAAGCATTCGAGTTGCGTCCGACGTAACCCAAAATAAAAATTAAAGTTACCGTATTTAATCGAAAATAGGTCGAACCCTATTTATTAAATCCACCAAGAACAAAAAAAAATTCAAATATAGGTCGACCTTTTTTTTTATTCTTAAGAACAGGGGAAATTTTGGGCAAAAGAAAGAAAAAACCTTTATTTACATCACTCTCAGCTAAATCACGGGGCGATGCCAAAAACTTCATCACCGTCAGAACTTCTGGACATGTTATCATAGTCCGAAGCTTCGTCAGCTGGGTAGACATCCTCGCAAATTCGCAGCAATACTTCACTGACACCGTTGTAAAATGACGACAAGAAACGAAAAAAGGTGCGAAGCGACGGAAGACAAACTACAAAGACGCAAGCAAAGCCGCCGTGTCGCCATGAGCAACACGCGAGCCGAGCCGCCTCAAGCAACTAACAAAAATAACATCTTTTTTTTTTTTTTTTTTGTGCGCGTTTGCGAGGATGGAGAGTAAAGTGCATGGCGCATCGCGTTCCTCTCCTTCCCCGTTGCCCAGCAAGGGGAACGCTAGAGGCGAGATGTCGAAATCCGACGCCCGAGGGGTGCGCGCGATAGCGGCACCGGCCACCGCAGGCGGCGAGCCATTTCGGCAACCAAAAGCTTTTTGAAACAAGAAGCGGCGCGGCCCTACGACAACGCCGGCTCGGTGACTCGATAGCTTCATGCCTCCTGTAGGGTCGCAAAACTTGGTCGCGAATGTAGGTGTCAAAATTCTTTAATCACAATTTCCGAAAAGGAAAAAAAAAAAAAAAAGGTCGACTTATATTCGAATAAACACGGCAGTCAGCCGCGCGACGAGACACACATTATGAAAGCGATTGGTGCGAGCGACCAAGGCGATGAGCGACGTTTTCTAGAAGCCCAAGAACCGAGCGGCGCAAGCAGCGAGAGTGAGAAATCTTCGGCGCTCGGCGCCGGCTCTCGTAGCTTCTCGCCGTCGCTCGTCTCGTTGATCGCTAATTTGCTTACATGCCGTTCAGAAAGGCGCTCTAAGTGCTTACCATTGCATTGGGACCAGCCTCGCATCCAACCGTAACCAGTCTTGACTTTTTTTTAAAGCTGCCGAGGTAGAAGTTAACATCGTACATGCATCGTTTTCAAGCATGGCTCCTCGTTCATTGCTCGATTTACATTTTCGGTAAATGACAAACCTCAATGAAGCACAATTATTCTAGTTTAAAATTGTCACGAACACTTGGCACGCATGCTGACACTGTAGCGCACCTAAAGTAATTTGAAAGTCGAACGAAAACGGGACGAGATTCGCTTACCGCTTCACGGATCCTAGGCCTTCGGATCCTATAGGCCTAACGGCCGAAATCGGAAGTCGCCTGCGGTCCGGCGATCCGACGAATCGAGCCGGCCTGACCCACGCTGACCACGCCTGGTTGAACTATGAGAGGTGCCGTCGAGTTGAGAGCCAGAGACGCAGTAGAAACGGACCGTAAAACATCTGTCCCGTAAAACGCAGAAGGAGCCACCGACACCAAAACCACTACGTCGCCATCTCCGCGACGACCGGAAGCGTGGAAGCCGGGAAGTTAGAAAAGGCGCGGCAGCGGAAGCCACTGGGCGGAAGCTTTACGTTTCGGTTTCGTTTTTCTCCGACGCCGGCTACAGCTGCGGGCTGGTGGCTTTGCGGCTGGTTGCGACGACGCGAGGGGCCAAGAAAAGACGCCGAGTTGGCAAGGTACGAGTCACAGCCCATGATACGAGCAACGGGCCGTTTGCCGCTGTCGACCGGCGATGCGGTATCCGCGGCTTGGTGTTACGATCGGTTTGTTGCCGTGCACGTTAAATCAAAGCTCGAAGTTATGCAGTTCCGTTCCGGCACCAGCCACACCACGTTTTCCGGTGTATCGCACGTGGAGGCCTTTCGATGCATTCAGTGAACGTAAAGATCGTGCCCGCTGTCTTCGGTGCTGTGGAAGAAGTTGGGAGACGGAAGAAGCATCAAAACCAAGGCGTTTAGGACTCCGGGCCGGGCCGGGCCGGTTCACTCTGAACGAGAGGCGACGTGTGTGTGCACGCTTTGAGGAAGCCTCCGCGTTTCGCCGCGCTAGACCTCGCCGATCGCGACCGGACCAACCGTACCCCGAGTCCGAGAGGCTCTTGCGCAACCAGGAACGGCACCGAGGTAGGAGCTGCTCGTTCTGCGCTACCATGCAGTGCTCTACAGTGCTCGGAGCTCTCGGTGTCGTTCGTGCTTGTACTGAAGCCTTTGTGACCCCTTCGGACGCGCAAGTCGTACTTCGCAAAGTTTTGGACCGGGCCGCCCTCACCGAGCAGCTCCGCTATATTCCGCTTACTTATGATCGCAATAAAAGCTTGCGTTTGTTCTCGGGAAAAAAATTGCGGGACCGCTCTCCGTGCCGCCGACGAGGTTGGCCGCCGCCATGTTCTCAGCTGTTCACTCGCTCCCGCAGCGAGCGCCTTCCGATAATCCTCCCCGTTCCAAAATGCGATGCGTTTGCACATTATGTCGTTTACATGGCCGCATACTGAATGCGGCAACTGGATTCAATGCGACTAAGTTGCACTCATGTAAACGCGGCTCATGTTCTTTTTCGACATGTATGGTGCATGTAACGATACCGGTGGTGAGCGATGGACGTTTTGTTGGAAGATGGCGGTCGTCTTTCTGCATGTATGATTTGGTTATACCGGTGGTCCTGCGATATTAGCGTTTTGTGGGAAAGATGGCGGTCGCCTACGTCATCGGACGCAAAATCATACCAGCCACACCGAATCATATCGGCAAGCAAACTGGCTGCCAGTATAGACAGACCCGGAGCCATAGCGGTGCCGGTATCTCCAGTTATGCAGAACGCCAAACCAAACTAGCTACATCCATAACACAAAGAAATTATGTTGGTGTCATACCAGAACTGTACAAGCAGCAGGTTTGTTTCTTGTACGTTTTTCCAATAGGGTAGAGTCCACGCTGCACGAAAACTCCGAGGACGAGGTTTTCGGCATCCTTGCCATGGGCTGATCAAGACGATCCATGATGCTGGCAGGTGCCAGCAGGCAAATTCAGTGTTGCCTGTAGCTGTGCGTTGAAGAATCTGAACGCAGACATTTTGAGCAGACTGCCTTTCCTGCGGGCAAGGATGAGCCCAACCCTCCCACAGTTCTGCTCATCCCTGTTGGAAAATCTCGATGATGGAAAGATGACGGAAAAGGCTCATACAAGCGTAACCGTAATATGGGACATCCTATACAAGCGAAAAAGGCGGCTCCAGTATAGTGGAATAAGGCGGAACGATACAGGTGGGCGGAACCATACAAGCGTGTCGTATTATGGGACATCCTATACCAGCGTAGTGGATATAGGCGGAACCATGGAGGCGGACGGAACCATACATGCATAACGTAATATGGGACATCCTATACCAGCAAAAAGGCGATACCAGCATGGTGGAGCCATATGGCTCCAGCGTGTTGGTTTCGCCTTTTCACTGTTGTACAGGGCGATTTAGTTTTAAGCTTTACATATATGTTTAGAAAGGTCGTGAAAGCTATATTAATGTGGTTTGTGCAGGCGAGTTATACGGCCAGGCGTACGTAGTATAGGGACCTAGTCGTAACGATCAGTCAGATAATTAAATACAATTTGTTAATCAACTTTTTAATTAGTGAAAATGAAAATATGGTTTCAATTAGAAACTTGCTGAGTCATTGAAAACCACAAAATCAAGTTTTTTTTAGAAGGATATAATTCAGGGGTAGCGTTTTATGCATTCTGTAAAAAGCTTTATTTGGACGAGTTTCTAGGTTTCAGTTTCTTATCAGAGCTCATCTCTGCACCCACGGTCCTGTTCCCCAGGGGCATAGACACGCAACACACATGCGCCTTGCTTCCCTTCATCCTACGAGGGAGGCGAGGGGGCGGCTTCGCACTGCGGTCACCGGGCAGCTGGACCGCAGGTGCAAAGATGCGCTCTGGTAAGAGACCGAACTCTGGAAATGCGTCCAAATTGACCATTTTTTTATAACGCCATAAAATGCTACTCGTCTTATATCTTTACAAAGAAAATTGATTTAGTGTGTTTTGATGATGCTTAGCAGGTTTCTAATTGGAACCATGGGTCTATTTTCACTGATTAAAAATTTCACGAACATACTATACTTAGAGAAAGGCTGAAGCAGTTTTGTATTTGAGAAAACACTTTTAAATCTCCTTCATTCGACCTCCAGAATCTCAAATATCAAAATTATTTGCTAATTTAATTAATCAAGGCTGCATAGTCATTTTTAAAGCGCTGTGAAAGCACCTCCCTAGAGAGCGACGTCACAACAGCAGCTTTCAAAATCTTTGTTCACGCATCTTCAGCGCCTATCAAAGCTATGCACGCACATGCAATTTTTTAAAAGGGCAGAAAAATGTGTCACGACTGGTGCCAGTGCCGGAGAATATACCTAGAAAACTTGCGATTGGACGCGCGGCCCTTAAGCGACAAACGCTTCGCGGCCGAAAGGTCTTCTTACGATGTCACTGTTGGTGGGATGTTTTTTGTGTTTTCTCACGTTTAGTTATATCTTTGAGGAAAACGAACGGGATATTCAGATTCGCGGGATGAAACTACGCTAGAATGAACCTCCATCTAGTTTTCTGAAAGAAGTCTGGCACATCTCTGTAATAAGCCGACGGATCATTACAAATTAGCCTTTTATACTATGCCGCCCTGGCCATATAACTCACGTGCACAGACCGCGTAAATGTAGCTTTTACGACTTTTTTAAAAAAAATCTGTAAAACATAGAAAAAAAACTCTGTAGAATGTCCCCCAATACGATACGATTGTATGGTTCCTTCCCCGCTTGCATTGTTCAAGAAAGACTTGTGGACATCCAGCGTTTCATTGGAATGCTGGATGTCAGCGAGTCTCTACATCAGTGAGTGGTTTCAAACAAGCATGGTGTTTGCACACCAGTAAGCTCTTATCCGAGGCTCACCAGGACCACTAAGAGCAGAGGCGAAATGTCGTGACCTGGTAAATTTGGTTGCAGGTATTTATTTTTACAAGAAATGCATGCAGCAAAGCTTAACTTTGCTTAAAAGAAGATTATTAAAAATTCAATACTGAACAATGGTGTCCCTTGAGCTGTCAGACCAAACTCCCACTCTTGCCACTCAGGAGTTCCTAACTTGTGCGTAGAGGATCAGCACAACCCAGATTTGTGCTGCGAGCGCACCTGCAATATAAAAGTTGAATAAACATGAGATGAAATATGAGACGTTTACAATTCTCTGTAACGTGAAATTAGAGCACAGATCTTGAAGAGGAGGATGGGAAGGTATGCCCCTCCTCCCCCTCCCCTCCTCCTCTTCTGCTCCCTCCCATTTAGCAGGAAACTTCCCTGAATTTAGCGGGAAAATTTCCCCACTAAATTTAGCTGGTTAAGTTTCCCACTAAATTTAGCGCAGAAATTGATGTCACATGACCTCAACACAAATGCAGTTTTTCCGCTAAAAGTAGCAGGGAAAATGACGTCGCATGACCGTGTCACGTCAGCCATAAAAAAAAAATTCAGTTTCTCAGCTAGACTTAGCGGAAATATTAACGTCACATGACCACAACATTAATTCAATTTCCTGCCAAGTTTAGCAGGGTGGTTACGCCGACAGCGACGCCGCGAAACGCGGAAACGGGTGCTAAGAGCTGCGCTAAAAACTAAATGCATCAGGTGAAATAAAGTGAACATTAGAGGTACTGTAAGAAAAAGAAGAGAATCTAAGATACCGTTCTCAGATCCTTCCTTTTGTCCGTTCTCAAATGTTTTGATTTCAAGAAATGTTTATCTCTTTATTCATACCCAGAGAACCCCTCCCAGTTTCAGCATGAATGCAATAAATCAATGCAGACTAGACCTTGTAAACTATAATCCACATGAAAATTAATGTTTGCCACATAGTCATGTATGAGTCAGTGGCTCAGATCTCTAAATACATTTGTATTGAGGAACATTCTTGAATAAAACTTCTGGGCTTCGAATTCAACAGTTTGTACTTCCATAAGGAACACTGTATGGCACTGATTTTTTTTTGTGACACATCAGAAACAGCACAGCACTGTCATCCTCGCATACCTAACAAGAATTTGTATTTTTTTTTTTAGCATGGCATGTGCTATTCTAATGCCCATACAGCATCCTTTAAAAAAATTTCCTTTGTAGAGCTTTTTATTGGTTCTTATTTAGCTCGCACGACAGATTCGGTACCTTGAATTCTCACTTGGCATCAACAGTTTTATATATTAATGTAATAGCGAAAGACAAGATGTATGGACTTGAGTACGGCTCAGCAAGCACAGATGTTGAGAAAAGTACTGAAGAAAACTCAGATGTCAAAATAAAAATAAGCTGGAATGTGGAATTATGGACATGGACATGAATACAGTTAGCAGATTCAATATGAAGAATATGTGTTAGACGCACGCTCAAAGAAACCTGTTGCATCTATATTCATTCAAATTACTTTGCAGAACCCAGCGCTGCAGTCTCAGGTGGGAGTTCGCTGAATGAGTCTACTGAAAATGAGTGTAGACGGAAAAAGCAGTTTGATCTGCGATAATGAACATTACATAAGTGACATGTCATTATTACTGTTACAGTGCCGAATGTGTACAAACTGTCAGTCGCATCATTCTGTGAGTTCCCTCCGTACATTACAGGGTTTGGCTCTCTCGAATGCTTTGCGAGAAAAATGATGAACTGGAAATATCTAGAGTAGTTCTAGAAAAACTATTTCCAGAATCTTATCTCAGCATCGCAAAGAATATAAAAAGTTTCTAAAGACAAGGTTAGTGCAGGAGTTGAATAAACTAAATATTTTGTTTTTCGAAACCATCTTGCCGTAGTAAACGTATGAAGTTCCCCTAGGTAGAGCTAGTCATTACGGATGATTGTGCCCATTGCGTACCATAAAAATTTAATTTGCGACCTACAATATTTACAAACTCAATTAACTCTGAATAAGTGGACCACTTGGCATTAAAGATTGGCCTCACCATGACTGTCTGCCAACATCTACATAATAATTTCCATGAACCTATGTATTTCAAGAAAATATTTGGTGCGAGCTGCTTAAAACACAATAGCACTTTTTAGCAAGTGCTGATTGTTGGGCAAGTTGGTACGGTACGTTAGAAAACATGATTGTGCTTTGAAGACGGGGACATAGGAAGGACAGACACCACAGAGTGCTAACTTTCAACTGATTTAATTCAAGAACCTCGGCGTAGAAACACACTGCGTCACCGCACCACATCTCAACCAATCCGTGGCCCTGCCACGGACCGCAAGTACGCCAACTCCTTATCCGCCAAGTCAATTAATGCCACACTGACACAACACGTGCCGGAACTATTTATAGCATCAGCCTCCATAATCTCTCTAACAGTCATATCTTTGTGCCTAGCAAGAACAGTAGACTGAGCAAATAATGGTTTGCACTCGCAGTCATGATCTGTCGTGTCACTGTCATGACTGCGGGTGCAAACCATTATTTGTTTCGTCTATTGTTCTTGAGAGGCACAAAGATATGACTGTTAGCGAGATTATGGAGGCTGACACTATAAATAGTTCCGGCACAAGTTGTGTCAGTGTGGCGTCAATTGACTTGGCGGATAAGGATTTGGCGTACTTGCGGTCCGTGGCAGGGCCACGGATTGGTTGAGATGTGGTGCGGTGACACAGTCCGTTTCTACGCCGAGGTTCTTGAATTAAATCAGTTGAAAGTTAGCGCTCTGTTGTGTCTGTCCCTCCTATGTCCCCGTCTTCCAAGCGCAATCATATTTTCTACCACACTTTTTAACACTAATAGAAAGCCTGTAGTGGGCCACAACTTAAGCAGTTTTCACTTCATTATAAAGAGCAATTACACATATGTGAACCATGAATATAGGCCTGCAATGAATTTTTTTCTTAAGCTGAACGTGCTATGCTCTGTTTACTATATAAATCTTTGCAGAGCTGACAATGTGCAAGTTCCTGTTTTTTTATATTTCACATGTCCCGACTGGTGAGTGTGGTATGGACATAAGATTGATGACACCAACGAAACACAATGATTATTTTAAGAATTTGTTTGGGTATAGCACGAGCAAGGCGATCTGCGGGAAGTTATTTCTGTGACACCGTCGAACCTACATCCGCGGGCTTTAAGTTCACATGTTAATCATGTCTGCAGACTCCTTTTTGTAATTGGAATTTCATCCAACCCAAGATTTGAATATGTTTTTTTTTATTTTAGGCTTAGTAGTGCTTTTGCTGTTCTATTAATAGGTAAGAAAAATGCTTATTTCAAGTGGCATACCTAACACCTGGTGGCACGAGGACTCCCCTGTCGTGACGCAGACCGAAAGTCACAGCCAGGGAGATACTGCGATGCTCTTGTTGCTGGGATTACCTCCCCCATGGTCCTGCCCAGACCACAGAAAAAGATTGAGTCCAAGCTTGTGGCCACTAGGATCTCCAGATCTTGAGGCACCCAAGTAGCTGAAAATCACAATCAAGTACTTGGCAGAGCTACATTAGAATGGCTAGCATATTCTTTCGTGATCAGCACATAGATCCTCTTATTTTAGTCATAGTCACCCCCCAGGACAAAGCTACGTAGGCGTTAAAATGATGGGTACCGAATTTAGGTGAATGATCAAATGCATTCATTTAACCCCCTTTCGCCCCAACCTGAGACTTCTGTCAAATATTCACATTCAACTGTAAAGACTACAAATAAAACTACTACTGCAATGCAAAGCCGTATAGTGGGAGAGTTTAGCCAGCGGGTGTGGCAACGAAGGCGCCGGAGAGGAGGAGAGGGAGGAGAACGCCAAAGGAGGGAGAGAGAAGGCAGCAGGGAAACAAAGAGGAGACGACCACCATTTTGACGCAAAGCTGTCTGCACGGAGCACTGTTGAGGCTACGTGTCGTCTGCTACGGGCTTATTTATTTTTTTTGCCTAAATAAAAGTGCGTTCAAACATGGAGGAACTTCTTTCTTTGGGTTTTTAAGCCACCGAGGAATAACACTATATCATTTTATTGCCAGAGCCTGCCAAATAAAAGGAAAGAACCGAAATTTGAATATCGATCCCATGCCGGGCGAATGAATGAAAATGGCGGCCCTCCTCGCTCAGCTGGGAGCAGCCTAGAGTTCACGCGCATGCGCTCACGCCTCTTGCTCTGTGCCGCGGGCTGATCAGCTCACTCGGAAGGGAGACGTTACGACAGCGAAATCATAGACTGCCAGACTCTCCCCATATATGGCTCTGCTGCAATGGAAAGATTTTCCTACCCTCGTGCTCAGCGAGTGTCGACTGTGGATACAACTCCGGTTCATACACTCGCTGAACATGAGGGTAGAGTGTACCAGCAGAGGGCAGGTGTCTGTATACAAAGAGTTTAGTTGGCACACCAAGAGGCTAACGAATAAGAATGGGTACCACTCTGATCAAGATGCCAAAAAAGCGTGGATCTCGGCTTGACACTAACAGCGGCACACAGTATCTATTTTAGTGACAAAGGGGTACTAAATCATAATTTTCAGCTTCCTAACTAAACTAAATATTCTTCCCGGCTTGCTTTTTAGGAAAATCTCAAAATTTACAAGAACTACTAAGACAACGTCTAAAAAAAAGCAATGGCAAAACCAGCAATCGAATTCGCCTGCTCTCCAGTAGCACGACATCTATGGCAGGCAGACCTGCAGAATGAGCAAGCAGTTTAAGAAACAGAGATGTCCTATGTATAATCTTTTTTTATGCTGCAAAGCAAGCGCTGGAAGGAGGTTTCCAACATTAACGAAATTTCTTGCAATCAGTTGAGAACAAATTAGAGCAGTGAACTTGTCCTTGCTTCTGGCATAACGTTTTAGTGTTGCCCACGGAAACTCACATAAATTTGAAAATAAAAACAAAAAAGACTAACCTTCATAAAAAAATCTAACTTTGGCAAAGAAAAGTTACCTTGGAAAAAATATGTACAATACAGTTGTACAGCGTGCATTTGTGTGCTTAACCAATTTTGAGGCAAATCGGCGACAATGAAAAGAAGACGTTTGAGTACAATTAAGGGAAAGACAGAAAGGATGCATACCTACAACAAAAACATTTAGAACGACCACGGGCAGGAAACTCTGGTGAGGCTCTCGGAGTTACTCCCTCATATGGGCCTGCGCAGACCACAGAACAAGATCGGTCAGAGCTTGCAGCCATAAGGTGCTTCATACCATGAAGTTACAGAAGCGGGTGCAATTGGAAGCAAAGCGCATTTCATTTCTCTGAAAAACGAAGAGTTTAATAGGTAGCTTGCATTCATAAGGTGATACAGTCATGAATGCACAGACTTTTCAATGCAGCGCTATATCACCAACTTGTTAACCATGCCGGGCAACACTAAAAACTGAGAGCATTATTTTAAACTATCTCAGCTTAAAGTTAACCACGACAGAAGCTTCAAGCCATCCTTGCAAATTCAGTGCACAAAGCAAGCCATGTGACCTTCTAGTTGGATGCCATGGTACGTCGAGCTTATAATCATGCGTCATGCTGTTTTTGCTGCAAAGGCTTGTAGTTTCAAAAGTGGTCCAGCTTAAAGAGACTAAAAGTATAGACGTTTATGAGTGGGGCCCTCATTTAGTCTGCAGCTACATTGCGAAATAGGACGTTCCAACCGGGATGTTTGCTGCCTGTAACCACACGACCAGCTTGTGCCCAGCGATTGTTCGAGCTGAATACATGTCCTCGACAGTGCCATTATTTGACAAGCATTTCTATGACTGTTAAACATGACTGACTTACAGAGAGACTCCACCTCAACGACTAATGACTTGGGATACCTAACTGAATACTGATATATCAACTAAATGCAAAACAATTACCTGGCAAGCATTAAATTTTTCAAGAGGCTGGGTCGACTCCGCATTAAGTTGAAGGAGTCGATGCATAATAGGACAATACAAACAAAAATATGCCTTAGAATTCCTTTTGCACCCCCAAAATGATGTGTTTTTGAAGGTAAGGTACACAATGTTCTTGATTTAGAAAGTGCCTCAGCTGTACAAATGCATATGCAATAAGGGCACTTGCCAAGCCTATTCTACTCAGCTCTGTGCAGGTTAAGCTAAGTTAGAGTATAGAAGTACATGCTCACTGACACCATCTGAAAGGCAGGGAGAAGTCTCCGTTGTTCGACCTCCAGCCCGTCTGCTACCTTCGATGACGTTTCAGCGCCTGATGAGCCTGGAGCGAGCACATCTGTCTAAAGCGGGGTGAAAAGCACAAGCATGTGCTGGAGGACGCCCAGCCATTCTCTTTTTGTCATCGGCTATACTACATATTTTTAGTAAGACATATTTTTAAGTGAGGAAAAGTACTGCAAATATGCAGTCCACCTTAAAGATAACAACAGTTGCCATTCACCATTTTCCAAATAAGTGCTCCCATGTACCGGAACATCTACACATGTGGTGCGTGAGTAGGTTCAGGACTGAGAGGCTAGAAAACGAAGCGCTCGCAAGGCTTGTCTGGCCCTTCCAACCATGCGGGTACATTCGTTGCAAGTTCCCGATTTGTAGACAAAATGATTTAGAATGAGCAAATCTTGTCTACGCCCGAGGTAGAACATTGAAATGCGATTCCCCCATATTGTGCGAACCATCCTTCAAACTGCGGTACCACCTGCAAATAAACTATGTTGTGCTGCGGCACGCGTCCATGCTGCCTGCTTCAGAGGAAAACCACTGCTCGTGTTGAAGACGACATCCCACAGTGGACAGGCAACAATTTTTAACGAACAAAAACAAAATTGATATCATTCAATAGACACAGATAGGCTCACAAAGTGTCGGCACCATGATTGTTGTTGTTGGTTTTACTCTTGCATACAAACAAAGGTGACTTCCTCTCTTCTCCGATGGACAGTAAAACCCCCTTATCTTGGTGGCCCCTATTTCTTCTCGAATCGGTCACAGAGGACATAATCGCAGTCACTGAATTCCGCAAAATTAAAGGCCGCGAAAATTAAAGGTTCGCCAACATTAAAGGGAAGCTACGGAGCTTCTTGGAAAAAATGAGTTAGAAGTGAATTCTAGTGTATTTTTACCCCGTGAACCCGAATACCCAAACTATTTGCTGCGTAAGTATTGTTAAACGCGAGAAAAACGCGAAAGACTGTCGCTGTTCGTGACGTCATCGACGGCTCTTTTGGCTGCCCAAGGCTAGGGGGGCGGGGCTTCAGCCCTATTTTGAAATTGCTCTTGTGGCTCTCCGGCGCGTCGCATTGAAATATAATTTTGATATCTGTTATTCTAAAGGCCACATGAACGCAATTCAAGCGTTTTTTCTCAAATGTAGAAGTGCCCCATCTTCCCTTTAAGGGGTTTACTGTTCTTCTGAGTGTCACATGATGTTAACATTTCAAGGAGGCTGAAGGTATTGGTTTAAGAAAAAATTGACCTATGAAAAAAATGCCCTTCTCCAGGTTAGGCACGCGAGGTTCTTTTGCACTACCTATAAGGTGGCAAGTTTATTTCGGCAGAGCTTTTGGTAAAACGGAGTCACAAAAGTAGCTATATTTGGCGTCAACTATTTTGTGCTGCATTATAAAGCCAGAGTAGATTCCACAGTGCGTGCTTCAGCAGAGCACTGTTTGTTGCGAGAGCATATGTGGTTTAGTGTTGCATCCCATTTGCATAATCTAGAGAAACTAGCACTGACAGAGTTGGAGCACTCCAAATATTAACAGCCGACTGTAGAAGCATTGAGAGATGCACACATGCGAACTGTGCATTTCTTAAAGGTGGGTTCGAGCAAAGGTAAAAACAATATCTATACTTACGGCGGCCATACTTGCCTTTCCCAAGCACGACCACTTTTCCCTCGGTAGCACCATCCAGTAAGAAGCACCAGCAACACGCCCATGAGACGCCGCCGCCTCCTGGATTGAATGACGACCCGCCTGAGGTCTTGGAAGGAGATCCGGAACACTGCTGTAGGCCAGATGTTGTATCTGGTGGGGCAGAGACTAAAAGCAAAAATTAACAAATTTATCTGAAGCGCTACATTCCTATAGGACAGCAGTATTTTTTTTAGGCCAGTGATTCGCTTTAATTAAACACAAATGGTTGGGTTATATGATGAACCATCAGCCCCTATTTTTCTTAGGTGTAACGCAGTGTCTAACGTTACGTCCGACGGAACCCGAAATAAAAATTAAAGTTACGCCCAACGTAACTGTCAAGCATTCGAGTTACGTCCGACGTAACCCAAAATAAAAATTAAAGTTACCGTATTTACTCGAAAATAGGTCGAACTCTATTTGTTGGACCCACCGAGAATAAAAAAAAAAAAAATTCATATATAGGTCGACTTTTTTTTTTATTTTTAAGAACAGGGGAAATTTTGGGCAAAAGAAAGAAACCTTTATTTACATCACTTCACAGCTTGGTAGACATCCTCGCAAATCCGCCACAATACTTCACTGACACCGTTGTAAAATGACGACAAGAAACGAAAGAAGGTGCGAAGCGACGAAAGACAAACTACAAAGACGCAAACAAAGCCGCCGTGTCGCCATGAGCAACACGCGAGCCGAGCCGCCTCAAGCAACTAACAAAAGTAACATCTTTTTTTTTTTTTTTTTTTTTTTTTTTGTGCGCGTTTGCGAGGATGGAGGACAAAGTGCATGGCGCATCGCGTTCCTCTCCTTCCCCATTGCCCAGCAAGGGGAACGCTAGAGGTGCGATGGCGAAATCCAATGCCCCAAGAGGTGCGCGCGATAGCGGCATCGGCCGCCGCTGTTGTTTTCGGTTGTTTAACAAAAGCCTTTGGAAACAAGAAGCGGCGCAGCTCTACGGCAACGCCGGCTCGGTGACTCGATAGCTTCATGCCTCCGGTACGGTCGCAAAATTTGGTCGCGAATGTAGGTCGAAATTCTTTAGTCACGATTCCCGAAAAAAAAAAAAAATAAATAAAAGAAAAGAAAAAAAAAAGGTCGACATATATTTGAATAAACACGGTAGTCAGCTGCGCGACGAGACACACATTATGAAAGCGATTGGTGCGAGCGATCAAGGTGATGAGCGACGTTTTCTAGAAGCCCAGGAACCGAGCGGCGCAAGCAGCGAGAGTGAGAAATCTTCGTCGCTCGGCGCCGGCACTCGTAGCTTCTCGTCGTCGCTCGTCTCGTTGATCGCTATATTGCTTACATGCTGTTCAGAAAGGTGCTCTAAGTGGTTACCATTGCATTGGGACCAGCCTCGCATCCAACCGTAACCAGTCTTGACTTTTTTTTAAGCCGCCCAGGTAGAAGTTAACATCGTACATACATCGTTTTCAAGCATGGCTCCTCATTCATTGCTCGATTTACTTTTTCGTAAATGACAAACCGCAATGAAGCACAATTATTCTAGTTCAAAATTGTCACGAACACTTGGCACGCATGCTTACACTGTAGCGCACCTAACGTAATTTAAAAGTAGAACGAAAACGGGACGAGATTCGCTTACCGCTTCACGGAAACAGAGTCCTTCGGATCCTAGGCCTAACGGCCGAAATCGGAAGTCGCCTGCGGTCCGGCGATCGGACGAGTTGAGCCGGCCGCGCTGTGCTGACCCCGGCTGACCACGCCTGGTTGAACCATGAGAGGCGTCGTCGAGTTGAGAGCCAGAGACGCAGTAGAAACGGACCGTAAAACATCTGTCCCGTAAAACGCAGAAGGAGCCAGCGCCAAAACCGCTACGTCTGGCTGCGTCGCCATCTGCGCGACGACCGGAAGTGTGTAAACCGGGACTGGCCGGGAAGTTAGAAAAGGCGCGGCAGCGGAAGCCACTGGGCGGAAGCTTTACGTTTCGGTTTCGCTTTTCTTCGACATCGGCCACGGTCGCGGGCTGGTATGTTTGCGGCTGGTTGCGACGACGCGAGGGGCCACGAAAAGACGCCGAGTTGGCCGAGTACGAGTCACGGCCCACGATACGAGCAACGGGCCATTTGCCCCTGTCGACCGGCGATGCGGTATCCGCGGCTTAGTGTCACGATCGGTTTGTTGCCGTGCACGTTGACTCAAAGCTCGAAGTTATGCAGTTCCGTCAGTTCCGTTCCGGCACCAGCCCCACCACGTTTTCCGGTGCATCGCACGTGGAGGCCTTTCGACGCATTCAGTGAACGTAAAGATCGCGCCCGCTGTCTTCGGTGCTGTGGAAGAAGTTGGGAGACGGAAGAAGCATCAAAACCAAGGCGTTTAGGACTCCAGTCCGGGCCGCCGGTCCACTCTGAACGAGAGGCGACGTGTGTGTGCACGCTTTGAGGAAGCCTCCACGTTTCGCCGCACCAGACCTCGCCGATCGCGACCAGACCCCGAGTCCGAGAGGCTCTTGCGCAGCCAGGAACGGCAGCGAGGTAGGAGCTGCTCGTTCTGCGCAACCATGCAGTGCTCTACAGTGATCGGAGCTCTCGGTGTCATGCGTGCTTGCACCGAAGCCGTTGTGACCCCTTCGGACGCGCAAGTCGTACTTCGCAAAGGTTTGGACGGGGCCGCCGTCACCGAGCAGCTCCGCTAAATTCCGCTTACTTATGATCGCAATAAAAGCTTGCGTTTGTTCTCGGGAAAAAAATTGCGGGACCGCTCTCCGCGCCGCCGACGAGGTTGGCCGCCACCATGTTCTCAGCTGTTCACTCGCTCCCGCAGCGAGCGCCTTCCGATAATCCTCCCCGTTCCAAAATGCGATGCGATCTTCGTTTACATGGGCTGAATGAATGCGCACTCGCCATCTCGATCCACCTCTGTCTAGCGACTTTAATGCGATGCGCTTTGCGCATTATGCCGTTTACATGACCGCATATTGAATGCGGCAACTGGATTCAATGCGACTAAGTCGCATTCATGTAAACGCGGCTTATGTTATTTTTCGACATGTATGATGTATGTAACGATACCGGTGGTAAACGATGGACGTTTTTTGTTGGAAGATGGCGGTCGTCTTTCTGCATGTATGGTTTAGTTATACCGGTGGTCTTGTGGTATAGGCGTTTCGTTGGAAAGATGGCGGTCGCCTACGTCATCGGACGCAAAATCATACCAGCCATACCGAGTCATATCGGCGAGCAAACCGGCTGCCAGTATAGACAGACCCGGAGCCATGGCGGTGCCGGTATCTCCAGTTATGGAGAACGCAAAACCAAACTAGCTGCATGTATAATAACAATAAATTATGGTGGTGTCATACCAGGACTGTACAAGCAGCAGGTTTGTTTCTTGTACGTTTTTCCAATAGGGATGTTGCAAGCGTTGACAAGGGCACTATAGTCTGTTGCAGGTCAAGAGTTGCATAAGAGTGGAGAAGAGGAAACCACCTCAACTTGTCATGATAGGTGGTTTGCTTCTCTCCAGTGTTCGCTCCGCCAATGTCGAGAGAGAGGGAGAGAGACTTCTCCTGCTATTCTTGACCTGCAGGAGACTCTAATTATGTTCCAGAAGCTGGCAGAAAAGACCATATAGAATTTCACCCTTCGCACATGTCCGAAGCAGCTCAGAGTAGAAATGTCGGAGGCCCCAGAGAGGATATTTTTGACCTATTCAAGAGTTCTGTTACGCTGCTGCTGCCGCTATTTATTGTGAGAACTGCAGTCCTCTGCACGCGCGATAACCCCGCTGTGGGCCTGTGCGTGCAGTACACAAAACGACACTACCTGTCTTATGCACGGCCGTCTGTCTCCTGTGAGCAGTTATGGCGTCACCAAGCGTGTGCACAATAGCTGGTGAGATCAGTGTGTTGGTGACATGATGCTGTTTAATGCAGGGATCCTATGTTGTGATACCAATGGATCCACGGTCTGGGTCGCTGGCTCTGGTGCACTCCGCATACCTCAGAATCATCGCCATGAAAGCCTGTGCCAGAAGCTATATATCTAATGGCCAGGAATTGGGGAAAATAGCATATATCTGTGTAGGACAATATGGTCCCAGACAAAATGGTCCCGGGCAAAATGGTCCTTGACAATATGGTCCCAGACAAAATGGTCCCGGGCAAAATGGTCCCGGACAATATCATCCCGAACAATATGATCCCAAACAATATGGTCCCAAGCGCAAACCTGGACAAAATGGTCCCGAGTAAAATTTTCGACACATTTGACGCACTGTCTAAAATGTCATTGATATCTGCAGCAATTACTTTTAACGGTCTATTCGTCACATGTCAATTCGTCATAGGGGGAATAAAGGCAATCTACCGTGCAGATACCGCATGTTTTGATGCAATGTTAGAAAATAAGAATGGAAAATAATAAACATGCTTTTGAACACATGACATGTTTTATTACGTTCCCACAAAAGGTCTACCCTTCTTTGATGCTGTTTGGCCTCAGAAGCCCTTGCGCCATAAAAACCCAATCCAGTCCAAAAGGTCTACGATCTTGAAACGGCACTTGGCCCACGCCTTTCAGAGGGTCATTCAGGATACGGCTGAATTGTTTGTACTGTGTGCAGATTGTTTGAAGTTGCTGTTGCATTTCTCGGTAGACTGGTTGAAACTCAAGTTGAACACACAAAAGGTAGAACAAATGGCGAAAATTATGCGTGAAAAATATAAACTCTAGATTGACAAATGGCTCGCAATATAAGTATTTTGCGAATCACATTTAATAACATAAACTTGTGAAGACCAAACAATTAAAAAATAACTTTAAAAACACCAATGGCTCATGTCACAAATGTTTACCAAAAATAAATAATGCAATCTAAAAAGCTGTGAACAGCAAGAAAAAAAATGCAGCGAAAACAACATGGGACCTTTTTGTCCGGCATGGCACTTGGGAACCATTTTGTCCGGGACCATATTGTCCGGGATCACAATGTCCGGGACCATTATGTCTGGATCCCATACTCAATGCCAAACAACCAGAAAGCCAAGCTAGAAACACTGACAGTGAGAATGGCCAACATCCTGGAATGAAATTCACATAGGCTTTGCTGGTTCAGTGATGAAAAGCATTTCAGGTTGTTATACACCAAATGGTTGGGATAGCAGCATGTCGTCGAGCGTAGTAAGCTAGGATTTATGGTCTTTGTTTGACACAGTTGAAGTGTTAATGAAGGTGTGTTTGGGCAACGGAGCTGCTTTAAGTTACCACGATTTATTGCATGAATATAATCTGAGTCACCAGCGCACCTCATCACCGGCAACTCACAGGCTGAGCAGATGGTACAGGAGCTCAAGCAATTGCAAGGGCAACTACAGTAGATAAAAAAATTTCAGGTTTGTTTGGTTAAACGTCATGTAGGTACAACAGCGCAAAACAAAGAGGACAAAGGAAAGGAACAAACACCACAGGACGAACCCTGCACTAGTCCTGTGGAGCTAGTCCTCGTTTTGCGCTGTTTTATATTTAGCCTTCAATAAAATGACCAGATGTCACCATTTAGGCGGGGACAGATAACGTTTTTTCCGACCAAGGTCGCTGTCCCGCCAGCAGGCTTGTGGGACAGCGCGCTTCTTCTTTTTTTAGGGGCGAAGCTGCTTAGGGGCTAGCCATGTCCATATGTCCATCAGATGTCCGGCGTCGAATGCTCGTGCTCACGAGCACGTGAGCACATGCTCCCGTGCTCGTGTAGGTCAAAAAAGCAACCGCATCTCCACGTGGAGAATGATGTTGATGGGGCGAAGCTCTGGTGGTGCTTGTCTGCGTAGACGCTGAGCCGCAGCATGCCGAGCCTTTCGTTCGTTTTCATCCATGTCAGAAAGAGAATGTGTGGTATGGGACGTGGTTATAAGCATTTGAGCATTTGAGCATTTGACCGCAGCGTGACATGGATGAAAACGAACGAAAGCCTCGGCATGCTGCGGCTCAGCGTCTAGCTATGCAGACAAGCACCACCAAAGCTTCGCCCCAATCGACATCATTCACCACGTGGAGATGCGGTTGTTTTCGCTTCGGCTGCCCCAAACCCAGAATAGATGAAAGACACGGTTAAACGAAACTATCGCACCAGTTGCTTTCCCTGATGAAGGGACAAAATATGCTTGGCAAAGATGATGGTGCTGAAGGTTAATTTGCATATGACATCCCAGTTGAGAATTCCCATTAGATTCCAATTGAAATTTAAAATTGGTATTAGTTGGGTTTTCAGACAACCAAGTTATCCCTGCCAAATGGCAGCCGAATTCGCTAAAGGGAAGCTCATCACCATCTTCTCTAAACTGGGTTCTCAACGGATTCGATAAACCGGGGTCGGCAAAACGGCGTTCGCTAAAACGAGCTTCTCTAAACCGGATGCCTCCGAATTATTAAATTCCAATTGATGAGACCCATTGGCCAATGTGCTGATTGGAGCCCACTAAAACCAATCGATTCCGGTTAAAACCAGTTAAAATTCCAATTGGATCTAATGGGAATTTTAGCTGGGGATCTACTATACTGAGAAATATTCTAACCAAATGTATTAGATGTGTATACCAAACAGTATGCAAATGGCAAGGGAATGTTTTCACAGTGTATACGGAATAATAAAAAGGAGTGATTTGTTACCAAATTTAAACTTTTCAAGTCTCGTAACACAATAATACCCCCTCCCCCCCACCCCTCCCCCCTGCAACACTATGATTTACTCATGTATACAACGTGGCACGAAGCCGGGAGAGAGACCCATGGTGCCCAGGCTCCCCTCGAAATCTTCAATTTTCCTGGGACCACCTCTACCCCCTCCCCCTCATATAAAATTTAGTCATGGGCGGGCGCCCCCCGAAACAAAATCCTGGCTATGTGCCTACACCGTGCAATGGCTTAAATGTCGGCTAAATATTGCTTTGCAGCGCTTTTGGAATATGTGCCTAATAACTAGTGCATGCCTACCCTAACCGATCTTTACCCGTGCACAATCATCTCCATAATACCTCACCCCCTTTTTCCTCATGCCTTCCACATCTGTCAGTTGGAAGAGCTGGACCACCCGACCCCGGGAAGCGCAACTGACACTATGGCCCCAATTAGTGTCACCCATTCTCAACGTCGCAAGGACCATGCTGCCGCCCTCACTAGCAGCATCTTTTGACCGCTAATGAGATGCAGATAATACGGACGTAGCATCATTGTAAATACAATTTCTCTCTCTCCCTCCTAGCTGTTAGCCAAACGTCTCCAACCAGACAAAAGTAATTGGTTTTTTAGCTAAATGGATACAAGTTCAGCATGTTAGATTTCCTCTCACCTTAGCATGGACTAACCACTAGGGCTGCATGTGCCCCCCCCCCCCCCCCCCGAGGTCACGTGACCCCCCCTGAGGTCACATGACCCCCCCAAGGTCAAATAACCCCTCCCCCCCCCCAGAGGAGATTCAAGAATGAGGGGAGGAGGAGGATAAGGAGGTGAGGAGGGAGGAGGGGTATACCTCCCCCTCAGTACTTCCCTCCTCCTCCTCAAGAGCTGCGATCTAATTCGGCATTACAGGGAGTTGTAAACGGCTTTCATTTTTTAACTCGAGATTAAAGAAAGAATATTTTATATGGCGAAATTTGTAAATTCACTCAATTAGGTATGATTGGCTGTCTCTATAGGATTCATTTTATATCAGATCCGTCGCTTACTTGTCATCCTATGACATCAGACCTTCTGAGGTCACAGTTCATAAATATTTGATAGTTACACTTACCTTATAAATGAACAAGTAGAAGAACCTTCACGATTCTAGCTGGGTTTTCGTCTAAGCATATAATGCAGTGAAAGGCGTGGGAAAACTTTTCAATATTCAAATTAAAAATATTTGGCCAAATCTTTTCGCTTCAAACTCAAAATCCACTGTTTGCATATGACTATCTTAGAATAAACTGTTTTTCAAAATTGTCATCGGTCCACATCAGTTAATGTTTTTGTTAATTTTTGACCCTCACGAGATATACCCGGAAGCAGGCCTGAACGTAGCGGGTCAAACAGTTTCGAAAGAATATACCGGAAAGGAGACAAAGTGAGACCTTCTGGTGCTCAACGAGAATAAACGACGACCACTGCGGGGTCTCTGTCCAAAAAGTCATCTGTGATTCCACAACAAAGTGTCCAACCATTGAAGTGTTTCTTGCGGTTATCAACGAAAAAGGCAATTTCATTTGAACCTGCCTTCGTGTTTACTTGAGCGGCTCTGAAGAGAACAAATAAGTGAAACAAGCGCCGGCTTTCTGCACAATGTGGGGACGGCTTCCTTGAAAACTAATATGGAAGACGAGACGGTGACCCGCTGAATGTAAAAATGACAGCACATATCCTACAAAGGCGAAGGGAGAGGGGGGTGCAGACACAGCCCAGACGGAACACTCAGAGATATATTGCACGAGCACCGACACCTGCAGATGGTCCTCACATGAGAAGAGTGAGACAAAGTCGGTGAAACGGACATTGTTCGCCGCCCCTACCACCGTGGGTGCTGCTTCCTTCATCTCCCGGTTTCGTGTTGACTCGATTCTCAGTCGTGTGCTAAACCAGACAATTTTTCATTTGTTTAATGCGTGGAGTTACAGTTACAGTTACCCAATACAAAAGAAACAGTCTTACAGTTACAAGTTACCAGCAGTAAAGAATAACTCGTTACCAAAAAGTAACTTTAGTTAACAGTAACGCATTACTAGTAGCTAGTTACTGCCCAACACTGCTTGTCATGCACGGTCTGGATACGAGTGCTTCGCTCTTACCAGCGCTTTGGTCGTAAAAAACCGGCCTTTGGAGCGTCATCTTCGATGCAGCTCATCAAAAGCATTGGCTTATCAATTATTGCAAATAAATTATGCACATCAAAATGCTGAAATGGCGAATCATGCAAAAAAATAAACACCCTTTGGGTTTAAATTTTTCTAATTTCTCAGTTTACCTTTCTTCTTACTGTATAGTGTAACAAATAAAATATTATTGTTTTGGTTTGTGATTTCTTAAGTCCAATTTTTGTACTGTGACGAGAAAGTAATGGCGTTACTCTTTTTGCAGTAACTGTAATATTTTACTTTTTGAAGCCGGTGACTGTCACCGTAACAGTGTTACTTTTCCCCCCTAGGTAACTGTAACTGTAACACTGTTACTTTTTGCTGTTAACGTGCCCACGACTGATGATTAGGTTCAATTTCTTTGTTATGCTGTGGTAGTAAACACCGGGCCGTGGGGACAAGTTCAAATAAAGTACCCCTTATAGTTTGATCTCCTGCCCATCGTATTATCGGGCACCGAACAATGGTTCTGAGCACTGCGACACTTTGTGCACCATACTGCTCGACATTTAGAGTCTTTACCCAAAAGGAGACTTTGCTATCTCTGACAACTTAAATTTTCCAAACATTGATTGGGTTCATTTTACCACGAGCAGCTCGAATGCTGCGCGAGACTTTTTCATGTTTCAATTTTGACCTCACTCCAGTTGTTGAACAACCCACCCCTGGTGACAATATTCTTGACCGTAGTTTACAAGCACACCAGAAATAATAAAAACTGTCAACTGTGTTGCTGGCTTAAGTGACCACGGCATCTTGATCATCAAGTTATCATATTTTAGAGGCGCATGCAATCATCAAAGCCGGCGCGAACTGCGTAAGCCAAACGTCACTGGGCCTGAGTAGCAAAGAGATGTTTTTTTTGGACACGTGGTGATTTTGTCATGTGACGTGGGCGGAGTTGCTGTTTTCTTTGTTTTGTTTCCTTGTGATTAAATTTCAGTTGAGAGTCAGCGCTTGTCCTGTCTGCACTTCCTCTAGTCCCCGTTTTCTGCGCGCTGTTTGCCTTTTCGTTTTTATCTATCCCTGTGTCCGACGCTGAGCCCAACTGTTCAAACAATTCGTGACTATAACAAAGGTGATTACTACGTCACCATAAATCGGAACGTGTCATCGCTCTCTCAGTCGTATGTCGAAAACCTTCGTTCAAGATCGGTGGAAGAAAACTGGGCACTATTTAAAAACAAACTTAATATTTTAACTGAGCAATTTGTTCCGAATGTTATTGTACACAGCGACGGGCATAACCCCTGGTACAATATAAAACTTTACAATCATTATAAATAACAAAAAGAAGCGCATGTATAAAAGAGCTAAAGAAGTAAATAATAACAAAGTGTGGGACAAATATTTTTCATGTCTCAAATCTTGTACAGAGCGTAAGGTTGACGAAAAAAAAGTTAATTTCTTTAGGCCTGCCAAGGAATTCTGCGAAGTAACCCCCAGAAGTTCTGGAAGGTATTTTCACCCAGAGATAATACTGACTCTATCCGACTGAAGAATGAAAATGTAGATGCCGTGTGTGAGCCATATTGCGCTACAGCTTTAAACAAATATTTCTCTTTCATACTATCAAACGAAAGTGTTGATTATATACCTATATAGTTTGCCTTGCTCTGGTTTTGAGCCCATGACCCCCATTGACACTAACATTTATGCTTCTAGAATTCTTTGACTTATAGGTTTAAAACTCTTATCATCTTGTGGTCTAGAGAATATTAGCCCCGAAATTCTTAGCAACACCAAAGTAATATCTAGTGAATTCCTCACATTCATATTTTCTTAGTCATCACAGCAGGATTGCCTATACTCCGTTCCACTTTCAGTCCGAGCGCAGCAAACGCTAGGAGCTATCCCAGCTATTTCAGCGTTGAGAGAGTGTCATCTGACCTTGAGCTCTCTGAGTCGCTCTGGCCAACCAAAAGGTCACGCGATTTTCCCCCGAAGCTGGATCGGCTGGGATAGCTCTTGGCGTCCAGTGCGCTCGGACTGAAGGTGGAACGAAGAATACCATTGGACTGGAAGCTGGGGAAGGTCATTCCGGTCTTTAAAAGTGGTGATCGTGTGCTGGCCTCAAACTACCATCTCATATCATATTTAGAAGCCAATCATATTTTTTACAATCATCAACAAGGATTTCGTAGGGGTTTTTCACGCGAGTCGCAACTCTTTGAACTCAAACATAAGTTAATCACTAACCTTGACTCGCAGGGCCAAACCGATGCCGTATTCCTCGACTTCCCGAAGGCATTCGACAGAATTCCCCATCGTCATCTAATTTCAAAACTTCCTATCCTGGGTATCGACCCTTTGGTCCTTTCTTGGATTCGTGACTTTCTCTTTTCTTGCACTCAGTTCACTGTGGCTAACGACCATATGTCAGATTTTACTAACGTTATATCTGGGGTTCCACAGGGGGCATTACTAGGTCCACTACTGTTTCTTATTTTTATTAACGACTTATCAATTGTAGTCTTTGTCTCTTCGCTTACAATTGTGTCCTATATCGCAAAATTACTTTGACGACCATTTGAATCTTCCGAGTGACCTTGACCTGATTCATGCCTGGTGCTCCAAATGGCTAATGTCATTAAACATGTCAACATGTGAAGTACTTCGCTTTACTTGGAAAAATGTAACATCATATTTTTCGTATTCCATTGGCTCTGGACTAATCACCTCTGCCTGCCTCCATCTGTAAATATCTTGGTGCAACACTGCCTAGTGACTTTACCTGGAATAACCACATCGAAATAGACTCAGCAGAGGCTTTGCACACTCTCGGGTACATCAAAAGAAATCTGAAGGCGCCACCATCTCATCTCCGGAAAATGGCATACGAGACTTACGTTGGATTAAAGTTGGAGTATGCAGCAGCAATTCAGAATGCTTATCAAATTTATCCTATTAACCATCTTGAGTCAGTTCAAAATCGCACGGCCAGGTCGATTCTTAATGACCATTACCGAAGAACTAGTGTCTCTGCACTGAAATGCCAGCTGTATAAGTCGTGCCATAAGATATATCATGCTTAACCCCGTTTCATAAAATTATCTATTATATTCCAATGCTTCATAACTCACTCGTACTTCCTCCTTGAAGAGTATCGTCTCGACTAAATCACCCATGTCACGTATCTCGGATCACAAACTACTTCAACCAATCAAAGAGAGAATAAACTTTTATTCTGAGCATTTCAGCACGGTGGTCTCTGCCGGAAGAAAGGGCTTCCCTCTTCACGAGATCCTCTATGCTGCCTTATCTGCCTGGCCCCTGTTGACCAATTGAAGCTGACCCTCCAGGGCGGGGCTGGACAGCAAGTTCTCCCATCGCTCTACAGGGGGAAGGGTGTGGGCGGTGGGTGGTCTTTGTTGAATCTACACTCCCCTATTTTGTGACGGAGGGCTCCTATCTCTTGGTACACTGGGCAGTTCCCACTGTGTTGAGTGGGGAACATATGCGACTGAGTAAAAGGGGGTGGGGGAAGGACCCAGACTGAATTTGCCTATACGCTACCTGTTCCTTCAGCGTTAACTTAGGATGCGGGGCTGACAGTCTTCGCCTTTCCTTGCAGTAGAATGCGACTAGTGTTTCCTTTTAGGTCACCATGGGTTGGTCCTGCACTTCTTCCACGGTTGTGGCCCGGTAAGTCAGCGCGCGGGCCTGCTGGTGAGGAAGTTTGTTGCCCTCTACCACGGAGGGGGCAGGTACCCATTCAAATTCTATGCTCTCCTTTGGGGGTCTTTTGTTTTTGAGCACCTGCAGCGCTTTTCAGGACGCCAAGCCCGACTGGAAGCTCCGGTATGCTTGGTGTGAGTCAGTGATTGCCGTCGTTGTGCCTGGCCATAGGTGACCCCGTCTTCTTCCGCAATGCTTTGATTACTCTTTTTTTTCTAGTGTGTTTATGTACCAGTTTTATTTCACACACAATTGTTCTCACTGTTTATATTGCTTACAGCACTGTAGGTGTCAACCCTGTCTGTTCATGTGTTGATTTTTTGTATTTTTCATGTACTCCACCCCCCAAAGGAGCCCATAATATCTGCATTCCTAGTCAGTAGTCGGCTAAAGGCAGCATAATTCTTAGTCTTGTGTTGTTAAATACCCCACCAAGCCCAGCGTATCATATTTGCTACGTGGAGTTTGATAAATCAAAAAGTGACAATAAATTGCGTGAAGCTGAGATTATAGAGTTATTATTGATAACTCTACGGCTAACACCAAAGCCTGCAGTGTCGGTTTTGATACGCTGATAGTTTTCCGATTTGGGTAGTTCAGCAAGGCCCCGCCAGGCTGGCTGCTAGAGCAAAATGGCCGCACGCTCGTTCGAAGGCATACCGTTGGCGTCATTTTACTCGAAAAACAGTAAATCTATGCCTCTGCCGTCCTATATTCGGCACTTTTTCCCGCTCAGAAAGTTTTCCTCAACCACATTATTCCGCTGTTGTTTTTGATTCCCGTCCGCTTAGTAACATTGCTTCAAATTTCTGCGTATCATTTTCGATGGGTCGTAATTGATGGCACAATTTTTGTACCGATTCTGATACGTTTTCTTGGCTTTGAATGGTACACGTTTCAACAGTTTTTCTTATTGATTTTTCCTTCTAATTTTAGGATCCTAAGTTAGAAACATATTGAACAACATCATCGCCGGCGAAGATGTCAGCGATTTTAGAGATCTGTCGAAAAGTGACGAAAATTAGTCCCCCCGCCGCGGCTGAACCCTCTAAGACAGTGATGATAAAGAAACCGTAGAAATCTTCTTCGGATCATCTGTAGCTTCGTCTTCTCGTCCATAGAACAAATGGCGAAAGGAATTGCTCCAAAACAGTAGTGCTGAATTTTCCAAAGTATTCTCTGAGCCGGATGCCATAGATCCCCATTGTTCCGTTTTTACCAGTATCTAAAGGCCCGTTAACACGATGCATTTTTCTCGCGCATCTAGTGCGCATCTAGTGTCGCGAAATGTAGTTTCGCGAAATGGTTGCGCCGTCTGAACGAGTCGCAAAAAACGCTCACACCTAAAAAAAGTTGCGCGCACATTTCGTTTATGGAGCGAGCTTTTGCTGAAACTTTGCCAAGTCCTGTCAATCACTCTGAGGGCGCCGCCAGTGGCCGCTCAGAAACGCTCTCACGTGGCCTTTAAGGTGGGAGCGAGCTGTTTGAGAAGGCCACTTCACTGCCGGTGTTGTAGCCGAGCCAAATCCAAAAAACCGAAACGACGAACGATGGTACTGCCGGCGCTTCCGCAAGCACGTCAAGCACCACTGAAGGAAAAATGAGTAGCACATCGAAAAAAAATCCAGCAATGGACAAAGACAATTAGCGGGAGTTGGGGAGATTAGAATAGTGCTCGTAGCGTTGTTGCCACGACGATACCGCTGGATAAGAGGCCATCGAGTAAACTGAAACCAAGTTTGCTTTGTTTACAAGCGAACGTGAAACCACGTGCGCTCTCTGAAACAGTTGGCACAGTAAAATCGGGGCAGACATGGGCGTCGAGAAGTAACCAGATTGGGCACGTAGCCTTTCTATGAATGCCATGTGCATTGATAGGAGCTTTGGCAATGAATTGGCTGCGTACGGGCTCGGCGCCGGCACATGTCCTGCATGTGCAGGTTGCTGCCTCAATCGGCTTTGTGCACATGCGAGATCGCTCCAAGTAGTGCTGTATGTGAGAAAAAAAATTAAAGTGAATTGACTGCAGAAAATGCGCAAAGCAGGTCCTTAGATAAATAGCGATCTGACTCGGAGCGCCACATTATGGTCAACACCGAAACTATGTTCGCGAGTCTAAACGCCATCGTTGTTGCACGTGAAGCGGTACGTGTGAACGAGCACATTTCGCGAAACTGGAGTGTCGCGAAACTGTTTCGCGTTTAAAAATGCATCGTGTGAACAGACCTTAGGTACTGATGTGCTCACCGTGCTAGTGGAGCAAACAAATGTGTACAGTACGCAGAAATACGGCAGCTCTGTGAACACAACTCTGCAAGAGCTGGAGCAATATATTAGAATATACCTGAAAATGGGGCTTACGAAATGCCGAACGTCATCTGCTACTGGGAGAATGGGACAAGGTATTCTCCTATCGCTGACAAGAGGTCGAGAAATCGTTTCTTGAAGCTGATGCAATGCATGCATGTTGTAAACAACGTGGAAACCACCGAAGAAGCGAAGGAGGACGAGCTGTCGAAGATTCGTCTTTGGATTTCATTTTTGCAGCACAACCTCAAGAGCATTGAACAAGAAGAGTTCAATGCGGTGGATGAGATAATGGTGTCACTTACAGGAGGGAGCTCGCTAAATCAGTACATCCCAAACAAACCGACGCCGTGGGGTTTCAGGCTTTGGGGACGGGCAGGCACAACCGGTGTCCTTTACCAGTTCGCGGTATACCAAGGCCATTCCAAAGAAAACTGCATTTTTGGACTTGTGGGTGATACTGCCCCGAGCATCTGCTCTGAAATACCTTCAAATGAAGACTTCATGGTTACAGCTGACAATTTTTTTAGCTCTTTGAACCTTGTTGAAGAGTTAACGAGAGTAATACAGTACGTTGGAAGTCTGAGGCAAAATCGGCCGAGAGACTGCAAACTCCAGGATGAGAAGACTGAGAAAAGTTGGCCAAGGCTCACATGATTACAGAGTTGACAATGACAAAGGAATTGTGGTAGTTCACTGGTTTGACAGGAAAGCTGTTACCCTAGCGTCAAACTTCGTCTCTGTTGACTCCATTTAGCAAGTCAAACGGTATGACCGGAAGGCCAAACTCCACATAGACATCACACGCCCGGCAATTGTTGGTATGTACAACAGTTTTAAGGGGGGGGGGTTCGACCAGCATAATTATCAGGTGTCGCTGTACAAATACACCATTCGGTCGAGGCGCTGGTACACGTACCTCATATATCATGCTCTCTTCATCTGCGTCGCGAACGCGCGGAATATTCACAGGCGCCAAAGCCATCAGCTGAAGGAGCGGCCACTCAAGCTGAGAACCTTCATTGCCAGTTTATCAGAAAGCCCAATCTCTATTGGAAATGCGCCAAGAGGACGGCCGGTCAGTCTGCTTTCGCCTCCGATGAAGAAGATGAAGTTCACACCAAGTCATCCCCAAGATGACGTCCGAAAAGACGGGGTTGGGCATCTTCCAATTGTGGCGAGCAACCGACTTTGATGCAGGAACTGTGTGCCCAGCGCGAACACATTTAGCACAGTTGTGTGCGCGAAATGCAATGTAACTGAGAGTCTGAGCAAGCGACGCAACTGTTTCTTTGAATACCACAAGCTGTGGCTGGCAAGGACGTAGCAGAAAAGCCCAGTATATCATATTTGATACATTCAATATTTTTTACTGGTTTGAATTTTCATTGTTCTTTTTGTATGAATGTACTCACCGTAGCCATAAATAGAGGCACACAAGTTTCTACAATTTTAATTTGCCTAGAAATATGTTTGGGCTTAAATTTCTCAAGCACTTAAATTTGATTATAATGCAATTAAATGCAAATGTGCAAGCGAGCTGGACAAGAATGACAAATTTAATTGCATTTAATGGCATTATAATCATAACCTTAAAATTGCAAGCTTCACCCTTGTTGGTGTTAGACTGGTGGCGGCTGATAAAACCCGTTTGCTGTACTGATGTCTAACCCCTGGTTATCTCAATTGGTAGAGCGCTCCACCTGTAATGGAGAGGTCCCGGGTTCGATACCCGGACCAGGCGGATCTGTTCGGTCGCGCACCAGTCACCTAGCTGTGTTTGGAGATTTGTGTTTGTCCTTTGTCTCTCTTGTTCCCCTTCTCCAGGGATTATTTTCGTCACTTAAATTTAGTGCTTGAGAATAGGTGACAATTATAGCGGGCAAACGCTGGCGGCACGCTTTCCCGTGTTGATCGTGTGACCGATGAGTCGCTGTACTCGCTCCACTTTAGAATCCCCTAAATTATACTCGTGTGAAAAAAAAAAAAGGATTAGGGTACCTGTAAGAGAAACAAAAACAACTAGCATAGCCAAGGTTTCTTCTTTTTTTTTTTGTGCTGCTTTTGGGGAACATGTACACCGATATCAAATTATTTTAAATCTTTCAGTTTTCTGTTAACAACAAAAGGATGGCACTTTTCAAGTATGGGGACACTTGATATAAACAGTGTAGTAAGCTCAAAACATTAGGGCATTACAACCAAAACTATACTGTGTATATGTATATGAAGTGGCTATAATGAAGACAAAGTGCTCAGGTGGCAATTATTTGTATTCTTTTATTTTCCAAACCTGATTATACAATTTTATATTGAAAATATTTTCCTCTAAAAAATAAATAAAACTCCTAAAACAACCTTGTAGGTACTTTTGACACATTGTGGAAATGGAAATCTGAAAAGGAGTCTTTTTCCAGCACCGGACTATCGAACTATAATAGTTATAGTAATGATACTGCCAAAAGCTAGAAACAACCCTTTGAATATGAAACAAACCAGAAAACTTACATGAAAACAGGGAATGTTTAATTAAAAAACAATGTTATGTATGCATTACAAACATATTAAATAATCAAAATATGCAACATCACAGTCACTTCACCATCCTAAAAAAAATACGTGAAAATATGTATAATACAAAAGGGATATGATTTACACCAAGTTAGATACTGGGCCATAGAACCAAAGTTTCAACAATAAAAGAAAGTATGAGTGGGTACCCAAAAATAACCGTAATGAATTTCAGGAGGCCGGGCATTGGTAGTACCAGCATCCACCTCTTGCAGCACCCTTCCCAAGTTAGTTTGCCGACCGGCGTCGTTTGCTAAAGATCTAGCGGCATGTGAATTTTTTCCCCAAGCGCTTCAAAATCATTCCTTGTTTTTTGCAATGTCTGACTTGAAGGACCTTCCACATCCATAAAATGATTTCCTTTCAAGAGTTTTCATACGGGTGAACCGAAAAAAGTCACACGGGGCGAGGTCCTGAGAATATGGGAGGTTGAGAAGCGGTGTCATGCCAGGACAGTGTCTGCTGGGGCATTGTTGTGATGGAACTATCATTCCCGCTTTCCCTCATATCGGGGCATTTCTGCCTTACTGAGTTTTGCAAGTGTCGCAGAATTCCCCGGGAATACACCTGATTAACAGATTCACCAAGAGGAACAAACTCGGAGTGATCAATGCCCAAATGTTTTTGCGTTCATCTTCAGTTCAGGAGGTTAAAGGTCGCCCAGAACGAGGTTGGTCATTGTTTAAAAAAATCACCAGTCTTAAAGCGAGAAAACCACTTGCAATTTCTTATTAGCGTCTTCCTTGTAAGCTCTTTGAAGCATTACAAGTGTTTCTGGCACAGTTTTGCCTAAAGCAATATTTCACAGCCCCATGTTGTTGCTTCATATTAGACATTGCAAAAAAAAATTATTTTGAAGTGCTTGGAAAAATAGTTATAGCAGACAATGGCAACCTCGCTCGGAAGGGGTGCTGCAAAGCACTGCTAGCGGCGGAAGCGGGTACTACAAACAGCCCGCCTTTCAAAAATTTATTCCGGTTACTTTTGCATCCAACCTGGAACGAATCACTGCACGAAAAACTTTCGATATATGCCATGTTTAAAAAAAAAGATGGCAACCAGTCAAAGAGGCTCAATAGACCTTATGAAAAATTGTTTGGTGATCTGACAACACTGAGAGCGTTGCCATTTTAATATTGGCAAGCGTCGTTGGTACCGGTGGAGGCATCAGAGAGAGCCGTACGAGCAGTGTACGATAGCGCAGCAGCTGTTTTCCGCCTTCTGACCATGAAATATGGACAAACAGTTTAAACAACCTACCGCAACTGTCTGATGAAGCTCTAGGAGGCCTGTGCACGCTGGCAACAACCTCGTCGAAGCAGCGGAGCAAGTCCTATGCCTTTGCTGTGGAAGCTTACACACTGCGGGCTGTCACCAGAGTGTGCACAGGCCTCCAAAAGTTTCGTCAGACAGTTGCGGTAGGTTGTTTAAACTGTTCGTCCTCGTTCCATGGTCAGAAGGCGGAAAACACAGCTGCCGCGCCATCACACACTGCCCTCCACTTCAGTACCGACAACGCTTGCCAACAATAAAATAGTGATGCTCTCGGTGTTGTCAGACTACCAAGCAATTTCGCATAAGGTTAATTGAGATGAGGCAATTTTCTCTGTAACGTCAAGCAACATCGGCCACAGTGTGCGCTCAAACAATGGTAGACTTCGATAACTGGTGCTGCAGCTACCATACTTTGTTCACCTCTAAGCTGAGACTGTGGTGGAAGCTACGTCCTCGTTAGTCCAGTCATATGCCTCTCTTTTGCTACATCATCACGCTCCCGGCCATACCCACGCAGGAAGGGTTGGGTCAGGTGATAGGAGCAGTGATGTGATTGGTCATAGCCATTTCGGAACAGCTGTTGGAGCAGCCAAAGGTTCATTTTGGAAAAGTAAACCGAGCTTTAGGAGCATAACCACACACTTCATTTTCATTTATATCACTGCAAATGTGAGGAGAGACGGCAAATATTAGGAGAACAAACACTAGCTGTTTAGTTGCTTGTGGAAGCACCGGACACGGTAAAAAGAAGACGACTGATGCAGAACGGTGCAAACTGCCGTGAATGATTATTTTAGGTACAAACTCCCACTGAAGACACGTTAAAATACAATCATTTTAAGCACCTAGGTTTATGTGTCCTTGAAGTTCTAAGGGGGGCTGTAACAAAACTGCAACTCTTAATTCAGACAAAAAAAACGAAGCGGAAAAAATAAACCTACAAGGGTCCATATATACCTTCTTGCACCCAGTGGCGTCACAAGGGGGTGCGGATTGGGGGGGGGGGGGGGGGGGGTGGGGCGGACCGCCCCGGGTGCAGCACTCCGGGAGGTGTCGTGGCGGACCACGAGAACCCCCCTCTCGGGGGGGGGGGGGGGGGGGAGGATCAGTGCCACTGCCCCGGGTGCCGCTGACACTAGTGACGCCACTGGTTGTACCCAGTCTTGCTCTGGAAGAGTACCTTTCCCCTTAGTACACGGGTGTGCTGCGGCAAAGAAACACATGCAACATCGCGACGCCTAATTTGCAATTGTTGCTTCACTGCATTACACCACTATGCGGTGAGATGCGCACTCAACAAAGCTAACTAACCGACCAGAACAGACCACGAACACGAGACTTTTTGCGAAACTTCTGAGTACTGTCAGTGCTTGGTGCGAAATCAAATCGAATAGTATGTTATTTGAGGCGACTATCGAAAGTCCTGTAAACCTACAAGAGCCTACACTAACAAGTCGCCCCGGTAGCGAGGCCTGCAGCTGTTATATTTTCAGTATTATTTATTAGAACTTAAGTTCTGGTACAATGTTGGCGCAAATTCCTCACATTTTGATCAAATGTAGCAAGTGTAGCAGAATAAGCACTTTGGCGCAGTTTGGCACAAATGGCGCAGCAATCACATCACTGAGTTATAATAAAGTCACTGGATCGGGGGAAAGTAGCGCCATTCTTTGATGTGGCAGAGCGCCGATAACGCCGCCATCTGATTGGTCAAGGGACATCACGTGGTATAAATCGTCTCGCGGAGGTACCGCGGGCCATCCGCAGGCTGTCTCGGCTGCCATTTTGCTACATTCGCGCGAGACGGCTGCACGGAAGACGGTGTGCTTTGCAACGCGGTTGGCACGATGCCAACGTGCTGCGCGGTCGGGTGTAGCGGCCGATACGAAGACGGCAAACTTCTGTTTAGGCTACCATCTGGCAAGCCAAACAAGCAGGACGCTGCTCGAAGAAACGAATGGTTGCGTAAAATAAACCGTAAAAACTTCACGCCGTCGACCCAAGCACGACTCTGCGAGGTAAGCAACGGCGCCAGCTTCCATCTGTCTTGGTTGTAATAATACAGAATACCCCTTTAACCGACAGGATCATTTTACGTCAGACGCGTACGAAGCTCATCGAGCGGACGGGAAACGTAAGCTCAGACCGAACGCCGTGCCATCGGTGTTCGCGCATTTGAAGCCACGGCCACATGCAAAGAGGAAACCTGCCCGGCAGAGAGTTTCTCCGTGTAAGTACGCCACTATTTATTAGCACATTTGGTATGTGCCTTATTTGTGTGACATACTCCTTGCGCGTGTGTTATCCCGCTAGAGAACGAGCTTTCCATATCCATTTCACGTGTTTCACGTGCTGCCGGGATGTATGCTCGTTCATGGTCGTGGTTGAAACTGTTCTTGCGTGAGGTGTGCTCTCACCGCTGTCTCTCGTGTTTCTTATTTGTGTTTTCGAAACGATTTCGCAACAAATTCCACTTGTAAGAATAAAACAAAAAGTAAAGGATTGACCTCTGAGTCAGCGAAGATATGCATTTTTTTTTAGTTAATTCTAATTGAAGTTTTTCAACTAGCAGATAAATGACATACATAGTGAAAGTGCTGCTAGGTGAATTTCTGCAGTGTCCAGCTTTGGTGACAATTGCCAAGGCACCTGGTGCTTCAGAATTCATAAGCATTATTTATTAGAATGGTGGTATTTAAGTGTAAATTAATAGAATGGTACATATATAATACTGACTTTATAGAGCTAAAGTGCGGAACATACAACTTTTAGGGCGGCAGAAATAATTGCCTTTGGAAGAAGCTCAACCGACAATAACTCGGTCACCAAACGTTGGAGAGTAAACACGACATGCTGTGTAAAGTTTAGGTCAGTTTTGTCAGTCTGATGTCTACAAATGATGTGCTCCCAGAGGCAGTTTCCCCATTAATAGTCGAACGAGATGTCCCAAACTCCCTTCATTGTGCCACCAATTGCTGGAAGTTTGTCCTAAGACTCGAGGACGACTGACAAACGCTCCTTTCGTCAATGCGCCTGATACAAAATTACTAAGCTCGTGTTGTTTGTTTTGACAGGTGACGGAGACCTGCACGCTGTGGGCCCGGCCATGGAGGACGGACACACCTCTGCGACAATGGAAGGTATGTTAGGTGAATTTGGTCGTGTAAATCAGCTCTGCAATTCCCTGTGGTCACATGTTTTTTCCTGTCATCCTAGGACGGCACAATTAAATGCCTTCGGAAGAAGTCCAACCGACAATACCTCGGTCACCAAACGTTGGAGAGTGAACACGACATGCTGTCTAAAGTTTGGTTCAGTTTTGTCGCTCTGATGTCTACAAATGATGTGCTCCCAGAGGCAGTTTCCCCATTAATAGTCGATCGAGATGTCCCAAACTCCCTTCATTGTGGCACCAATTGCTGGAAGTTTGTCCTAAGACTCTAAGACGACTGACAAACGCTCCTTTCATCAATGCGCCTGACACAAAAATACTAAGCTCGTGTTGTTTGTCTTGACAGGTGACGGAGGCCTGCACGCTGTGGGCCCGGCCATGGAGGACGGACACACCTCTGCGACAATGGAAGGTGTGTTAGATGAATTTGGTCGTGTAAATCAGCTCTGCGATTCCCTGTGGTCACCTTTTTTCCCCTGTCATCCTAGGGCGGCACAATTAAATGCCTTCGGAAGAAGTCTAACCGGCAATATCTCGGTCACCAAACGTTGGAGAGTAAACACGACATGCTGTCTAAAGTTTGGTTCAGTTTTGTCACTCTGATGTCTACAAATGATGTGCTCCCAGAGGAAGTTTCCCCATTAATAGTCGATCGAGATGTCCCAAACGCCCTTCATTGTGGCACCAATTGCTGGAAGTTTGTCCTAAGGCTCAAGGATGACTCACAAATGCTCCTTTCGTCAATGCGCCTGATACAAAAATACTAAGCTCGTGTTGTCTGTCTTGACAGGTGACGGAGACCTGCACGCTGTGGGCCCGGCCATGGAGGACGGACACAACTCTGCGACAGTGGAAGGTATGTTAGATGAATTTGGTCGTGTAAATCAGCTCTGCGATTCCCTGTGGTCCCGTGTTTTCCCCTGTCATCCTGGGGCGGCACAATTAAATGCCTTCGGAAGAAGTCCAACCGACAATAACTTGGTCACCAAACGTTGGAGAGTAAACACGACATGCTGTCTAAAGTTTGGTTCAGTTTTGTCAATCTGATGTCTACAAATGATGTGCTCCCAGAAGCAGTTTCCCCATTAATAGTCGATCGAGATGTCCCAAACTCCCTTCATTGTGGCACCAATTGCTGGAAGTTTGTCCTAAGACTCGAAGACGACTGACAAATGCTCCTTTCGTCAATGCGCCTGTTACAAAAATACTAAGCTCGTGTTGTTTGTCTTGGCAGGTGACGGAGACCTGCAAACTGTGGGCCCGGCCATGGAGGACGGACACACCCCTGCGGTGACGGAAGGTAGAGAAGATTGTCATTTGGCTCGATTGCATAAACATGACCTTTTCCACCTCTTCTAGCATATAATCTGCAGTTATCCTCACATATTAAGACATGCATGTTTTTTTCTTTTTTTATTTAGTGTGCCTCATTCATGAAGAACGGATAAAGGAACTTGAAAGAAAGCTTCACAATTCAGAGAGACTAGCAAGAAAGCTGCAGAAAGACAAAGAAAATCTTCGCCGTGACCCTCGAATGCTCCTGGCGGATGATCAAGTAAGTGCGGAATGAACTCTTTTATTCACATATTCACGAAGACAGAAAGAAAATGGTGTTTGTTTTTTTAGCAATCTCCATCTCCAGTTGCAGAATATTCATTTCCATAAGGAGTCTTATAGGTTGTGTTCAGCACAAGCGAATGCACAGGTTTAAGCTACCTTTGCAGGTTGTTTTGTTTGCACATGCAACCGGGATATTGGAGCCGTCTATGTGCCATTCAAGTGTGACTATATGTCGTACCAGTGCACAGAACTATTCTGGTTAATTGTTTCATGCTGATGAAATGCTTGCCATAATTTATTGTTCTGAGCAATCATATTGAGATTGTGTTTCAGACAACAAAGCAAGCTGAAATATATGGTCATGTCAATATTGTGGTTACTCATGAATTCAGATGAGGTGTTCTGTGTCGCTTTCATTTCTATTCAGGTTGAGTGCATCAGAAAAGATGGCATGCGTGGTGGAAAATGGCCAGATGCTACTGTCCAGATGGCTATGAAGCTGCGCTGTGCATGTGGCAACAAAGGGTACATGTGCATCAATGAGAATGTTGTGCCGTTGCCCAGTGTCCGCACACTTCAGCGAAAGATAGAGCATGTCAAGTTTAGGTCTGGTAAGTTTTCCCCCTATTGCAGTCCTGCTTCCTATTATAGATTAAAAATAGTACCGTGTTTCTCTATATTTGTTTTCTTAGTTCTGAGAAAATATTTGCATCCAGTTCTAATAATTTATGCATATACTTGAATTCCAGGCATCCTGACTGAACTTTTTCCATCACTCAAAGCCAAAGTCTCTACAATGCTACCTGAGGAACGGAACGCAGCCCTCATGATTGATGAGATGCAGATCACCGCAGGCACGGACTATGATCCTTCTGTGAAAGGACTCATAGGAAAGCTAAGCACCAAACTAGGCCCAAAGGCCACCTGCACCGATGGACGTGCAACACATGCTATGGTCTTTATGCTTGGTGGGATGTCCTCACGCTGGAAGCAGACTGTGGCATACCACCTAACAGGTAGCGAGCCATTTTTCACAAACTAAATTGACATCTATCCTGCAGATAAATTGGTGCTAGGTTCGTCGTTAAATGTTGAGTGAAACTACTTTAGAATTAAAATGAAAATAATGTAAAAAGGCAAAAAACTACTTTAAAATGCTTGACATATGACCGGCAGGCAGATTGAAAGACAGGCATTAACCTTGATTTTACTTTTTAGAAAAAAAAATTCGCCCTAATATTTGATAAAACAGCAACTGCTGGTGTAGGCATTAAAAATAAACTTTTTTTCAGGGACGTCATTCTGCAAGCTAGAGATGAGGAACTTCATCTTCACCTTGATCAAGGAGTGCGAGTTCATCGGAATTCGGATTGATGCAATCATCACAGATATGGGCCCAGGGAACCAGGCCATCTGGAGCATTTGTTACATTGGTGCTACGAAGCATGGCAAGACCTCAGTCTCGTGTGCCCACCCGTGTGCCAATGGGTCGGACAGACAGCTGTTTTTCATAGCCGACGCACCGCACGTGCTGAAGAACCTTCGAGGCCATCTGGTACGCGGACAGCTCATCTCCATTCCAGATGAAATTGTGGAGAGGAACAAACTCCCAACGTCCGAGGTACATTTTCTGTCTCGTCAATTATCACTAGCGGCTAATCCTTGCAATTTGAAAAGACAGCTTTATCCTGGTTATATGCTGATAGTCGGGGGGGGGGGGGGGGGTTGGGTTGGTTGGCATACGGGAGAAGGGGGTATAGATGCCCATGCATACTTTTATTCGCCCTAATAGGGATGGATAATGATCATGAAAACATTTCGATATGCAGGTGTCTCTCAGCTATGTTCGGGACGTGGCCCAAAGGGACGGGACAAGTGCACTGAACCTTGCTCCGCACCTCAAGGACAAGCATCTAGACCCGAACCATTACGAAAAAATGAGTGTGTCTTCGGCCCTAGCTGTCCTGAATCATAGCACCGGGTCAGCAATTCGAGTGCTTGTTAAAGAAGGCAAGATGTCGCCTGCTGCAGTCACCACGGCGTGGTTTCTCGAGACAGTTTATAAGTGGTTCCGCTTAATGACCTCTCGTACCAAGAGCCTTGCTATGAGTGAGCTCAACTCTCGGAAACATGATGATGCCGTAGAGTTCCTGAGCGAGGTGTTGGATCTGTTCAAGAAGATGACCATTCATCTGCCAGGCAAAAGCCCTTCTTGGAAGCCAGTACAGACAGGCGTCGTGATTTCGACAACTGCAGCTCTGTCTTTGCAGAACCTGTACTTGACGCAGAACAACTTTAAGTACCTGTTCCTCAGCCGACTGACGCAAGACACCCTCGAAAACCTTTTCAGCGTGATAAGGCGAAAGAATGCAACCCCCCGACCTCTGCAGTTCAAGACTGCCTTGCGCACAATCACGCTCTCGCAGTTCTTCCAGCCCTGTAGGACGGGGAACTATGAGATGGACGACGCTGAATACCTCGCAGATTTCATTTCGAAACGCCAAACAGAATCACCAAGCGAGGAGGTGCTGCAACAGGACGGCGCCGCAGCGATTCAAGATGAGTCCGCATGGGAGCTTCCTGACGATGACGACCAGATGCTCGCCCAGGTGGTCGATGTCCTCTCCGACAGCCAAGCGGCGATGGGTGAACTGCAGTCCACTGACAAACAATCACTGCATTACCTCTGTGGATACACGGTGAAGGCAGTTTGTGGCAAGTACAAGCTGTGTGAAACTTGCAGATCGGCACTGACTGACACAGAAAACAAAGAAAATACTTCGCTAACTGAGTTCAAGTCCTACAGAGACACCAGTGAACAAAATCCACTGTGTATGGTGTCGTTAGCTGTTTTTCCAATGCTTGAGAAGTGTGAGGTGATCTTTCGTTCACAAGAAGCTAGCATTGTAGACGGAACCAGGGCCATAACCAGGGGGGGGGTTAGGGGGTTCTGACCCCCCCCCCCCCAAAATTTTTTTTCTGGGTACGGCCCTGGTCGGTGCACTTGCAGCCAGCCGATTTTAATCTCCACCTCTGCGCACGCGCAGTGGCACCGGTCGGCTACCGGGTACCAAACCAGGACCGGTTCTTCGGTTTGCTATAACTCTCCATTATATGCCACCGATGCAAATGATTCATAGGCGAAAATAAGACAAAATGGCCGCCGTTGTCCCCGAAAACCCCCCCGAAATTTTTTTCTGGGTACGGCCCTGGACGGAACTGCTAACCTTGCCAATTTGTCTGCTCAAGCGCTGTGCGAGTTTTCACGTGACCATCTCCCAACATGTCATGGGGTGGCGCAGAAGCTAGTGGATGCTTTCTTGCTAATGAGGTTACGCTTTGCTTTGCGGAAAAGCAATGAACGGTATGCTGCAAAGCAGAACAACACCAGGTGTGGAAGTCGTAGTATAGGAATGCGAGGTTGTGTCAATGCTGTGCGTTAACAGTGTTATTCAGGTGGGATGAAGGAGTAAAGGAATTTATTTTTGGTGGTGGCTACAAAGTCTTTCCAGCACCTTGAACATGTGATATTTTTTAGAAAGTTGTAAAACTAGCAAATGTGAAGCTTTAGCTGGTTGTATGATTTTTTTTTTATTTTTGCTAATTCTAATATTAAGCAAGTAGTGGATGTCACTTTCTGGAGGAGTCGCAGAATTTGTGTTCGGCGCCTTAAGCTTGTCTTACAAACTTCTCGGGCATGTGATATTTTGCAAATGTGTGATACCAGTAAAGGAGAAGCTTTAACTAGTTGCATGATATTTTTAATCTTTACTTGTCATAATATTAAGCAAGTACTAGCCTGTCACTTTTTGGAGAAATTGTTCCCCCATATTAACATATCTCTTGCCATGTTTCCTTTTTTTATACACAGTCATTTCATGATAAAATTTTTATCTTTGTGTTGGTCGTTTGGGTTTGTGCAGTATCTGATGTGTTATTGCGGTGCCAGAAATGCTCAGAATTCACACTGTCAAGTACCTGTTGCCATATTTCCTTTTTTTGATATGTGACCATGTCATGATCACTTTTTTTTTATGCCTGTGTTTGTCATCGTGGCTTGTGCAATATATGATGTGTTACTGCTGTTTTAGAAATGTTCAGAATTCGTGAGGTGTTCTTAGCATTGAATGCAGCAAAATAAATACACATCTACTTTTTCCTTCTAAGTTGTGTTTTCACTTTTTCTTTCATAGCTTGGGGAACATGAATGGGTAATAGGAATAATAACTTAGTGACTTCCTAATTGCACCGGAATCACAAAACTTAAAGGATTGTCACTGCAGTCAACTTCACACTGCCGTGCAGCATTTCAGTTATTTAAGCATGATGCACCTCGGAGGTTTGCCATTACAGAGTAATTTGATATGCAGATCGTTTTTGTAAAATTTTTATAAGATCGACGGGAAAAATCGACAGGACCGCTCCTGTCGATTTTTCCCGTCGATCTTATAAAAAGTGGTTTATATTCCGTTGTGTGAGAATAAAGCGGGAAGAGCTAAAACGAAAAGCCAATACCGCGCTGATCTCACGCGCTTTTAGCCAGCCTGCTCATTCTTTGTTTTACAGCGCTACTAATGCCATAATATTTATATGTAATATTTTTCTGGCTCCTTTTGAAGAAACTATCGGTTCTATATACGAAGAGCTGATGGAAGTGCAATCCATGAGGGTGTCTTGTGAGGCAAGATGCTGGCATCGAAGCCCTCGATTTCTGGCCAACTTGGCTTAGTTTTTTCCCGCATGTTTTACAACTGTTTAAATTTGCCTGGCCATACTTCTAAAATACGCGACACAGTGCCCGAGAAAATAATGGCACACGTGAAAACCCCGGAACCCCCCTCAATTCTTCCCAGCGAAGCGCAGCATGCAGCCATGCAACCGCGAAACGCGCCGCCTCCTTCGGACCAAGATGGCGGCGACCTCGCGCCGCTCCACGCCGTTCCTCAGCTTGGCGCTACTTTCCCCCGATCCAGTGACTTTAAGTTATAAGAGAGAGGCGGCTGATTGGTCCGGCAGGGTGAACATAGTATAGCTGGTGCACACTTTAGAAAAGGGTCTATTCAAGGGTAGTTGACAAGCTTTTGGTGACTGCAATACAAATGGCAGAAGCGCATACTGCAATGTTCACTCGTCTCCTATGATTTTGATATAGACTTTGTTCTTCTCATGGGCAACACTGGATCCCACCGCTGCCGCCATGTCGTGGTCAAGACAGGTTAACGACGACAACTGATTCATTGCATACAATACGTGGTCCTGTGGGTTGTCGGGCTGGTGGCATCGATTACATGGTGGGCCTTGCCTGCTAACTCTCTTTTGCATCTTTTTGCTGGTATTTGCCACATGAGGTGCTGTGCTCTGCGGTGGGCTCCGGATTTGCCTACAGCAGTTCTAAATTGCGATATAAAAAAACAGGGTGACAAACCTGTAACAATGTAGCAAACGGAGATGTTTTAGGCTGGCTTCACACAAAAAATCTTTTTCAACATTTTGACATCGCAAGGTTGCACGATCTAAACCAACAAGCACGCCACCCCCAAAGGATTGAGCATCCATTCCACCGCCTGGCCATGGTCTGACGAGCAGCTGAAATCTCGTTACATCTTGAAGTCGCAATGGCTGCAATTCCAGTCTCTTGATTTCGCAAGCAGCAACCGCTGAAATAGCAACATGCTATTTCTGGTATGATCACCATCCAAAAATACAGTTAGTTCATGCTGTATAGACTCAAACTTTTGGAGTGATAACATGCAACTATGCCTATGTCTTTTGCTAATGCACCTGGAACCATAAATTACAAAACTAGAAAATATAAACCAATCAAAATTTGTTGTCAATTAACCTTCTGACCCTATAACTACAAGCATATACAGATTCATTAAAGAATGTTTAATATCTTTCTTAAATTAATTGCTATATTTTCATTGTAAATGTCCTATTCTTGCGAGCACATCCAACGCAGTCACTGAAATGTGACAGAGACATCTTGGGACATTTGGGATGCGAGTCACCTCACCACGGCCAATGCTAGCCTGGCTGCAAGCATGCCAGTTGACAGTGTCACCAAATACCTTACCAAAAAAAATACATTTGTCTCCGTTCATTTATGCCAGTGCACCCACAGTGCCAAAGGTTGCTCTCCTAGCGGTGTAGACACCATTCATCTGAGAGAATGCATGAGGATTACACCGTCCACGCTGTACAGCAGTCATGCCGCACCACGGGAGAGGGCTGTCGTGGGCACACCGAGATACCGGGTTTGCAGAAAGAGCAGAGGCAGCTGTCGTGACTAGTGCTCCAGGTGTCCGCAACCATAGATGGCAACAGTCATTCATTGTTGTTGCCATCAATCGTCCTAATAGACAGATCTCACGTAATGCCACCATAACTTTAGTTCACAGGAGGCAGTGCACGAGACGGCTCGTGTCGTCTCGTCGCATGCAAAGCTCCAGCGGGGTTCTCCCACATGCAGAAAGACTTAATTTCCTTTGATGCATTGTGGCAGCAGCGGCTCAACGAAACTGGCTGGTGAGATCGGTCTATTCAAAGGCAACCCTGAGGCTGCTGCACATACAGTCGTTCCAGCCACGCAAAGCCTGTTCGTGCCAAAGCCATTGGATTCTCATGGGGTGAGATATTTTCATAATAAAGTATTTGGTGTCGTCATGTCACACCCTGGTGGTTGTCAACACCCATGGGCTATATAATTCCCCTTCACTTTCAAAGAATTCTGTTACATTAAAAAGATGAGAGATTGAAAACAGGGATGGAGAAGAACGTCAGAAGAAAGGAGAGGTGAAGCAAAGCGACTGACCGAATCGTCCTGGGCGAGCCAACATGGGACACCTCTCTGTGCGGAGTGCGGGCTGGGGTGGTGTGTTGCCAAACCTGGGGGGCCTTTGACGGAAACCTAGCCCGGGCTTGGCTCAACCGCCGAGACCCCAGTTTCATCAGACGCGGGGACACCTAGCACAGCCAGGCATGCAGGGAGTCTGAACCCACGCTGGGCTCGGGGCTCATGGTGATTGGTGACACCACTCACCAAACACCCATAAGTGCACAAGTCTCCTGTGGCAACGCAACCCTGTAAGAAGGCATTCCTTACATGAAGTAGATACTGATCAAGCCAAGCGAGAGATACACTTCAACTGAAAAAAATAAAGGGTCAGCTCAGACACATGATAGATGTCCAAGTGCGGTTGTCTGTCAAAACCAATGTATTTTACACGCTTCAAGTGAACTAATAGTTATCACTGATAAGCTACAGAGCAAAATGTACCCAAAATATTACAAGCTAAGCTAAAGTATGCACAGCTTTCTTAACCGAGATACCCAATAATGTTTGTGTTTCACTTGTCTTTCTAATTAAGTGACACCTCTTTTTCGGCTACAAATGGAATGTGCTCATGTGAAACCTATAACTTCCTGCTATATCTGGGTCACTCCTCCTCTGCAGCGAGCTGGCTTGCTCAAAATGAAATCAGGTGGCTTTGGCAAGAAATTGTCATGGCTAGTGCTGCCCTAGCAAAGCTTTGAGGCTTCCTTAGATAGACCGACTGAGTTACTTTCGAACAAACCAGCCAATATATAGATTATGGAGAAACAGAATCAAGATTAGACATTCCACTGAAACGAGTAGCCAAGCGAAATCACCAATTAGCTGAATGCTGAGGCGGTTGTAACCTGCCGACTTGGTAGCCTTCAACAAAAACTCTTTTCACTGCATCAGTTGGCAAAGTAGATGTGAAACACGTGCATGACAAAAACAGGCATTGTATGATGGTTCCCACATTAATCGTAGCTGGCGTCCTATGACACTGTGACATGGCACGTCCCGGTGCCGCATTGTGGGGAGCTGGCCCACGCAAGCAGAAATTGCAACCGCATATTTTGGTCATTCCACTGCAGTGTCAGGTGTATGCAGGGCCAAGCGAGAGATACACTTAAACTGAACAATAAAAATAAAGGCGCAGCTCAGACATATGATAGATGCCCATGTGCGGTTGTCTGTCGAAACCAATGTATTTTACCTGCTCCAAGTGAACTAATAGTTATCATAGATAAACTAAAAGCTAAAAAAGCAAAATGTACCCAAAATATTAAAAGCTGAGCTAAAGTATGCACAGCTTTCTTAACCGAAATACCCAATAATGATTTGGTTTCCCTTGTCTTTTTAATTAAGTGGCACCTCTTCGGCTACAAATAGAATATGCTCATGTGAAACCTATAACTTCCTGCTAAATCTGGGTCACTCCTCCTCTGCAGCGAGCTGGCTTGCTCAAAATGAAATCAGGTGGCTTTGGCAAGAAATTGTAAAGGCTAGTGCTGCCTTAGCAATGCTTTGAGGCCTCCTTAGATAGACCGACTGAGTTATTTTCGAACAAACCAGCCAATAAATAGATTATGGACAAACAGAATCAAGGGTAGACATTCCACTGAAACGAGTAGCCAAGTGAAATTACCGCTGAATGCTGAGGCGGTCGTAACCTGCCAACTCGGTAGCCTTCAACAAAAACTCTTTGTTGTTGGCAAAGTAGATGTGAAGCACGGCAAAGACTGGCATTGTATGATGGTTCCTACATTAATCGTAGCTGGCGTCCTATGGCACGCCCCGACGTCGCATTGTGGGGAGCTGGCCGACGCAAGCAGAAATTGCAACCGCATATTTTGGGCATTCCACTGCAGTGTCAGGTGTGTGCAGTTTGAATGTTTTTGTGTTCTGCGAAGCTACTGCAAGCACCATGAGTGACAAGGAAGGTGTTGTGATATCACCATCTCAACTACAAACAAATGATTGCCGAGAAGCCGTGCTAAAATGCTGAAAGGTTTGTTTTGCTGCATAATTGGTTTGCTTTAAAGTTCAGAAGGTGAAGAGGAATTGCAACAGCCAGGGTCCTCTGGGGTAACAACCGCTACAAAGTCATGTAAGCACTGTGGAAAGTGTTAGCTGTGCCGGAGCTCAAGTTTTGTAATGACGCACTGTGCCTGTTGTCAGGCGCTTGTCACTATATACCTCGAGCAGTGCAAGAAAGATGCGCGTAGGTAAAGAGTGAGAGCCAGTCAAGAAGCACCAAAACAGGACCTGGAAGGGTACATGGGCTCATCCAGCTTTGACACCAGAGAGGCCTGAGCCAAGCTGGGCTTTGAGTTGAGCCTGAGCAGAATGCACGAAGGAGGACAAGACAAGCCTTCCTTCATATACTTCACAAAAAGGTGCCTAGAACACACTATTAAGTATATCGGAGGTCGAATTTGGGATGCAGTCTTTTCTCAAAATAAGCTTTAGTCACTTTCCATGAACCCGGGTGTTGCTTGGTATCTCTTGAAGATACAGCCCCGGCAAGTTCTTGCCCACAGGTACCACGACAAATGCCAAAAACAGCACCAAGAATACAAGAACGCACGAGAGAGGCTTATTTTCATTCACATTTTCTGCCTTGTATAGGAAAGCGACGCACCCTTGTGGTGATAGCTGGCAACTGGCAATTGAGCAGGCATTATCATTATACCGAAGGCTAGGCTCCATGACACCTATCCTGGGGGGGGCCTACGTTGCGCTTTTTGGACTCCCACGGCGGCTAGGGAGACGGAAGTGACGTCAAAGACGCAGCAAACGCAGATGGGATGTTGATTGGGGACAGCCGCAGATGACGAATTTCCGCAGAAGAAAACAGAAAAAGTGAGCTTTGTTTTTTTTTGCGAAAATTCGTCATCATAAACTTTCACCAATCAACACTTAATCTGCGTTTGCTGCGTTGTTGACGTCACTTCCTTCTCCCTAGTCGCCGTGGAAGTCCAAAAAGCGCCACATAGGGCCCCTGGCAGGTCAGTCATGAAGAGCTTGGCACAAACTATCTTCTGGTACCCCGATGTTGACCAAGACATTTAAGACCATGTAAGAAGGTGCGAAACATGTTCCCAGTCCTGTTAAATGTCCCTGGTGCAGGTTCGGGTCAGCTGACTGGATACCAAGCAACGCTGAACATGGCTTATATTATGCCGTACTGCTGGAGAGATACGTGATACTGATCGTGGTCCACTGGGAAACAAAGCAGATAGTAGCATCAACCGAGACCACAGTGGAAGCCCAGTACGACATCTTTGATCGATTTGGAAAGCCAAGGACACTCGTGTTTGACAATGAACCCAGATTAATAGTACTGTTTTCAAACAGTTTTTACAACGGTCATGTACATCACCCCACCAACACTTTGTATCCCCCGCAGTTCATCGGGTTATCGAAGCATGCGATATGTGGAGACAAGGGGCATTTATGAGTACTCTTTTTAAATGTTATTTGGCTACCACATCAGATCCCAGATTGATTCTTGTCTATAGGCATTTGGACTTGTCCTCGCACATGGGAGGCAACCATCCTTTTGGTGTGGGACAGACTGTGTGGGCGCGCAGTTTAGGCCTATGGTGGATTCCTGAAATTGTCTGATCACTTGATGGTATACGAATAACAACAGTAGGCACTTGAAGAGGACAGCAGCAACAGCGGGCAGATCAGCTCTGGACACAGCTTCCCCACAAGTGGACCGGCCTGCCTGTAGTAATTTTTTGACGGAAGGGCAACAATCTTGGAAGTTCGGTTGTTCAATGATCAGGCTGCTCCTTGGCAGCAGGAGACATCCAAAAAGGTCTGGTAGAGCGGCCAAGTGATGGGGTACCCTGATGGGAGACGAGTAGTCGCCGGGGTTCACAGTCAGCGCGAACCCTGCCGGCGACAAAGCAGAGGTGATTGACTTTTAGGTTTAGATTTAATTATTTATAGAGAAGAACATCAAAACTGAAGAACAAGAATGGCAAAAGAGGCTCGGGCTCGAACCTGCACTCATAATAGTACAAATAGTGTCTGTGTCGACGTAACGAACAAGTAAAGGCCAATTATTATATTCTCCTTTCCCCATATTTTTTTTAAACACAACCCCAAGAAAGACATTAAGGGTGTACAGAATCAAAACTTGGAATATCCCCGGAACACTTCGGAATGAGTGAAATATGATCCATGATATCCGTAAATGATAATCACACGCTTGTGTTTTCAGCAGATGGCTATATTTTTTGTTCCAACCGACAGATTCTGGCGAGCGCTTCAAAATCAGCCATCGAGTTGTCACGAAACGCTGGCCAAAGTCGGACGCGCTTGTGGGTCGGTAAGAGAGGAGAATAATCAATCTGAAATTTCAGCATCGCATTCCTACAATGTTGTCCACAATGCCATGTGCATCCAACACGCAACCGTTTCTCAACATACGGTGGTTTAGCGACGATACTTTGAATTAGCACCAGGTAAAACATCCCTCAGTTGTGCTACCACAAAGCGCCAATACTCTTGCTTTTATCAAGGCGCACTGATTTGGCAACTGAGTTCAGCTCAATGATGACGGTGCCGATACAATATATAGGAGCAGTGATGGAGCAGAAATTTCGGGAACGGGTACATGTGGAAGATAGGAGAAAAAAAGGAAGTAGCAGTCCAGTTTGTGACATCGCGGATTTTGGACAAAGAGAATGGGAAAAGGCGGAACGAAGAGTCCCTAGTGGCACGTCGACAGGCACAGATGGTATCCCTATCAAGCTGGTGAAGAATTTGGGCCCTAAATCTAAGGCAAAACTAAGGGAGGTAGTGAGTACCATGATAACAAAAGGAAATATTCCAGGTGAATGGAGGCTTAGTAGGATGAGTATGATATATAAAGGAAAAGGAGATAAGTCTGATATTAGGAATTATCGTCCTATAACCGTGACACCGGTTATTTACAGGTTGGTAATGCAGATTATAAAGAACAGACTGGAGGAATGGGTAGATTGCGAGGGCATACTGGGCGAGTTACAGAACGGGTTTCGGAAACAAAGAAGGTTGGAGGACAATTTATTTTCTCTAACACAGTGTATAGAAGTAGCGCAAAAAGAAAACAGACAGCTCTGGCTAACATTTCTGGATATCAAGGGTGCCTATGACAATGTGAACCAAAGAAACCTGTGGGACACAATGGAGAACTTAAACCTAGATGAAGGACTAACAGCACTATTAAGGAACATTTACAAAGATAACAAGGTGATTATAACATGGGAAGGAAAGGCGACAGGGAAAATAGAGATAAGACGAGGCCTTAGGCAGGGGTGCCCGTTATCGCCTTTGCTGTTTATGTTGTATCTGAGAGGATTGGAGGATAGACAAGAGAAAAGTGGGCTTGGATTCGACCTTTCTTACAGTAAGCTAGGCCAAAAAAATTCAGCAATCCTTACCGGGATTGATGTATGCGGATGATATCGTACTAATGGCTAACAACAGGACAGAGTTGCAGGAATTAATGACCATCTGTGGTAGGGAAGGAGAGGAATTAGGTTTAGAATTCAGTAGCGAAAAATCGGCAGTCATGATTTTTAACGAGGATGAAGTTGAGAGGCTGAAGATACAGAATATTACAGTTGAGAGAGCTAGTAAATACAAGTATCTAGGAGTATGGATATGTGATGGTGCAGAATATCTCAGAGAGCATGAAAAGTACATCACAGGTAAGGGCAACAGAAATGCAGCTGTAATGAAAAATAGAGCACTTTGGAATTACAACAGGTATGAGGTGGTGAGAGAGATTTGGAAAGGGGTCATGGTGCCTGGCTTGATTTTTGGAAACGCAGTGCTATGTATGAAATCCGAAGTGCATGCGAGACTGGCTTTGGGGGCACATTGCAAAACGTCAAACCAGGGACAAACCAGACATGGGATGGGCGTCATTTGAGAGCAGGGAAGCGGTGAGCAAGATAGAATTTGTGGACAGGTTGAGGCAAATGGATGGGGAGCAATGGGTACGAAAGGTTTTCAGCTATTTATACATGAGGAGTGTAGACACAAAGTGGAGACAGCGCACTAGGAAATTGAGAGGAAAGTTTTGGGCTATAGCGAAGATACGGAAGAGCAAGTCTCAGTTAACAAGAAAGTTAAGGCCACAGAAAGAGATCGGTGGCTAGAGGGAATGCAGACAAAGACGGCTCTGGAAAGCTATGGAATAAACAAAACAGTTATTGCCAAAAAAAGCATTTATGACAATTCTAGGGGAAGCTCATTGCTATTTGATTCGAGGACGGGTGTTCTGCGAACCAGAACATACAGAGTGAAGTACCAGCAAATGGATACAGTGTGCACTGCTTGTGGAGAGGAGGACGAGATGGCTGAGCACTTGATACTCTACTGTAAAGGGCTCCACCCTATGCCTACCGAAGGCAACATAGATTTAATAAAGTCATTGGGTTTTAGAGGCAGCGAAGGGAGAGTGGATTTCAAGACTGCAGAGATTACCAAGCAAAGATTAAGTGAATGGTGGCAGAAATCGAGAGAAAACTAGGTATTTTCTTATTCACTGATGGCAAGGGGGTTTAATAGCCTCACTTTCTTTGCACTGCGGAGTGAATACAGATTTCACATTTAAATATTCTAAGCTTAAATGGTAAAACAAAATGGCTAGGTGGCGTAAGCTACCGCCCGATCCAAAGGGCTCAGCCGCATTCATCCATTCATCCATCTTGTGTTATTTTGTTTGTTTAAAAGATGGCGCCATGTTTCCTCTCACTGATCTCAATGACAATTGCTGGATCGCGCTTCCCCACTTGTTCGCTGCAGCGCAAGTGAAGCCACCGGACTTCACTCGCTTGGGATACGATTTGCAGTTTTTGCTAGCCTTTGCTGCGGTTTTCCAGCGTGCTGTAGACACGTTTTCTACTCGTTCGTCGTCATTCGCCGAAGAAGTTTTTTGAAGACTCTGTGTATTGTTGAGACTTGCCGTTGTGAACACGTGGAAAATTTTACGAAAGTGCAGTGTCGCAGGAAAAAGACACAACGCGTCGAGAAGAAGGGCTGGCGGCGTGTTCAAAGCTTCCTTGCCACGCCGAAGTGCCGTGTCTCCGTGCCTTCGCACGCTTGGATACCGACCAAGAACCGACGCCGTTTGTATGTGTTGAGCGAGTGCAATGTGCGTGAAGCTGTTCGGGCTTCTGGATCAGCGTCTTTTCCCCTCGCGATTTAGGAACGAGCTTAATCCAGCGTCCACTAGCGACGGAAGATGGGGGGAAGGTACGTCTTTTTTTCGTCCTTCGACGATTTACACAATACCGTGCACAACAGCTCCTCATCACTGATCAGTGCTGGCTTATTATCAACCTACTTAATTGCACTTGACGTTTGAGCGCGGCTCGCCTAATTTTAATTGGTCAACAGATTGCACACGACCATATCGGCCGCGCTTCAAAGATTTTCATTCTCGCCGTCTTGTACTTTTGCTTTCGAAAACCCCCCTGGCTCCATAACGTTGCCCTATTCGTGCTCCCACGGAATCTATTAGAGTAGATTTGGGACATAGCCATGGTTAATATAGTACATAAGAACACGTACAGATCTTCCCCTTTTCTTGATAGCAACTCACCGGAACAGCTGGACGATCCAGAACTCCGTGGCCGATATATATAAATGATCTAAAGGCATCTACGCGCGACACACGTTCAGAACTTTGGCGCGGCGTCAATTCTTGACCGGTATCCAAGCGTGCGAAGGCACAAAGATGCATCACTCGGCGTGCCAAGGAAGGTTTGATCACGCCGCGACACCGGCGACACGTTTTCGACGAGTTGTACCTTTTCAATTCAATTCAATTCATTTATTTACTTCCATTTGATACGGCTTCACGCACATTGCACTCGCTAAACACATTCACACGGCGTCGGTTCTTGGTCGGTATCCAAGCTCGCGAAGGCACAGAGATACGGCACTTCGGCGTGCCAAGGAAGCTTTGAACACGCCGCCAGCCCTTCCTTTCGACGCGTTGTGCCTTTTTCCTGCGACACTGCACTTTCGTAAAATTTTCCACGTGTTCACAACGGCAAGTCTCAACAATACACGGAGTCTCAAAACACTTCCTCGGCGAATGACGACGAACGAGTAGAAAACTTGTCTACAGCACGCTAGAAAACCGCAGCAAAAGGCTAGCAAAACGGGAAATCGTATCCCAGCGGGGTTGCGTCCGGTGGCTTCACTTGCGGGAGCGGCAAGCGCGATCCAGCAGTTGTCATTGAGATCAGTGTTTCCTCTTATTTCTTATTACTGGCGCCACCTGGGTTTTCCTGTCAATAAACTGGGGCTCACGAGTTTTCGTGAGCAGTCGTTACCAGCCCACGCCCGGGATCCGACGTGTCTTTCTTTCGTCTGGCTCTTCTGGAACCTCCTGTCTCTGATGGCCACATCGGCCCGGAGTCCAGCGACGATGGGGACAGCCGGGTCCTCCGAACCGTAAGCCGCTCGCCGGCGCGTCGGCCATCACGTCTTTCTTTGTAGTTTAGTTCTAGCGCGGGCAGTTTATACTCGGCACTCGTTCCACTCAGCGTTCCACCTTCTGCGCGGTCTCGGGACTGGGCCCCCGAGCATGCAGGAGGCTGTAGTCAGTATTCGTACCCAGCGTCCAAGTCAAGTCTTCTCTCTTTGTAAAACATTAAATGGCGACGAGGTAAACGTTTTTTTTTTTTTTTTTCTTCGCTCTCGGGTGATGGTACGACTCCGCGTCCCGGTGCATTGGTCTGGAGCACCGGCGCGTTCCATTCTTTTCGTTTTGTTCCGTTCGATTCGGGCCTCGTCGGAACGCGCGGTTAGCTCGGCGGCGATGTAGCCGAGGTCTGTCTATTTTTCTTGTGCACGAACAGCTTTACCGGGAGTGGGGCCCCGGTGAGCGTTAATTTCTTTATGGACTTTGTTCGTTGCATTGCTTTTTCTGCAAACGTAACCGTACTTTGTTGTTTGAATATGCTTCGTTGGTGACGTGTCACCGTGTCCCTCGTGTTCGAACGTTGGGTTGGGGCCCTTACTTTCGATTTCCATTTCCTTCTGAAGCTTTTTGAGCCAACGTGCTACAATTCCTGGTTTTCGCGTGTTCCAACCACACTGTTGGTTCCGCATGTCTTAAACATAGTCCTTCTTGTAAAAATAACTTGTTCGTTGTCACAGTCACATCTATGTATCGGTGTCCCACATCTTGTTTCATAGATTCACACCGCTGTATGGGAGTGCGGCCAAAAGCTCTAGGTTATATAAACAAACAACAGCTCACGCTGTAAGAGTTTTGAGGCCGCAACCCGTGTTTTCGGGGACACCGTCATGTCGCAAACGAGTTCCGCCGTGGGTGTAGTGCGCCCCCGCCTGCATTTTTGGCTGTCCCTGGGGCGCCGTATCAAGCTTGGTCAGCATGGAAAAAGTCATTTTTAGCATTCCTTGGTGCTACTGGCTTAGGTACTGTCGCTGCCACTCGTAAGAAGCAGATTCTTCTCACGATGCTTGGGGTCGAAGGACAACGAATTGTCGATTCTTTTCGCCTTGACGAGATGCCGGTTCCCGAAGGAACCGATGAGTTTTCAGCGTTTCTCACTACTCTCGAGAAACATTTTGAATTCTCCGGGTCTGTTATGCTCGAACGTAAGAAGCTGTTCGACAGGGTTCAGCAACCGGGTGAATCGGTGACAGAGTTTCTTACGGCGTTACGCCGCCAAGGTTCTCTTTGCGCATTCGGGGACGCACTCAACGCGATCCTTTGTGACGTTTTCCTGAGAGGATTGACTTCGAAGCGAGTACATGAGCGTATGCTCCGCGACTCTGTGGATGGACAGCTGCCCACATTAGACAGAGCTTTCCAGCTCTCGTGGCAGTATGAGCACCTCGCTGCAGCGTCGCGCGAGTACCACCAGGAGAACCCTGGAACTTCAACCCTCGGCGATGAAGGCAGAGGCCCGGCAGACGTACGGAGAGTCCTGGCGCGAGCGACCGTTCGAGCGCCGCAGACCCAAGAGGGCGGTCCCTGGCCACCATCTTCTTCGAGCCCCGGCCAAGATGGCCACCCCGGCCTCCCGCCCGGGCCTGACCACGGCCCTTACCCGTTGCTGCTCGACCCCAATTCGTGGACACAGAGGTCTTCTGGCCACGTGCCCAGATACCCGGCGCGCATGCGCCACCCCACGAGTCGGGACCCTCCTCCTTCTCGGAGGGCCGAGAGAGCCAACGACGAGCTGCCGACGTGCTGGTTCTGCGGCAGGCGGAGCCACCCCCGTGAGCTGTGCCCTGCACGGCAGGCTTCGTGCTTCCTCTGCGGGAAGCCGGGCCACTTCGCGGTGGTCTGCCGCAGCCGTGCGCAGCCGTCGGCCTCGTTCGTTCGTGACCAGCCGCAAGCGGCGTTCCCGGTGCGCGGCCATGGAGCGCAGGAGATCGGGCGCTACCAGCGCCGAGCGTCCCGAGGCGGCGCAACGGTGGGCGCTGTCCAGCCAGAGACGTACGTGGCTTGGCGCCACCCTGAACCCCGACGACGCGGTGCCTGTCCAGGCTACAGGCCACACTACCGGCGACAGAGATCACCGCTGCTCCTTCACGGCCGACATCTAGGTGAATGGACACCCTTTAAGACTCCTTGTAGATACTGGGTCGTACGTTTCCATTGTAAATGAAGCCACCTTTAACCAACTAAACAAGGATGGCAAGATACGGCTGTACAAGCCACGGAAGACTTTCGTACACTATCTACAAGAACCAATCCCTGTGCTTGGATGTTTCCTTGGCTACGTGCATTTCAAAGATCGGCATACTTCACTAGAGTTCTACGTAACACGAAATGGACGTTTGCTGTTGGGAACAGTTGCAGTCAAGGACCTCAGTATGACACTGTTGGGGGTCTAACTATGAGTGCTCTACTGTACATCCAGCTGACAGAGGAGCCCCTCCTCGAGGCCTAGGGAAGGCTGGCAGCCAACAACGACGGCCATTCACTGTGTCGTCGCACCAGCCGGGCCAACATCGCCATCCTGATGGTCTGGGCAGCCGGTTCCCTCCAGCCACTTTCCCCCTGTCCTCACGGTCCTCTGACTGCTGCGAGGAGACTATGCCAAAGGTCATCGAGAGGTCAGACTGCGAGGAGACCTTTCCAAAGGTCGTCGAAAGATCTGACTCCAGGTCGACCCCTGTTCCACAACGTCATGTGGATGTTACAAGGTAACATCCACACAAGTATACATATCAAAGATACATCCAAGTTGCCGCCAGGCTTTGAAGATTTTGAACACCTGTTTAGTCCTGGACTGGGTCTGGTTAGGAACCACACCCACAAAGTAAAGTTAAGACACAACGTGTCCCCTGTACAAGCGAGGCTGCGTCGACTCCCGATGACCCTCAGAGACCAGGTTTCCAAGGAGATTTTCAAGTTAGAGCGAGAGGGAGTCATTGAGCGTGTGGATGCGTCAGAATGGGTGTCGCCCATCGTTGTCGTTAAGAAGCAAGACGGCAACATCCGGATCTGTATCGACCTTCGGGCACCAAACCAGGCCGTGGTCATCGACTCCTTTCCTCTTCCACACATCGATGAGCTCTTAAACTCCTTGGGAGGTTCCTCCTACTTTTCCAAACTTGACTTGGCGTCCGCGTATCATCAAGTTCGCCTCGACCCGGTGAGCCGCGACCTCACCGCTTTCATTACCCATTAGGGGTTCTTCCGATTCAAGAGGATTTGCTTCGGGTTGGCTTCGGCACCCGCTGCATTTCAACAAATCATGTCCAAAATCCTGAAGGATTGTCCAGGTGTTCAGTTTTTTCTCGACGATGTCATTGTGTATGGGTCATCCCTACAGGAACATGATGCCAATCTCCGTCGAGTTTTGTCGCGTATTTCCCAGGCGGGAATGAAGCTGAACTGTAAAGGTGTTTTTCAGGTCCAAGAGCTCTCATTTTTGGGACACCATCTCTCCATGAAAGGACTAGCACCCCTCTCATCCAAGGTAGATGCCGTCCTAAATTTCGAGACCCCTTCCGATTCTCACAAACTAAAGGCGTTTTAGGGACTACTTGAATATTATAGTAAGTTCATTCCTCAGTGCTCCACTCTCGTGGAACCCATGCGTCGTCTCCTGAGAAAAGGAGTTCATTTCGAGTGGTCCCCGGAAGTCGAGGCCAGTTTCCAGAGAGTTAAGACTTGCTTGAAAAAAGCTCCAATTTTGTCCATGTTCAACCCAACGTTGCCCATTGTAGTAGCTACTGACGCGTCTCAGTACGGTCTGGAAGCTGTCTTGCAGCAGCAGTACGGAAATCAGCTCCGTCCAGTAGCTTTTGCGTCTCGCTCCTTGACAGACACCGAGCGCAGATACTCCACTGGAGAAAAGGAAGCCTTGGCGTGCCTCTGGGAGTGCGAGAAGTGGCAGTTTACCTGTGGGGCCGTTCCTTTGTGATCCGCACAGACCACCAGGCGTTGGTTACTCTTCTTTCTAACAAAGGATCCGGGATTCGTCCGCTTAGAATCAGCCGGTGGACATCAAGACTCCTCAACTACAACTTCAAGATGGAATTCCAGAGAGGCGCCACCAACGTCGTTGCTGACGCCTTTTCCGGGCTGCCAGTGCCAGACACTGAAGAAGGCATGAAGTTTGATGAAGAGGTTGTCTCCATGGTAACGGTCCCCTTGTCGAAGGGAGAGTTCCAAGAGACGACAGCCAATGACATCCTGTTACCGTCTGTCAGTCGTTATACAACGTCGACCTGGCCAGAAGACATCTCCCCGGATCTGCGGCCGTACTTCCATGTGAGAGAGCAGCTCTCCATTTTCCAGGGCATATTATACAAGGCTGAGAAGCTCGTCGTCCCTGCGCAGCTTCGGGACAACATCATACATATTGCACACAAGGTCCACCAGGGGATCTCCAGAACCACAAGTGTCATCCGGGAACACTACTGGTGACCCCTGATGAACCAGGAGATCAAGATGAAGGTGGAGAACTGCGCAGTATGCCAGTCTACCGACAGGCCCGTGAAGACTGCACCTGCACCGTTGCAGCCTGTCAAGTTTCCTGAGCAGCCCTGGGAGAAGCTGGGACTGGACATTGTGGGTCCAGTCGAACGTGCTCCACCAAGTCAAAAGTTTTTTACGATTCTCCTGGACTATCACTCGAAGTGGCCCGAGGTCCAAGCAACGTCTTCAGTTACATCTACAACGGTGATAACCTTCTTGAAGAACGTTTTTTTCCCGAGAAGGTCTCCCCTGCGAGATAGTCACCGACAACGGTGTCCAGTTTGTTTCAAGAGACTTCCAGGAATTCCTGCGCCAGCAAGGAATCAAGCACCGGAGAACGGCACTGTACCACCCCCAGAGCAATGGACAGGTTGAGCGATTCAACCGGGCACTGATGTCCTGCCTCCAGCTGGCTGTGGTGCAGGGTCGCCCTCTTCCGGACGCTGTCCGAGACCAGCTTGAAGCTTACCGTCGGACGGTGCACCCCCCACAGGTTTCGCACCGTCTCTTTTAGTGCATGGAGTTATTCACAGGTCCAGGCTTGACGTACAAGACATGCCGACGAGAGAAGCCCCTGCCAATTTCTCGGAGCAGCGTGCTCAACTTCCAGAGAGGGTACAGGTGTGCCAAGAAAAAATGAAAAATTATTCTGATAGACGCAAGGCTGTGAGACGGCCACAGTTCCAGTCTAGTCAAGCCGTCCGAGTTTTCAAGCCTATACACCAGGACAAGCTACACAGCAAATATACAGAACCACAGAGGATACAGACACAAATAGGACCTGCAACATATAGAATGGAAGATGGCAGGAGATGGAACGCAGCCAAGCTGACCAAGACTTCACAACCGCCTCCTGACCAATCTTCAGTATCTGACTGGGACGATGACGACGACCTGTCGACAGGCACAACTCGTGTGCCTTCTCAGGTCTTGTACCCAAGGATGGTTGCACCTTTTCCAACTGTAGTTGGACCTCCGACACATGACTGTTCGGGGAGCCTGACAGCATCTCGCCTGGCAGCGTCTGGCCCACCTGTGGAACCTGGTCTTCCTGCTGCACCGGCGTTTGCAGCGCTGGGTTCCCCTGTGGAGCCGGATCTTGCAGCTGCTACAACTTTTCCCGCTGTTGGCCCTGGTCCATCTGTGGATACAGGCCAGGCAGCAGATCCTGGCCACCCTGATGAGCCCGGGGTTACTGCTACTTCCGCTGGCCCTGGTCCATCCTTGGACCCAGGGCAGTCTACAGACCCTGGCCGCCCTGCCGTGCCCGGGTCCTTTTCTGTCGCTGGCCCCTCTGAGAGGCCTGTTGGAGAACTTCCAGCTCCTTCCCAGGCTAGAGAGCAGGCAGGGACACGAAACAACTTCGACTCGCCCGTGACGAGCACTCCGTTGGGGTCTCGCCCAAGTACGCCGTCTTCGATGCCCCCACTCGAAGACTCCGCAGACGAGACCCCAGGTGATCTTCAGGTGACCCCAGGTGAACTTCAGGTCCCACCTGCAGCGCCTGAGCCACAGGCTCCAAGTGGTCGACCCCGCCGGAAGAAGGGACTTCCAGCTAGATTCAAAGACTATGTAATGTCTATGCTAGATAGAAGCTATGAATCGGACTAAAGTGAATAGACATACAAGTTAAACTCACCACATTTGATTTTGGAACTTTGGTAAAATATGTGTCGTTCATGAGTATACTTTTTTTTAAGTGCACAAGTGTCTTGAAACGTGAAACTGTTTTTGTTACTTGTTGGCAGCCCATGGTTGACACTGTGAAGCAGCCTCGAAGGCAGCAGTCAAAGTGACTCATGCTTATAGTTCTGATGCATCATCATATCTTCATAGTAAACATTCTTGGCCAAAGTACTTAAAAAGACATGTCCATGACAAATAAAAGACACAAAACAACACTACTAACAAACTAATCGATACACTACAATGGTGTCATGGACATGGACTTTTGCATAACACATAAATGCTCTTGATAAAATATGCTTTAAATTTCGTCTTGTCGTCGGCTTCCGATGAAACGTGCTAGTTGGGCCAGTCCCAAAATGAACTCTGGTGTCCGTGCAGACAGTTTTGAGACGTTTCGTTCTCCCTACCGAAGGGCGAAAAGGTATCGTGTTGATGTTGAACTTTCCACTGAGTACTTGGACAGTTGTTAAGTATAATGTGGCAGAGTTTTAAAATATCGTTGTTATTCAGTATTTGATCATTGTTAACAGTATGCATATCTTCCAGTACTTCCCTCCGTTTTTCTCCCAATTTCCATGCACTGGGTTGTGCTCTTTACGAGGAAGTCGCTGTCCGTGTGGACGGTCACATTTCGCCCGCCCTGTTCTCTCACTTGATACAGCGCTCGTGTGGCAGCTTGGATCTTGGCACGGTTGTTGGTTTGACGCCCAGGCAGCGGCTCACTGACATTCATCGGATGGTTGGGGCCCCAGTAAACCCCCATGCCGGCCCGGGGGGTCCCGTTGTAGCCCCCGTTGTTGGAGCATGCTCCGTCCGTATACACGTGGTATTCGCCTCAGCACCCCTACGAGCCATCTTGATACAGAAACCGGTCACTTCGAAGAGCGCGGGGTCAGCGTCAGAGCAGCCAGAGTTCGTGATCGTTTTTCTCAATTTTTTTTAAGGAGGGAAGAATGTAGTAATCTTGATTAGCGATAGATGGCGCCAGTCGCCATCTTTTTGTGTTATTTTGTTTGTTTAAAAGATGGCGCCATGTTTCCTCTTATTTCTTATTACTGGCGCCACCTGGGATTTCCTGTCAATAAACTGGGGCTCACGAGTTTTCGTGAGCAGTCGTTACCAGCCCACGCCCGGGATCCGACGTGTCTTTCTTTCGTCTGGCTCTTCTGGAACCTCCTGTCTCTGATGGCCACGCCGGCCCGAAGTCCAGCGACGATGGGGACAGCCGTGTCCTCCGAACCGTAAGCCGCTCGCCGGCGCGTCGGCCATCACGTCTTTCTTTGTAGTTTAGTTATAGCGCGGGCAGTTTATACTCGGCACTCGTTCCACCCAGCGTTCCACCTTCTGCGCTGTCTCGGGACTGGGCCCCCGAGCACGCAGGAGGCTGTAGTCAGTATTCGTACCCAGCGTCCAAGTCAAGTCTTCTCTTTTTGTAAAATATTAAAAGTACCTACGCAAGAATATAAGATTTCTCTGAACCGAGCAGGAGCAAGTGTTATCCCGGCAAGTGGCAGCCGATTCGGCGAAAGGGGGAGGAGGAGGAGGAGGAATAAACTTTATTATAACTTGAGCAGACGAAAGCTTGTGGGTCGTCCCCAGGTGGGTGGCTGCCTCAGTCCAGGATGCCGTGGTCCCGCGCTGCCAATCTGGCCCTGTTCACCAGTCGGGACTGGTCCTCAGGTTTTGAGCTGGTCAGCTGGTCCTCCCACTGCTCCGCGGTTGGTCGGGGAATGGGGGGTATGGAGGTGTTTTGCTTGCACTCCCATACCATATGGTAGAGAGTGTTAGGCACTCGACAGTTTTTACAGTCGTAGTCATATTGAGTTGGATACATTGCGTGAAATAATGTGCCGTGCGGGAAAGTGTTAGTTTGTAGCTGTCTAAGTGTCACGGCGTCCTCTCTGGATATTGTGGGGGAGGGAAGGTTCTCCTCCCTAGTCTGTAATGCGCTAGAATGTCGGTGTATATTTTTGGAACGCCCTCGTCTGTATCCGCTGGAGCACGGTCGCCCAGCGAGGTAGCCCGGAGAGAGTGTTCTCGGGCAGCGGCATGCGCCGCTAGATTACCTGCTAGGGTCTCATGTCCTGGAGTCCAGACTATTTCGGGGGGATTTTTGATGTTTTTTAACGTTTCGAGGGCCAATGGTGATATTCGGCCTAGTTGGTAATTTCTGCAGGCAGTCTGTTATTACCGTGAGGAGTTCCTTGCCTGTCGTCGCCGTAAGAGCGATTGCTGTCTCCTCTGCTGAGTCCGTGTCTGGGGTCCTCACGGAGGCCGCCGCGATTTCTTCTCCCTTGTTGTTTACCACGCTAATCGCGTGTGCTTTCTTTCCCTTGTATTTCGCTGCGTCTGTGTACCGCACGTGGTCATCGTCTCTCTCGTAGGTCTTTCTCAGTGCTCTCACTCTTGCCATTCGTCGTTCTTTGTTGTGTTCTGGATGCATGTTGCGAGGAATGAATGCAACTGCGATATTGTCTCTTAGTTGTAATGGAATCCTTTGTTTACTCCTTGACTCGTCTTCGATTGCGTAGCCCAGTCTTCTTAAGGTGTCCCTGCCCGTCCTGGTGAGCTTAAGTCTTTCAACCTGGCTCACCTTGTGTGCTTCTGCCAGCTCTTCCGATGTGTTATGTATACCCAATCGGAGCAGTTTCTCTGTGGAGGTTGTTCGGGAAAGCCCCAAGGCCAGTTTGTATGTCTTGCAAATGAGTGTGTTAATCTTCTCGCGCTCGCTGTTTTTGAGCCCCAGATACGGGGTCCCGTACGTTATTCTGCTGATGACGAGTGCTTGAATGATTCTCAAAGTGTCTTGCTCCTTGAGGCCGTGGTTTCTGTTTGTTACCCGTTTTACTAGGTGCGTAACTTGTGTGACTGTTTCTTGGAGTTTTTGCACTGTGGCGATCCCTGCACCATCCTTCAGAAATACTACTCCCAGGACACGGAGCACGTCGACTTGTGGGATGTTATCTTCATGTAGAGTTAGTACGGGGTCTGGTGTTTCCGGTAGAGGACGACCTCTCGCCCTCTTTCTTAGCACCATAAGTTGCGATTTATCCGGGGCGCACGAGAGACCACAATCTTTCAGATATCTCTCGGTCCTGTTCACCGCTTTTTGCAGAGCGTCTTGCTGCATTCCTGCCGACTCCGACGTCGTCCATATGGTAAGGTCGTCCGCGTAGAGTGCATGGCTGAGACCGTTAATGTCTTTTAGAAGGAGCGGTAGACCCCTCATTGCAATATTGAAGAGCAACGGTGAGATCACCGATCCTTGGGGGGTTCCCTTTTGTGGAGCCTTCATCTGTTCGGTCCTTAGGCTTCCCAGGCCTATGGTCGCTGTCCGGTCTGTGAGAAAGTCACGGACGAAATCGTAGGTCTTTTGGCCGCAGTTTGTCCTTTATAAGCTGTCTAGCACCGCTCTGTGGGATGTGTTGTCAAACGCCCCTCTGACGTCCAATGCTAGAATTGCGCTCTTTTGCTGCGTGCTGAGGTTGTCTATTACATCCTCTTTTAGTTGAAGAAGGATGTCTTGGGTCGATAGAAGAGGTCTGAATCCAAACATCGTGTTAAGCAGGAATTCGTTCTCCTCGAGATACGGGGATAGTCTGTTGTGTACCATGTGCTCGAATAGCTTCCCCTCACACGACGTGAGGGATATTGGTCTCAGGTTCTGCACAGTGATCGGTTTGCCCGGTTTTGGGATCATTGTCACATCCGCGTGTTTCCAGCATGCCGGTATCTTCCCGGTCTCCCAGCTCTCATTCATGTGCTTAAGGAGACACTCCGTGGCTCTGTCGTACAGGCTACGGAGCGTCTTGCTGTTAACTCTGTCCCTTCCTGGGGTCGTGTTTCTCGTCAAGTTCCTGAGCGCCGCCACTATCTCTGCCCTGCTGAAGGGTTGATCCAACTTTGGGTTGGATTTTCCCTCGTAGTCCAGGTGAGTGATTGTCGTCGTCTGTTGTTGTTGGTTGCCAATGTATTTTTCAGTGATGGCTTCGAGCACGTCTTCCTCTGAACCCTGATAATTGTGGATGAGGCGTTGAATATGTTGGCACTTGACCTTCTTTGACTCCGTCTTTGCCAGCAGCGACCTAAGTATTGCCCATGTTTTGCGATTGCTCAGGGTACCCTGTAGCCGGTCGCATAGCTGATTCCAGTTTTGTATTCCGAGTTTCTCTGCGTACTCCTCAGCTTCCCTGGTCAACAGGGCAATGCGGACCTTGAGCTTCCGGTTTCTCTTTGTTTCTTCCATTTTTTAGGAGGCCCTCACAGGTGCAACCGCATCGGTTGCACCTGTTTGTGTGCGGGTTGGGCAGACGTCCCAGGCAGCACAGGTCATTGGACCAATATTGGAACCACGGTGGTAAATGATGGTCCAACATTGGGCCATTGAGCCAATTCGATACCAATATTGGTTATCCGTTGGTGAACAGTGGTCCAATGTTGTCCTGCTATTGCCATGTTTTCCTCAATATTGGCGCACGCATGGCATATACTGTCCAATGTTGGCCCACCATATCCGCTATTTAACCAATATTGGAGCACCACCGGCACAGGCTGGTAAATATTGACCGGCTAATGCCAATTGCTTTCCAAGGTTGGTAGATCATTGCCCACACTGGACAACATTAACCTGCTACAGTCGTTGGCTTGCCAATGTTGGAAGGCTATTGGCATAGACTGGTCAATACTGGCTTGTCATATTGAATGACTAGCGATTGTTGGCAAACGTTGGCGGTTGGACAATATTTGCCTCTCATAGCCAGTTGCTGGCCAATGTTGGCAAACACTGGCTATAAAGTGGTCAACATTGTCTACCTACAACCAATTTTTACCAATATTGGATTGACAATGGTATACGTGATTCAAAGATGGCCCACTCTAAGTGATAATTTTGGCAATGTTGGAATGATCATGGCTTACGCTGTTGTGGTGGCATCTATATAGAGAACATTTTCTATTGTGTTCAACACTTTTGTATATATCAGAACGCAGTGCTGTAAACGAATTTACCCGTAACGACAAGTCAACGGTAATACCAAAACTTCCAAAATTAAAACCCCATACTTTAGTCCCCAGTCCCACACGGTCAACTCGAATGTAATTTATAACGAATGACATTTGAACGATCGGCCAATCGATCAGCGCGCTACACTCCGAGCGTGGGGCGTGTTCCACGCGCGACAGATCGCGAGCCGATTCGTCGATCACACGAATGTCATTCGTTCTAAATGGCATTCGAGTTGCCCGTGTGGCACGGTCACGGACGTCCAAATTCTGTTTGGTGTTCTTTGAAGTAAACACGTTTTATTTTGGATGCCGCCGACTGCATTTTGACACGTCGGTCGGTCGGCGAGTGTGTGCGCGCGGTCGGGTGCTCGGCGGCGTGGCGGTGTACTCGCTGGTGCGTGTCGACGTGCCGCCTGTTGCCGACATCCAGAAAGTTTCCCAATTTCGTTCGCCCGATGCGGTCGGTCACTCCTGTTGCAAAATAAGATTCGTAGTGACTACAGTGCCGTCCGACGGCACTTTTGCAAAGCGTTCAAGTGCCGCCCGACGGTACTCCACTCCACTTACGGCACTCTTATACAAAATAAATTGTCACAAAAAAGAAGCAGCTTCAAATTGTGTAGCGTAGCTTAGCGGTTAAGATGTCTGATTCATACGCAAGTGGTCGTGAGATCGAACCCCAGTAGGCAGTTGCTCTTTTTTTTTTCTTCGCACATTTTGTTTTGCCATTTGGCGGTATTCGCGACAATAATATTTTTACGAACAACACTGAAAGAAAAAAAAAAGAATGTTGTCGACGACAGTGCTAAAAGCGCGAGCTATAGTTGCTTTGGATCACGCGGCACGAGCGCTCCTGCAGCGGGCACGTCAGGGCTGCTCGCTCGCAGCTTGCACGGCCTTCGCAGCTGTTCTATGCAAGGGTCCGTCGCATTACACACAGGTACAGCTCCAAAAAAATGCGTACAAAATTATTGCGGCTGGACTCCGTCGCTTCCGGTACACGTAATCTTCATTTGCAGCAAGAGTTACGGACGGCACCGGGCGAAGTTTGAAAGTGGAGAATCGCTTATTTTGATGTTCCTGAGAACGCGACGAGTACAGGCGGCAACGTCGACAACACGCACCAGCACGGACACCGCCGAGCCGCCGAGGACCCGGCCACACACACACACCGGGCGACCGACATTTCAAAATGCCGCCAGCGGCATCCAAAGAAAACGTGCCGTTGATTTTTTATTCAATTTTATTGCGCCTACGCGTAATCTCACCACTTGCATCCTTCAGAGTATTTTATATTGGGAACAGCAGCCATGCAAGCAGCTAGCCGAAAAAATGCACAAAAAATAAATATTATGTGAAGGAGGATGAAGTAATAATTAAATGCATTTGGTAGTCAGATGTGAGTATTCCTTTTCTTTGCTAGCTTTCCGTCAATTGTTCAGCTGACCGTTCACAATCAAAAGTATTATTTCAATACGCAAACAAAAAATTACATGGGCACACAATAAAACTCCAAACAAAATAGACTCGTCCATGAGAGGAAGCGAAAACCCACTACCTGAAGCGCTAGAAGCCGACACGTTATCTGTACTATCACAGCACCCGTGTGAATGTTGCGGTGCTTAAAACTCGGGACGGAGACCCGATCGCCCCCCCCCCCCCCCCCCCCCCGTACGTAGCCTCTGCCTCGTTCACGTGCACCGATATCCTGTACAACTCCCATACGCACAATCGCTTTCTCCTTGTTATTTTCACAAACGTACCGAAAGACAGGCAGTCTGCAGCTATGCCACAGCCAAGACTCTCCATTCCCACCACATCTATACTTTGTTCACCCCTAAGCTGACAGGGGATTGGAGGCTGCATCCTTGCCGGCCAACCAATTTCCGGTCTTTATTGCCCGACTTCACTTTCTGTGCACAGTTCGCAGAGATTGTGATCACGTGGTGCAAGGCCCATGTTTTACTGGTCCAACAAGCATGTTTCTTCTACCGCCCTGTCACCTTATGGGTGAACAAGGCCTAGTGCACACACAACATAATTGCCAAGAAAAGCCCGACTCCTCAGCTCGCATTTGACAGAGTCCAAAGGACTCTCTGTGAAGTGCGAGTTGAGGAGTCGGGCTTCTCCAGCCGTCTTGCTCTCCTAATGTTGGTGACCCTGCTGCAGAAACTCGATAAAAACGAACGGCATTGGCAAAAGGGTGTACGACACATTGACTAGGATTGTACCACCTACAAAGCACGGCGAGGAGATTCTCTTCACAACATCCCTGAGAAATATCGCCCAGCATCGTTCATGGATTTGGTTGTGTTCTCTCACACAGCTGAACCGAACGACCAAATTACTTCTGACTCCTCTGTTTGTAGTAGGCAGTATTTGTCCTGACATGGGACGGATCTGGCTAGCTACTGAGACTGTAGGGAGGAGAACTGAGATATGACTTGGACAGCAAAACCAGGCTGCGATGGCGGCAGCATTGACGCTACCGAAAACAGCTGGTGGCCACTGCTCTTCTGTAAGTAGCACTATAGTGCTATTCGCTGAACAGCAGTAGCGCTGCAGTCAAATGAAGTTATGCTGGCCAGAGCACCCCAAATCTCCACTGAATCATTGCACATTATGTTTGTCATTTTGATCCCATGCCTTTTCGTGCAACAAAAGTGGAGACAGGGCATTTTATAAAATTTGTGCTAGTGCAGCAAAGACGAGGACGAAGGGAGGACAGGACACGAATGAGGCGCAACATCCAACTGATTTTTATTGAAATGTATGTTCCGGTATTTGTACCATCGTCACAAAACAACAATTACAGAGCACGCGTAAGGAACAGCATTATCTCGCTCTCAGGAAAGCAAGTTTCTTCTCAGAAAGCGCTGTAGCGACGCATGCATCGCCTAAGTAATCAATGCGTTCGGCTTCTACAATCTCACGTGTTATCGTAGCCTTGCGTTTTCCAATTTTAACGCACTAATCCAACATTGGGGGACAACCACATGCCCTGCAGTGTATATCAAGAAAGCCACTTTGTTTTTGCACATTGTCACAGCGTTCGTGAAGCCAGTCATTGATGCAGCACCCCATCTGCTCGACGTAATACTTGCCACAGGACAGGAGAATGCAAGACACCACGCAATCTGTGCAGTCGACATTTTTGTTCGGTGCTTCTTTTTGCATCCGTGTTTGGCAGGCACGTCAGGCTTTGTTAGTTTGCATAGGTTCATGAGCTTATTGGGCGTGGAAAACACTTACCTTCTGTGTTTGACCACATTGCTATTTTCTTCAAATTGTGCGACATTCGGTGAATATACAGTATCACAAAAACTTTTTCTTTCTGTCTAACCTGCTGGCTCCTACTGTTCTCTTTGAGACGGTGCTTTGCCAGAAGGCACTCAGCAACTGCAACACGAATGTGCTCAGGGGACCTAGCTGCAGCCATCCACACTACTTGCTGCTCAAAACCGACAGAGGTCAAATGCTTACAGGACTTTTTTAGTGCACGAGTGTTTCTGAGGTTGGCTACACGGTTATGTGTGTAAGACCGCACCAAAACACATTTTTTACATTCTCCCATAATTTTTGAACAAATTATCCACTACGCAACATGTAAATTTATGCTAGTATGTGTAAATAACGTGTATTTCACCCCAAAATATTCGCCAAACACACGGGACTTGCTAACAGTGTACCTTCATGGCAAATTGCACTGTCGGAGCGCACGCGAGTGATTTTTGAGATTTATTTAAAGTGGGTTAGATCCATTTGGCCAATCTTGTAGCAGGAGAAAAAGGCTTAGACGGATTTCGTCCATAGACAAAACCGATTAGCTTTTGCCTGTTTTGCTCCGTGCAACGACATAATTGCTAGCTTCATACTGACCTCATGAACACAACAGACAGAGAATCACGATCAGTAAATCCTAAAGTGGACTTTCTTATCATCGTTCTACATTAAGTAGGCTTCCCTCCAGAAGAAATATTAGAAAGACTCAATAATGTGCTTAAACTTCTATCGAAGTGGTAAAACCCCTGCGGCTGTTCGACAGGAAATATTTGGGCAACACGAAAAATGTCAAAATTTACAAAAAATGATCTCGGAGTTGCTCGCGGCCGTTTGATTGATTGACAGCACCATGGTGCTGTCAATTCGTTTTCTCGGGTTTTGGAGACAGTGTAACGCTATTGAAGATGCCACAGAAAAGGGTGCTAGAAAGAATTAAGTAAGCAAAAAAATTTGACTTGATAGCACCTAGAAGAGCTTCCAATATCTCCATAAAACCTTCATATCACAAAGAAAAAAAAACAAAGACATTGGTGGCATAGAGGGCACTAAATGCAAGGTGCCATCTCCAGATAAGACATTTTATTGCCCAAAAAAGGGACGTTTTGCATTGTTTTCCATTTGAAAAAGTGTAGACATCAAAGAGAGAAGACGCAGCAAGCTGCATGGGAGCATGCAGAGCAACCCTATCTATCTCGACGAAAACCTTCAACAGCGGTTGAAGCTCCCAACACATCTAGAGTGGAAGCCCACGTAACAAGTAACAACCTGCACGAGTGTTTGTAAAAAAAAGTTACGTATGAAAGAAACGTTCCGCCGCAGCTAGCACTTTTCAAACGTCTGCATGGACACCGTACACAAAGTATGAGCCACTTCGCAGCCTGCATGAGCGGAGCAAATGTTCTAGACGAAAGAAACAACACACTGCAGCTAGCACTTTCCAGACCTCTGCACGGACACCACAGGCAGGGTATGAACCAGATAACAACATACACAAGTGAAGAAAAAGTCGTAGGCGAAGGCAACATCCCGCCACAGCAAGGGCTCTTCAAGCGTCTGCAAGGACACTGCACACAACACACAGCAAATCACACAATAGTTTGCAGAGCAAAAGTTTGCCACGAAGAAAACTTAACCTTGTTCTTGGCACATGAATATTCTAGCAAACGTCCCAGTGACCCAGTGGCTTCACCTAAATATCAGTTCAGGTGAAGAAGCGGTAATATGACATGTCCTTCCTTGTACTTGAGCATCACGCATTGTACTCCCTCCAGGATATCCGAAAGAGGCCAGACCTTGGTCCCCTGTCTAAAGGTATCACACCTCCAGACGCCAAGCTCCGATGACTTCATGGGAACCTTGAAGAAGTCTCTTGCATTTGGCAAGATGCCTCCCTTGAAACTGTCTTGAAGGATCTCAAGGACGACAACAGGTGACTTGTTCAGCATGAAGACGTCCCCTGGCTTGACAGACTTCTGCACTTCTTTCGTTAGCATGTGGGAAACGTCTCGGACTTCAGACAACCTCCTGCTAAGCTGTGCAAGTGGCTCACGGGGGGATCGAAGCTTCTTCTTTATCTTCCCCAGGTAGCTTTCGAATGGGAAAGCACTAAACTCATCTAGAGGGCCATGATCCAGGCACTGGTCGGCAAGGTGGATGAGGCTGTGAACATTATAAACAAGCTGTTTCTCTCCGTAAAGACCACCAAACTCTTGTACGAAGTATCTGAGCAAGTCCCGGGCAAATCTGCTGTAGGTTGTGTGGTGTTCTGGTGATGTAAGTATTTTCACTGCCACATGGAACATCAGGAAATGCTCATACTGCTTATTTGGCAGCAAAGACCTCAGAAGCACTGGCCCTACATAGAGCAGAAAGGTCCTAAACTCAGTTGCCTTCCAGCGGTCCAGTTCTTCTGTGCCTCTCGGCTTCCTCTGGAAACACGATGGAAAGGACATGGCTGACTGTCGCAGTCCTTCGTTGAGGCGGTTTCGTTGCTCTCTGCTCAACCTCGTCTTGTGTCCCTGGCAGACCCAATTGCGGAGAAGTCGGCGCATGACGCCTAAGCATATGAGGTGCATATACTCCGTCGGGAATAGTGACACCATGTCTACATTGAGCGTCAAAAACGGAGACAGGCCAGTGTGGTGGTGCTCATCGTCCTGGGCCCGGAATGATGCGTTTGTTCGCTCTGGTGCATACAAGTCTGGAAATGTCACCCGTCTATCAGTGTGTTGGCCTTTCTGGATGCACCGTTCACAAGCATGGTAGCCTGTATGTCCAATTACGGCTTTGACAAAACTTCGGGCAGGAGCATCGCACACCATCGCTGTTAGACTGACGTCAACGTGGATGCCCTTGATCACCATCCCATTAGAGGTGAGGTGAGAGACTTCTTCTAGGAACGGATGAAGGTAGTCTTGGAGGCTCGGCGGCTTCCCTTTGCCACAGTAGACACTCACCATAAATGGTGCAGACGCCTTGATGTTTGTTATGCGGCACAATATTGGCCAGAGGCCAACCTGGCTACTTTTGTATAACGGCAGCCCATCAATGTTGCCGTGGAGCTTCAGCTCGCGTGGAACAGGTGCGGTCCCCAAAGCTTGACGTATGCCTACCTCGAGGCCAAAGTGCGCAAAGGAACGATCGCTATCTAGCTTCGCTTTGCGTTCGGTCCGCATAACTGTGCGGGCATCTTTTGGAAGGTCGGGAATTCCTCGGCGACGGCAAAAATCTAGTACCTCGTTTATGTTGGCGTGGGTCATGTTGTGCCTGCCGGCGATCAAGGCGAACTCCTCGCTTGCAGAAAGTTCTTGCTCTGGAGGTCTATCATTGCAAGGTCCAGCGAAATAAGAACATCTTCCCTCTTGGTCCGAGTCTCCGGAGGACTGAGTGGAGGTGTCTGAGGAGTCAGTGGTCGAGCGCTGCTCCCCGTCTTCATTTGTCTCGCTCTCTCCAGAGCTCTCGTCACTTGACATGGCCTGCGCAGTTTCATTGTTGCTACCTGGGTCGTTCTCCGTAGGCTGTTCCGAGGTGCCTTCGTCACAATCAACAATGCCTGAAAAAGTGGCTGGTCCGCTGCCACTGGCGCAAGCGTCGTTCGTGAAGGTATCAATTCGTGGTCTTTTGTTGCTCGGGCACTTCGGTGGCGGAAGTGGAGGCACGGTTTGTTGCGAGACGCCAAGCTCCGCAAGGATCTCGTCGTACTCCTCCTTGACGGTTCGATATTTTTTATATTTCGAGAACATACCGAAAGACGTGAAGCAGAGATTAAATAAGAAAATTAACACTACGGCAAATACAACGGAGCGGGCATACGGATGGTTCAGCGCAGGCGGTGGACTTTAGCGCAACAGATTAGCAGACGCTGGATTGTGGATTGGATTCGGATCTGTAATGAAACTGACTGTATATGTTAAAAAAAAAAAAAAACGAAAACGATTTTATTTTACATTTTTGGAAGCCGGAGGGGGCGGACGAAAAAGGGAATAATGCACGGGACGTCTCAAACGCAGCTACTAATTTTATTGGCACAGTCCTTTCTATACCACTCTCCCGCACGCCAACCCAGAACGATTTTATCTACTCCATGTCTGAGACGGCTTCTCAATTAAACAAATTACTTCATAAGGCGGAAATCCAGAAACGAAAAAAAAAACAAAACAAAATATATATATATATATATTAGTTAAACGCGTGAAACTGCTTGAAACACACCATTTCAGAACGAGTTCCAGAGTTCCTGGCGCAGTACCCAGCGTGCCGAGCAAGTGCCCAGACAGCACCCACCCATAACGTGTTCAAACTTACGGTTAATTACGACTGCATATTTCGTATTTTAGTAATGTTTTATTGCTCCAAATAACGTTTTCATTAAGAAATGTTTTGATTTTACAATAATAAAATTTTGTGTTTTAGTGCAAAGGTGGCGCTGTGGTCGAGTACGGGCCAGAACACATCCCGGATCCCGGATGTGAGGGCCGTTGTGTTTCTGTGTGTCCTTGTCAGGGAGCTGTCAAACGTTTTCCCTGCTTTGTTTTCGACCGTGTTCCTTGCTACGTTTTCGACGTTCACGCTGCGACCCGTCATCTGCGTGAGTATGCACATAATTTTTAATATGTTGCATGTTTACACTTTGGGTTAAGCGTTACCTCGTGCGTTTCAACAATAGTTCTTAATATGTTGCAGGTTTACACTTTTGGTTAAGCCTTACCTCGTGCGTTTCAACGAGCGGAAAGCCGCGCCGTGTTTTAGGGTCGGAGCAATATAGGCGCGGCCCCGAATGGCTCCAGGCTTTGACAGTTGCTCCTCTGCACGGGATTTTGTACAGCCAATGTTTTAACTTGTGCGACGAGGTCGCGCTTAAGGGGAGACGCGGGTCTTCAAATATCCAAAAAATCGCAAAACTTGCCATTCTTCAAAATTCACGATTTTGAGGTCTATATAGTCCAGAGTTTGTCCTCACAAAATATAAATGCTCAATTCAATCTCTAAATAGGAAAATAATGACAATTTGTAAGCGTTGACAGACCCGACTTGAAGCCTAAATTCTGAAATGTCAATAAAGTTCAAGCCGTCTGAGCTCTGCAACGGCTCAACCGATTGCAGCCATCTTGGTCTTGTTCGAAAGCTGGTTTCCCGCGCTTATTTTTCCCGCGCTCCAAAGCGGCGTACCCTTCAAAGCCGTGGCGTCATCGATGCCGGACGAAAGGCCGTCACCAGCGCTAGAAAGGCGCTGATTGGGCAAAGCGCGCGCTCCTCCGAGGCGCAGCTCTCTCATTGGCCAAGACGCGCGCTTCCTCTCCTGGCTTCCCCGGCGCGACGTCCAAGTCGCTCCGCGGGCTCCCGCGTCGTCTGCTTTCCCTCGCTTCGCCGTTCGAGGCGCACGTTACATTCGGATTTCTCCACTTTCTCTATCAATATTTTCAGTGTTTTCTTGTGCTTCCTAGTATTTAGTAGGTTCCCTGTCTTCCTCGCATGGTTCGTGTAATTATTTTGATGCCTCCTCTTTGTTTGGCTTTGCTTTTTCCTTTCTGCGCCGTTGTTCTTTGTTTCGTTCTGCGCACTTCGATGGTTGGGGACGCCGGTTTGAAACTTAACACGCAGAGACTAAACAGAAAGAGGAGACGTGCCTAGACCTCCGCATTGACAAAAACATTCCGCTTCGCCGATGCGCAAGTCTCTCTACCGCTGGTGGAAGCGACTGGATCAAGTTCGTATTCGACAACTTCGCCGATGCCTAGGGGGAAAAAACAACAAAATAAAAAGCCCTCAGGGCTAACCAATTGTTGCATATGAGGCTGCTTTCCCTACCCGTGTCTCTTTTTTAGTATGCAATTCTAACCAAAGGCATCCCATCAAAACATTGTTACTTATGCATATCCAAATTTCGAAGTCTATTACCCCAGCTTTGTTTTTTTTTTTTTTTTTTTCAGCATAGGCTTTTGATTAACTTGCGCTCAACCGATTTTCATAAACTCTGTACAATTTTCTTTGGAATGAACTAGGCTGCAAGCTAAAGCAACTTTTATATGATATTTAGGTATATAGAACTGGCATTTCATTATTAGACATTCTTATAGCCTCTATTATATGACTTCTGTTCACTTTAATTCTTTTACATGATTATATTGTGCTAAAGAAACAAAAATAGCTTTGCTTGTATGGTATTTCTTTAGGAAGCAAGTGATACCTTTTTTGCATTAAAATTTTAATAGGTTTTTTTTTTAAACCCATGCTCAAATTAGCTAATTAATATTTTATATTGTTGATAACTTTTGAAAAAGAAGAGATATCTGAAATCTGATAGCAGTTATGGAATCAGCATAGTAAACTGCATGCCTATGCGAAACATCACTGACATACCAATAAACAATAAAATATTGTGCCGCACTTCCTCCCAGTGTGATTTTATAACATTTCACTAATTCTTTAGTTTTATCATATTTTTTCCTAATGTTACGATGAATGGATTACGTCATTTTTTATGTCGAGTTGTTCAGGAAGACTTACACTTCACCTTGATTTATTGTTTATCATTCTTCACACAATTTTCTATGTTCAATATCAAAACTTTAACTTCGATTTTCTCATCTTCGTGTTTTTTGTCAGCATGCTTAGCCTTACAGGTTTTTTCATTAGGTTTTTATCGCAGCATTCTGGAAACTTTGATACTGTTTTATTCAGAAAGCACTGGACTACGGAGTAAAGCTATTTTTTTAGTCTAGAGTTAAAAAAAATTTATGATAAATAATGTTACCTCGTTAATGTCATAATTGGCATAATTAGCCAATTTTTATATAATATTTTCATTTTGTGAAAATTTAAATAGCTTTATAATGCATGGCAGACCTTTAGCTATGCATCTACATTAATAAAAAAAAATATTTTTTGTTGGAAATGGCCTTAACGACTCGTAAGAAATTACCAAATTAGGCAACGCTATTTTTAATAACTTGAGAACTACTTAAGATATTTTAAGACTGATTTCATATTTATATTGAGAAACAAGAAGCACATATGCACAGTGATTTTCATTAGAATAGCTGCAAAAATAAAAAAAGTAAATTTTAGAACCTGATGGCAGGGCCACTTGTTACTGCAAACCTGTGTCCATATTTGTTTGTGACAGGTGGTGCATGCGCTGCTCCTTGGGGAGCTCTGGAACAGGATATGCAGTTAGTAAACATGACGCCTATCTTCACTGCTTCTTCCCTGTACAGAATGAAAAAATTTGCGGTGGTGAAATTTCCACAAGAAAAAGACTGTGTGGCAGCCGTGCCCCTTTCATGGCTGTCGGAAAATCGTGCGGTCTGCCACTGGCCATCAAAAGATGCAGGCCTGGATGCTCTGGCACTGGCCAAGCAGGAGGCTTCACCAGGCACTGTGGAGGAAGGGTGGGAGCCCTTTCCAGTTGATGTACTGGGAACTTCGAGTAAGTAATTTGTGCATGTACTCTCCCTCCTTCTCTGCATGACTGCGATTACAAGTTTTATTTCTCCAAAAGGGGGTCAGAACTTCCAAGTACATGACATTTGGATTGAGACACCAGATTATCACAACTTAACACATTACAGAGTTAGTGATTTTGAGAATTTGTTACACTTCTAAGGGGATTCACATTAGACAACAAAGTTTATGGTTCGAAACAATGGAGATATGAATTAATGTCTGAATACGAATGGAGATACGAATTAGTGTCTTGATGTGTAAAGGCTGGTTCACACAGTAGCGTTAAGTGCGACTGCAACCATCTGCAACGCTTAAAACAAGATTGCCTCTGCGAGATGGCAGATCTACTCTTTCAAAATGCATGTAGACACAAACGCAGCTGCTTCCCACTGCATTTTAAAGGGATGCGGAAACAAAATTCTAGCAGTCATTTTATCGTTTACATGTCCGCTAGGCAGTGGTATCACCTCTCAAAGACCTATATTTTGTCCAAAAAAACACCAAAAGGAATTTTAAAAATAATTCAACAGTAACCAAATAACACTTCGTGGCTGCTTCAAAAGGTTCGTTGGAAGTCGTTGCATCACATGCTGCAAAAGCATCATGTGATGCAACGACTTCCAAGAAGTCTGCGGAAGCGCGGCTTACCCATTTTAGGTGGCTTAGGCTTGAACGCAATTTTTTTTAAACCTTGGCAGAGAAAGTCGGTAGAGCTGGCCACAGCGAACCAACCTACTACCTCATGCCCATGCTTTTGCTTTGCTGCACACAACTTGAGAGATGGAACATATATAGACAAGGTCCCTGCACCGCTTCAGATCGTAGCTACACTGAGGTTGATCGTGGACTATGATTAGGCACGAGTGCCGCGTCAGTGTTTGGCTGGCACTCATGTTCAATCAGCATGTCGAAGGTCGGACGAAGACGAAGCAGAGGGATCGTTGACGTATGACTGCAGGTCAAAGCTCCTCTCCGAAAACATGTCACGAGAGCAGGATCCTCGTCCTCGCTGACATCGTTAGCACCAAGGTAGTCGTTTCGGTACTCGTTCGATTGAGCCATGGTTATGGAATCGGTCCTGGCACAATCAAAGTGGGAACAGCTGCCAATATGCACGACTCGCGCATGATAACACTTTGCATATGTGTGGGGTTGTCTTTAATTCCAAGTTAGTCTACGTTGCGCACGTCCTCGAACTTTAGGCTTTTTTCAGCTCTCTGCACAAGCGGGTCCAACGTTCGTTAGGCCTATCACATCTTCAGAGAGCCCTCCTTGCGCTGCATTGCACAGACTCGCTTGATTGAGCACACGGACGTTACGTCGCACACCAACACAAATCACGAGAACACCACACCACAGAAGTGGTTCAGATCGCAGTGCACAACGCACACACACACGGTTCGACTGGTTGACTCGTCCTTCGCTGCAATCTCGCCTGTGCCGCTGGGTGACGGAGCCACGGAGCTCTCGCTGGGTTGCGATTTCTCTTGAGCTTTGGTTATCTCACACGGCTGAGTTGCAACATGCTGACGCCTCCATGTGGCAAACGTGATTATCATGGCAGCCTCCATGTAGCTTTGCCCATACTCGGAGCTATGACATCATGGATATCACTGAACATCCCAGCTTGCATTGCACCCTCCGACCGCCGCTCATCAAGTGCCAGCAAGATTCTGGCGTTGGGAACGGAAATTAGATCGACCCGCAAGAAATACCATCGTGCCATTGTCATCTACGTACAATAGGGATCGCATTTTGCTTGTTTCTAAACAAAATACCGTATAATTGCACGTAAGGGCTGCGCCCATGTAAGAGTCGTACCCCCGTATATAGGACAAAGTATTGCAAAAAAAAAATATTTACAGAAATTATTTGTGTATGGGCCGCACCCCCTCGCTTTCGAGGCGCGCCGACTGTAACACCACGTTTCTATGAACATATATGGCTACGTGGCGCTAGCCACCGCCTGAGCACATAGCGGCACGTGTCCGCATCCCCGATATTTGCTCTCCACTCATCTGTATCACCGTATGGCACAATGGCTGTCGACCTTGATCGTGGTCGGCCGCATTGTCAAGATGCGTTTATGTTGCGGCAAGGCATTGAGAAAAGATAAAGGATATGTCAGTTTACGTGGCAAGCGTGAGGAATGGGAATTCAGTGGGCTGGGCTTGTGCGTGCACTCGGGTTTCCGAACGCCACTGTACGCTCTGGGTAGGTATCCTTTTGTTCTTCGATTAATGTCAAAGTGTCTTGATTTGTCTGCATTTTCGCGCAATCTGAGAGCTATGCGCAAGTACCACTTCAACAGTCATACGCGATTCGAGCGGAAAGTTGTCGCGCATGCTATCAAATACGGCAAAAAAGAAAAAAAGTGTATTGTGCAGTATGTAAACTAATTAAGTCCGACTGCCGATTGAGTCCGGATACCACAGTGGGGGCGTTTCCGACCAGTGCAGCCGAGCGCGCTCATGTACGTTCATTTTGAAATGTGGATACAGATTTTTTTTTTTATCTGTGTATAGGCTGCATTTTGAAAATTTGCCCTCAAATCGGGAAAATAGTGCGGTCCTTACACGGGTATACGGTAGCTAAACATCAATTTTCGTTTCAGTACCCCTTTAAAACGGCAAATGCATTGGTAATGCTGCCATAGGCATGTTCTCGCAAACCCGCTATCTTAAGTGTCACAAGCGATTGCAGTCGCCCTCTGTTGGACTCAACGCGATTAACCGTGTCAGCCAGCCTTAAGTCTTCATGTATAGTAAGTGGAGACCTCTTTTACATCGATGGAACTGCTGCAGCAATTGCGTCCTTTGCTCAAAATGACTTATATATCTACCATGCTCATACAAAAGTAAAACAAAATAAGAGCAAAGTTGCTAAAAAAATCTGTCCAGGTCCCACCAAAATTTCAAGTTCCTGCTGGTAACATAATACCAGCTTAGAGGGTAGATTCTTGAAAGTATCGATTTTCCACTGGCTTTTAGCTTGGTTGCATGGGGTTGGTGAAAATCTATAGTGCAGCGCATTGTAATTTGTTTGTATGAAGAAGCAGGTTTTTTTGTTTCTATAAAGGAGGCACTTAAATTTAATTTTCCTTACAGGCACCTACCAAAGAGCAGAGAAAAAGCTTACCAAGTGGATACACACATGTTCCATTGAGTCCTCGGAGATTTCCGGTGATCAGAGTTTAAATTTTTTATAGAAAGATGGTGGGAAATAATGAACTGTATTCTAATGGGCATATATATTTTACTACCTAGACAATGCAGTACCGGTAGAAAGGAGAGCAGAGGCGACTCATCCCCGTCTGCAGATACCAGTACTATGTAAGTAATAAATAAAAATATTTATTGTGCTGTTTTACTGAAGGGCTCTTTACGATAATATTTGCCTTCAGTATTTTCAACTAAACGCATTTGAATGAAGGGGGTTCTTCACATTCATACCTCAAGGGTTTCTGTTGCCCCCCTGTCCCCTCCCCTCGAAAGGGCACAACCTTTAACGCCCAAAATATCCCTCATCTTGGTTGCAAGGTGATGGCCATAGTCTGAAGCTTATTCATCAGTTTTGCTTGTGCCCTAGACCCGTAAACGCATCATATGCTTTAGCAGCCCAGCTGAGCTCTCTACGTGAACAATCTCACTGTCGAAATTGTTCCTGCTTTAAAGGACACATGCAAAGGAAAAAAAGCATTTTTTTAAACAGCTTAGAATGAAAAAGGATGTCATGAAATGATTTTACAACAAAGAAAAATTTTTAGAGCTATATTTACGACGCTATACGAGTTTGTAGTTGGCGCCCATCGGGAGCCGCCGCTGGTCACGTGGTAGGCCCGCCGTGCTGCGTCGGCGCCGCACGTTGCGCGTTGTGCGGACGCCGCTTCAACGTGTTTCTCCACGCTGCCGTCGGCGCCGCAGCACAAGGGCCGCCGTCTGACCGGCACACAGGTCTATCACGTCTGCTTGCGCTTTGTCAGGAGTTTCCTTTGGACTTTAAAAGTTACCTATTAATCTTAGTTTTTTTGTTATACTTCAAACAAAGATGAATAAGTTAACTTTTAGACGCCACACGAAGCTTCCGAAAGAGCGCAAGCACCACGTGATAAATAAAGGCCAGTCACGTGACATAGAGGGGCCACTTTTCCGCCGGCGGTTGCCAACCACAAATTCGTATAGCGCCGTAAGCATAGCTCTACAAATTCTTTTCTTCGTTGTAATATTGTTTTACGACATACTTTTTTCATTAAGCTGTTAAAAAAATGTTTTTTTCCTTTGCATGTGTCCTTTAAGATGTGCTCTTCTCATTTAGCTTACTCTGAATCTTGGGGAGAAGCAACCGGAGATCGAGATATAGAGGTTACACCTTTTTCTTCTAAACAATTGGTGGGTCAACGAACTGTGACAAGTGCAGGAGGTATGCTTTGCTGCGTAGTTACTTTAACATAGACTAGAAGGTTAGAAAAAGATAGACAGAAAAGAGTACAACATACATGTGAAGGCACAGACAAACCTTTAGGTAGAAGGAAGGGAAAAAAATAAGCAGTTCTTATTCCGCACCTTCACATGTACGTCATGTTTTTTTCTGTCTGTTTTTTAACCTTCAAGTCGACGTGTTTGTTATTGTGCAACTACGCAGTGCAGCATACCTCAGGACCTTGTTTTAGAGTGATTTCAACCCTTTCTTTTTTTCGCACCAAAAAGCATGCCCACGAGGAAAGATGCTTGTTTTTATTTGTGGCTTTGCAGCATGGATACACTATATATATTTCACTTGTTCTCTTAAGTATGTTTTGGGCTAGGCATTATAAAAAATCCACAACCTCCATAATCTTCCAGTAATGGAAGCATAGGTAGTGCTTGTGCATTCACTAAACAACAGTAATCATTAGTGTTGTGACAGGAATTGGGGGTGCCCAGCTAGCACTTCTTGCTGCTAATGTTTCTTGTTATTCAGCCCCACAGGCCCCATCAAGCTCCTGTTCAAGTGACGGTCCTGGTGATTCTGCTCCGGCATCGAAGCAGGAGTCACAGCGGGTTGAAGAGCCTTCACAGATCCAGGCGAATGATGGAGCAACCCGTGAGTCTTCATTTATTCTTAAACAGTTACGGCCTACATTGGTTGAAGGCTGAGTCAGTTCTGTCATATAGGTAACGTAAGAAGGGCTGACTGCAGGCACATATCCAAGGGAGCGGCCCGGCCCCCCTCCCCCCCCCCCCCGAAATTTTCCATTTTGCTGGGACCTCCTCTCCCCCCTCCCCCATACAGCATTTTGACATGGGCGGGCCACCCCCAAAACAAAATCCTGGCTATGTGCCTGGCTGACTGTACCATCTTCTTCCTTGCTCAGGCTTAATTTTGCCAGGAAATGCAAACAGTAAGGCTGTGCTTCCTAGAAGATTGATGGAACCACCCTTTGCAAATCACCAAGTGGGTGGTGTTCAAACAAAACCGGGAGAAAAGCTCACCCAAATTATTGGGGATCTAGAGAAAAGCCTGCTTCGTTTTGATTCTACTTAGAAAAAAAGCTCTCCTGCAATCTAAGTTTTTGTTTAACAATGGGGAGTTTATTTTGTTGGGCCTGCACTTGGGGCGGTATCAGGATCAGGTCTCCAAAAACAAGCTACTAACCCGGATGCGGAGACTACGAACATCTCGCAGCTGGTGCTAAAAAGCTGATCGCTATTGTATGTTTCGGTAAACAGCCTATGAACCGCTGAAATTGCAATTTACTATGCTTCATTTATTTTTATAGTCCTTAATTCTGTTATATAAAAATATTTCATTTTATATTTGTCACTGAACCTACGGCACCTCTAAATGTAAGTCCGTCTCTTCAAAAGAATCGTAGAAAAACTGCATGCATGTAAAGGCTTTGAGACCTTTCAGTTAAAGGGGAACACTGCTTCTTTAGGTTTTTTCTTATTTACGGTCCAGCCCAAATGAAATTTATAGAGCATAATCATCTTCCCATTCTGATGACAAATATTTACTTTGTTTCAAAATAGCTTGGTTAGTTTTGATAAAATTAACTCTTTTATTTAAACATTTTATGGGCGAGATTCCAAAAAATTATGATGACGAAACTCAAAAAGGAATATATCTCTGTAAACTAGAAGGTCTATAGAATCCAATAAGGTATAAATAAAGGCTCCATGATTTTTTATAACGTTTTTACAGCATTTCGAAATTTTCAGTTTATAAATTATTTTTTACAATATATTCGAGGTGCTAACAAAAAATACTGTCCCTCCTTCTACTTGTCCTTGTGTTTGTTTGCGCTGTTTTATTTCTAAGTTTACAATGCATCACCGACTAGCCCACCTCCAAACATTAGGAAGATCGGTTGTGTACAGGCCGAGATACGGCTTCCGCAAAATAACAAACTGCGCAAAAAGTTCATTTCGAGAAAACAGCGAAAAACGTTCTCGTACATATTTTTACTGCACTTTCCAAAAATTCTTCATCTATCTACAAGGTAGAGGTTTAGTAGCCACCAGGAGATTTACTGCAAGTCCATAGTCGTGATCGCATTTTATGAGTTGGACATCGCCGCAACAAACTTCGCGAGTTGAAGGAGCGCGTTCACAACGTCGAGGCTTACGACGATGGAACCCTCTGTACTCTAGGGAGCTTCTTGATCGGCGCCCGAGACGCCAGCCATCAGAGCAGCTTTCCGCGTCGACGAAAGTTTTTTGAGTTTTTCCTCTGCTTTTTTTTCTTTCTCGTCGATCTCGGAAGCGCTGAGCATCACAGTGTCGAGCCGCACTCGCTCGCTTGAAGTCACCAATGTCGACGGCGCCGTCGATGCGTCATCTTCGTGTTCGGGCTCCCGCACCTCGTCGTCGACGTTCAGGCTCGCGGGAAGTTGAACTGCGCCGTGGATTAGCTTCCTCAGGCCTTTTTTTTCCGTTTTTTTCCAAACTTGTGGGCCGTTTGAAACTTTTTCCGTGGAGTTGTTGTGCTCGGCATGGTCGGAGACGCGCACGAGAATCAAACAAGATGGCGGATCGGAAACAACGAGCAGACGCTGCGTAACCCTAACAGCCAATGAGAAAGCGTCATTTGCACACATGATCCGAAACAGCCAACAGCGTGGCAAGATTTAGTTTTTTATTTGTGTTTCGTTCTCAGCGGCCAATCGCCGTCTAGCATCGTGAATGGCGGGAGAAGAAAGAGCGGGAACAGAGCTTTCAAATGAGACCAAGATGTCTCCCTTCTATCGCGTTGTTCTCGAGCTAAAGGCGGTCAAATTGTACCATTTTTTTGCTTGTTTGGGAGGAAGCATCTCCGTTTAGATACTTCAAATCAATACTCCAAAATAAATAGGGCATATTTTGCGATAATACTTAGAGAAAAGATGCGAAAATACCTGTAGATGTTAAAAAACATAGTTTCAAAAATGTGATTCTTTTTTTCATTTTTTCTTTCGTTTCAAGGAGCCGTGTCCCCCCTTAAATCAGTGCTTGATTTCTGCTGTTTGGACCACTTGACCATTGTCCACTGCGCTGCCCCGAAGCTCCCTTGTGATGTGCTTTATACGAAAATTACAGCAGCCCATTTTTTTTCGTATTAGCTGCGCTGCATTGTCGCACCATGCTTGGCAGGGCTTTACTTTTTATATTTTCGTGGGCAAAGGGCACTGAGCGCTGGCATCTCACAAGGAAATATTTGCTTGTGTTTCAGGTGCCCAGCTGCGGATCATCCACCTGCTAGTGGAACTCCGCCACCAGAACCGTGAGATGCAGCACGAGACTATGCAGCTGAGGCTGGATGTCCAGCAGCTGTCGGACCAAATAGCAGCTCTAGAGGTGCCAACGGGGCAAGCTGCACCGATCCCGACGGCTGCGATTCTTCCACGGGAACTTCCGAGGCTGCCAGCCAGCACCCTGGAGGAGCTGGAAGCAGCGGAGGCAGCCATTCACGACGAGGCTGTAGCCACAGTCTTGGTAATAACAACATCTTGATTCTCTCTATCCCTATCTTGTATTGCTATGCGCTGTTACACACTATCTTTGATTTTTAAATTGTACACCTACTGTACAATACTGAGGAAGCGCCCACCCCTCTTCTGCTGAAGAAATGGTTAAAGGGCAACTCCGCTCAATTCCGAAAAATTTAGGCTTACATGTGATTCCATTTCACAAAGCACTACTAAACAGCTCTACGTCTTCGGATTTGCGAAATGTGAAATAATATTTGTGTAATCTTAATTTAAACATCAGCTGAAACCGGAACTTCGGTTGCATCAGGCAACATTGGCCGCGGGTCATCAGAGTCATGGCCACGTCACGTCGAACCACGTGGTCTTGTGCCGTTCGTGGGGGCGAGGAACAGGACACGCGACGTGGACAGGTCGCTTCGGATGGCGTGGATGGTGACGGCCCGGGGGAGAGGGAGAAGACGAAAGAGGAGAAGGGGAGGCAGAGAAACAGACTGATAAGTGCGCCGGGCAGCTCAAACTAGTGCATCCGCGTTACAGTGATCACGTGGACGCCGTCGAGCCAACACCGGGAGGAGAAACTCATGACGTCATCGTTCAATTTCGCTCCGAGAAGTAAAAACAAACAAAACGTGAGAATGACGTAGACATGCCTCTGACGTAGTGGCTTATCGTTGGGTGCTCCAACTCCGTCGTATTGACTGCGCTGACGATTGCGCCTCACGTCGCACTCTAGAGTTGGCAGATTTTGGCGACTTAGCTTATTTGAAAGTTCGCTGGCCAGTTTATTAAATATATAGACGGAATTAGATCGTAATATTTGATATGAGGTCTTCCTATATGATATTGAAGAGGGCTGCATAGTTTTCTAAATATCAAAAATGAAGCGGAGTTGCCTTTTAAACTTGGTATGGGCGCTTTGTCTGTCCAAGCGGTTAAAACCAAGATTGCAGCTACTGAGGCGCAGTGAATGGGGGAAGAAAGCATTTTTTTTTTAATGACAAATGATTGGTGGACAGTACTCTACCATATTTACAGTACTAGTCTACCATATTTACTTGCATACTCAATGCACTTGCATAATTAATGCACCCCCAACTTGAGCTTCAAAAACGTTGTTTTTCTCCTGTACGCATTTAACACATCCACAATATACGAAGGAAGCAACAGGATGCCACAGTGGTGCATGCCGCGTGCAGCAACAAAGCCGTCATATAAAAAGAAAGCCGGACAGCAGCCCAGAATTGCCAGGCCCCCTCAAAAATGCAAGTGGAGGATGTGCTGAGAAGAAAGAAAGCATGCGCAAATCTCGTTTATTGTGAAGACAGGATGTCACGGGAACTATGGAAGCACACGCTTCGACAGCTTCGATCCTGTGCTTGTAATCGCCGAGAGCGACTGAGTGTGTTCCGGATTTCGACATTCAGCCTGGTTTTCGATGATGTGCTTTGCACAACTAACATGTTCCGGATTGGAGATTCTGCAAGGTTTTCATTAGCGCTGCAGTGGCTACAGCCAAAGTTGTATCTACTGTAAAATACCGAGTAAGCCCCCATTTCCTAACAAGTGCCCACTACTAACATTCAAGGGCCGTGGCCCGCGCGCGGGGAATTGTGGGAGAGGCTGTCCCTCGCCTGGCCACTCTGCCTTGAGATCGCATTACCTTGTCGCTTGTCTCCTCTTAATTCTGTTTTTCGATTCCATTACCTATTTTTATCTATTCCAGTGTATTTGGTATTGCTTTTAAGTGTTTCTATTCTCTTCTGGGCATGATACTTGTATATATATAGTATTCACGTCTTTATTTTGCCTTTTTCGACGGGAGTGCCGACGAACAACACGCCGCTTCGCACGTCGTCCCCGGGTGAGTTCTACCGTTGCTACCGATTCCCATCGAGTTGTTAGCTGTTCATTTTGGTTCATTTGACTTGCGTGCGTGCGGTCGAGAGGAGCTGTTTGTGAACACCCGCGCACATGTCGTAGGGGTAGGCAGAGCTCTGAATCAACATCTTGGGACACGGCGCGAACAACAGACGCGGGCGATGAAGAAACACTCTGGACAAGCGCTGACTATCAACTGAAATATTTTAATAGGAAAACTCATAAAAACGACCATTCATCTTTTGCAGTTCACCAACCCGTCTGCGTATTACAAGACACTTGCGGCTCTAACGTCGCAATTGTTGATTCAAAGTTCTGCCTACCCCTATGACATGTACGCGGGTTAAATGAACCAAAATGAACAGTTAACAGCGCGATAGGAATCTGTAGCAACGGTAGTACTCACCCGGGTAACGACACGCGAGCAGCGTGTTGTCCGTTGGCACTCCCGTCGAAAAAGGCAACGAAGACACAAATACTGTATATATAACAGAAATATTGCGTGCAGAAGAGAATAGGAACACAAGCAATAAAAAATACGCTGGAATAGATAAAAAAGGTAATGGATTTGAAAAACACAGGATTAAGAGGAGACAAGGCAATGCCATCTCAAGGCACAGTGGCCAGGCGAGGGACAACCTCTCCCCACAATTCCTCGCGCGCGGACCTGGGCGCTTGGGAAAATTGCAAATCGTCTATTTGGAACTTGTGTTTTAAGACACATACTTCGTTTGGTTTCCGAAGCCACCAACATGTGGGTGCTGGCCTGTGGAAAATCCGTGCTGGGATATGGATTTGAAGACATGCAAAGGTGTATGATTAATGTACTAATGTTAGCTTCTTTTGTCATTTTTCATGTTTTGCAGAAGGAGCAGCTCCTCAGAATTGGAGAGAGAACACTGCTGGAAACGACAGCAAACGTCATGAAAGGTTTAATGGGCCACTCTGTCCAAGTCCTATTTTCACTGTACGGGCGGAAGGAGAAGAGGCCATTTAACAGCATGCAGCTGTGCAGAGTTCCAATTGGTAATATATTTCTAAATTTTGATCTGCAAACTTAATTCATCATTTACTGCTAGTGGCAGGCAGTGTGCTTTGCTATAGTCATTACAGCTTAAGTATTCAATGACATAGTGGACTCGAAGCATTATGCATCTGTTTTGAGTGTCTCAATCTTGTGTCAAAAAAATAGTTCGCTATGGCACGGACCCTTTTTTTTTTCCAGGATAAGGGCTTAGTTCGAAGACTATCTTTTTTATTAAAATGGTCGCTGGCACGTCGTGCTTTGTATATGCTATGTGCCAACCTCTTCTTGGATTCGTTGCAGGCAGGGATGGGCAGTATTTAAAATACAAGTACTTGAAATACGTATTTCAAATACTTTGTGTATTTTGCATTTGTATTTAATTACAAAATGGGCAATGTATTTGACGTGTGTATTTAAATACTAAAACGTGGGTATTTCAAATACAATTGTAATTAAATACAATTTTGTGGGCGAAAATACATCCCTCAAATTTATTGTCACGACTCATTTTGCTCATCCTAAGACGTGTCCAAAGCTACTCTTTCTTCATCTCAACGCCAATGGCAACAAGCCAAGAAGCTCATCTCTTCATACACCAGGGGCCCTAAACTCGTCAAACACAAAGTTGGAGCCGAAAGTTCACGGAGCGCGCCGATTGTATATGATTGGACTATACCGGCGATGACTTCGCGCTTTTTCCGCCGGCGTCCAATCAGCGCGCTCCGCGAACTTTCGGCTCCAACTTTCTGTTCGACGAGTTTAGGGCCCCAGTCCTGCGGCAGTTCGCGTCTTGCTCACCGCGGGCATTCGGCCACGCCGGGCGCCCGCGGCACTTGCCTCTATTACGTTAAATAAATGTTATTGCCGAAGTTACAATTCTTGTTTTTATGCATGTGGTTGTAATATATAGTCTCCATCCTTTATTCGGCCATGGCCGGGGCTTTTTTTTTTTTTTTTCTCCTCCGGCTTTATTTTAAAGGCACTATCCAGAGCAGGAAGAAAACTACGTTCTGCACCGAATGCAGTGTCTCTCAATCAAGCACAAGCGCTTAGTGACTTTGTGATTACGGTGCTAGTCCAGGGCAAGAATAGTGACGAAATCGACGTGCACATGCAGACTCGCTAAATAAGTGCCTGTGACAACTTGTGATGCTTTTCAGCCTGATTTCCATCCATAGTTTTGCCTGGAACATTCTAAATGCGCTGGTTGTCAGATTTTCGTAACTGCTGGTACGAGTTGCAACAATAAAAAATTCTCTAGCTAGTGCTGCTCGTCTTGGTCGTCTCGGTTCTTTGTCGGTCTATACCAAAATGTAATCGAAAAAGAAAAAGCTGCTGAAGCTGTGTACTTTTTTCACCTATTACGTCCAAACTGATTACATTTTTTTTGTGATTATATTTCTATTACGTTACTAGAGCCTCGCACATTAACTCCCGAGTGTGCGATGCAAAATTAAAATGAGATACCCAAAAACCCGTTGCAGGTGCCCTGAAGTCGCTAACGCAAATTTTGAGGAATGTATTTGGAAAAGTATTTGGAGGAGACCAAATACATTTGGTTGTATTTGTATCTTGTACTTAAATGCTTTTTTGAAAATGTAATTAGATTTGTAATTAAATACATTTTTGACGAAGTATTTTGTATTTGTATTTCGATACATATTTGCATGTATTTTGCCCATCCCTGGTTGCAGGCATTATACCAAACATGTGTCCTGGTGACTCGTGCTCGTAGCTCATACCTTGCACTTTGTGTGCTATTTTTCATTATAGTAAAAAGTCTTACTGCTATTTACAACTTGGTCACTGGGCCAGCAATATTAATGTAATGGCACCACAAATGACCCTATATAAATGTCATGGATGAAGAAAGAATAAACAATTAAAACAGGGACAACACAACCACATCTTTCAACTAGCAACAGACGAGTAAACTTTCAACAGCGAGCAGCCGACTATACCCAGTAGGAGTAGGGGAGAGAAGGAAAGATAAAACACGCGAGTTTTGCAAGTCGGGGTGGTAGCGTTATCTCGAATTTTAAAAATTCAACTTCAGTTTTCGTCAGCAGGAGGGAAGGGTTGGACACATTGTTTTTTGCTGTGGTCATGGCGAATGATTCTATGATTTCCCTGCCAAATCTGCTGTCATGCCCCCCAAGGATTTTTGTGTCATCAAAGAGGGGATGACAACGCAAACACGAACGGGCATGTATGACTATGGGACGATAAGAATCTGGAGAGGCATTAGAAACTTCGTTGTGATGTTCGCGGAGTCTGTGATTGTGCATCTGCCGGTCTGTCCTATGTATTGATGGCCACAGCTCAAGGGGATGGAGTAAACTTTCTTCTCTTTGCATGGAATGAATTTCTTTTCGTGTTTGACAGTGCATCCAATCGGAATCCGGTTGTTGTTCACTTGTTGACAGAGTTTAAGACGCATGCGGCACGAGAAGACAACATTCGTGTCGAACTTTGAGGCAAGAGATTTTATCCGGTGGGCTGAATTGTGTACATAAGGAATGACAGCGAATCGGGCTTTCTTTTTTGTGGCTGGTGACTGGCGATCAGGCCCGCGAACCATCCTTTCCATTGTCTTCTCGTGCCGCATGCGTCTTAAACAACTCTGTCAACAAGTGAACAACAACCGGATTCCAATTGGCTGCACCGTCAAACACGAAAAGAAATTCATTCCATGCAAAGAGAAGAAAGTTTACTCCATCCCCTTGAGCTGTGGCCATCAATACATAGGACAGACCGGCAGATGCACCAATCACAGACTCCGCGAACATCACAACGAAGTTTCTAAGGCCTCTCCAGATTCTTATCATCCCATAGTCATACATGCCCGTTCGTGTTTGCGTTGTCATCCCCTCTTTGATGACACAAAAATCCTTGGGGGGCATGACAGCAGATTTGGCAGGGAAATCATAGAATCATTCGCCATGACCACAGCAAAAAACAATGTGTCCAACCCTTCCCTCCTGCTGACGAAAACTGAAGTTGAATTTTTAAAATTCGAGATAACCCTACCCCCTGACTTGCAAAACTCGCGTGTTTTATCTTTCCTTCTCTCCCCTACTCCTACTGGGTATAGTCGGCTGCTCGCTGTTGAAAGTTTACTCGTCTGTTGCTAGTTGAAAGATGTGGTTGTGTTGTCCCTGTTTTAATTGTTTATTCTTTCTTCATCCATGACTTAAACCAACACGCTCTTCTACCAAGCATATCAATGTCAGTGAGCTGTTTTGAAGCATAAACAGGACCCATTTCATGACAACTCGTTCTGCATGTGGAAGAATATTCCTTTGAAAACATGATTTAAGTAAGTAAATAACTACAGACAGCAGAGAAGCAAGCAAACTCCAGTCGGGTGGCCTCGAAGTTTATTTGAGCCTGCCACGCAGCGTACCACTCCAGTGGTGATAACCACAGTATTTTCACATTGTCCCACTGATGCCGCCACAATTTTTAGACAACTTGAATCGGGGTCTAGTAGACAATGAAGAGGAGCAGATCTCGTCCTGCATATACCTCCCGGCGACTACTAAGCCTAGCGTGGACTTTGAATAATTCAGTGGCAATGCTACTGCTCCAATCTTGCAGCACTGCAAGAAGTATCCAGAAGAAAAGGGTATACAATCAGGACATACACTCGAGCGGAGAGAACAAAAAATCCCTGCGAGAAGTCACTAGTTTGCTGGGTACATCTGTAATACTGAAAGAGTTGATATTAAGAATTGCGTTGGGGTTGAGTCGCTGAATTCTGAAGCTGTAACTGACGAATTAGAAGTAGTTGTCAATTTTGTCTTGAAAGTTAGGTGTCTGCTTGCAGATGCCATTTGCGAGAAGCAAGCCGTGGATAGGACGACGGCCCTGGCCGTCATCGGCAAGTGGCTGCCCGGGTCTGTGGACCGGGGCGGTGGAAGAAAAAGGAGGTTTGCGGCAATGATTGCCGAACCTTCCGCCCAGCTCTCCGCCGAGCCCTCCGCCCAGCCTCCTGCAGAGCCTGCTGCTGACCCTGCTGCTGACCCTGCTGCTGACCCTGCTGCTGACCCTGCCTAGGTCGCCCTGGTTACGCAATTTTTTTTTATATTTTTATTTGATTTAAATAAATTATGAACTCTGAAACGTTTTGAATAATTCATTTGCATGCTTTAATGATTTCTAAAGTGTCCACATACAGTAAATTTGCTGCATTTATTAGATTGGTATTATCAGAAAGAAAACAGCTAGTACTGTTTTCTTTCTGATGCAGTCTAATACACTGGCTATTTTTTGTATCCATTGGCTATGCCATTCTTGGATGCCATTTTTCACCCAGTGCTGCAATGTTGCAGCACTGGGTGAAAAATGGCATCCAAGAATGGCATAGCCAATGGATGCAAAAAAATAGCCAGTGTATTAGACTGGATGCCAATATAGGAATAGCCAATATTGGAAGACCCAGTGTGTAAGGCGCTGGATGCCGATGTTGGTTCAGCCAACGGTGAAACATCTTATGCCAATATTGGATAAAAATGCGCAAACCACGTTGGTCCAACATGGGCTAGAACGTTGGCAAACCAGTGGTCCAACATTGGCACCAATGTTGGACCGCCATTGGATCGGGTGGCGTTTTCGAAAATGCCAACGTCAGACCAATATTGGAACCATTTTTTGCCAACATTGGGCCAATGGGGGTCCAACGCTGGTGTGCTGCCTGGGGTCCTGACTGTGGCCGACATTCCCGCAGGCTCTGCAGTACTGCACGGATCTGCGGTGGGGCCGGCATCGGGTGAACACGCTAGCCAGACATGTACAAATTACTCAAAAAAGGTAATTAAGGTAAGTTACTAAGTATCGGCGCCAAAAGTAATTGGAGTAGAGTAGAAATTACGCATTTGCAATAGTAATTGAGTAAACTACTAACTACTCTAAAAACGTAGCGAGTTACTTTGAAGTGACTTTCGAAGTTACTTTTTGATATTGAACAGCAGTTTTCATCAGTGAATGAACAGCAGTTTTGATCCGTGAAAAGCCCTGCGAGCCTAAAATAAATGCAGTCATCTTATGGCTTACGATTTCACCAAAATATTTTATTAGCTCGCATCCTATCAAGAAATTTCAAAGTTCTTGATAGGATAATTTCCCAATTTTCCTCCTAAAGACGTCATCAGTCAAGCTAAAAAGACGCTCCACCGACGCGCTGGACGGAATGGCAGCGTTCAATTTGAGAAACAGGTCGTGCAGGGTCGGGTAAGCGAGTGTCGGAATCTTAGGTGTCTATGAAGAAACATGTGAGGTTTACCTCGAGTAGGGGGTCTTTTATAACAAACTTTTTTCCTTCTTTTTTTTCGGCAAGTTGAGATTGTTATGACTGGCCCTTTTAATATCTTCGACGTTCTGAGAGTAGGCTGAGCGAGTGCACCTGACCGTCAAGGGTTCAAATCTCGCGCTACGACTATGATATCGTCCGGACTAGGGAGCCTTCATGTACGCTTTGCTAGGGTGATGCCACCCTTTGTGATACCACTCGCCGACAAACCAGCAGCCATTTTGTTCCTCGGCGATAATCCGTGGGGCTTATAACCTTCCCGGAAACAAGCACCTTACCTCAGAAGTTCGGAGCAGCGTTGTGGAACCCACGGAGGGAGGATTAGCATTTTCCCCCTCGGATGGGATTACCGATGGACACAAAGGCCACTTTCCGGCGCACGGGGAAACAATGAGAGAAACAAAATGGCGGTGGAAGAGGGTGTGGGAAAGGGAAACAGGCAGTTGGCATCACTCTATGCGAAGCGCACATGAAGGCACTCTAGTCCGGACGACTGCGCGTCTCGTTGCCATGCTAGTACTACGCTACTGAAAAAAAATGTTTTGGTTTAACAGAAGATGAACCGAAGTATACTTCGCCGCTGACGCCGGGTCCAACAAAAGGATCTCCCAAGGGCAACTCACTATCCTCGACGGCGACTATGGTATCCTGACGCGCCTACAAGTAAATCGTTTTCAACAAAGAGGAGGTCTCCCTGGCATGGAAGGTCGGAAGGACGCGAAGGATTACGTGAACAAGCATCGCCGCTCGTACAGTTGCAGCTGGAAGAGGGAACGTGCTCCCATGAACGGATTATCCGTGTCTGGGTTGGTGCGCGGGGGAGTCCGGCTTTGCAAAGGCGTATGCACTGACGACGAGGCGACCATGGGAACAGGCGCCCAGCTGCGAGGTCATTACAGTGGCGCTTCCCGTGGAACCCCCAAACCGCTTGAGGCAGAACTCACTAAAGGCAGACAACATGAAAACAACAACAACCCTAGGAGTGTCTTTCATGGCTGCAGCTGGAGACGCGGCGCCTGAGTGCATTACCAGATTAGGTCAATACCCGTCCAGGGCGTTCGTGCGCGCCGGTGTTATGTTTTGGCTGTTCGTCGCCACCTTGGCCCAACGACGTCTGTGATGCAGTTTCTACGGCTGCCGAGTATACACCTTTTCCGTCTAACCTCGACCCAGCGTGTAACGTGCGTAGCTTCGACTCGGCGACTCGGCGCACAGCGGGAATAGTTCTTCCGGTTCTAACACTTCCGGTATGCGGGAGCAGGCCTAGCCGGCTGGCAAGATGCTGAAGTGGTGCGCGTTAAATGGGTTTTGAAGCCCTTGACAGCGAAGTGAGTTGTAATAAGGTGGGTTAATACGTCAATGTATCATGTCCGCGCATATTTGGTCATCGGGCTGCCACTGCGCAGCCGTTGGCTGCAGCAGCAATTTCCGAAAACGGAAGATAGCGCGCGACAAATTGTGCACCGAACACAAGAAGTCGCAAAGCGAATGCGGCTGTAACGTATACACTTTGCATCGCTTCCCCGCTAATATCAGCGGGTAAGCGATGCAGTACCAGCACATAAAAAAAGCAAATAGGCAGTATAGAAACGGACATCTACAAGTGCAGTAATAGGCCTCGACAAGTCAAATGTAGAACAAATTTTGCAGCTTGTGGTGCAAATGTAAGACCCTGGGTGTTATGATTGTTATTGGCTACTCGAGTTTTGTTTTTCATTCCGTTCATTCCTACGAGGATGTGCACTATAATTTTGTGTGTTGCTCGGTAGCGACGCCCGTTAAAATACGTTAATGCAAACAATACGAAAAAAGGGCGCAAAATCGTCGTCGTCGTCCTCCCCCCCCCCCCCCCCCCCCTTTTACCTCCACCTCCTGAATAGTTCCGACGCATCTGGGCGTCATACGAAGTAGAGATGTCCCAGTAACTAGCGATCGTACCTCGACGGTGCACCATAACAATAAACCGTTCGGCCCGCGTCGCCAACTCCCATTGTGAGTATTTCTACGATTAAACGCTGATACTTCTATGCCCAGGGTCGCCCTCGCTCGCGCATAGAAACCTTCCGTTAGTCATTCGCAGAAGGCTGTCATTCTTCACGAACAACAACACGCGAAGAGTAAACACTGGTAAACGTCCTCAGGAAAAGTGAACATGCCTCCGATTTCGATTACCGGCGACGCTGGCGACGAACCTCTCGGCGCTGTTGGCGCAACAACGGGCGCCATGAAGGCGAATAAACACGCCAGAACACAAGAATAATTTACACTTTCAATGACAAACAGATTAAGAACTCACTAAAGGGAAAACAATGAAGATACGATGCACGGGGTCAATGGGGACAACGCGGGAGCTAGGAACAACGCTGCTCTCCGCATACCAAAATGGGCGCACAACCGTACGCTAGACGGTGCGGCTGTCGCTGCAACACGCAAGATGGCGACGACTACGCAGAAAAGATGTGAGGGGACCCCTTTTTCGGGAATGCCACTTCCTCTGCCGGCGTCTTATTTTTTTCTGCGCTCAGACTTTCGTGATGAGCAAAATTAGCACTAGATTTCGAAAGTAGTTAGTAATTTGAGTAGAAGTTACCTGAAAAAAGTAGTTAAATTAAGCTACTAATTACCCAAATCAATTTGTAATTGAAAGTTATCAAATTGCTCGGAAAAGTAGTTAAACTACAGTAGTTTGAGTAGAGTAGTTGAACTACGTCCAAGTCTGCGTGACGCTACCCGCTTTCACGTAGAATGGCACGTGCGGTCCCTCAAACGTGAGTAGCGCCGAGCTAGATTTTCCGAGCATTCTTGCGTGCAGAATGCTGTAGCCGTTGACTGAGATAAGTTCTTTAAGTTCCTCTTCTGTTGTTCCTGCTTCTATTCCGTGCACCACTCCTCGTACGGTGCCCGGGAGCGGTTTTAGGTAAGGCATGAGTTCGTACAAGGCCGCGCCTAGCTGTATCTGGGTGATCATTCTCAGCTTCATGGCGTAGTCCTCGTCCGCGGTACTTGCGATGATCAAGTTCTGAGCCCATTGCGTCTGGATCGTCACATTCGAGTAGAAGTCTTTGAATGGAAAACCGCCTGCTGTGGCGATGCCTTGCGTGAGGCTTTTATCAGACCACGAAGAAAGCTTGAGGCCCGTTCTTGGTCTGTATACTACCTTGTATTCATCCTCTTGTAATGGTGGCAACATGCGTTTCCTTGGTGGCGTGTTGTTGCCTCCGCGGGTTCTTCCGTCCCCGCGTCGCTGTTGCTGCAGTTGGTTGTTGGTCGGTTGCATCTTTGGGTTGGTCAGCCCACTCGTCTCTTCTTTTAGATTCTGGGCGCTGTTCGCCTTGCTGTTTCCTTTTATGCGGTTCTCATCCGCTGTTTTCTGGCTTTTTCTTTCTTTGAGAACTTCGTACCACGGGCCAGGCTGGCTCAGCGTCCTGCCGCTGTTTTCATCAAACTCCATGTGCGTGCCGCTCGTTCTGGTACTCGCGCTGTTCTCCATGTCTATCTCGTTGTTCACTCCCTGCTTTGTTACTTGCGTAGGTATCATGCTTGCGGGGCCCGAAGGCCCGCGCGCAAAGCGGGTTTCGGCGTTGGGTCTCGCTTATTTCTTTCCCTCGGCGGGTGCCCCGTGTTCGAGTATAGCCAAGATGGCGACCGCTTGTATTCCTGGTGAGGCTTAGCTCTCCGCATACGAGGTAGATCTTTCCAAGGTGGAAATTTGACCAAAAAATTCACTCATTTGCACAGCTGTGGTATCCCTCGGTGCCGCTTTTCTTGGTGAATTGAATGACACTGAAGATTATAAGGATATTTTGGTACTTTCGCGTTAACTGCCTAAAAAGGGCAGGAGCCCATGTGGAGCAATTCTGCTTCGCTCGGCCCCCTGGTGTCTTTTTTCCGGCGAAAGGGTATTCAGAAATAAATCAAAAACCGCGGGACGCGTGGCTTCGTTCCGAGCGCTTCAACGCGTGCAAGGCATAATTCGACGAGTAAACGGTAAATTCCTTGCCTCATCGGCGTCCGCATCGGCGTCGTCCGTGTCGTCGGAATCCGAGTGAACGACTTGCGTCAGGTCCATCGTGCACACCAACAAAATTTGAAGTGGCCTAGAAACGCTTGTACAAACGCAACAAACTGAACGCCGAGCCGCCATCACTGTTGAGGTTGCTGACTGGAATTTGTATTCTTCTCTAAACTTGGCCTTACTTACCAGTGTTGAGCAGCTAAAGCTTAGTAACGATAACGCTGCAAATGAGTTATCAGTTCATTAATTATTTTATGATGTTTTTACGGTTACGAAGCTTTGCGTTTTTGGCGTTTAAATTTGGAGCATTAAAGCTGATAATAACGGACCCGCTGAGAAGCTGCTAAGTTGTCTATTCTAATTTTTGTTATTGCAAATAACAAAAGTCGTTTCCGTGGCAAATGGCAAAGTCGTCGATTCCGTGGTAACTATCGCTGAGGAACTCGCCGTTACGCAGACTGGTGAATTATAAATGTGTGTATATTAAGTTTTGTGAGGTGCTGCTTTTCCTTCTTGCATGAATGAAGCTGGTGCCGAATTGTCCTTCTATTCGGAATCATGAACAACAAAGTAACCGCGGCTTTGCACATGTAGAGAGAGGCTCGAAACTGATGCAGCCCAAACGAAACTGAAGAAATCGCTGAGCGTACTTCGGCGTCGCAAGTTTCGATTTAGAATTTACTGATCGCATTCATTTTAATGTGTTCTCAAGTGTAGTACCCTTGAAATAAGGGCACCCAACCAGTGCAAACATATGTGATCGTTCTGGTAGGTACAAACCCTAATTCAAATCGTGTTAGAAAAAAAAAAAATCCTCGGTGAATTACTGCGTTGGAAGCGGCACTACGTCTCCTTGTCAGTCGGTGTTCGCATCAGAAAAAAAAAAATACACATGGGGATGCTGCTTGTAACTCTCTCTCTCTCTCTCATATGCGCCATTTCCTTGATCAGTAAAAGAGCTCCAGCGCTCTAAAATGCCTGTGCTTTATATAAGCAACAGAACTTATGACACTGAGAACAGTAAGATGCTTTAAATTCTGTAGAATTTCTAAATTGCTGTAGATAATGTTGTGTGCATGCAGTTTGGAGTTTTTATTGTATTTTTTACTTGTGCAGTACATATATGATTTGATGGGCTCTATTTTTCATGCCTCTTGATGTCCTTGTTACCTGTCAAAATGTGTTCCACTAAGCTGTGTGTTCGATCATCGCGTTTCACACTTGCCCTATCTGCCATCCACAATATTTCTGTCCATAACATGTCAACACTCCGCAAAAAAAAAGTGTCGTCGGCTCTGCTTCTTTGTAAATTGACCGGCATCCCTGCAAACTTTGTTCTATGGCTGTATTATGTGCTATGTTTGTGACTCTTTTCGTTTGAATTGTACCATGCATAGATCCAATAAACAGTCCCCTACGTGAAAAAATGCCTTCTTGTCTGAATGTGATCGCCTGGAAATGGTGTCCTGTGACGGGCGCTCTAAATAAAGCAATGCGGAGGGCAAGTTCGTCTGCTTCTTGCGCAGGGGCCCTAGTAGAACCATATGTTGCCATAACGTTACTGGAATGTCACAAATGTAATGTAACGTTGGGGCACATTTGGGCATGTTATAGCAACGTTAGAAAACTAACGTAACAGGTACGTTCACCTGTAACATTGTTTCACCGTAACTGAACGTCGTGCAACGTTACATCACATAGGCAAACGTTCCAGGAATGTTAGAGAAGCAACATTAGAGCAACGTTTCGAAATAACCTCTTCGTAACATTTCTACCCGGACATAAGGGCAATGTTTTGCAGCGACGTTGGCCTAATGTGACGAAATGTGACACATCACCACATCACACAGAGACTGGTGAAGGATACACAAAGGAACTAAACTTTGAATAGTTCAATAAATTTTCTTGTTCAAACATTTTTATTTTTATACAAACAGAAAGACCGCCCTAATGCTTGTGAATGGCGCATTTGAAACAAGTGTTCAAAATGTACTCTAAACAAATTGCAGAAAAGTAAAAAAAATATCTGTCCAAAAGGTTTATAATAAAATTGAATTCATTTGTGTGTGTGGCATTTGCTTGCACAATTTTATAATCAAGTTTAATATAATGGGCTAAGTGGTAATGCAAGGCTGGCAAACTTATAATGAACATGGCTTACATTTCGTTGCCATAGGATTGTTCAGTGAGCTTCAACTCGAGGATGAATGTGAACAAAATGGTTTGTTGTCGCCACACTAAAGCACATGCAAACACACTAAGGCACCCTACTGTGGTTTTTGTCATACTATAAACGAAACACAAACCAACAGAAACCTTGTCGAGAAGTCTGTTGAGACTTGCCTGTTCGAGCTGGTTTCCTTCCTGCCCCTTAACCTGTCTCGCCCTTACAAAAATTACCAATGAGTTTCTAATGAGTTTGTGCATTTTATAAGAACACATTAGGAATTCAATTGAAACTCATTTATCATTTTTGTAAGGGCGAGTTGGCGAGTTAGGAATTCAATTGAAACTCATTTATCATTTTTGTAAGGGCGAGTTGGTGAGTCTGCTCAATATTCACAAGCTAACATGCACCCTTATCATTGCTTCTTAGGTTAGGATCATTCGGATGCCCAGCGTCTGGAACGCATGCTAAAGATAACAAGAGGGTGAAGTCCAAGGGCGGATTTGGAGGGGGGTCCGGATGTCCTGACCCCCCTCTTGATTTTTGCATGTGTAAAATTTAGGGCGTAAAACGAGGGAGAGAGGAAGGGGGTTCCTAAACATATGGTACGCTGACCAACACCTGACCCTCCACCCCCCCCCCCCCCCCCAAGCAAATTCCTGCATCTGCCCCTGGTGAAGTCATGGGGCGTTATTGTGTCATCGAACGCGGAAAACTCATGCTAGTGACGTGACGGCCCAAAGACCTCCCAAACATGTATAGGATGGCACGCGAGTGATAGCCTGTAAATTAAACTGGAACCTGAGCTAGCTGAAATTATCACCAAAGGTGTATTTTAGTGGTGTGCTCTATTACGTTAACTTTTGTAGCGTAGCTCTGTTTCTGTGAAAAATATTAACATGATTACCCTACTACCAAGTCGCAGAGAGTTCTTGAGGTCGACTGAATGCTCTATCCGACCCGAGCTTCCTGCGATATAATTTCTATTATTTAAAATAGAAGCAAGGACTAATTTCCCAATAGACTCGACTCTAATCGAGCGATTGTGTGGTTTTTACTCTCGCCGCCTTGGTTGTCTGCGTCAGTGCTTGCCTAGAGATTTAGAGAAATCTTGGAACATGCAGTATAAAATACACCCTGGTTGAAAATTTGAAATAGTTACATGCGGAAGCTCATTTTTCAGTCCAATTTATAGCCCACCACTCTGTTTCTTCAGAAAACTCAAAAAGTGGCGGCTCATTGCAACATACTGCAAGTGAGATGACCGGTGGGAGCCATTGTCTCATAGACAGAGGAGGGGAAAAGGGAGACGGTCTAGAGGGAAGGTGAACGAGGAGATGGGAAGAAAGACGTCAAGTATGAAGGTCGAAGGCCAAAAGCACATGCTCACACAAGGAAGAGAAGAGGCGGAAGCGAGAGGGGACTGAGGATGAAATGGCTGAGGGAGCATGAAGGGAGAGAAAGATGAAGAAAAGTTGGGCAGGGAGGAGCGAGATCGGACGGAGGAGAGAGGCAAGAGGGGAGGAAGAGCACACAGAGGGAAGATGACACCAAGTCTCAATAGGGGAGAGGAAGGAGTGGAGGGGAATAAGGAGATGGGGAAGGGGTGGGGCCAGATAAAAGAGCGAGCAAGAAGGGGTGGTCCAGTAGGAAGTGGTACAAAGTCGGAGGTCATAGGCCACGGTTGCACGGACAGAAGATCATACTTCCCCGACCACTCAAAATGAAGAGCCATATCCAGAGACCACCATGAAAGCAAAGATCATAGGCCAAGAACACAGAATCACTCAAGCGAGAGAGAAGGGGGAAGAGGGGAGGAAAGGGGAGGTGGATGGATAGCGGGAAAAAAGAGGAAGATAGACGGGAGGGTGGAGGAAGAGGGGAGGGAGGAAAGAGGAGACCGAGGAGATAGATAGAAGGGGAGATGGCGAGGAGCAGCATCCAAGGGTCCAAAGTTGAAATCATATGTCAGAAGCTACGAACATATAATTCTATGGAGGTAGGAAAGGGGGAGCGAGGGGCCACAAACATAAAATCAAGCGAGAAAGTGAGGGGGGAAAGAAAAGGAAAGGCAACATAGGAGAGATGGTACGAGAATGGGGTACGAGATGAAAGAAAAGTGGAGTGAGGATAGGGCCAGGTAGGAAGGAGATCCAGCGTCAAGGGCCACGGATACACGGACGCACTCCGCATCCCACTCAAAATGAAGGGCCGGAAGGGCCATGAACGGTTACTGCCGTAAAAGACGAAAAGAAGTGAGGCGCGTGGACGAGTGAGTGAGTGATGATAGCGCATACTACTGTTTCTGAACGAGATTTCCAGTGCACGGGTCCGTCACTCGTGTGCTTCTGCTTCGCTCGGAATTAAAATGAAACGAGTAAAATCGCTGCGTCACCCGTGTGCTTCTGCTTCGCTCGCAATAAAAATTAAACGAGTATAATCTTACACATACGAGTACTTAGTCCTTGTTCACTTCTCGCCAAAGAGCAGTCGACAGAAGTGGTCAGAACAAAACCAAGCTCGCTCTGCGTGGACCACTTTTTGCCTACATTTGTGGACAATTCACAATGGCACAGCACAGTCGCATAGCTACGGAACTACCGTTTCGACATTAATAGTTCACTATCATTGCCGATATTATGTTCGAGATCACGCACCGATCATTGCAAGCTCACCACCGTCCGCCATGATTGCATACGAGTACGGCATCACGGTTATGGCTGTACGGCTTATACCAATCTCCAATTTCTCCCATCGAACCCATGTTCTGTAACTCTTAAAAAAAACGTATTTTACTACTGTCAAATAAATTTTTAGAGTTTATTCATACTTGAACTTCATAGTTGTTTACTCGTTTACGCACAGTGTTGACAAGCCACGACGCCAAGATATGGAAGTAGCTCAAGCCAAACAAGGTCGAAGCCAGGGTGTAAGATAGACAGGTGGGGAAACGAAAGCCAAATGAGCGACCGTATTGTGTCCTCCTCGGTTTTCTCTTTTTCTGTGGCGCCATCTATGTGGAGCACCGCGAACTCTCACTCCGGGTGGGCGACCGATGGCGACCGGCTAAACTGACGGAGCATGCAAGGACATTGCTAAAGACATTGCGCATCACTGAGGTTGCACAAATGGGAAGTGGTTTATACCACTACTTTGGAGTAGCTGCAGGGCTTATGGCAGAGGCCACAGGCGGATTGCTTCCCAGCGGGTGTTCCACGCTGTCGCTCTCCATAAACGTAGATGGACTTCCAATCTCACAAAGTTCTCGTAAGCAGTTCTGGCCAGTGCTTGTTCCGGTGAAAGAAAGCCGCGGTAAGAACCCTTTCGTGGCGGCATTGCATGAAGGTGATGGGAAACCTGAAAACGTGGAACTCTTCATGAAGGATTTTGTTGAGGAACTGTCCGTATTGTTGACCCAGGGCATTCATCTCAATAGCAAATTGTATACAGTACAACTACATTCATTTATCTGTGATGCTCCAGCCAGGGCCTACCTCAAGTGCATCAAGGGGCAGACTGCATACTATGGTTCTGAAAAGTGCAGTCAGAAGGGAAAACATGATGGAAAGAAAGTTACACTTCCGGATATTGATGCTCCATTATGCACAGATGAAGACTTCACCAACCAAGTGAATGCAGACCATCATCATGCTGTTTCACCACTTTCAGCACTAGGTGTAGGCCTTGTGAGTTGCTTTCCTCTGGACTACATGCACTTGGTGTGCTTGGGCGTCATGAAAAGATTAATTGTGCAATACTGGACCTCACCCACACCTTCAGCATCGAAGTTGCCCAAAAGGTCCCAACTTGAAATATCCGACAAGTTGATAAGCTTTCAGTCAAGCACACCTTGCGAGTTTAATCGCAAGCCACGTTCTCTCAAAGAACGAGACCACAGGAAGGCAGTAGAGTTCCGGTGCTTTTTGCTGTACTTTGGGCCAGTTCTTCTTCGAAGTGGTTTGGACAAACGCTTCTACAGCTGAGCTGTGCTATGACGATTCTAGCCAGCCCCAAGTTTTTTTTTTTTTGACGCACTGCGATGTGGCAGAGTCCCTCTTGAGAGAGTTTGTTCGCGATGCCGGTTCCCTTTATGGGGATGGGGTGTATGTTTACAATGTGCACTCCCCGATCCACCTGACACAGGATGTTCGGAGGTTCGGCCCTGTGGACTTGTTCTCTGCCTTCCCTTTCGAGAACTTTCTTGGGAAACTAAAGAAGATGGTCAGAGGTCGTGCATTGGCTTTGCAGCAAGTCATTAGAAGATACTCGGAACTCAAGGCTGCAACCAAAATAACCCGTGAACAACAGAAGTGTGGCAGGCAAGGGCCACACCGAGATGGGCCTGAGCCGCCAAACTTCGAGGGAACTCAGTACAGTGAGCTACTCCTAGATGGCACATATCTTTCTTTCAAGCCTTCAGAGAACTGTGTGCAGCTGAAAGATGGTAACATCATTCTTGTTAGGAACTTCATCGAATCGGGTGGAGAGCAAAGCATCTGCGGGCAGTTCTTCCAGTGTCTGAACGACCTGTATACCACTAATGTGCCTTCATCAGAACTAGGAATTTTTAAGGCCACCAGTCTTTCCAGGCAGTACTCATTGTGTAGTGTGAAGGACATCAAGTGCAAGTGCGTCTGTTTGCAGCATCAACAGTGCTATGCGGTTTTTCCACAAGTTCACCTGCAAGTGTGATGATTCATATTTGCATAATCTAAGCTGGTCTTGATTGCTTTGAAAATAACATTTTCACATATTAATAAGGAGCTTTTAAAATAATAAAGCCTTCATTTGTGTGTTTCAGGAAATGTACTACATCATAAATTTTCTTGGGAAGAATGATATTTCGGCAGTTCCTGCCTGTTGGGTGCGGAATGACCGTTGTGCATGGCCACCCTACAGAGGTAAACAAAGGACAAAGGCCATCAAGGACTGTGAGCAGCCTTGTCCTGACTGGGCCACGTTTCCATGTCGAATAATGGGGTCAAGTTGTAAGTACAGCGATGATGAAACAAAACCACTGCTTTTCAGTTGTACCGTTAGTTACTGCCGTTGAGTAGGACTATAAATTGCAAGAAATCATTTTTTATTTGCAGGGTTATGTCAGCTCCCAAAGTGTGAGCACAAAACTTTTGAGTGGTCTTGGAGACGATTGCGTGTATACACTATATATATATATATATATATATATATATATATATATATATTTATGTATATATATCAGGGTGTGAACCGGAACCGAAGCGAACCGAAAACCGGAACCGAACCGGTATTTTTTCCGTAACTGAACCCGAACCCGAACCGTTATATTGTTATCGCGATGAACCCGAACCGGAACTGAACCGGAAAAAAAATAACGGTTACCGGCTCATGTCAAAATGGTTCGTCCACTCGCTGTTGACAATGAATGTGCTATCAATGCCATTTGTTTCTTAAGTGCCGTCAACTGACACACACCTCGCTTACATATTTTTCTTCTCCACTCAGTCTTAGGAATATAAACGCTGTATCCATGAATCTTGACAAACGCTGCATCCACGAATCTTGACAAACGCTGCATCCGTGAATCTTGACATAGGAACCAGTATTGCGCTGGTCGCGGCTTGCACGGAAAAAAAAAAGAATTGAAAAGCTGTGCAAAAAAAAAAAAAAAAAAAAAAAAATCGCGTCACGGGATTTCATTTTTTTACAATCTCGTAAATCCTAAATGCTGCTGTGTGCTCATTTCATAACAGGTTCCTAGAACGCGCGAGCTCTTGAAGCTTGCTTCCATTGGAATGAGAAAAGAAAAGGCTGCGGAGCTTGATAATAATGCATCCGGTTTCGTATAGGCAATTAGAAGCTAACATATTTGTGAGACAGCGAACTCTTCTATTTTAATATTTATCCTATTACGTCCTTCTGCCCAGGTAACAATTTATGTTGTGGAGAGAGTCGGCGCAACAAAGTTTCGCAACAGAAAACAGTTTTACTGCAATCGCGCAACAATGTTGTAGCAACAGTCATACCACTGCAGAAGTGTCCGCTGCTAAAGCACTGCGGCAACTGTGTCGGTCAACCGTTGATTGTTTCATGCTCGCAACAGTTACCGAAGCATTGCTTTTACCCAGTAAAATGTGTGCTGTCCTGATGTTGCTAAACTGTTCCCGTGGCAGGTTCAAAAACAGTTTGCGTTTACACTGCCAGATTGCAGTCCCCAAACATTGCTTTTCAAAAGTGTTCCAACTGTACGACACAACAGTTTCGCGCTAGGTTGGGATAGATGAAACACTGGACACCATTGTTGGTTGACTGTTGCTCAAGCCTATTCGGCAGACATTGCGTGCCACAACGGGACTGCAGCTGTACATCAGTTTTTGCCAACTGCTGCCGCATGCATCTTCTCAACATTTGCACTGCATGACCACGCAGCGCTCCTCGCGACAGTGCTTCCCCATGATCGGGGCAACAATGTCTTGATTTTGTTGCTAGAGTCTGTCACGCCACAGCTGCGTGGCATAGTTTTGCGGGTGTTCCTCACTTATCTCGCAACAATTCGAAAACAGTTGGACAGCCTTTTGGCAACTATTGCGGGCACCTTATAGCGGAACAGTAGTACAGCCAACGTTACTAAAGCTCAGTATACTGCATGGAACATTCCCGAAAGAAGTTGCACCGATCCGTACAATCCCTTAGCAAAAAGAGGCCGTACTTCAAACGAAGTTGAAATATATTTAGTACGAATATTCATTTTGTATTTATTCTGTATTATTTTGGCCGCATTCGAAATACGCGCGTAATGTATTCAAAATACATTATAAATATGAATCAAAAAATATTTTAGGTATACCAAAAAGTTCATTCCTTCACACTCAAGATGCCATTTGTGGATACAAACCGGTTACACAATTTTTTTTTTATTTTCGATTTTGTCAGCAAATGGTGTCCCTGTGGTATTTGAAGGCACTACTAAATACATCTCACAAAGCCACATTAGAAACGAACACAAACACAAACACCATGACGCACTGAAGAGCTCATTCACAGTCCCGTTGACTGCTCTAGAGCCTTATATAGCCTACATATTGAAGGTAATAATTTTTTCGGTGACCACCTCTGCGCTTATTAAGGTTACAACTATTCGATCTTCTCCTCGGGAGTCTGTCAAGGGGGAAACAGTGTTTTGAAGTTCGTGGACGATATCTCTTACTAAAAGGCGTTGGTACAACTAATAACAATTCGGCACAGTCCCTAAAACAATATCCACACAAACGGCTCATAAAATACATGTTATTGCTTCTCTGCGTAGCACCACTCAGGGCGAAGCGAATCAAGGCAGTTTCTTCACTTTAAAATACTGTAAACGACTTTATTTTCGTGAGGACCTAATTCTCGCAAAGTTGGCGAATCGCCTACAATTCCGAAAGTAGGTCCCGTGAACAATTCCGGCAAAATGTAAAAACATTAAAATCTATATTGCGATCCCAGCGCGTCGCGAAAATTAGAATTTGCGAATTATTCCCAAACTCCAACTTTGACCTAAATCGCGAAATATTGAGCCCGCGAAAAATAAATATTTTACAGTAGTTGTTTTGCCATTCCTTTTTAGTAGTTGACTATTTAATATGGTAGTCAATGCATGTCACTGTATTAAAGTCACTATTCACATCACGTACAATGGTGAGTATACACGTTCAGTGAACTAACATTGTGCTAACAAAACCACGCCAAACGTCTCTGTTCACAGCACCTGCTGAAGCTTTCCAGCATCAGCAAATGTTGTGGTTGTAGTTACCGAACCCCGTTTGTGATTGGTGTGCAAGGAACTGATCAGGTGTGTTCTTGATAGAAAAAAGGAAACAATAACATAAACTGGGCTGATTTATCAGTGCGATGCTGCGCAGTTCAATTGCCAAACTAATCAAATGTATTTAGGCGCTTCAGTGTACTCCATATCTGCTTGAAGTGAACTTCAGAAGGGGAGCTTTTAAATATCTTGGTAGTTTAAGTCAAACTACCAAAGTATTGCAGTCAAAAGGTACTTAGAGTATAACACAACAGTATTTACGATTTTCAGGTATTTTAAGAGTATTCTGCACGTATTCTTGATTGCTCCATTTTTTTAGGGTTGGAGTATATTTTGCATGAATTAAATAAATATTTCAAGAAATATATGTGAAAGGTATTTTGTGCCTATTAATTTTGTATTTACATATTTCAAAACGCATGAAGGGAACTTCAAATGTAGTTTAAGTAAAGGTATTTTAAAATGATTTTAGAAGTATATTTTAGTACGAAGTAACAAAAAAAGAAGTTTATATTTTCCGTATATTTTTCGTGTACTTACAATTATGAATTGTATTTCAAATACACTCAAATTAGAATGTGGTATATTTCAAACGTATTAGTTTTCGCTAAGGGATGGAACCCAACTATCGGCGATCGCAACGCCGCCATTTCTCCCGCCGCGGCCACTGAGGAAACTGCACAGCTTTTGAACTGGCTCAGAGTGTCGCATTCATTAGCGTCAACTATTACTCTTCTATTTTGGCTTTCATCGGCTATATCGTAGCCGAAACATACCAGCCAAAAGGGCGTCAGGGTAGCCACCCCCGTCTCCCATGCACAGGTACCGTGAATACACACAGAAGTCAGCACGTCCTCAGCTTCGGACGCGCTACCTCAAATTTACGGTGAGTCGTAGTTGTATAAAAACAATAGTAATTATGCCGCGAACCCTTGTAAACTATTTTTTCAAGAACCATCCCGTGTCTGCTATTTTGTACCAATCTCCAATAAACGTTCCTACAAAACAAGTTTATTTCCGTTTGTTTTCATGCAAAGAACTAGTTTTCTTAAAGTTCATGGTAACCAGAGTCTCGATGCCCGCCAAAGATGTTACTCTTTCTGTGGATGCAACTAGAGGGCGCCACCGCCGCGTTGTTCCGGAGTTCTCCGGCCCCTCCAGCAGCGCTCCGATGCGAAGCTCCGTGCGACGACCGCAGTTTCAATGGCATTTATTTTAAAAAGAATTATTCAGAAATCATATGTTTTAGGAGTATCATGAAACTGCCTATTATTCACGTACTTTAACTGTTGCTTGTGGTTCTCTAATTCGGGTAGTGCTGCGATAGCACCCTCCGCGCACTATCACGCTACCATGCCGCTGAGACAAAAATTAACCATCCAATGACTCAGCTGAAAGTGACATCCTCATAGATTAGCAGAGCATCCCACTCACGTAATACACCCCCCCCCCCCTTGCATTTATATTCATATTATATTACGCTTAAAGGAGTCATAAAATTATTTTTCATTCCTCCTTAGCTTTAATCCTCAACTCAAACGCGGATTGAGAAATCACGTGGTCGTGACATGCTTTTGCACCGGTGCGATGACTCGAAGCTTTCATCGTGCTTTTTGAACACAACATATAACTTGTCATTCGCAAGTGATTATAAGTTCTGTCGGGGCACTCATTGACCACGAACGCGAATCCAAATATTTGTTGACGAGCGCTTACACCCGTGTGAAGCAGTTCTCGTGTGCAACGCGTGAGTTCAGGTCGGCTGACGTGCTGTGGGTACCGTTAACATGGTTTGGGTAACACTGAGATGCTCTGAGTACAGCCGATCTATCACAGTGAAAAGGCGGAGAACTTTCAAGGGAAATGAGGTACAAACTAGTCTCCTATATCTCCAAATGTTCGTAACCGAAAAGCTGGCTTTTGACTTTCTACCCTCTTTATTTTGGCCCACTAAACGATATGCGAATAGTAAACCCCTAATGGTAAAATCATCTGTCCCAGCCCATAATTCACTTCATGTCGAATAAAATTATAAAAGGCGCGAACAGAACAGGACAAAAAAAGAACCACGTACGACGCGGGCAAGCGTCAACTTCCAACTGTTTTAATAAAACACGAAACATTGTCAAACTGTCGATCCCCATCGCCTAAACACATGCAAGAGATAAAGATTCCTATCGCTCATCACACGCAGCCCTCAAGAAACACAATTTTTTTGTTTATAGCAGATAAAGGAATGGCTGCTTACGCATTTGTCAGCCGCTTTGTGCATACCGAAAGCTTCGATTTATCTCTTTTCCATCTTCTTCATCCCTCTCTTAATAAACCTTGTGTGCTCTAACAAATTTCCACACCCCCATCGTTCGCAGTGCTCCGCAAGATGGTCACCCGAATCATTGCGTCCGACTAGCTTGTGTTCCCGCGCTCTCTTATTAAGGCATCGGCCGGTCTGAGCGATGTAAACTTGTCCGCAACTAAAAGGAATCTCGTAAAACCACCTTAGTCACAACTTCTAATATTTTAATTGATTTGAACCAACTAGCCTTAAACCAAATTTTTATTTAATTTCATGGCCCCTCTAAATCTGGAAATCAATAAAAGTAAAAGCACATCGAAAAAAAAAAAAAAAGAAGCCTCGCGAAAAGCTGAAGCTTTTCTTTTTTTTTTCCCCAAAGAGGGCAATGTAAATTACCTCGACCTGCAAGTTCAGAACTAAGGGTCTAATTTTAACATTGCCTTTTTTGTTTCGTGAAGCGGTCATAGCACATGAACATGTTGGAACCACACCTAATCTTGTAATCCTCGTGTCCCACTAGAGCGACAGACAGAAGCAAACCACAACGACAAGCCTCAAACCAGAGTCTTTCGCTATTCGAGAGGCTTTGTAGAATAAAGGATGCTATACTGAAACACGAGCATCATGCACGCGAGGGTATCTTTGGCAGGCTTGCAATCGCTCGTGCTTACTTCACGAGCACCGAGCGACTAAACGCCTGCCATAGGTACCATCGCGAGCATGCTGCGTGGGTTCGAGGCTTGTCGCTGTCATTCGTTTCTGTCTGTCGCTCTAATGGGGCACGGGCATAAACAACTCCGGAACGCAGCCCAGTGACGGAACCTTACATTTTTTGTTACGTCCCTGTTTATGTTCTAAGTGAAACGGTGTTATCTATCTCATCCGGAAGACCGTTTTAAAAGCAGCACTAAAAAAAAAAAGACGTTGCAGCAAAAATGTTTTATTTTTTTATTTTTTATTTACATGAGGAACCAGAGAAGCACGGAAGCACACTATTTAACTTTGAAACACTTTGGGGGCTTTTGTAATTGGACTTCAAACTGTAGCCAGCTGACATTATAATCGCTCATTTGATTGCTATGTACACCTCAGATACAATAAATACAAGTTTGTTTTAGTGCATTGGCTACGAATGACAGACAGCTGTTTTGACGAGCTCTGAGTGGGCGCTAAGCATAAGTTAAAACTTTTTTGCAAGCTTTCCATAAGCCGAGCGAATCCTTTATCGCTGTCCATAAATTGTATCCCTTTCCAAGTGGAAGTTATTTCACCGTTGCGCAAAATCGCACAGTTTTGTTTTGCTTTTGCTACCAGAATATATAGACTTTTTCTGTGTACTCTCGTCTCCAGCCACCTAATAGGCGTATCCTCTATAGGCGACAAAAAATAATCCAACGTTTCAACCTGCAAATAGTAAAAAAACAAAGGGGAGGCAAAACGAGAATGGGTGACGTTTACGCTTATATCCTAAATGCCTTCTATTGGCGTGGCGACGGCAAAACAATGTTTTCGCCCATACTGGAAGTGATGTCAATTCAAGATGGCGGCGCACTTGCAGAAAAGGTTTACATATATATAATTTTTTTTTTTACATTTTGAGGGAGCGGTTAGTGCTTTTTCGTCAAAGGCTCCATGAAACAAATCTTCGGCTAGAATAAATCAATATATATTCGGATTTTACTAATGGCACATCGTTCAGTGGGCCAAAAGAAAGAAGAAAGGTAGAAAGTCAAAAGCCTGATTTTCGGTAAGAAAATTTGAAAATAAAGCGGACTATTTCGTACCTCCTTCCCTTCGTAAGCTCTCTGCCTTTTCACAGTGATACATCGCCGGGCCCAAACGCAGGTCACACGGCACCGGACCTCACTTAATCCCTTCACCCCTAAGCTGACATTGTGCTAGAAGCTACGCGCTTGCCGGACCAATCAGCCACCTCCCTTTCATCACCTGACCTCATTCTCTGCGCGTGGGTATGCGCGAGAGAGCGTGATCGCGTGACAAAAGTGTGGCTGGTCCAACGAGCACGTAGCTTCAACAGCACTGTCAGCTTCGGGTTGAACGAGGCGGGGAAAGCAACTTTTGTCTGAATTTCCAGCCACGGGCTAATCTTCTAGGGGGACAATGGCTGTGTGTCCGTAGAAACGAGATTACGAGCAAGAGGGGACTCCCCCCTTTCCGTCTTCTTGAACTCTTTGAAAGAATGCTCCATTTACGAGTTGAGGAGGAAAGCTAAACAAGAAAAAGTTGGAAAAGCGTTTTTCGCATCCTTCGCGACCGCTAACAATAACCAGATTAGTCGGTCTGGAGCGCGGTCATGGACTTGTCCTTCCGTTTCCCTTCGACGCTCAGCAGCACCTTCGTGAACGGCTCGAGAGCGTCCAGCGTCGGGCAACCCGAAACATCTGGAGCCGGTCATCCGGTGCAGCGAACGTCTCCTACAACGCACGCCTTGGGGCACTCGAGTGGCGACCCCTCGGACAGAGGAGGCGGACATCACGTGTACGTGCGGTCTGTCGGCTGCTCGACAGGTCGCTTGCGGGGTCCCACCTCGCGTCAGTGGTGCGTGTCAGCAAAAGGACAGGTCAGCCCGAGCCGCTCCGCGGCCGTACCACTCGCCATAGAGAATCTTTCATCCCCGCCGCCATCAGAGACTTTCTAACTATCCCACTAAACGCTCGCAACCCTCTACCGGCATCAAACGATGAGTGCCGAGAACTGCGCAGGCTCTTCTTCCATCAAGTGGCGTCGGACACCTCATGAGCTGCGGCACCATAACCACTGACCACTGTTGTTGTTTTGACTATTCATACTTACCCAAATTGTTTTCGCCCTTTTCCTTTCCCCTCATTCACGGTGTATGCGGCGACCGGCTAGCAGGCGCACAAGCGTAAGGCGCGATCCAAACCAACGCTTCTTTTTGCGCCTGTAGGTCGTGCGGCTGCGGATGTGACGCATTTCGTGGCGTTTTTGTTGTTTCCGGGGGCGCTTTCTGAGTCAGAACCGTGCGCTTTGGTTTGGACGGGCAAAACTTCGGGCAAGCGCGCACGCGCGCACGCAGGCACGAGCGCACAAGCAAAGTGCAACTACGACAGACTGGCCGGCCAGACGGCGAGAGAAAGAGAGAGAGAGAGATCGCGTTGTAATGTTGGAAGAGAATAAAAGGGGGGGAGGAGAGGGCAGCCAGACGGCGAGAAACGCGGAGCCGGAACTAGCTTGCCCTCCACCGATTGGCCGGGACACAGGAGCGCCCTACTACGTCACCGCGCGTTTTTGTGCGCGTTGGGAAGAAGTTGAAATTATCCAACTTTTTTGGTCGCGCCCGGAAGGAGCGAAGAAGCGGCGCGACGTCACGAAAATACGCCGCTCCGCAGCCGCACGACCTACAGGCGCAAAAAGAAGCGTTGGTTTGGATCGCGCTTAAGGGTTTTTAACTTTCTGTCTAGCCTCGCACGTCGTCGCATATACACCATACTTCTTGTGCAAATAAATTACGAATTACAATTACATGTCCCTCAATCTGTCTAATGAGTCATTTGCGTGGCAAAACCAAACATATTGAACCGTGTTATTTATGTGTACGTCCCGCCTTACGGGAGACATACTCGTCGGTATAGTTTATATTGTTTATTTATTCCTCTTCATTGCCCTGACATCCGGTTTGATGTTAAGCGGATTGTAGTAAGAAGTAAGAAAATTACGGGGGTTCAGTCAAAAGTAGGAATAGCTCTTGTACTGTTGGGGATGTTTCCTTTTTGGGCATTTGCGTGCCCACTTTCCGTTTAAGTGGTGTGGTGAACCTAAGAGAGGATTAACCAGCCGGACTACCGCCTGAAAACGCTCTGAGCTTTAGGACGTGTTTTTTTTTCTTTTTACCTTTTGCCGGAATGTGTATCCACAATAAAACTTTGGTTGGGGCTAGTTGGTTCATTTATATTAAAAAATTAAAAGGCGCGAACAAACAGGACGAAAACAGGCACACGTAGGACTTGGACAGGCGCCACCTTCCAACTGATTTTTTGAAATATGAATCAACGTCAAACTCGATCCCAATCTCCTAAACACATGCAACTGATAAAAAATTCTTATCGCTCATTACATACATACTTCAAGAAACGCAATTTCTTTGGTTAACAGATAAAGGGATGGCATGCGTACGCATCTGTCAGCCGCTTTGTGTATACAGATTTGTGTATTTGTATTTGAGTACCTGTATACACAAAGCGGCTGACAGATGCCTAAGCATGCCATCTCTTTGTCTGTTAACCAAAACAATTGCGTTTTTTGAAGCATGTATGTAATGAGCGATAAGAATTTTTTATCAGTTGCATGTGTTTAGGTGATTGAGATGGAGTTTGACGATGATTGGTATTTCAATAAATCAGTTGGAAGTTGGCGCCTGTCCGTGGTCCTTTTTCGTCCTGTTTGTTCGCGCATTTTAACCTTTTAATATGTATCCACTCACGCTTTGTGGTGAATAAACCCCCAGCTGCGTTTGCCTTGACCGTTTTGTTTTAATTTCTCATCTCGAGTTTCATCGTAGTGTAGCAATACCACCTAGAACACAAGGCCTGCGCGTTTCCTCCTCTAAACGTCATCACTAGTAGATCCCCTCAGCGCCCCCTAGCTAGCCCGGATGAGCAACATCGTCTGCTGCATCGTCTGCTACATCGTCTGCAACATCGTCTGCTCCATTGACTGCTTCAGTGGTTTGTGTTGCAGATAATGAAACAGATGCTCATGTCGAGTGTCTTTTGCTATAGCATACGATGAAGTTAGACGTTCACGTGGAGCGTCAAATGCATGAGTGAAAGTGCCTTACTGCTGTGCGAAGGGCCGCAAAGCCCTCCGCTGGGCGCTGGACGCTGGCACTGGACGCCATTTTTGAGGGCGCTGTTCATACTCCGTTCATTCCTAAGCAGAGAACGTAGCCAATGCCAGAAGCACGAGAGCTCGAGGTGGCTGCTTTGAAGCGTTCTTCGGCAGAACGAGCGCACGCTCGAGAAATGCTGGTCCCAAAGCCAGGAGCGCGTGCTAGCCGGCGCTTCTGGCCGAGGGAGTGTTCGCATGCACGTTACAAATGACCTGCAAGCTCGCTATCAGCTCGCGCTCAGCAGACGCGCACGCAGCTATGGCCGCAAGTGAATGCGACGTAGTTGGCCGTGTTCCAAAATTTACTCGATCTTACTCCAGGATAAAGTGTTTATACCTTGGCGTTCTAAAACCTACCCGCGTCCAGCGTTTTTCAATATCTGTCTTGCCACGTGACACGACCCGTCGGAGTAACTCGGATCCGTTTGGGTAAGCTTTGAAACGCAGCCGTAGTTCCGAAGCGGCCCATATATACTCTCGTCAAGCTTCGGGGTGTTTGCCGCTTGGGGCGGGTCGGGGATCTACTAAGGAAACGTCAGGCGCAGGCCTTGTCTTCCAGGTGGTATTGAGTGTAGGCGCAGCATGTTCGCAGCGTCAGAAGGCGGGTGCTCTTTAAATTAAAGGAAAGGCCGCGAACGCGTAGCGATGGCAACACGCTGGCAGTTCACGGCCAGTGAAATTACAGAGTTTTACTGGACTGTACTCTACAGCTTTGCGTACGCAAGGAAATTGCGGGTCGTGAGCGCGGATGCGCAGAACGCAATAGAAGATCTAGCGTATAGCGTATACGCACTCAAATGCTGGGGATCTTGCGTTGGGGGCTAGCGGGCTTTGAGGGAAGTTCTCGAGAGACCTCGGGCCCAACGAGAGCAGCAGTTTCAAGATGGCAGTTACCTCGACTGGCGCAGCAAGGGCGACAGGGTATTCAGGAAGTACAGGGTTACGTGAAATTGTGTGGTGTCCAGCACGGCAATTCATTCCGGGACCTACCGCGGTCGAATCAGATCGCCGTGCAGCTGAAGGAGTGCACAGCGAATATGTTCACCGCTCGCGATGTGCGTCAACGCTGCGATCTGCTCAACGCTAAACCTAATCGCGCAGTTCATCGCCGACGGACGAATTTCAAGGAATCGCCAAAGTGGTCGCTATGCACTGGACATCAGTAGGTCATGGATTTCATTCCGCGACAGCATTGATGAAAGGTGCCGTTTCCACGGGACAATTTCATTTCATTTATATACTCACAAGGCCGAAGCATTAAAAAAAGAAGTGGTGAAGCAAAAAAAAAAACAAAAACAAAAAAAACAACATGTACATAAACGGGAACTCCGTGATCGAATTTGGCTACGCACTCGTACTCGTTGCCTCTGTACCCTGCAGAGAAGCTTGCTTGACAAGGCAGCTGCGGCTTGGTTTAATTTGAAATGAAATGATTTCCCACGTTAATATTTTAATTTTTTTTCTTTTTTTTAGTGAGGAGCATGTTTATAAGCACGCGGAGTTCTACGGCTCAGGCGAACTTAACCAAGGTCAAGTGGGTTGTTCACTCGTAAACGTAACGCACAACTAAATTCGGTCCGAGCAGGTGTGTTTAGCGCACGCTACATTATTGCGTATTGCCTACGTAAGAGCCAGCAAAAAACTGAATATAGTTAAGGGAAAGTCCACTACAGCGCTATCGCTATCCTCTTGTACTATTTGAGCGTGTTGGTGCATTTTAAACATTTAGAAAGTGGAGACACATAAGGGACGACACAGAAAGGACAAACTTTCAACTTGAACAACATTTAATTTTCGCCTTCAAGCTCAAAGCCCGCCCGCTCCGTGGGTGTGCGGGAAAGGGAAATCTTGGGGGAGGAGAGGAGGAAGTGAGGAGGTTGCCAAAGGAGGAAGGGAGAGGAGGGAAGGGGGCTCAATTATTCTCTCAAAGAGAGAAATATTTGAGGCCTATCCGATGGCGACAAACCCGAAAACCGTAAGCACCCCTTCCATCTCAACAAAGGATCTTTCTGAGGCCCACAATGGAACCCGAACGCTGACAGACTAGACGAGGCCACAAGGTCACCGGCAGAAGCGGCCTTCCTTTCTTTCCCGCACATCCAGTCTTCGAGCCCCCTTCCCTCCCTTCCTCGTTTGGCAGTCCTCTCCTTCCCCCAAGATTTACCTTTCTCGCACTCCCACGGAACGGGCTTTGAGCTTGAAGGCGAAAATTAAATGTTGTTCAAGTTGAAAGGTTGTCCTGTCTGTATAGCTATCCTCTGTTGCTTTTTTTTCCCCCACGTTTGCGGGTCCCTTTGTCAAGACCGCTTTCATGGCCGAGTGGACCAACTACCCCTCTCTAGGCAACTGTATCCACAGTAATGAAAAAAGATTGAGCCGCCATCTTGGCACCTCGTGCCTGGGAGTTTCGGACTCTGGGAACGTTCAGTGACTAGCAGATAGCCATATGAAACAAATGTTTCAGCTCGTCGCTAAAGGGTGGAGCTGTTATCGTGCTTAGTTTAATTCCTCCTCTCCCTGCGTTTTATTCCTTTCCATCGAAAGCTATCCTCCTTGCCTCCTTCCGCGCTACGCCCCCCACCGTCATGTCTGGGCGAGGCCCACAAGGAGGCGCTGCGCCTGCGTGCCGGGTCGTACTTGTTTGCTATTGCATACGACGGACTAGAGTTTTTTTTTCTTTTTTTTTCTAAATATGAAGACAGTTTTATTTTCTAACGTGAAGAAACTAGCGGTTGTGCACATTTATTGGAGCTCTAAAGCACGTGAAGAAGTCTAGATCAGCAAATATAATAACGTGAGCAGAGTTGGAATCGCTTTCTTTCTCCGAGCTTTCTCCGATTCCGCTAAACACAAAACATAAAAAAAATTCCAATGTAGTCTCGAATATTTCGGGGCATCGGCATGCACCGCAAAAATATATTTTGTTTACCCGTTTATTGCAGCAAGAGCTGAGAGCAGGCACACGATAGACTGCACCTCTCCCTGAGTGTAAAGAGGTTCGTAGGAGGACTGCGTTGCTGGCGGGAGCTCGTGCCGTCGCTTTGAGCATGAATTGGCACGCGCCCGCAACGCTCGTAGTCTATAGCGTACGTCCTTCTAAAACTTTTCATGTGCTTGAACAAAGTACATTTGCACACTCGGCATCACTCGAGTTAGGCAAATAAAAGATACCACAACGCGCGCAAAACCAGGGCTTTTAGGTAATTTTAAGCAATACCGCTCGTTTTGCCAAACCAGCAGCTTGGTTTACTTCGTACACATTTTATAAACGTCGAATACTACCTAAGACTGTGCACGTGCGACGACTGCTATTAACGCGCCTCGTGCATATAACTACCCACCAAATACACTCACATGTATCGCCTCAGTTAAAACTAAAAAAAAAAAAAATAGCGTGATCGTTTCCCTTGGCAGTTCGTTTATCATTTCGCCCATTTATTAGTGAGGCCCTTTTCATCCTTAAGGGCGAGACACATGGACGGCAGAATCGTCCGATCCGACGTCCGATCCGACAGTCCGAACGCCGCTTCGAATTGAGACACACGCTTCCGACCTTGCAAGAGACACGGCAATCCGTTCGGCTCCGCCCAGGAGATCCAACTTCCAAGCACTCCAGCGGAAGTCCGCGTTCATAGATCTCTGGTCCCAGGTTGACGGTTTAGCTCGCACGAGCCAAGCTAGGAGCTTGTCCTCGCTAGCGCGTGCATTCTTTGCCGGGGCCATCTTTTTCGAATGGGTCAGCGGAATCCACGCGTCCGGCTTTCCGTCGCCCGTTGTCTTGTTCGCCCCGCCAGACCCAGTACCTAATCATGACATCCGCGCTAGCTGTGCTGTCATTGGCTGGACGCTTCCGACAATCCGTCCGCCGTGCTAAACTATCTGGCACGTTGGACGCACGCCGGATCGCCGATCCGACATCTGAAGCGACCAAATTTTTCGAATCAGGCATCGTATTGCCAGATCGGACGTCGGATCGAATGGATATTTCGCGCATGTGTCTCGCGCGTTACTCTGTTTCGAGGTATTGTTTTGACGTCCTCACCCGCAAGGTACACCCTTGAGTTCACTTGCAAGGCATATAAGCTTTGCCGTACACCCGCGGGCGTGCCTTACTGCATGAGTTACATATGAGGAGAGAGAGATGTTTCAGCAAAGCCTTAAAAACACAATAGCAATTTTTTTTAATTGTCAATATATAATGTTTTATTAATCACAGATGACAAATCACGTACAAATATGAAGACAAGAAAATATATATTGATACAAGGCAAAATATTGCACATTCGGAAGAGGTCAACCGTGCTCGGGCCCCGGGACCGGCGCTTTGTCGCTTTGATTTGCTCGTAGCACTGCCAATGCACGCTGCCTCCGGCAAGGCACCAACTTTGAAATTGTACGTTTATTATTTTTGTGCTCTTAATTTAGCCGTTACTCGTTCTATCGGCGTTACATTATCAGCGTGACAAACAGCTTGTAAGGCCAATGATGTGAGGAGCTCTTAATGCCATGTCTATAAATTATGTTGTAACGCCTAAGTGGTCTAGGATGACGTGGAAACGCTGTCATGGCTACTTTCAGGGTCACTCTCTTGTCATGCCGAAATCCACCGTATGTCACGCCTAAATGGGCATGTAGCCGTTTCATTAGCCGTTACCGGAGTGTACGTCTGCGAGCCGTCGCGCACTTCTCTAACAATTTGATATGAAGGTATACTTGGACGCCGGTATTATTCGTTTAGGAATCGAGCGAAACTTTGGAAAATTATACATCTACGTGCACTCCCATTTGATGATTATCGTGTTTTAGAATGCGTACACAGGGTGGTTTTCAGCGGTGGGTTTTTAATCTGACTGCCCACCAGAGCGCGAGCAGAACGCACTATGGCCGCGAGCAGTCGCGCTCTTCCCCTTCTTCTCCGTATCAATAAACAGTCAAATACCTGGGCGGAGCCGTCAATCGCGTGGGTGTCGGGAACCCGCTCATTCACACTGGAAGCGGATTCGCGTTCGCAAAGCGGTTGCGAACGCGGTCACCAATGTGACCGCGTTCGCAACCGCTTCGCGGTCACCAATGCGTACACGCGAAGTGCACGCAGCTGTTGGAGAGAGAGAGAACGCACACGAAGCTGTTGGAGAGAAGGACGCAGCTGGTAGCTGCGTGCACTTCGCGCAGCTGTTGGGGAGAGAGAGAACGCACGCGCAGCGAGGAGAGTTCCGGATGCGTAGTTTGAGTGCGGACTACGACGCCGCGGGACGTAGACCCCAGCAAGAGATGCTCCGCATCTAAAACATTTAGATTTCTTGCTGTCGGTGCTGCTGGGGCGACACCATTGAACCTCCTACGGAAGAGATGGTTTGCTTCACTACACGGCAGGTTTGTATGCCTAGGTGGCTCCACCGCACGGCAACCACACATACTCTTTGTCCTGTCCCTTCTGCTTGCCAGTGCTCGGAGCTGACAGGCATAGGCACTGGCCCGGAGCACCCTGGCCCGGAGAAACATCGGAAACATCGTGCCTTACGAACCGTCGTCGAACGAAAGGTGAGTGGTTTGAGTTGTCTTGTGATGTGATCTCGATGTGTGTTCGTTCCACGCGTCCGAGCGGTTTCTTCGTTTCATATCTATTTGGCGCCGCTGCCTACATTGTTTGAGCCTGCGTTCACGATTAAAACAACCACCGCAGAAAGCTGAAAGCCCGCCGAAAAACGGCTGACTTGCGAGCTATACCTAATTCAACAAAACCATTTGATCCGACAGAATAATGTGCTTGATCTTACATTTCATGTCAACAAAGAACTGCGCTGTCTGTCTTCGTCCCTACATGTTTTATTCTTTCGTGTTTTTCAAATCTTTACCAACCCGCGTCCAATCGAATGCCCCGATCACAACAAATAGTTGGTCGTGCTCCGATGGCCCTTATCATCAGCCGGTAAGGCAGTTACGTTTTTCGTTTCTGTATTTTGACCCAAGTAACGTCATATTCTCAAACTGAAATTCTATCACCACCTCTAGTTTCACATTCTGGTGCACCGTGCACTTTCAGCTTCCTGCACCCCTGCGAGGTTTCCTGCGATCGTACCCTGTATATTATGGATTTCTCGCCGCACGCGAATGCTCTCGAAGGCGTGCTATACACTGTGTGACATAGGTTGTGTGCAGAAAAGGCACAGGCCCGAGCACAAAAGCGCCCTTTTTGCACGAGCAACCGTGCAAAAAGAACAATCTGCGGAGCTACGCCCTCGCACCCGTGCCTCTGCTGCACACAACTTATTAATAACCGAGCCGTTCTCGTTTGTGTTTTGCATATTACTGTGAAAGCAGTGTCATTGTTGTTTTCTTCTCAAACAAAACTCACATGCTAGACAAAAGCAAACAGATAGGAGTCTACACATTCACACAATTTTCTCCCTTGTGCGACAGGTTATAGCTAGTCGCGATTCAACACCGTTTCTTTTGAAGCTGATGAGCACCACAAGGCGTGAAAGAGGTGACTTGCAGCTTTGCCGAGGCAGCAGCAAGACACTACAAGCCTTCGCATTAACTGGCTAGCCAGTGCCGCTCTGGTCTGAACAGCACTGCGTGCCATGCAGAGGGTTTGTGCAAGCTCGCTGGGTGGCGACGCTAGCCACGGTAAGTGCATCCTATGCAGCTTTCTTTTAGGAATATATGTGGCTTGCAGGCCATGTCGTGCATGTGCCACCCGAGGGACAGCAGTGCCAGTGGCAATGCTGTGCTGATGGTAATCACCACTGCACTGTGTTTTCATTCAATAACTACTGAAAAGGAACCAAGTACTTCCGAGAGATTCTCAGTTGTGCTTTGATGAACTCCAGCTCGCTTATGGACTTGATGTCTGTGTTAACAATGCAATGAGACTTCTTTTTAGTTTGGGGCGCTGTTTCTGCTGCGGATGACTAGCGTTGCAGTAGAGAAATATGCAAATAGTGTAATATTTGCATTAGTTACCTAAATTAATGGCGGGAATAACTGACCTACATTTCCACCGACTGCATTTCTCAGAGGAATAGCCTGGACTAGATAGCTCGCTGCACTATGTCCTTCCTCCTTAGCCTGTACAACTCGGCGTCCTTTCCTGATTGTCTTATGTGGCTGCTTCTGTGTTTGCCTAGGCACTCGGTTGAAATAGTGAAAGCTGTCTGCATTGCACATAACTGCCATGAAAGCCAGTGTGGACGTAGCTGGGGTAGCCCCCAATATGGCTTCTCTAGCTTGACACAAGTAATGTTCCTACCACTGTCGTGTTCGCAGAAAAAAGACCAGCTTCAAAAATCCAGCGATTTTTTGGGCAACCCCACCTAACCACATTTTCGAAATCGCCATCTTTTACTCTTTCCGGTATGCTATTTACTATCACGAAACTCAAAATAGTTATTATGAAATCGGCAAATGAAAATGACGCCAATACCAAGATTCAAATACCGTAAAATACCGGGCAAGCGCCTACTCAAACTTTGGAGATAATCGCAAAAAAATGGTGCATGGGCGCTTGTCCGCTCATCAATTTTACATGTAAATGTACTGTACGTATTTCCTCAGATCTCACAAATTTGGTAATGGGCGCTTAATGTGGAATGGGGGGATGCGCGCGGTATTTTACGGTGTACTTGCGCTTTTCAGCTTTTCATTGCCGTGACATCATGGCAGGCACGTAGCCAGGATTTTGTTTCGGGGGGGGGGGGGGGGGGGGGGGGGGCTGTTTATGACAAAGTGCGGTATGAGGGGGAGGGGGGGAGAGGAGGTCCCAGCAAAATGGAAGATTTCGGGGTGGGGCCCAGGTCCCATGGCCACCCCTGCCTACGTGCCTGCGTCACGGGATGGCAGGCTTGCGGTTCGAGCGGGCTGTCTAGAAATGAACTATGCCGAGCATTTGTTTCGTGCTGCGCGGGAGCTGGAGTAACCTTCCAAAACATTCTTTTAACGCCATGAAACTGTTTGTGGTCAGTTGAGAACAAAGTCTACAGCCCAAAGAGTGAACCCCTGCCTTCCCATGATGTCACTATTTCAATGTTGCCAGTAGAGCTTTTCACTTTGAAAAACACGATGATGACCCTAATTGTAAATTCTGTAACTTGGCGAAAAAAAGCTATTTTGGCGAAATATTTGGGTTACTATTTTAGCGATGTTCGTTGGTGTGTTAAGCAAGGTTTTAGGCAAATCGGGGACAATGAAGAAAATGCCGGAGTACCCCTTTAAAGGGGAACTCTGCCGACTTTTGGAGCTACCTAATCCAAGGGCACAATCTGAATGTGGGTGGCTTCCTGCTTCCGAAATACTGTCTCGTTCTCCCAGATTCACTCTAATTAATTAAAAAAGTGATATTTTGTTTGCTGCCGAAACCTTGTTCTCCCTAGCTGTTCCCCAGTTTTCCCCGCCACCCAAGCGCGACGTCACTTGTGTGCAGCGAGGCGCGCGGCCGGCAATCGGCTACGCCCGCCTTTCTCACGTCTAACAGCAAGAAAATCTGGGCGTTTGTGCTGTTTGAGGTTGATAATTATATATATTTGCACAAAGTATGGCCTCGGTCTATCTGCGTAACTATAAGAAAGTAAAAAAAGAAAAACAAGAGCAATTGAAATTTTCATAAAACCGTTTTTGCAACTCGCTACGCTCAAGCCGCGCCTCGCTAGTTTCGTGATATTGCTGGTAAATCCATTTCCTGTTATTAGAAGATGGCTGGCAAGGAAAGGTCGAAGAGTCGCGCGATACATTTTTTGTTGAATTGCCAAAGCACCGCGGAAAATGCTCGGAATGTGGGTACAGATGTCCCAACGCTCATATGACCTGAAGGAGCGTGCCATTTGTTTTAGATTTTCTTTCGAAAAGTTAGTGTTGCAGGCGTCAGCACGTGTAACTACTCTTGTGGCGTGAATATGCTCCTTGGTGCTTAAGTAATTTAGCGAAAGATCTGTAGACCATTTCTGAAAAGCGCTTCTGGTCGATGCCATTTTCAGCGTTTGTGCATGTGGCGTGTACATTGCTCGCTTTCCAAAGCGATGAACATGTGCATGCTGGGCTGGGACCTAAGACATGTAGACTGTGATTCTCGTAAACAATGAAATGTATAGAATGGAAGGAACTTCATTCGTGTGGATCAGATGGCAGGTTACTGGTCATGAAGATCGTGTTAAAATGACGATTAAAAGAACTTCACAGCCACCTAGCCAAACATCAAGGTGCAGTGGAATGCGTATAAAATACACAAATACACTGTTCATCTCCAATGGGGAGGAAGTGGCCGAGTGGGCTAACCCGTTTCAGCTCGGAGCGTAAGCTTGCGCTGGAACCTCCTGGGTTCGATCTGGATGAGCTTCGTACCGGCACGCGTTTGTGTGATCACTACTGCGTGATGCACGTTAAAAACTACTGCACTGGCTAAATTTCTCATCTAGAGCTAAGAGACCGATTACCCGTTGAGGTGCATCTCCATCGAGGCTGCATATACATAAGGAGCAAACCAATTTTTTTTTCATCTCCAAATAAAAAATATTTGCTCGAAGATACAAATAGTGTGTGAGGTACAGAAAGACATCATAAATGTTTTAATTCAAAATACGTTAACAAAAGTTACTAAAAAATGTGTACCGATATTTTTCTCTTTTTACTTCTGGAGTAGAATGCAGCACGTTCAAACACCCATCCACGAGAGCACATGGGAAGGGGGTAACTCTATATAAGATTTTTTTTTAAAGTTGGTTTAGTACAGTTCTCATCAGCTGTAAATTTGCATGCCTCCCTTTAACAACATTAATATTTTCATAATTAAAAAAAAAAAAAAAACTTCCCAGCTCTATATAAAATTTCTCCGCAATATAATAAATTAAAGACGTTTTCATCACTTCTTCTGCAGCGAATATTGCGTGCCAACCATTTGACAAACCAGGGAAGGCTCTATCGTTTATTAATGGAACTCAACACCTGCTCCATGAACCTCTGTAATAGCAGAGAGTATAGCAGTATGTCGAAAATCATGTCTAAATTCAGTCTTGAACTTTGTTTAGACATTTCACTTCTCGTCTTCAACATATCGGCCGCGTGAGTGGAACTCCGAGAGCAGCCTGAGCTAGATTCTATGTCCGAAACAAATATAGTGTTTCTAAAAAATTTAAAAAAAATCACTGAACTAATTGGGAATAACAAATGTGACTTTGCCAAATGTCGACTATAGTGCTAGTGTACTATATTTCTCGATATTATTAGCGCTCTTCTTTGGACGGATGTCGTAATGGTCACAGCCGGCTTGAGTTTGCGCTTGCCGCTCTTGAAGCTGTTCCAGCTGCTGAAGGATACTCAACTCGCAGCTTGCGGCTATAAAGTATTCCGAGCAAAAGTGAAAATGTTTCACATGACACTAGTTCTCTTGGCACACAGCTCGCGCAAAAGTACACATCGCGACACTGTTAGCGCGAACACGACGTCGGCGCATTTTCGCATTTTATTCCTAAATAGTATTAGCGAGCACGAAATGTTATCGCTTACATTATAGAAGTTAATGAGCTCTTTCCATACCAATAAAACCTTGGATGACATCCTTTGGTTTCAAAGAGAAACACTCGAAAAACCGGCGATCGCTTGTTCGCGCTAACAGTGTCGCGCTCTGTACCTTGACGTGACTGGCCTCCATTGCTGCCAGGGAACGCTTTTTTTTTCTCCCACGAAAACAAGGGTAAAAAAGGAGCCTTTTCCCCGCACTGTTTCTACAATCTATCGCGGAGCACAGATTGCTACCCATTGCAAAGGAACTTCCAACCTTGAAGCTGCGAAAAAGTTATCTCGATCGCAGGCGTCCGGAAAGCCGCGGCTGCCCAAGTCGCTTGTCCGCCTGCACATGCGTGACGTACGCGGGTAGGGAAAAGTAGGGAATTCTCATTGTTGCCAGGAGAGAGTCGCCTCCTGGAACCCTCGCGGCCGGCGTAGCTTGGAAATTTAACAACTTCACGAAAAAATTTTATTTCTTTAAAATATTTTGGTTATCAGTTAAGAAAGGGTTATTGATGCGGTCTGCACATTTCCAGCCAAATCAAAGTCTACCAAAAAATCGGCGGAGTCCCCCTTTAAAACATAGAGTGCACGTAATACAGAATGGAGAAATTGCTCACCAATCATTCTTAGAAGAGTGAGTTGAGCCCCTTCGAGGCAGTTTGCTGCCGCAGTATGCTCTGTAATCCGCCCGAGAAGAAAAAACAAGATAAATGACCAGTAGGATTTCTTTGTTTCGAGGCTTCTTGACGCAGAAAAGGCTAGGTACAATGCCAGTATTGTTGCTTTTTACTACCCCGTACGAGACTCATGCGAGGAAGTCGAGGCCTCTTCATGTGCCCTCTTTCTGCTTCCTTGTGCCTTGGGTTCTAGCTGTGTTCACAATTCACGCTCGCCTGCATGCCTACTCTTTTTGTCTCTTTTTTGTTCACTGTGTTACTGAAGTGTTCTGTCGTTGCTGTCCCAGAATTGCTTCGTGGATGCACAGAAATACCCAAGGTGCTTGACGTCTGCGGCTCGTCGGTATCGCCTTTCCCGATACCACGGCAGGAAGCCTCTCTCCCTTCCAAGCAGCTGCGATATACTACAAGCACTGGGTTACAGCTGCTGCTAGCCCATGGGTACCGTTCTGCATCCTGCGCTGCATGTAGTTCAAAAGGCCATGTGAAAGGCAGGTGTGACCTTTTTAGGCGCTGTCACTTTGTTTTGTGCATTTGCTGCAGCTTTTGCGGGGCAGCTTCTTTTTAAGATTCAATCATGATAATATGGACTCGAGTGAAAAAGGGGGTTTTCTGTGAAGACCGGCCTCTTTGCTAAACCATTGCGACTGGTATTATATCTATAGACTTCATGTACGCCTTACGTTATGTACTTTATCTTATTTGTTACTTATACTTCAATGTTACACGACAGCCACTGAAAATGGGGAAAAAACAAAAAAATCTTGGCTTGTCAGATTTTTCTTTATTTTTTTTTTAAATGTGTTGGAAGACGGAAATAATGCCTGGAGAAGGGGGACAAGAGGAACAAAGGACAAACACAAATCTCCAAACACAGCTAGGTGACTGGTGCGCGACCGAAAAAATCCACCTGGTTTGGGTATTGAACCCGGGACCTCTCCATTACAGGTGGAGCGCTCTACCAACCAAGCTAACCAAGGGTTAGGTGTTAGACGCAGTGATGTGATTGCTGTGCCAATTGCGCCAAACCGCGCCAAGGGGCTACCCCTGCTACATCCTGCTACGTTTCTCCGAAATATGGGTAGTCTGCGCCAAGCCTGCGCCAAAGGACTAATTTCGGTCGCCTTTCAAAACCGAAACTAAACTGAGTACCGTAATTGAGCATGCGTGAGCTAGGTGGCGCAAGCGACCGCCCGACAGAAAGCTATGCTGCATCAATCGTCCATCCGGTCTCACATGGTTTTTCCCGCCGTTCCTCATTTCGCGCTCTCGTGGGTCTCGTCTCGCATACTCTTGAAAATATTTTAACGACAGATGCAAGCGTATATGGACGCCCCGACGCTAGTTTGCCGGGTACCAGCCATGCCGTCATGTTGTAAAACGAAACCACGTTTTTGCGCATTGGGAGTTACTCGTGATCTGAAGCACTCGCTTCTGAAAGAAACGGCCGTGGCAAAACTATTTTTGGTCCCTGCCTACCAGTCACCGTGGTCATGACGGCGAGTGTTCCCGTCCACACATTGCTGCAGATATGGCGCTTTCTAAGATGAAACGTAAGGACCGCTGCAGGGTAATCAGCAATCCTGTCCTTGTTTAAATTAAACGCTACTACAAAAATCCCTCTAGCTCAAAGACTGTTGTGTCGAAGTACTGTTGACCTAGGTTTCTCTCGGTCGGATTTCTTTTGAGAGGGTCCCCGGTACGTGAAAGGTCTGTCGCAAAAGAAAGTTTAAGACAAGTTAGCTAAAGCAACAAAAGGCAATGTCGATCTGCACGCTGAACCCGCACAGCGCGCTTGTTTATTTTGAGTTTCGTTGTTGCACAATGCGCTCCAAGAACTTTTTGACCCTGACTCGCGATGTCTTGCATTGATGCGCTCAGGTTCTTTTTTTTTTTTTTTTATTATCTTTATTGTTCTTGTTTTGTTTGCGCTTTTTAACTTTTTAAATTAGCTTGTGCCTCGCATACTGGCCTGGTAAGCGCGTGCCGCTAGACTGTTTTTCTTTTTTATGCTGGATCGTTACATTTTACATACAATTTTGGGGACCAGATGGCGACGGAGCGGAGTGGCAGAGTTTCGGTTTCGATCGAACAGCCGTCTCCGCTCGCATAACGAAGCGCGTGCTACTGCAAGCTGCCGAAGTTGCCCTCACGTGCATGCGAACATGATTGCACTACAGAGGCACCAGCAGGGACGCTTGCAATTCATTGCTTTACATTTGCTTGCTTCTGACGAAAATCTGGCATGTCGGGAAGCAGTAAAACGGTGGGAAACGTTTTGGAATGGCTCGGCAACGCCTACAGCACTGTACACTTGTGGGATGTCTCAACGTCTCGTTGGAGACATTGAAAGTGGACATTCCTTACTTGACGAAAGCTAAGCGAGGCTTGCAGCAGCCTTGCAGAAAGTTTCAACAACCAAAAGGAAAAGCACCCACCAGTCGTACTGCACCTTTTTCATATGTACAGTTTCGTATTGCATTGCAGTAGTTACGTGTTTCATCAGTCGGGTACTGCTTCAATTTGTTATATTATATAACTAGTCAAGTTTATGCTTTCATATTTACTGTTAAGCTGGTCATTTTCAAATAAATTTAATATGTGCAATTTGGTTCCTATTTATCTATAGCGGGTACATATCTATATATATATATGTCATTTAACTAAAGCATTGCAAAATATGTTGTGTCATTGGCATTTCAGTTAACAACTTGAAAGGCTCCCAGGTCGTCTGACTTGACCATAATTTGTTTATTGTGGCGAGCAAAGTGTCCTTCTTTTGTCCAGCACTTGAAACAAATATATTTTTTTTTATAAAAAAATCTGTTTCAAAAGGCACTTTTTGCTGCTCCGAAACACTGTTTCGGCTGCTCCAAAAGCCACTTTTGCTGCTCCAAAACACTGTTTCGGCTGCTCCAAAAGCCACTTTTGCTGCTCCAAAACACTGTTTTCGCTGCTCCAAAAGGTTCTCCAAAACGGCTTAGGCCAATCACATCACTGTAGACGTCAGTAGAGCAAACGGATTTTATCAGCTGTCACCAGTCTAACACCAACAGGGGTGAAGCTTGCAATTCAAGGTTACCGTATGATTATGATGCAATTAAATGCAAAGGTGCAAGCGAGCTGGACAAGAATGACGAAAATAATCCCTGGAGAAGGGGAACAGGAGGGACAAAGGACAAACACAAACACACGGTCGCGCTCCAGTCACCTAGCTGTGTTTGGAGATTTGTGTTTGTCTTTTGTCCCTCTTGTTCCCGTTGTTCAGGGGTTATTTTCGTCACTCTTGTCCAGCTCGCTTGCACCTTTGCATTTAATTGCATTATAAAAATGTTGGAAGAGTCAATGATGTGGTCGGTCATTTGTGTTATTTTTCCTACACGCACGTCCAGCCTACGTTTACGTAAAGCCCCAAGTGCCCCTTAGCGACAGAAATAATTTGTGCGACAGACTAGGCGGCAGCTTGTGGAAGGAAACTGGCCTGATTATATCTGCCATGTTTAGAGGCTACATTTGATGACAGTTTATGAATTCAGCGGCAAATTCCCCCCAAAAGAATCTACATCAACTCTGCCAGCCAATCGCTGCCGTCAGTTGTCATGACGTCACGTCCAGCAAAAAAACTACAAACTAGTTTTTTTTTTTTTTTTTTTTTTTTTTTTAAATGGCAGGTCTCTGCTCGAAGCAATTCTTCCGCTCTTGACCTCTCCGGTTTCACCTTGCGAAGTCGTGACGGTGTCTGCTTTTATTTGCGGTATTTCTCGTATGTCGATTGAGAAGGCAGCAGTTGTATCGCCAAGGAAGTAGCAATCAATCTGTGCATTTGCTCCAGTGACACATTGTTATAAACCGGACTTTGCCCTTCGCCAAGGGCAAAGTTTAACGACTGGCCCTACATTTGCCAGCATCGTGCAGCCGTAAATGCGTAACTTCTCCGAATGCTTTCATGCTTTCGTCTGTATACAGTGACAAAATGACTCGCTGAATGCAAAATGCCGTACAGCAAACTACAGTAGACTCATTAATTCAAACTACAGGAAGTCACAGGTTTTAGTTTGAATTATCAGAAGTTTGAATTATCAGAAATTCATCTAAACATGATACTAGATGACATACAGATTTTTGCCAGTTTCGTCTACATAGGCCTAATTATAAGCAAGTACAGGCATAACACATTGTTGAAAGAGCTGTGACGTTAAGTTTATCCGGCAAAAATAGTTTAGACAGCACATACGATCTGAAAACAAAATTTTGAATACCAGCCAACGCAAGTAGCTCTTTACAAGACTTTTCCTCTGCAGACAGAAATTTCTGGAGTTGAGCGATGTGCTCAAAGCTGTGGCTGTGACAGTTGGTAGCAAGTCATCCCTTTCTTCATCGTCATCTTCACTCACTGCTGCACTGTGCTGGCATTACTTCCTGTACTATGTCCTCTAATGAGTCATCACGACAAACACACGCATCGTCGTCGAGACTAGCATATTCCGCCAGCTCGGCGTTCACATTATGTGCTTCAAGGCCAGAAAGCATGACGCCGTTGAGCTGGTCCTTATACTGAATGTCGTCTAATTGGTCATCATTGCTAGTCTTGAAGCACATAATGTGAACGCTGTTTTCCGCTAATGTGTGCCCGCTTGAGCCCCATTGAGTGCGCATCTTTCCGAGCACCAATGCACTGCAGAGAAGCAACACGCGCAAAAGCAAGCTCCGCAGGTATTGCTTCTCTGTGGTGCACCGGTGCTCGGAAAAGGCGCACTCAACGGGGCCGCGAGAACAAAAGAGTATGAATTAGGCGAAAACGCCATTCGAATTAGGCGACTTATAAATACATTAAAAACATAGCGTGACTACCAAAATTTTCAAATCTGTTTGAATTAACCGGAAGTATGAAATATCCGAGTTTGAATTATTGCGAGCCTATTGTATCAATTACTTTCTGCAGCAACTTTGCACTTAAAGGGACACTCAAGCGGTTTTCGGAGAAGCTACTTTTTGGTGCGATGGTGTTAAGGAAGTGTCAGTGAATGAGTATCTTCAGTTTTAGAAGGCAGAAACGCCTATTAATCACGCAGGAATAAAATACGTGCGGACTCTTTTCTGTACTTGCGAGGACCAATGAAATTATCGTATGTTTGAAAATTTTGGCGGTCTTTTTAAAGTTTCGCTAAAAAACAATTTTCAGTTCATTTAAATATGTTGTGCATGATAATTTCACAAGACGTAAAATATTTCTAGTTTAGAATACGCGATAGCGCAATTATCGTTTCACAAACAAGGGACTACGTTTTCTATTTGCCTTCCTCCGCGGGGGGTGAATTTCCCGTTCCCCAGGGATGCGCGGAAGCGCACGTATCTCCGCGCGTTGCAGGCCGGCCGGCTCCTTCTATCCGCAAACGTGGCGTCGGTGGTGATCGTCGGAATGGACGGCCTGGTGAAAGCTCATCGTTCCGCGTAAAAGCGCTATCCTTGACTGTGAATTTTCGTCGTGTTTGGCTATGATAACCCAGCACGTACTAGAAGGGAACATCCACCTACTCGTGCGGCGATGTCGTGCCGGCACTCTCAAGATAGCAGAAACGCCCGCGCCGTCGTGTTTGTTTACTTCGACTACAGTGGTGCTTTCTAAGCATTTGTGTCCTCGAACATCGCCCGGATTTCTGATTTGGCGCATTTCATGCGTGTGCTCAAGCTCAAGGTATTACTGGCGCGTACCGTATAAAGGATACGAATTTTCACGCGTTTTCATCACCGGAGAAAAATGATTAGGGTTAGCAATCCTGAATGCTCGCAACGTCTATCTGATCACGAAATCATATTTCTACGTTGCTATATCGCTGCTAAGATTACATTGTCTTTTATAATCGTAGAAAAGGCGTGTGGCGATATTTGTTCTATTGCAATGTCGTGTATTAGAGTCGTGATCGTCCAAGACGGCGCTGCATCTTTTTATTTTATTTTTTTCATTCGCTGTACCCTGCAAGCCTATCAAGAAAAAATAATAAAGCTTTAGACTAGAAAACTGTCTGTCTATATTCTGTTACGGCATTGAGTAGCAGTGCGTCCCCTTTTTTAGAGCGGCCGCTGACACAGCTGACGGCGGCGTACAGAAGCGGTCGCCGTGCTGACGACCCGCGCGGCGGAGTGCGGTCGTTCCGGTTGCAACGGACGCAGCCGTAGGTACGCGCTCGTTGCACATGTCTGAACCAGCCTTCCCCCCGTTCTCCCGAGGCGAAAGTCAACGTGGCGACATCGTTTGACATCACGTACCAGAGGTAACGCTGCGATGTCAAACGTTGGTTTGGTTACGACTTGCCCCAACCGCGAATCGAAGAACGCCCGAAAAGGTCTGCGTTTCGTCGTCCTCGGAACCCGAACATGACTCCGAAGCGCTGCTATCGTCCACATCGCACGTCGGAGTGGCGTCATAGGAAATCATCCCCAGGTCGGCTGTCCGCCGAAGAACTTCAACCTCTAACGGCGTCAGGCACGTCAGGTCCTCGAGCGTAGAGAACTCCGCCATGATCGAAGCTCGAATGACAAAGAGGTTCGGCCGATGCGGCTACCTCGGGATCACTGCGCGACGGAACGTCGTCCAACGCCATTGGCCCGAGATCCTTTTGATAAGCGTGTGACGACCAATGAGAGTGGTTTCGTTTTCGGATGGATCCGAGGTTTGGCGGCCTTCAATTACATTTTTATTAAAGAAATTATCACCGTATGACTATACTTTTTGGTTTTTAGGGATACTTAAGGCGTCTAAATTCAGCTGTCATTATCAAAACACGAACTCAAAAACCACTTGACTGCCCCTTTAACATCGCAATAAGTCATTTTTAGGCTACCGTAAGGTACCGGGCAAGCGCCCACTCAAAATTTAGAGATAACCGCGAAAAAATGTGGGATGACCACTTGTCCGGTCATCAATTCTACAAATAAATGTACTGTGCATACTTTTTCGTATCTTAGAAATTTGGATATGGGCGCTTAATGTGCAATGGTCGAATGCGCGGTATTCTACTATAAATTCATTTTTTCGGACTGCTCGATTAATCTGAGTTTTGCGTAATCCCCATCGAGTCCGAAATATTGGTCGGTGACTATCAAACTTAAACACAAAGGTTACACACCACAGGTCCCGAGGACCAGGACATCAATGAGCTGGCCTTCACCTTGTCCTAGGCAGCAGCGGAACACTATGGGCGGGACCCTGGGTCACTGCACCGGCCGGCTCATGGATGCCGTACTGTACCCTGCACGGCACTGTGTGTGGCTTAACTGGCCAAGCAGAGGGTCATTGCATGACTTATGAGGCGTCGCTAGCCATTGTAAGTATATATTTTGGACACTCATGTCTGGTAATGTACTTTGGTACTCCACAACAGAACACATTTGGTGGCGGTTCAGTCTTGCCAATGAGGTCATTTTGAAACGGAACACATTTAGTGGCGGCTCGGTTTCTGACTCGGCGGTCTTGCAGCAGTGTCTAGACTCGGAACAAACCTCTTTGTACTTCATTGTCAGGGCTAGTGTAATTTCTGCAATGCTGTCAAAGCAACTTCTGTACGCGAACAAGATGCAAGACGAAGCCACAGGCTCGTGCCCAGTGTGCGACTACCTGTATACATGGGCACTCGTGCCCATGCATAGTTCATTTCGGCGTTGCCACTCCACGCGTCCATGCACTCGCTGCACCTCGAGAATCAGGTGTGCACCACAATGCACTCCTGTCATGCATGACTCACGAGAAGAACGAGAGGAGACAACTGGGGTTTTTCCGCCATAAGAGACGGGAGAACCGAAAAAAAAAGGAAGCACGTCCCACGGGCAACAAAATCGGACGCGAGGTGGGCTATTTATTCTGTGAAGCAAGCAATCAACAACCTGTGCTTTATTTGCAAGTTTTCAGTCATTTTGTTGCTGCGCAGACGTTAAAATACATTGGTGGATAAATAAAGGTTCAGAACAAACGTCAGCTACCGCGAGATCTCTGTCGCCATCCGTGCGGGGGCGGAAAGTTGGGACGTTAGTTGACAAACCTCGCCCGCCCCTGTCTATCACCTGACCCCATTCTGCGAATGTGGCTATATGCGAGGGAGCGTGATCATGTGGCAGAAGATTCAAGCGCTGCTGGCCCAAAGAGCACATAGTTTCCACCAGGGCCGTACCCAGAAAAAAATTTCGGGGGGGGGGGGGGGGGGGTTGGTTTCGGGGACAACGGCGGCCATTTTGAAAGTGTCTATTGTCTTATTTTCGCCTATGAATCATGTGCATCGATGGCATATAATGGAGAGCTACAGCAAACCGGAGAACCGGTCCCCGTTTGGTACCCGGTAGCCGACCGGCGCCACTGCGCGTGCGCAGAGGTGGAGATTAAAATCGGCTGGCTGCCAGTGCACCGACCAGGGCCGTACCCAGAAAAAAATTTCGGGGGGGGGGGGCCAGAAGCCCCTAACCCCCCCCCCCCTGGTTACAGCCCTGGTTTCCACAGCACTGTCAGCATAGGGGTGCACGCAGGATAGGTATGCGCAGTACTGCGGAAGCCACAGGCCAGAGAGGGGGGGGGGGGAAGGGGGGTGAGTTGTGTTTCTTTTTCAGGTTAACTTTTTCTTAATGAAAAATCAACATACTCCAACTTTTCTTAGGAAGAAATGATTAGTTTTTGGTGACATAACAAATATTAGGTCAACAAAACACATCTGGGCTAGATTTTGCCCGTGAAATAAGTATCTCCTTGCAAACTCCCCCTTCTCCCCTACCCCGCCCAGCCTGACCTATAAATTCGCCCCTGCTCTTCATTGCACTGCGTGTTCTGGTCAGATATTGTTTGTGTTGACCTGATGGACTCCTTTGTTCCGTGCATTCATCATAGGTTTCAAACCGTCCTGAATCATGGACGAAGCCTTGCAAGACTGCACTCTTAAGCCCGCGTCCCACTAGAGCGACAGTCAGAGACAAAAGACAGCGACAAGCCTCAAACCCATGCAGCATGCTCGTGATGGTACCTTTGGCAGGCGTTTAGTCGTTCGGTGCTCGCGAAATAAGCACGAGCGATTGCAAGCCTGCAAAAGATACCCTCGCGTGCATGATGCTCGTGTTTGAGCATAGCCTCCGTCAGTCTAAAAAGCGTCTCAAATCACGAAAGACTCTGGTTTGAGGCTTGTCTTTGTCTTTTGTTCCTCTATGTCGCTCTAGTGGGACACGGGTATTAGGCCCAGTCTTTTTTGGTGGATCGGGTCTTGCCATGTTCCCTTCTTGTGAGTTCCTGTCGTAATTAAATAAATTGTATTTTTTTCTGATGACGGCGCATACCTACTGGTACACGTCACAAAAAGAGTGGTGAATCCATGCCACGGATTGCTGTGAAACATGCGAGAAGGTAATTATACAAAAGATGAAGCTCTAGAACGTATGATGGAAAGCAGATAGATATCCCCGTTTAATTTTTTTTGACACCTTAACATGCTATGTCCAAAGTATTTCAGCCTATCGTGGCCTTGGCTTTTGACCTTTCACACTTTCAAGGAAAGGCTATCAGCAAGAAGGGTTCCCAAGTCTTTTCCAATAATTACTGAGAGAGGTTTATGCGGAGCATAGGTTTGTCTGCTTTTTTTGCAGGGGTTGTGGTGACGTCGAAATGCCAAGCTCCGATGGAAGGATGGTGGGTACACAATGCTAGCTGCCTTCAGGTCCGCCCACTATCCTTCAATCAGAGCTCTACATTCTGACATTACCACAACCCCTGCAAAAGAAACGGACAAACTTGCACTCCACTAGAAATTGTCAAGTGGATTTCAACACGTCTACATGCTTAAACTTTACACTATTTTGTCACCATGATTTTAATCAGGGTCAGGGGAAGTGTGTTTTCCAGTTTGCAGTTGCCATAGATAAGTTTAAAGAAAAAAACATTGACTACATTTGTCCTCGAGAGTTTTTATAGAACCCATCGCTATCACCATCACTTTTTATTTGGGTGGATAGCACTTGTGTTGAGATGTTTTACTTCCGCATGTCCAAAAAGCATCCTTGCCGGGCAGCTGTCAACAGTCTAGTGACGAGCCGAAGCGGGACGGTGATGTTGGAGATATGAAATAGAATAGTACCCAGTGTTAAATATTTATTTGTTTGCTGGTCTGCTAGGCATCACTGAGGTGCTTTGTTTGGCTGTGTGGCTTTATTTTATGCTAATAGAATGTGCTGCACCTACAACTACTGCTTAGTTGCACTCGTGCCGGGGTCTATGACAGTTGACCGAACACCGTCCCATAAAAGCATGCTTTCAAGTACGGGAACAGTTTATCGAAGCTCAGTTTTATGGCAACATCAATTATTGAAAAAATATCGCCATTTAGTGAATCTATTCGATGGGCATACGCAAACCTGGAAGCACTTAAATGCTAGTGCGATTTACTGAGGCATGTTTGCCTATGCTTTGAGCACTCGCTCTTCTCTCTTAGGTTGTAAACCAGGGAAAACGTAAAAGTATTGCGAAAACAGCAGGGTTGCGACGTGCACAAAACCATGTCTATCGTACTTTGAATGTGCTGGCCGCTCAAGCGAGTGATTCACTGACTGGCTCGGCTTCACCGTCGGCCAAGGCAGAGCAAGCATTCCAGTTCGGTGAATTGTGTTTTCCTGAAAACAAATTTCCTCAAAGGAGGTTTGTCGCCATTTTCTCTAAACTGTCTTTTTTTAAAGGATTCAATAAAATGGGGGTTTCTAAACCGGTGCTTGAGAAAATAGGTGCCTCCGCTCAGGTCCTACACATCGTTGTTCTTAGATCTATCAGTTGACGAGCTCCACAGAAGAGCAGCGTTCAAAAACAGTTCTCTCTTGCTGGCATGCAAGCAGGTAAAGGTAGACAACGTTCCTAGCCCCATAGTGTCGATGCCTCCACGGTCAACAAAGAACATTTTTGGGACGACATTCTTTTTGCATTAAGTGCTGTGAAGACCTTATGTTTAGTGTAAGAACCACAATAAAATCACTTTCCACCGCAGGTAATGTGCATCCAACCTTCCTTCAGATCTGTCCATAGGACGGGGCTATAGTGGCGCAGGTGCCATTGAGCGGATGTGCCGCAAAATGGCGTCGGGAGTTTTCTGAAGCTTTTCAACTGGCCTAGATCTAAGAACATATGTACACACATTGCTACCATTGCCAAGCGAGTCCAGACATTGTTGGATATCTGCTGTGTTTGCTGAGAAATGTGTTTACAATGTTCACACTTTGGTCAATGCAAGCACATCTTTTGTAGCCTAAGCAACACTGGCCGAGGTTGAGCAGCTTCGCGTGGCTCGCGTAATGAGCCGTGCGCTGTGCTGCGCAAGCGCGAGGAGCAGTGACTTCACACGGTGCACAGCTGGCATGCCGGAGCCATTGCCGCCACCGCGCACGCCTTGCCGGTCTCTGCATTCCAGAGGAGCGACGTCATAGCCGCGGCAGACGCACTGGCGCCGCCGTGTCCCCAGCTGTGAGCCTCCGTTGCGCAGTAGCCAAGTCTGACGCTGCACCGGAGCCGCTTGGTAGCGCCTCTCATTTTGTGCGCATAAGCTCACGCTACGTGTATCCTGGCACAGCCAAACTAATTTTCAGTTATATTGACTAACATTTCAGCAATCAAGGAACTTGATACCGAAATTTTGAAAGCAATAAAGAAATTAAATCTAGGATGTTGTTGGGTGGAGATTTTATGTCTTGTTTTATTGTTAAGAACAGCACTGATTTTGTTTGCCCCATCATTGAAGCATGCATATCGCCCGAGAAATCTGATCTTCCATCGTTGTGGAGAAAGTTTACTGTATTACCAGTAAAGGAGGCTGGTGACATGTCTAGGGTAGACAATCATTGCCCCATTTCCCTACTCTATGCTCTTTTGAAAGTGTGAGATAGTTATACTGACATGGGTCTTTTTACTCGTTACAAGCAGCACCATGGAATGCAATTTTTTTTAGAAAGTCGCTCAATACAAATTAGTTTCTGTACTCTTGAATACACGGTTTCTTCTTTCTTGGAAGCAGGTCGACATTATTTATTTCGATTTATAACAAGCTTTTGATAAGATCAACCACAAATTGCTTTTGTAAAAACCTTTATTGTATGGTGTAGCATTGCCACATTTAAAATTGTTTAATAACTCTAGAAACTCGCAAGATGAGGACGGCAGGGAGAAGCATCAGTTGCCCTCGCTCCAACACGAGCTTCCTACCTTTGGCAATGCTTCAAGCCCGGGCATTTCTAAGACACGCCCAGACGTTCTCATTCTGTTACGGACTATAACATATCGCCCAAATCGTGTTCGGGTGTTGAATAGACTATTGTATGTTTTTGTTCCGACCTGGGGTGGTGCCTGGAGGACTAAATGTAGGACAACAAGAAATGCAGGGAGGAGCCTCTTACATTTGGCAATGCTTTGGCATCTTGCGAGCCTCCAGAATGCACGCGCAGACAGAGCATGAGAGCGCAGACAGAGACAGAGCGCTCTGTGGTGTGTGTCTCTCCTACTCGTCCGTCGTTTTTAGCGCTTTTAACCTTTAAACATGTTCAACCAACTAGCCCAAATCCAAACCCTTCTGGGAGCATGAGAAAAGGCGACAAGTGCTTGCTGGAGGCTGGGTGCTAAGAGATGCCAGATGCCCTGCGTTTCTCATCTTGTCAGCGACGATTAGCACTGAGATGTTCTGGTGACATCTTTTTTCATTCACAACATCAGAGGCAGTTTGATACTTCAACAGAGGCACGTAGCCAGGATTTTGTTTCGGGGGGGGGGGAAGGGGGGAGGGGGGCCGCCGCCGATAACAAAATGCTGTATGAAGGGGAGGGGGGAGAGGAGGTCCCAGAAAAATGGAAGTTTTTTTTTTTTTTTTTTTTTTTTTTTGGGGGGGGGGGGGGGGGCGGGCCGCGCCCCATGGGGCCCCCCGCGGCAACACGACCATGCGATCGTGTCGCGGCCAAGATTGGCCGAATGGTTTGACGGGCGCCCTCGTGAATGCACGGTGCGCCACAAGTGGTAAAAGAAAATGCTGTAACTAAAGCAATTACACTTTCACAATAGTAATAAAGATGCATACTATCCGGTACAACTGAAATAACAAGCGTTATTCATGTTATTTTCCGGCGACGAGACGAAATTCACGCGCGTTTTCCCATAGGAATACACAGGAAGACTGAAAAAGTAGACTCCATGTTGTCTGCTTCATTTTGCAACCGGAAGTCCCGTAGACACTAGCGCCAGCTGAGCCTCTAGCGTTTATTGTAATAACTCTATGACCAAACCATACCAAACGGATTGGACTGATTTGATAAAAGTGCATCAGTGTTGCGTTTCCGTAAGTCTTGTTCATCACACTTCCTATTATACGTCTGAAACTTTGAAAAATATTTTTTTTTTATTATTAAAACAAATATTCGGTTTCTAGTGTTTCTAACCTCTTCGGCGCGCGATATTTCTTGTATATATATATATATAGTATTTGTGTTTTTATTTTGCCTTTTTCGACGGGAGTGCCGACGGACAACACGCCGCTTCGCGCGTCGTTCCCCGGGTGAATACTACCGTTGCTACTGATTCCTATCGCGCTGTTAACTGTTAATATTTACTTCATTTGACTCGCGTGCAATCGAGAGGAGCCGTTTTTAAACACCCGCGCACATGTCATAACGGTAGGCAGAGCTCCGAGTCAACAATCGCGACGCGAGTGCGCTGCACTTTAATAAAAAGGTTAGTCATATGTGACTACCTTTGGGGTGGTAAAAAGTTGTCCCAAAGGGTAAAAATGACGACTCCACACGTAGTCAAAAAACGGGTAGTCAAATTTGACTACCCCCAAACGCAACATGGCGGACGGTAAGCGAGGCTCGGATTCCCCGGTAAGGCCTAGCGAACAGCGCGGCTTTTCGGCCGAGTTAGAGAAGGGGGCGTATACGCCTATTCTATGTGTTCCAAGCGCCATCAGACACTCTAAATATCCGTACTGTATTAATTAGCTGGGAGGACGGCAGCGTGTTTGCCGGAATCGCCGCGATTCCCCGCAGGGGGCACCTGTGAAAGCAGGTGTTTGGAGAGTAGCGTCTCCACTAGGGATGTCGCGAACCGGCCGCGGTTCGAGTTCGAGCAGGTTCGACCTTTAAGTGGAAAGTTTGACGAACCTTGTATTGAGGTTCGACTCGTGTGCGCATGCGCGACAGGCTGGCCAGTTGGCTTCGGATTGGATGGTAATGGCTAAGAGATGAATTAAGTGCAGCGCTGATTTGCTATTTCAGTCAATACAGTACTAAAAATTAAGTTATTAACTTCTTCAGTGATTAGAATTAGTTTCTTTTAATTGCAGCTGTTCACAAAATAAAATAACCCTTTGCATAAAAAAAGAAATTCTCCAAACCTAGACATGCTTGTATCAAGGTCTGGCCACACTGTCCACAAAGTCGAACCCACTGATCTCTATGACAATTGCTGGATCGCGTTTGCCCGCTCCGCGAATGCGGTCACTGGCGGCCATCTTTAGGTAGAGTTATATCACCTCTAGCCAGTGTAAGCTGCTGCAGCCGCTATCATCCATCCATGGCAGATAGCGTTTTGGCAGGTGGGTTGGCAGGCTGCGGTCAAAATAGCGTGGGTGATATTGCGTGCTTAATTAAAATTATTTGACGAAACATGTTTTTGAAACCCGGCGTGAACAGTAGTCCGGTTTCTGAGGACCTGGTAAAAGTTTCACGAAATCGAAGCACCGGGAGAAAAGCAGCACAGCACGTATGAAAAGTCGCGTCGAAAGAAGCATCAAAAGCAGACGACGGTACGGAGTCTGCTTTTGATGCGAGCTGCGCTGCTTTCCCCCGGTGTTGCGCTTTCGTAGAACTTTTGCCGGGTCCTCAAAGATGAGGCTACCGTTCACGCCGGGTTTCAAGTATCTGCTTCGTCGAACAACTTCAATCAAGCACGAAATGTCACCCACGGTACAGTGTACTAGATCTACGGCTATTTTATGGCAGCCTGCCGCCATTGCGCTGTCCGCCATATTATTATGATGGCTAGAGATGATATAACTCTACCTAAAGATGGCCGCCAGTGACCGCATTCCGGTCCATAGGAGGAGCTGGTCAAACGCGATCCAGCAAATAGACATAGAGATCAGTGGTCGAACCGGTCGAATCTTGTGAAAAGTTCGAAGGTTCGTCGAACCGATTCGACCCAGTCGAACCCCGAAAGTTCGACCAAAAAATCTGGTTCGACAAAAGTTCGCGACACCTCTAGTCTCCACGGACCCCGAGCTCCGCAGGGGGCGCCTGCACCTTAGGTGCTAGGTACTTGGTGAGTGGCGTCACCATGGACCCCAGCCGCGTGGGCCACCATACCCGCACGCAGGGGGCACCTACTTTAGTAGGTGCTTGGTGAGTGGCGTCACTACGAGCCCCGAGCCATGTGGGTTAGCCCACCCACGTCTGGCTGTGCGTGGCGTACCCGTGTCCGCGGAAAAGGGGACCCTGGTGGTTGAGCTGAGCCCGGGGTATGTTTGGACCCTTCGGGGCCCCCCGTGCGAGGCAATACACCGCTTCGACCCCTGCTTCTCGTAGACGGGTGTCCTGGCTTGGCCCGACCAGGATGATTCAGTCAGTCGCCTCTTCTTCCCTCTTTCTCTTCTACCCTCTTCTTCCTTCTTTCACGCCATGAGTGGTAAAAGAAAAATGCTGTAACTAAAGCAATTACACTTTCACAATAGTAATAAAGGTGCATACTATCCGGTACAACTGAAATAACAAGAGTTATTCATGTTATTTTTCGGCGACGAGACGAAATTCACGCGCGTTTTCCCATAGGTATACACAGGAAGACTGAAAAAGCGGACTCCATGTTGTCTGCTTCATTTTGCAACCGGAAGTCCCGTAGACACTAGCGCCAGCTGAGCCTCTAGCGTTTATTGTAATAACTCTATGACCAAACCATACCAAATGGATTGGACTGATTTGATAAAAGTAGGGAGGCTCTAGTGAGGGTGGGCGCAACTCAAAGCCTGGAGAGCGTTTGCAATTTAATGGCGGCGCCTGAGGAAGAGGATTCGAGAAAGGATATGCGCCAATGTTGCCTGCACGAGAGCAGACGCCCGCTCTCTTGCAACTCTGTTGCTCCATGCGCCTTTCCTCCTCTCGCCTCCCATTGCAAGCAACGAATGCCTTGGCGCACCTCTCTCGCTTCCTTCTCGCTCCGAGAATTGCAACCGTTGAGAGGAGAAAGCAGGGTTGCCAGACCAACAACAACGCCCAAGATGGCGAAATTTACCATTTTTCGCGTTAAAAAATACTTAGCCTATCGGAACAAAACTGGTGGCTATGGAAAGATAATCAATTATACCTTGTGTAAATTATTGAAGCACCTTGATGGGCTCTTATGACCTTAGTTAGAAAAGAAAACGACCCTTTGCCCCATTGACTCCCAGCAAAATTTAGCAATTAAATGGCGTCCATGTCCCGTGATCCCCGATCTAGCAGTTGCACCCACCCTCAAAGTGCATCAGTGTTGCGTTTCCGTAAGTCTTGTTCATCACACTTCCTATTATGCGCCTGCAACTTTGAAGAATATTTTTTATTATTAAAACATGTTCGGTAAATATTGTAAATATATACAACGCCAACTCACAACTTCTGCTATAAGTTTCGACTGAGAGAGCCGCTCTTAGAGAGAGAGCAACTCAAAACATGGAGAGCGTTTGCAGTTTATTAACGAACGCTTCAAGTGCGCATGCAGAGCATTTTTGCTTGGTGAGGAGAGAAGCAAGTGGAGAGACGAAGGCATTTGCAGACAATTAACACTTTTGTCAAGTATTTGCTTTTGTCAGCTCTCAGCCCGGACAACTCGTTAACGCGTCCCATAATCCACGTGACTCCGTAAACCGCTTAGAGCTACTCTGAAATCTAGGCACACTAATTCGCTTCAACCATTTCTAATGGACCAATCCAATCCAAAATCCAGGTGTCTGGCGGGATTTTCGCCGATTGTGGCAGACGTAGTCAGGTAGTGACGCGTGACGTTTCGAGCGGAGATGGCTTCACGCAGGTACCAACCGGGTGACCGGCTGCTAGGCAGCGAACCGGGGGACGCCCGGAGGGGACGGGAGTCGGACTCGTATGAATACAACATCTTTCCCCAACTCCCTCCGCGAGAGGCCCACCCTCCGAAGCGATGGCGGTACCAGGAGCAAGACAGTCCGTCGTCGTTGTCTGATTCAGGCTGGGAAGCGGAAGACGCTTTGCGACGGCCTTCACAGCCCAAACAAGCATCTTTCTGGTAAGCCCCCCTCGTGGCGGACCTTTACGCAGCTTGCATATTCTACAGAGCTGAGTCGGCTGAGTGCGGACAGAAAACATAGGCAGTGTCTATTCTGCCGGGACCCCCCAAGCGCCCAGCCCCCGCGCGAGGAATTGTGGGAGAGACCGTCCCTCGCCTGGCCGCTCTGCCTTGAGTTCGCATTGCCTTGCCACTTGTCTCCTCTTAATCCACTGTTTTTCGATTCTTACCTACTTCTATCTATTCCAGTGTAACTTTTATTGGTTCTAAGTGTTTCTAATCTCTTCGGCGCGCAATATTTCTTGTATATATATAGTATTTGTGTTTTTATTTTGCCTTTTTCGACGGGAGTGCCGACGGACAACACGCCGCTTCGCGCGTCGTTCCCCGGGTGAATAGTACCGTTGCTACTGATTCCTATCGCGCTGTTAACTGTTAATTTTTACTTCATTTGACTCGCGTGCAATCGAGAAGAGCCGTTTTTAAACACCCGCGCACATGTCATAGCGGTAGGCAGAGCTCCGAGTCAACAATCGCGACGCGAGTGCGCTGCACTTTAATAAAAAGGTTAGTCATATGTGACTACATTTGGGGTGGTAAAACGTTGTCCCAAAGGGTAAAAATGACGACTCCACACGTAGTCAAAAAACAGGTAGTCAAATTTGACTACCCCCAAAAGCAACATGGCGGACGGTAAGCGAGGCTCGGATTCCCCGGTAAGGCCTAGCGAACAGCGCGGCTTTTCGGCCGAGTTAGAGAAGGGGGCGTATACGCCTATTCTATGTGTTCCAAGCGCCATCAGACACTCTAAATATCCGTACTGTATTAATTAGCTGGGAGGACGGCAGCGTGTTTGCCGGAATCGCCGCGATTCCCCGCAGGGGGCACCTGTGAAAGCAGGTGTTTGGAGAGTAGCGTCTCCACGGACCCCGAGCTCCGCAGGGGGCGCCTGCACCTTAGGTGCTAGGTGCTTGGTGAGTAGCGTCACCACGAACCCCAGCCACGTGGGCCACCATACCCGCACGCAGGGGGCACCTACTTTAGTAGGTGCTTGGTGAGGGGCGTCACTACGAACCCCGAGCCATGTGGGTTCGCCCACCCACGTCTGGCTGTGCGTGGCGTACCCGTGTCCGGGGAAGAGGGCACCCTGGTGGTTGAGCTGAGCCCGGGGTATGTTCGGACCCTTTGGGGCCCCCGGGCGAGGCAATACACCGCTTCGACCCCTGCTTCTCGTAGACGGGTGTCCTGGCTTGGCCCGACCAGGATGATTCAGTCAGTCGCCTCTTCTACCCTCTTCTTCCTTCTTTCACTTTTCCTTCCACCTCTTTCTCGTTTCTTCTACACTCCCTTCCTTTTTCACCTTCTTAGGCGGCAAGGGCTAACCTTGAGTGGAAACAGGTCCTGTCCCTGCATCCACACTCGGGTATAGTGCCCGGGCAGCACTGGTAGAGTAATTGTGTCAGCCAAGCCTTTCTTGTTATGGCACATTACCTACCCCCTCGTTGGGCTCCGTGGTGGGCGGTGCACCCGGGCACTGAAATTCCTTCCCATCTTTATGGGTTCTCGTACTAAACCAACTGATCGGGCCCTGAAAAGGACCCGCACCGAAGTCCTTGACATTCCGACTAAGACTCCTGATCTTTTTAAATTCTCAAAGTTTCTTGTTTTGCACGCTGAGGGTGAAAAGCCACTGGCTAAACTTTCTCCATTTTTAGTATCTAAAGTGTTAAAAAGTATTATTGGTGCGAACTTTAGCACCAAAATGATGGCATCAGGCGACCTCCTTGTTGAGGTGAATACAAAGAAACAAAGTGAATCACTCCTAGCCCTGAACTCTGTCTCAGACTATAAGGTCAGTGTGACCCCTCACCAAAAGTTGAACACCGTCCAAGGGGTCATCTCTGAAGATGAGTTGCTCGACTTGACAGATACAGAGCTAGTTGAGGGTCCCTCCGGACAGGGAGCGGTTGCAGCACGACGCATCACCATCCGTCGCGATGGCATAGAACGTAAAACCAGGCATGTCATTCTGACCTTTGACTCCACGACTCTACCCACTAATGTAAAGGCAGGCTACCTTCAGTGCCGTGTCCGGCCTTATGTGCCGAATCCTCAGCGCTGTTTTAAGTGCCAAAGGTTTGGCCATGGGTCGCGCAACTGTCGGGGCAGCGAGACCTGTGCCACATGCTCTAGTAAGGAGCACGTCGCTGATGTGTGCGAGAACGAAGCTCAGTGCACGAACTGTAAAGGAAAACACCCAGCATACTCCCGATCTTGCCCGTTATGGAAGCAAGAAAAAGAAATTCTCACCTTGAAGGTTAATGAAAACATTTCCTACATTGATGCCAAAGAGCGTTTTGCCTTTGTTTTCAAAGGCTCGTATGCCCAGGTCGTACATAGGGGACCGGTACGGCCAATGGTTTCGACTGGAACGCAGACGTCTATGGACGATCTGCGCCTCCCGTCGAGGTCTCCTGCGCCCTCGGGAGCGGTGCCAGTGACACCGCTTACGAATGGTAAGGTGGATGCTGCCTCCTCAGCATCCACCTCAGGGCAGGGGCTGACACCCCCTGCTCCACCTGGCCCTTCGGCCCCTAAGGGCCGAGGCCTACCCCCTCGCACCTCTGCTCCCCAGAGGAAGCCCGGGGAGTCGCCGAAGCAGACGACCTCCAAGGGTCAGCTGCCGGCAGCAACAGACGAGCCCATGGACGTAAGTGGGCCCAGGGCCGAGGAGGACGCTCCCCTCTCGGGATCGGAGTCGTCTCTTTCTGTTGCCAGTGACCCCACTTGGAACCAGAAAGATCCTCCTAAAAAGCAGAGTAGCCCACGTGTAAAAATAGATTTTAAACCTTAACGCATCTCCCTTTTAGTTCACTTTTATATATATATATCTATGTTTTTTTTTCGCTTAAATGGCAAAAAAACTATAGTATTATGCAGTGGAATTGCCGTGGTCTTTTCCCTAATATTGATGACATACATTTTTTTCTTGATGAGCTTCGACCTGTCGCTATATGCCTACAGGAGACTCATTTCAAGGACACACAAACAAATGTTCTACGTCGTCATCAGGTTTTTAGAAAGGACCGTGCATCCCATAGCAACTCCTCTGGTGGACTAGCTGTGGTTGTGCAGAGTGGTATTGCCTGTGCTTCTGTTCCTCTCACAACCTTTCCAGAAGCAGTGGCAGTTCGTATTCTTCTTGACCGCCTTATTACGCTTGTTTCACTTGCCACCAAATATTCCACTGCATTTACATGACCTGCATAGACTTGTAGCGCAGCTTCCGCAACCTTTTTTAATCTTGGGGGATTTTAACGCCCACCACCCCATGTGGGGTAGTGCTCGCCAAGACTCCCGTGGTGGTGTCATTGAAAGATTTTTATTGTCATCCGGCCTTTGCCTTTTAAATGGACATGATCCTACATTTTTTAGTGCAGCACATAATACTTTCACTTCCATCGATTTGTCTCTTTCATCCCCAACTTTACTTCCCTGTTTTTCTTGGAAGGTTTTAGATAACCCTTTTGGGAGTGACCATTTTCCTGTCTTTTTAGAAAGTACTGTAGCACCTCCATCACTTTCAACACGTATCCCCTGGTGGAAATTAGACAAAGCTGACTGGGCTCTTTTTGCATTGGAAGCAGTGCTTGACCCAGCCGAACTTTTAGCTATGACTCCGGAAAATGCCACCTTGTACGTTACTGACCGTATCATAAATGCTGCTTCTGCCTCTATTCCACAAACATCTGAAAATCTTCCTAAGCGCTGCAAGCCTTGGTGGACCAAAGACTGTTCTGTTAGGCTTAAACGTCAGAACAGGGCCTGGGGCACTTTCTGCCGCTACCCAACGGTCTGGAACAAGATCGAGTTTAAAAAATGTAAAGCAAAGGCTCGTTGGACAAGGAAACGAGCTAAGAAAAGCTCATGGATGAAATATGTTTCCAAGGTGAACAATTTTGTCACTACTAAAGAGGTGTGGGACCGAATGAGGAAAATTCGGGGTAACTACCTCCCTTTTAGATCGCCTCTTTTTCCCTCGGCTTCGCCAACCATGAAAGGCCAGGCAAATGTTCTTGCGGAACATTTTTGTGAAGCGTCTAGCTCATCTAATTATTCGGCAAAATTTAAGAAGTTCAAAGCTGTAGCAGAAAAGCAGCCAATTGCTATGTCAGGATCAGACACTCTTGTATACAACCAGCCTTTCACAATGTGCGAACTCGAGGTGGCCCTTGGGTCAAAAAAGCAGTCGGCACCTGGTCCTGACAAAATCCACTATGAAATGTTGCGGCACTTGTCTCCTGAATCTCTAGGCCATTTGTTAACCTTTTTCAATCATTTGTGGATGGCTTCTGCCTTTCCTCAGTGCTGGAAGCGGGCACATATAATTCCTCTCCTAAAACCCGGTAAAGACTCTACTCTACCAGCAAGTTATCGTCCCATTGCAATGACCAGTTGCCTTGGGAAAACTTATGAAGAACTAATAAATAGACGATTAGTACACTTTTTAGAGACTGGGGGAACTTTAGATCCCAATCAGTGTGGGTTTAGAATGAGGCGATCAACATTGGATCATCTTGTTCGCCTGGAAACTTTCATACGTGAAGCTTTTGTTCATCGACAGCACTGCGTTTCGGTATTTTTTGACCTAGAGAAAGCTTATGATACTACCTGGCGTTACGCGATTCTAAAGGACTTATACACAGATGGTGTCCGTGGCCGCATGTTGCGCTGCATAAGGGAGTTTTTGACTAACCAAACGTTTCAGGTTAGGTTTGGTTCCACACTTTCAGACGTTTTTCCTCAGGAAAATGGCGTCCCTCAAGGGGCTGTATTGAGCGTCACTTTGTTTGTGGTGAAGATAAACAGCCTTGCAGCAGTGATACCTCCATCAGTTTCATATTCATTATATCTAGATGATGTGCAAATTTCCTTTTCATCCTGCAATCTCTCAAGTTGCAAGCGCCAGCTTCAACTCTCAATAAACAAAATGAGCAATTGGGCCGATGAAGATGGTTTTAAGTTTTCATCTGAAAAAACTGTGTGTGTGCCCTTTTCACTACGTCGTGGTCTGGTGCTTGATCCTTGTTTGCAGCTCTATAGCGCTGCAATACCTGTAAAATACGAGCACAAATTTTTAGGTGTTATTTTCGACAAGAAATTTACCTTTCTGGCTCACATCAAGGAGCTGAAGCAGAAATGCTTGCGGTCGTCTAACATTCTCAAAGTACTTTCACACACATCCTGGGGGTCTGACAGGCGATGTCTCATCCGATTGTACAACTCACTGGTCCGTTCCCGTCTAGACTATGGAGCAACTGTGTACGGATCAGCACGGCAATCTGTCTTGAAAATGCTGGATCCGGTCCATCAGTTTGGCCTTCGACTTGCCACAGGAGCATTTCGGACATCGCCTGTTTTGAGCCTGTATGTAGATACACATCAAATGTCACTAGAGAAGTGCAGACAATATCTTAGCTTGTGTTATGGGTACAAAGTGAAATCTGATCCTATGCATCCATCAAACAATTTGGTTCACACCTCCATGTTTTTGCGGCTTTTTGAAAACAAACCTAGCATAATACGCCCATTAAGCTTCCGGCTTCAGAGCATTTCTTTCTCCCTGCAGCTGGCTCTTCCTGAAAGTAACTTGGTTAAGGAAACACAAACTGTTGCCCCTTGGGCAGTAAGATTGTCATGTGACTGGTCGTTTACAAAATATAACAAAAGGTCAGAGTCACGGCTTGTGGTTTGGGCGCCGTGGGACCCGGGAAGGCAGGGAGCCAGCCTTTTGGGGGGAAAGCGTTTTATTCCGGTTCGAAGTCGTGCTTGCACCAGCTCCAGCCCACCGCGTTCCTTTTCTCCTCGCGCACCGTCTCCAGCCTCGGTCCTTCCGTCGTCACTTCGTCTTTTTCTCGTCGCACCAATCAGCGCACACCACGGGTAACAAAAATATAACAATCACAAAGCCCGATAACCCGTCGGCGACGGCGCGCGCTGAATCCGCTGCGTCGTGCATGCCACATGCATGACAGTCAGTTAACCATCAGGTTCTCCTCAAGGAATTTCTTGCATTACAAGAGAAATATCAAGACTATGTGCAATTTTTTACTGACGGGGCGAAAAGCTCGTCTTTCGTAGGTTCCGCAGTATATTCGGAACACTTTAGTAGAGCGAGACGTATTGACTGTGTTGCAAGTATTTTCACTGCTGAGCTTTATGCTGTGCTCATGGCGCTTGAACACATCTTCGAAGACCGTGTGAGGAAGGCTATTCTGTTCGTAGATTCCCAGAGTGCTCTACTGGCTTTATGTTCTCTTACCGTTACGAAGAATCGCCTCGTTCAACAAGCGCGTGTCCAAATGAATCGCACTCTCCTACTTGGCCTTGATATAAAACTATGCTGGGTGCCAAGCCATGTAGGTATTCCAGGTAATGAGGCAGCAAATAGATTGGCTGCCTCTGTTAATGGTGGCCTAAAAGCATCGGTCGGCCTACCTTATGAGGATTTTAAACCAGTTATTAAAAAATCAATTTATGAACTTTGGGATTTGGAATGGAATCAAGAAACGGACAATAAACTACACAATATCAAACCTTGTTTAGGATTATGGGAGAGTTCCCACCAGAGGAACCGGTTCTACGAGGTCTTGATGTGCCGCTTGCGTATTGGTCACACTCGTTTAACGCATCTATATTTACTTTGTAATGATGATACCCCGCGCTGTGAGTATTGTGGCAAAACGTTGACTGTTTTACATATTCTGTGGCACTGTAGGTACTTGGACCAAAAACGACAAGTATGTTTTTCCACGATTTTTAAATCCCATGTTCCATTTCACCCCAAATTTTTGCTAGGAAATGAACCTCTTGTACCTTTCAGTAAAGTTTTGGAATTTCTTAAAATAACAGGCTATATCTACACCTGTTATAACCCCTCCTTTTTCACCATGTTTTTTTATTTTGAGATAATTCCTTATTGATTGTAACTTTTATACTTACCTGAAATTCATATCCGTATCTTTTACACGATTCATGTTAATACTTTTATTGTATCACCAGCTACTATAGCTCTGTCTTCTCCTTAACTCTTTTCCTGCAATAGTGTATGCACCTGGCGCATTTTGGCCTAGTTGCTCTCGCGCCATAAGACTCCAATCAATCAATCAATCGCCGCGATTGACTGTATTTTTATTGCCGGCGGAGAACGCCCAAAAAGAAAACGTAATGCGAGTATTGGGCATGCTGACTTTATTGAAGACAACGTATGCTTGTTGTTTGCGGTTCATGTGTTTGCGTGTGTTCTCTGCTGGCGTTCGCTCCTTCACCAATTTAAACGTGTCTTTCTGTCGTCGCTTCGCGTGCATATTTTCTTCGAAATGGCTGAGAAGGACCTGGAGAATTAACAAAAGTCAATGTCTAGGATACAAAGGACCTTGTTCGTTTTTATACCTTTAAAGACGGATAGACCGCCGCATCGATTCTTACCATCGACTCGGTGTCACTTCATAGACACTTTGGTGTAGCGTCTAGCAAGCAACTAAAAAAAAAGGTGGGCAAAGCGTGTGGCAACCCTCCACAGACCTTGCGTATTCGTGCTCGTCGTGCTCTAATAAGTGATCGGTGGGCCATTGTCCGTGGGATCCTGTGCACCACGTGACCACGCTGGAAAAAACGCACCTTTGGTGGTCACATGACCACGTGACCATGTCCCGTGGGGGTCATGTGAACATGGTCAGTTGGATCCCGCCCACCACGTGACCAAACTGCGAATAGCGCGCCTATGGTGGCCACATGATCACGTGACCTTGTTGCGTGGGGTCACGTAATTACGCAGCGACGATTAAACTTGTAGCTCATGGCGTTGCGCATGAGATACTTGCGTGACACTTGTGTCAGTATGGTTGTGCAAAGTGCCCGAAATTCGAACTTAAAATTGCTGCAACGCAACTTTAAACCGCGTGGAAGCAAATTAGTCACGGCTTCCGGTTTTAGCGCACGCGCCAGCCTTTGTCCCTACAATAGGCGAAATAAAAGGCAGTACATTGGGGGATAAGCGAGTGAGGAGAGGACAGGTTCATGGTAGCCGGCAGGTAGACCGGCATAACATACTTGTTTGTTGCTGTTGTTAAAAAACATCTGTATTAAGTCTAATAAAGGAAAAATAGAAAGGGAGAACGATGGGTGGCTACCCCTATTCCGGGTCCCATTAAATTTCTATCGAGGTGCGCGCTGTCCGAGGCAGAACGAAAGTTCTTGTGTTCGTGGCTTTTATTTTCAGCGCTGTAATAATACGAATGTTGAGGACCCAAATAAGTCACTAAGATTATCAAAATATTTTTCCTGCTTCTCCTGGCTCGTGCAAATGTACTTTACCATTTGCGAAAATCAATGCCGCTATGCTCTAGAATGTAATGCGTCAAAAAGTATGAGTAATTTCGTTAGACTGAACAAAATTACGCGTAAACTCCTCTCAATAGTGTTATGGTAGGTCATATGATGGAGTTAGTATGCCATATGATAGTTGTCCTCTTTTAATTAGCTTCTTAGAACATCTAAGGACCTTGCATTTGCAAGAGACGAGCGATTTTATGGGAAAGGGCAACTCAGAAAGATACAAACTTACGTCCACATTCAAGACGACCAAGTTCCGCTCCTTTGTGCACTCTATTGCACGTGGCAGTGCCATGTTGAATAACCGTACTTCGGGCTCAACTGCCTTCTTTCGGAGTTGCGGTATGAGCTTGTAACAGAACACAAAATGTACTCTTTGCCTGAGGCATAGGAGCAGGTCCCGAAAAGCAAAGTCCAGATGCTAGCTGTGCTTTGCAAAAACGCGCACACTTATTGAATCATCGGAAAATATGTGATAGCATTTCTCGGTAGAAAGAACACGAAAATATAAAATTTAGCCAAAAGATGTAGATACGTCATGTTTTTCTTTGGGATCTAGTATAAAACTAAAATAACAAGACCTTGAGATAGTTGCATGATTTTCGTGTTGCACAACAAACTTTGATGTTTGCTTCAAACGACTATTGAAGGTGTCAAAAAAAAAAGAAAAAAAAAGACGGGTTTATTACGGTTATCGAACGCGGTTTTATCCAGGTTCGTTTCAACGAAAGGGGTGCGGTATATCGAAGCACGGTTTAGCGAAAATGGATACATTTTATCGAGGCCTCCGTTTGAGAAATGCTGCTTGTAGGCGGCGGCAAGCTAGGCTTCCAAACAGACCGCGCTTCGTGCGGGCAGCCCTCGCTATCGCTCGGGAAAAGTTTAATATAAGTTCGAGCGTGGATCGCCAAAGGTTGGTTAGCATGCGGGCGGTCGCCATTTTCTCTAAACGGCGATCCGATCTGCTGTTGTCGCGAAAACGGTGTTCGCTAAAACGAGCTTCCCTAAACCACACTTCTCCGAAAATCAGCACATTCTTCTCCATAGCTTACAACCATGCTGGGGTGTTGTAAGCTCTTCTTCTTTGACCAAGGCTGACCCCCTGTCGCCATTTTGCAGGTTGTTTCCGCCTACGTAGACTACCGCAAAATCGAACTTTTTGAGAGGCAACCCGTCAATGTTCTCCTTGACAGCCTGGGACGACGACGAAGCGCTCGTTCTAACGGACGTGATTTTTCTAGCTCCGCCGACATATATTTATAACTCCTAGTTTAAAAGGCACCCGCGCCCCTGAAAAGGGCCCCATGGATCAAGGGCAACCCCCCGCCACCCTCCGACCGTCGATTTTGGATCCGGGAGGGACCAGTTTGGTGAATATGGAACCCGAGACTATGGACACCTCGCTAAACCTAACGTCTGGAATGCGAGGCACGGAAACTCAGGCTGCTGCTACAGGGACAACCGCGACCACGGCGGGCCCATCGACGGAAGGCCTCCAAATTGTACTGGACCTGAACACCCTCGACAAATTGAACGAATTTGGAGTTGCGAAGGAAGATATCGGAAGGCTCTTCGTAAGCTTCTTGACCTACCTCGCTACCACACAACAAGGAAAAGGCGCGCGACCAAACGCAGCAGAAAAGGTGAGCTCATGCCTTGGACAAGAATATCCCACGATTGCTCAAGCAGCACAATTGACAAAGACCCCGCTAAAAAGCCAGAATGCTAAACCTAACGGGACAGAAGCCACCCTTTTGGCGGAAAATATCGAGGACAACTCCTGGACACTAGTCCAGAACCGGCGCCGCCGTAAACGCTCGCTGACGTCAATCGAAGAACCCGAGAAGAAAGCCGCTGCTGTGTCCATCGATGAGAGGCCAGAGAGTAAAACTACCAGGGCCATTGTCCTTAAGCCGGTATGTAAGGAGGCAGTAAATGGATTCAGAGCCAGGGACATCAGGCAGGCTGCGGAAACGGCAGGAATCGAAAGCCAAGAGGATTTCAAAATCCAGTATCAGACAAAGACCAACACTATTACGCTCACTACGCAAGAAGAATGCACGGCAGAAAAGCTGCTACGGCTTAAGGCAATAGAGAAAAACGGCAAGCAGTATACAGTTTGCCCCTACAGAGCAATGGAGAAGAACCAGATCCGCGGTGTCATATACCCCCCGGGAGACAACAGCGAAGAGACACCAGAGACGCTGCTCGCAGACATGAAATGCGACAAGGCAAGGATTATTGCTGCCCGACTTATGGGTAAAGGCACAAGTGCGGTGTTAGTTACCTTCGAAGGTAACACACTGCCCAAGAAGGTCGTCTTCTGCCAAGCAATCTTGAGCGTGAAAGAATACCGCCCGCGTTCGATCGTGTGCTTTAGCTGCCACGAGCTCGGGCATAAGGCGGATGTCTGCCCTCGCAAGGAACGAAGGTGCGGTCAGTGCGGGAACGTGCACGACGAAGGAATGGACGAGTGCGACCGAGAACCAAAATGTCGTAACTGCGACGGCCCACATCCGGCCACCAGTAACGACTGTCCAAAAAGAAGAATTCCCGACAAAAAGAAGATGACACCCAAACCTCCGGCGCAAAATAAGGAGAGTTACGCTGCAGCTGCCAAGTCCATCACGGAGCGACCCAAGGCATCGGGGAAAAACGATCAAGACGAGCTTCCCACATGGATACCGGAATGGGCGAAATCTACCCAACGACAACAGCCAAGCCAGCAGGCATCAGACTTCGACGCCGAGAAAGAGATGAATAAACTCAAGAACGACGTACACATCGGCTTCAAGATGATCTTCGAGGCCATCGGAGAGATCAAGAAGGAGCTGGCGTTGCTGCGACATGGGAAGTAACTCCCATAGCAGTACAGGACAGGCCACCACGGAACAGACCCGCATTGTCCAATGGAATTGCTGCACATTCTCGACCAAAAGTGCAGAGCTGAGGTTGAGATTCGAGAGACAGCCGCCGCCGGATGTACTCCTTCTTCAAGAAACACGAACCCCGAACCTAACGTTCCCCTGCTATAGTTTCTACACGAACCCGACCATAGTAACTACGCCAAGGCCGAGCGAAAGGAACCCAGAGACGAAGAAAGGCTGGGCAGCAGTAGCAGTCCTGCGGCACATACCACATGCTCAGCTCGATACGGCGTCACTTTGCACTGGCAACAGAGAAGTGGTAGCCGTAAGACTCAGTCACAAACGGAAGAGGATAACTTTAGCCTCCGTCTATATAAGACCAGGAACGGCAACGGAAGATGACAAGGAAGCAACGGCATGGATAGGCGAACTTGTCGGTCTAGCCGAAGGGGATCCGATTATCATAGCCGGGGACTTCAACGCTCGACACAAAGATTGGGGGTACTCCAACAGCACGAGAAAAGGCCGTCAAATTAAACGCGCAATGAAAACTGCGGGCCTTACGCTTCGCAACGAGCCGGGAACTAAGACAAGGATTGGAATGCACAGTAGGCAAAATGACTCCACCCCGGACCTCTCCTGGGCCACTGCAAGCCTAGTGCTCGATTGGTCAACGTGGAGAGACAACCTTGACAGTGACCACTTTCCGGTAGAAATGAAAATCCATCACGGACAACGCAACAGAGGCAAAGAACAAAGACCAGTAGTCAAATGGGATCGTTTTAGGGAACTGCTTGAGACAGAAGACAGCCGAGACATCGAGGAGTGCATTCGGACGGCTCTGAGCGAAGCGAAGACAGAAGTTTTAGTAAAGCCTGGAGACCCAACACCGGACAATCACCTACTAAACCTCTGGGCCAGCCGTCTACAAGCACTGCAGCGGTACCGAAAGAACAGGACACTGCATCTAAAAATCAAGCTCAAACGAGCAGCAGCGAAAGCGAGGCAGTACTCTAAACAGCTCGGTCGCGAGAGGTGGAGGTCCCATTGCGGGTCCTTCAACGCACGAAACGGGCTGGGAAGAGCTTGGAGAACTTACAAGGGACTGAACGGAGCAAAGCGCAAGACAAGAAACGCTGCGCAGAACCTGGCCCTCAAGCTTAATATCAGCGAGTCAGAGATGGCGATCAGGGCTGGAGAATTGTTCTTTCCCCAAGAAGATGATAGCGCAAACCAGAGACCGGTTGCAATGAACATTCGCACGCCAGAAGAGGAAGGAATGGAAGACCCACTAAATATGGGAGAACTAATCGACGCAATCTACACGGCGAGGACCGGTAGTGCTCCTGGCCCGGACGGGGTGACGTACCAAGCTCTCAGAAACCTACCGGAAGAATCGAAGCAGAAACTTCTCGACAAGTACAACACAGTATGGGAAGAGGGTATTCTACCGAGAGCCTGGAAACTCTCCTGGGTCACTCCAATACCCAAACCCGGCAAACTGCTTGATCTCATTGAAAATATGAGACCTGTATCTCTAACATCCAATATCTGCAAGACGATGGAGAAAATCGTACTCAGAAGGATACAGTGGTATTTGGAAAAACACGAACGCCTGGATCCCCGGCAAACGGGCTTTCGCGAAGCAATGGGGACACAAGATAGCCTCAGGTTGCTCTATGAAGAGGTGCTGGCTGAAAAAGACAAACAAGACCCACGGCTCGTGGTCGCCCTGGACATACGCAAGGCGTTTGATTCAGTGCCGCACTGGGCAGTCGTCCGGGAGGCAAAAGCATGCGGCATCCGTGGAAGAACTCTGAACTTTATACGAGACTTCCTGCGCGACAGGAGGTTCCAGGTGAAGATCGGAGGGACCATGGGCCCAGAAACGCCGATTAAAAGAGGAGTGCCACAGGGGGCAGTTCTATCGCCGACCCTTTTCAATATGGTAATGGCGGGTCTCCCAGCTCGGCTTCGAGTCATCGAAGGGCTGGGATTCACCATCTATGCGGATGATGTGACGCTCTGGACCCGAGGGGGATCCTTGGGGGAACAAGAGAGCACGATGCAGCGGGGCATAGATGAAGTAGCCACCTACCTGGCAGAGGTGGGGATGGAAGCGTCATCAGAGAAAACGCAATATATGATGGTCGCTCGCCCTAGGGACCACAGGAAAGGAATAGCAGGCTCAGTACGGCTAGAACTCAATGGACAAGAAATCGGCAAAAAGCCACATATCAGAATCCTAGGAGTCACCTTCGAGCAGACGGCAAGAAGCACGAGATGGATCCCGGAGATGGAAAAGACGTGGGCTCAGGGTCTCAAGCTCATAAAGAAAACAACAAGTAAGTCCTGGGGAGCAGATGAAAAGGCTCTACGTATCCTCACAGAGGCCCTTCTCACGTCACGAGCACTGTACAGTTGCAACTGGCTGAATCTCAACCAGACGCAATGGAAAAAACTCGAGAGACTTAACAACCAATCGAGGCGAGTAGTCACGGGCCTTCCCAAATACACGCCACTCGAAATGCTAGAAAAGGAAGCACAAATGAACAACATAAAAGACAGGGCCGAAACCCAAGCAATCGCTCAGTTTCAAAGGCTAGAGCGCACTAAACATGGACGTAGATTCCTGCAAGACCTAGGATACGAGACAAGCAACAAGCCGCCATTGGAAGAGGCGCTACCCCCGTGGCAGGACGAGGTGATAACGGATCATCGGCCTCTGCCTCAAGTTTTGAACCAAGGGAAGAGGGCTAGAGTCGCTAAGATGCACGCGGCATGGTGCGAAACACATGCGCCAAACGAAGAAGTGCGGTACACCGACGCCGCAAAGAACGGTGACAAAGTGACATCTGCCTGGCACGACGCAAGGAGAGGCAGGACACAAACCGAATTACTGCCGTCGGGCACGACGGTGAGGGAGGCCGAATTGAGGGCGATATTGGCGGCGGCCCAGGATATCGCAGGAAAGAGCGCGACGGCACCTCACGCCAGAATTTTTACAGACTCGCAAGCAGCGATTAACGCAACACGCAGCAGCAGACCAAAGGGCCGAACAATAAAAAAGATTAAGAAAGTGGCGACGGAGCTTCGCATACGTGGCACCGACCTGCACATCACATGGCTTCCCGGGCACAGCGAAATCCCCGGGAATGAGAGGGCACACAGGGCCGCAGCGGAAGAAATAGTTCACGGCTCCACGACTGGCCCGACCTCTCATTCTGAAACGAATAACACGGTAGACCCGGAGGAACAGGCTGAACTTGCCAGGCAGGCGAGGAAGGCCTACCTCAGAGGGTTGCTGCCGTCACAAGAAGACAACATGCCAACGAGCTATACCAGATGGGAAGCTGTCCGAGTCCGACGGATCAGGACCGGAACAGCATTGACACCGGCCAAACAAGCGAGCTTCGGGCTCGTCGACATCGAGGGTTCCAGATGCAAGGCCTGCGCTGGGAAGAACACCGCCACACTACGCCACCTCCTCTGGGACTGTGCAGGCCTGGAACGGCTGAGGAAGAAAGCGATCCAATCTCTTCGGGAAGAGGACAGACCGGCGACGCTCGAGGAGTGGTCCCGACCCCAGGGAACACCGCAGCACAGAAAAGCAGTCCTCGATTCCCTGATGAGCTACATCAGGGAGACGGGGACCCATCATCACATTTAATTTTTTTTTCTTTTTTTTTCACATCATTCATTTCCTCTTTCCCCTAAAACCCCATGCCCCTCCTTTCTGTCTCAGGCCACCCCGCCAAGACAGCCGAACCACTCATCTCATCAATAAACATAATTCAACAACAACAACAACCTTGACAGCCTGCACCGTCGCTCCCGAGCAGCTAAAGCTGCACACTTGTATGCAATCATCTAAAAAGCGCGGCAAAGTTATTTCACTGGGCTGCTCCCGAAGATTGCGCCTTTCATCTTCGTCCGTACCTCAGTGAAATCTTCTAAATCTCACTTCTTTGTATATCAAGGTCGAACGCTAGAGCACGTCTTTTGAAAGCAATACACCACAAGCGCACACAAGGAACTGAATAAAGACCCAGGATCGGCTGAGTGAGAAACGGCTAGCTAGACTTATTTTTGCCTCAAACATGCAGTTCGTGTTTGAAGTGCAGGCCACTATAGACTACCGAAAAGTAGCTCCTAAAGTCATTTTTACGGAACGTGCAGATGGTCTTCACCGGAGAAGAAAATTGTGGCGGAGCGCTTATTTGTACGTGTTTTACTTGTTTTCATATCTAGCATTCAACGATGCTGCAGAGTGCCACCGTGAAAACTAACAGCAAACAAAAACTAACCCAAAACAAACGAAAGAGCCAGAACCCGTGCAAACTCCACGCGAGGTCTTTCCTTTTGTTTTTACTTTGTGCACGCGGCCCAACGCTGCCCGGTGCCGCCAGCTCCGTCCAGACTAGGGATGTTGCGAACCACCCTAGGTTCGATTTCGAAAGGTTTCGATATTTGCGAAGCGAACTGAGGTTCGATTTCGAAAAATTTCGATATTTTCGTACCGACCGAGGTTCGATTTCGAAAAATTCGCAACTTTTGTCCGCAGCGGAGTTTCGAATTCGAAAATTTCGAAGCTTTCACGGTTTCTAAAATTTCGAATCCGAATATTTCGAATATTTTTTTACTTCAGGTTCGATAAATCGAAGATTTCGAAATTCTTTGTAAAAAAACTTCGAAAACTTCGAACGCTTCGAATTTTTATAGACATGAAGTTCGAACAATTTGAAGATTTCGAATTTCTTTTGGCATAAAGTTCGAAAAGTTCGAAAGTTTCGATTCTCTTTTAACGCTAAATTAAAAAAAAAAAAAAAAAAAAAAGTTTGAAGATTTTGAATTTTTTTTTAATCCAAGTTTTTAAAGTTTGAAGTCCGATTTTCAAGTTTTTCTTTAGTTTCAGTTTCGAATAACGTTTTCACGACTCACTTGTTTTCACAAAATCAAGTTTAGAAAAGTTAGGGTGTGATATCTAGATTCTGCGAAGTTGGTAAGGCAATTAAATGAGACGACGAGTGTCCCGGACGTGCTAGAATATTTGCCAGTGCAGAATTGCGACCGCCAGCCCCCGGGGGGGGGGAGGGGGGGGTCTTTATCACGCAGTAGTGATTGCACGAACACACTGTTTTACGAGACTCATCCAGTTCGAAACGGCCAGGGGCGAGCAGGAGGTTGAGGCTCAGAGAAACCTTGAAGCGACCTGGCAAACTAGCTCGCCACCCCTTGCACGCTGGTAGTAATCCGATCCGGTGAAGTTTATAATTGTACTGGAGGTTTATTTTCTGGGACGGAGGAATCGCCTCGCAAAAAGCACAAAAGGCGACACAACTCGAGGTCAAGGAGCGTTCTACCATACAAGTGGCGTCGGAAGAGGAAAAACGGGGGGAAAGAGGGTAGCAAGGGGGGGGGGGGGGGGGCTTCAGCCTCCTTCTCCCCCGTGCAGGTATTTCGGACTGTTAAAGAAAACAATACGGGGAAAGAGGGCGTGGTCGAGCTTATTTTAATCTGAAATTATTTATGCATATGTATAGCTACTGTCGCTCTTCACTGCATAAAAGGTTGCGTAGATGGTCATTGTTAGAAACTCGTTGTCAGAAGGCACTGCTCGCCACATGCTTAGTGGTTCGGAAGTTCAAAGCTGTCCTTTCGACCTAAACACCTGTGCCGATAGTAACAAAAGAAAAAAAAAAAAAAAAGAATAAATGCGGGAATAAAAAGCAGGAGAAAAAAAAAACTATCAAGAATTCGTCGGAAGTGTTCTATTCTTGCATATTCAGAGGTTCAGAACTTCGAAACAAGTTTCTTTTACCAAAATGTGTACAGGCTAAAAGAAACACGTCCCAGGAACGTGACGCGAAAAAAAAAAAAAAGTTTTCTTTTAATGACGTACTGAACTTGAACACTACTAGGAATCTTCTGCCATGAGTTAATTTATTCCTTAACGTGAAGAAACAATAAATATATTATTTTGTATTCTGCAGATGGCAATGATATGTACTGTCTGTGGTGTTAATTTAAATGCGATACCTCAAACAACTTAGACGAAAATAAATATCAAGTTTAGGTCATAATTGCAGGCAGATACATGTTTGGACATTTCTTCGAAACTCACGTTGAATAACAATAATCACATCTTAAGACGGCACTTACCTACGCTATACATAGATCATTCTTAAAAAAAAGTATAACATATCTACCATAAATAGCTCCGGCTGCAGCGTGCTTCAAATCTGGCACAAACGATAATCGTCAAAAAACCGTCGTCCGTCCTCGCCCCTTCGTGGATTTATTTCTTTAAACCTAAGCATGCCAGAACATTGAAATAAATGACATTGTCTTTCGTAAGGAACGCAGCACCGCGTGTAAAAGTTCCAGAAAAAAAATTACGAATGTACCCCACTACTTGAAATCAAATGAAACCGTCCGCCGGTCTTTCGAAGTTCGACGAACGTCGAACTTTTACCCTACCAGTTCGAAGTTCGTCGAACTTCTGACTTTTCAGAAATCGAAAGTTCGAAACTTTTCGATTTTCTTGATAAGTTCGAACGTTCGAAATTTATCGAATTTTTTGGTCACTCAAGGTCGAAAGTTCGACAAGCATCGAACCTTGCAGCGCAATAAGTTCGAAAGTTCGAAAAATATCGAATTTTTTAGCGTAATAAGTTCGACGGTTCGAAAAGCGTCGAACTTCTTAGCTTAACAAGTTCGAAAATTCGACCTCCGTCGAATTTTACGATATAGACAATTCGAAAAATCGAAATCTTTCGAACCTTTCGACCGCTTGATTCGATCATCGAAACTTCGATTCGAAAAAAGTTCGCGGCATCCCTAGTCCAGACGGACTTTGCGGGCACTGAAAGTGAAGGGAAACAAAAGGAGACAGACGCGCCCGTCTCCAACCGAGAAAAAGGAGGCAGGAGGCTTTGAAGTTGAACTGGTTGAACTTGAGCGCAGACGTCTCTGTCGACGAGCGGGCCCCGGACGGACGAGCTCACCCCAAGTTGGAGGGGAGGCAGGCGAAACCAAATTCGCGTAACCTGCCGATCGCGGCGGCGGCATTTGCACCCGCAAATGAATGGGCTTGGCAACTTACAGACTCGCAAGACTTCACACTCAATGAACCGATCAAGTTAACCAGTTGACAGAAAAAAAAAAGTGAAATAAAATATTTTGCTACGCGAAAGCGGTAGGTTTTGTACCAACAGCGACAAAGCGTCTTTACTACGGCTGATCGGACGCCGTTGTATCGAGGCTCATCTTAGCGAAAGGGGTACGGTTTATCGAAGCACGGTTTAGCGAGAGGTACACGTTTTATCGAGGCCTCCGTTAGAGAACTGCTGTTTCTAGGCGGCGGCAAGCTAGTAGTAATGCAAAACTATCGATAAATTGACCATCGATACTATCGATAGTTTTTCCAAAACTATCGATAGTGTCGCAGAACTATCGATAGTCGACTATCGGTAGTACTATCGATAGTTTTTTGATAGTCGACTGTCGATAGTACTCTCGATAGTTTTTCGACAGTCAACTATCGAGAGTTTTTCGATAGTACTATCGATTCCTTTTTTACTATCGATACTCAGTTTTCTGGTGACTATCGATAATACTATCGATAGTTTTGCACTACTAGAGCGAACACAGTTGCCGCACCGCCGCTCGCTTCCCCTTCCTCCTCTCTTCGGCCAAACCCCCGTCTTTGTCATCACTGAAAGCTGAACCGAAGTTGAGACCGTAATTGCTTGGGCTAGTTGGTGTCCCATTTGAAAAAAAAAAAAAAAATAAAGCGAGAGAAAGAGACGAGGGAGCGACGCACACTACGTCGCATAGCTATCGATAGTAAACTGTCGACAGTACTATCGATAGGTTTACGATAGTCGACTGTCGATAGTTTTCTGATAGTCGCTTAACAACAATTTTCCGATCGTCGAGTATCGATAGTACTATCCATAGATTTTCGATAGTCGACTATCGATAGTTTTTCGATAGACGACTATCGATAGTAGTATCGATAGTTTTTTTCACTATCGATAGTCAGATTTCTGGCGACTATCGATACTATCGATAGTACTATCGATAGTTTTGCACCACTACAAGCTAGGCTTCCAATCAGACCGCGCTTGGCGCGGTCGCCCCTCACTGTCGCTGGGGGAAAATTTATTATAACCTCAAGCTTGAGCGTGCACTACCAATAGTTCACCGCCAAGGGTTCGGCAATCTAGGCTAATGAACCAGGGGGATATCGGAAACGGCACCCCGGCTGCCGTCATTTTCTCTAAACTGCGATTGGATAAACTGATATCGATAAAACGGCGTTCCCTAAAAGGAGCTTTTCTAAACCGCATGCCTCCGCGACAAAACGGGAATCCGCGGAGGTAAGAGCGGCATCGAAATCCGCACATCTGAGTCCATTTGGACTGTTGGCATTTTGTCTTCGCCAACGGGCGACACAGTGCAAAAAACCCGTGCCGCGTTTTTTTTTTTTTTTTTTTTTTTTTTTACATTTGCCCCCGCTTTTTTGAGGTGTGCGTGTGCTGCGTGTGTTGCTAGAAAAGTACGCCAATTATTGAGATTCTAAAAGCAAACGTCTCGCAAGATGAGGTAATCGGATAACACTAACACTGACATTATGTCAAAGTGATAAGCTGTATCTCCCTAGGTTTACCCCCAAAATTTACAAAACGTCCTAGTACTTACACAAGATACTGACTTCGGAAGGCATTTTAGGTGTGTTTTGCTACTTTTTTTTACTTTACGAGCTACCTTGCGGATGTTAGTTTGGAACAATACAGAGGCGTGAACTTCAAAACACCAAGTAATCAAATGACTAATGCCGAACGTATAAATGCCGGAAAATTAGATAAAAGTATGTCGAGCTAAATAAAAAAAAAAAAAAAAAAAAAACTCGTTCGTTTACAGGTATCTTAAATCCATACATGGGGATTTAATTCCCCATGTGTAATTTGTTCGGGAAATTCATATTCTCGCGAAGGGACTTTTTGTGCAATAAGAAGAATTGTTTTTTCATTTCCGCAGTTCAATATCGTAGCTTATCATCATGTATGTCAGCACAAATGACATTCACCAACCAAAACAAAATCACACCTTCTTCGAACGCATTGCTACATATTAAAAAAATAATAATAAAAACCAAAAGAGCAAATAATAATAGGCCTCGTGAACAATTATAGCAAACAACGAAGACATTATTTATTTTGTTTAATCTACGCGCTTCGATATACTTTGCACAATTCGGAAGGTGCATCTGGTGTTTCAGATAAGAACGGTCGACCATATCCGGTGACCATTTTTAATTCTGACTAGAAAAATGCATCTTGCTGCCACAATGCCCAGGAAAACGGAACCGGTCGTTCTTGTTTGTGTTTTCTCTTTTTTTTTTCTTTGGGGGGGGGGGGGGGGGGGGGGGGCGGGGTTGCCTCCAAGAAAAAAAAAGTCAGAAACACCTGGTCAATTTGAAGCGTTGTGTGCGGATTTCGCAACATTGGCATTTCAAGCAACTTTTCCCCAAAATGTGTTGTGACTACTGGCCCAGGAATATTTACCGACAAAGTAAGTATGGGAATGATTGACCCAAATTATTTATCACGAAGTATCGACGTCGTTATTTTGAAATAAAAAATCGCACAGACGACTGCACAATGAGCCGAACAGCTTAAGTTTTATCTTTTTTTCTCCGCAATCATTCAAGCCAGGATTTTCAAACTTTGTCAGCGTGTTATCCTCTATTTGGCTAATCTTCGTGACAAGTATTGTTGTCCTTGTTAGCGGGAAAAGTTCGCGAAAAACGCTCAAATAAAGGCATTTTCGTAAATGTGCATAATTTTGAAAATCAATTTAAAAAGAAAGGCCATCTTCGATTTTTTCAAACTCTTTCAAGTTAGCGCCAGTGATATGCACTAACAGGATGTGCAAAAACATGTTGCATTATTTGTGTGTCTTTAAAGTTACAAAGCAAGAAAATCTGGCCAAATGGAGGCTACCGCGGTTGCCATGAATGAGGCCTGTGCGTACGCCTATTTGACAATTTCATTATTTTTACACAGCGTAAAGCTTCTCCCGGGTGGTCAGATTGACAGCACAGAGATGGAGGGTACTTTTGAAGTGATGATTCTTGATACGTCTTTTTTTGTCCTTATAACTAGTCCAAGAGTCACAAAAATGCGCAGAAGCTGGAGCAATCGCGAGACGCTAGCCTGTCGCACGCTTCGCAGGGCCCGTTTTCTATAGCGGGCGTGTAGCGTCTCTGCGCACGCCACGTAGGGGAAACGATCGGTGCGGCTCCGATAACAGGCGTTTAGGTAACAGGATATAGGGCTCTAACACGATATTGAGGATAGGGCGCCGTACAACGGGGGCACCTTCGCGCGGCAATAGAGCCTCGGCCGTAATGGGCCGCACACCGCAAAAAAAAAAAAAGAGGAAGAAAGATTTTTGTTTGTTTATAATGCAATTAAATGCAAAGGTGCAAGCGAGCTGGACAGTTCGTTTGTTTGAGACTTTTTATGCTCCCTTTTCATCACATTTTTGTCTTAGACGCATTGTAGCCGCTTCGCACTAGCCTGCCAGCAGGCCTGGGTGGAATCGAGCCTTTATTGTCCGAGTGGCTTGTTTGCAGACGCTATCGTTCGTGCTACGAGCAATTCGTGTCGCAGTGAGTTGACGCATGTATACACTGTCAGCAGTGCCAGGATTGAATTCCAGGCACGGGATGGAGGGAATCCCAGGCTGTTGTTTTCATTTCAACTGAACTCCTAAAAGTCAGCCCTTGCTAATCAATGCCACGTTGGGTAATTTGGTGCTGAGGACGTCCACCATATCTGACGCACATTTCATATCTGATGTAGCCGGCCCTCGAAGGTTGTAAACAGTTGCATCATGGTGCTTGACGAGGCCTCCAATCCCATCGCAGGCGTTCTTGGTATGTCCAGTAGCGGAAACTAGCCACTTGGCCGACAGGTACTCGGTCTTAGCGAGCTCATGAAGTTGGTGCCTATTCCTGAAGTAGCTTGCTCCGCCGTCACTGACCCACATGAAATGTGCGTAGAAAGGAGCAACCTCCTCAAGCCACTCGTGAATGTTCCCAAGGCCGTAGTATGCGCGGGCGGAATCGTGGCTGGTGTCATCACTGATTGGAGCGCGGCTACAAGTCCCTTTTTTTGGTTGCCACTATGCATGACGTCGCATGTGAATATCTTCTCTAATAATATATGGCAACCGAAGACGTTGTGCCCTCTAATGGTTTCGCCTCCCCTCCTTTTCCTTCAATCAACGCACCCATTTTTGTGACGTGATCCTCCGGTTGACCAATTAATCAAAAACACGAAAGATGCAGCTACACTGCCTAAAGCGTGGACGGGAAGGAAAATATGACGTTTCGGGCGAACGTCCTTCTTCAAGTGATAGATACGAAACACGGCGAGAAACAAAGAAAGGGTCGTATACCTCACAAGAAAAGGGGGCTATATATTTGTTACTCACCGATTTTTTGTTTCTTACACGAAGATGGGCGTCCGCCCGAAACTTCGTGTATTCCTTCCCGTTCACGTCCTATTTATTGTAGCACAATAATATTTCTTTTGTGATTACGTGCCGAAGATCATTGTTCTCGGCAGCCCCATTCTCTTACACGCTGAGATAAACATCTGCTATCGGAACCACTTCTGTTGATTCCTTTGCTTGGCGTAGACAGAGACGCTACACGCCGACTACCGAAAACGTACCCTGCGAAGCGTGCGACAGGCTAGCGTCTCTCGATTGCTCCGGCTCATGCGTACTTTTTTTTTTTTTTAAATCTTGTACGAAGAAAAAATAACTTGCTAAACATTATCACTTAGAAACTATCGCCCACCCCTGCGCTGCCAATCTGACCACCCCGGAGCACTCTTACGGGCTGTAAAAATTATGAACTTGTCAACTACGGGTATGTATAAGACACAGAAACAATGCAATAATATTCTTGCACATCATGCTCATAGATACTATTGGCGTTATTTTGGAAGAGTTAAAATATTGAAGATAGCATTTTTTTTAATTGATTTGCAAAAGTATGCATATTTAGTAAAATGCCTCGATTTGAGCGTTTCTCGTAAACTTTTCCTGCTAATCAGGACAACAATATTTATAGCCAAATAGAGGACAACACGCTGGCAAAGTTTGAAAACGGGCTTGAATAAATGCGGACAAAAAAAAAAAAAAAGTTAAAACTTTGGCAGTATTGCTCAATGTGCCGTCGTCTGTGCGATTTTTTATTTCAAAATAACGACGTCGATACGTAGTGATAAATAATTTGGGTCAACCATTCCGATACGGGCCAGCAGCCACAACACATTTTCGGGGAGAGCTGCCTGAAATGCCAATTTTGCTAAATCCACAGACAACGCTTCAGATTGAGCAGGTGTTTCTGACTTGTTTTCTTGAAGGTAACTTTGTTTTTTTTTTCCTAAAACAAAGACCGGTTCCGTTTTTCTGGGCATTGAGGCAGCAAGATGCATTTTTCTGGTCAAAATTAAAAACTGTCACCGGACACGGTCGGCCGTTCTTATCTGAAGACAGAGTCGTCCTAGAGAAAACTGCCGCGGCATAACATAACAGAACTGCATGTATATTTGACGCACAAATATCAGTAAGCTAGGTGGCTTCTTTACGTTTTATTTATGTAGAATACGCTTGCAACATCACATTTTAATGCTTTCTTTTAGTGGGTAGAGGAAAATCGGACCCTTCACGTAACATATTTTTGTAGATTTACTTTTTCGAGTACAAAAGAGGGATTTTAGTAGTGGAGGAGAAGTAACCAAACTTAGGAACGTATATAGAGACACGACAAGAAATGTAGAAACGAAAACTGGTGGTCAGTCAAGTGCAAAACAAGCACCCAGGAGATTTTATTCACATTGCGTGGTCGCATTTTAATATTGCAATTATGAAATTCGTCTAAATTTGGAAAATAGACGCAAGTGGAAACGTTCTCAATTGAAAGAACGCATGTTGTTCCTTTCCTCACTCAGAATACTGTAGCGGGACTTCGTTCTTCTTCCACAACCCCAACACAGTGAAGACGATGACGAGTTAATGTTTCAAAGGCCTGCTCATAGAATGATAACATCATGTCCCTTGATTGCAGATTAGCGCAGTCTTCAGGCACGGGTCCGCCCAAGTTGAAGCACTGGAGGCAGTCACAAACTGGAGTCGATAAGAGTGTTTGCCGAGCCGACCTAGTCTTGCGTTAGAACGTATACACCAACTCATGTTTACAAACAAACCGGAGCGCCCGGAGCGCCCCTAGCGGACGCCACCGGCGCCGCGCATGCGCGATGGGGGTGTGGGCAAAAAGCTCGCCGTCGCCCATAAACAAACCATTGAAATGCGATGTTGTCGGCGCCGGTGTGAGTCCCCGCGCTCTTTTTCGCGTTGGAATTGTTGATTCTACGTCCTCCTAACGATGTCTGACTACTTGAGCAGCGTCAGCGAAATTAACGAGGCTCGTTACACCGCAAAACTTCGCGTGAATAATCTGATATGCGGCGATTCATTCCGAGTGGACGCCGCAGAACGTACGCTAAAGCCTGATTCACAAGATGAGATTTCGCTCGCAGTTTTCAGTAGCGGACTGCAAAATCTAGCGTGAACCATAGCTGAGATGGTCGACGTCGATACTGAAAATCGCAAGCAGAATCTAACCAAGTGAATCAGGCATAACAAGTCGGTGATGGCCAGTGGTAACAAGGATCAACATCTTCTTGTATCTACTGTTTACGTCGAGCCTGCTTACCAACCTTCAAACTTAAGTCTTTTGAGGCCTGCACTTAATTCTTATCACAAGTACCAGGCCCACGTTTGGTCTACGGGCCGGTGTCCTCTAAAAGAGCAGACGACAAGCAGAAACGTTTGAAAGAGCAGACGACAGTTTGAACGATCAGGCGACCGTTTGAACTTGAAGACGCACTGAACGTAGTTCCCAGGTGGTCCGTACAACTTGACGGTTTTCCGGCGTTCATTTTGGAACAAAACAAATAAATTTGATGGCCAGTAGTATCGGTGAATTTAACCCAAAATGCTTCCCGCCCAAGCAATCGTGGTCCGACGGCGTCTGGTTTTCCGTTTTCACTGGACATATCCGCGTTCTCGGACGAACCGAGCGCATGAAAACTGACCTTCAAACCTCTCTCGATACTCTTAGTACAGCCCCAGTCGCAGCATTTTGACAAGAAGGCAAATTTTTGTCTGGTTCCTTTCAAAACAACGCAGGAATACATGTCTCAAATGGGCACTTCTGCCCACAGCCCCGGACCGGAAGTGCGACCGACGCGCCACCACCGCGCCGTGACGTAACAGAGATGAGTTCGTGTATAAATAGCAGATTAGTTAAAAGCAGAGTCAATAATTATGTTCAATGCAGGACACCAAGTAACAGTTGCGAGCTTTCATGAAAATTTCAAACTAGGTAATGATAGCGACGTACTTCGTCCCTCGAACACATCCAAATCTGGAAGCAATCTGTTTACAATAGAAGCTATACGTTTATTCAGTGTGTGGTTCGCACCAACCTGAAGTGCACAAAGTGATTCTCAATCGGTCGTGGCAATCGCACCATTCTGATAAAGGAAAAATGTACATCACTTGCGACAGAAATCATAACTGAATGGGGACGTCATAAAAAAAGTTCTTACCTCTTGATTTCGGTTTTCTTCGGGAAGGTCAGCCGACTGACATATCGCGACTGAAAAGTCTAGGCCTTCTAAACCAATAACGACCACAACAGAGCGGTCGTGCGCGAACAGCCGTCACCGCCGGACGGACAACATATCGGCGTTCAGAGTTCTCCGAATCCTCCGGAGAAGTCACTCCCCGCGAACATTCACCTGCCGCACTCCGCACCCCTCTAGCCCCTCGGGGCGACTGCCGGCTGCGGCCCGCCGCCGCCGCTGCCGTGGGCGACTCGGCACGAGCCTCACGAACCCGCGAATCCGCTGCGAGCATCGAATGCGACGTCATCACGTGTCATTTACGTCACCCTACCGAAGGAGACGTGAAGCGCCGTCCGCGAATTTCTCGGGGCACGGAAGCACTGTGAAGGCAGTCACTAGCGGCGTTTTGGTTGCGTTTCGACTACACTGAAGGAAATGCAACTGTAACGAACCAAAATGTGGTTTACGTTCTTTCCCGAGGAGTTTTAAGGGACACGAGCTCTCATTTCGCTGCTAGACCCAGATACGTTACGCACTCATTCGCCTCGGAGGGAGAGCGCCTTTTCACGCCTTCGACGCTCGCGCCATCTGGATTCTTGAAAAGTTCCTATCGGAGATGAAAATCGAGGAGCGCTCCCTCTTAATGCCTGGCCAGTGGGTTTTCGGCGGTGTGCCGCGTTGCAGCGGGTGCTGGGTGATTTCAGATAAGATCGACCAAAGGGTGGCTGGTCGACATTTTTAAATGAACTGATGTTTTTATATGACATTGTCTAGTGTCTGGTATAAACGAATCCACACTTAGTTTTGACCAGAAAAAAAATTTGGAGACAAGAAAAATCGTAAGGCAGGGAGAGGTGGACAGTTGCAATAACGCGCACTGATGGAGGGGGCAAGTTTGAAAGTGAATAATTAAAACAATAAAATTAGGAGAATTTTAAAACCTTTTACAAACAAACTATGGGTACACCTTGCTTGTAATATAAAGTAATAATATTTATTAAAAATTTATTTAGTTTTCTAAAAATTGCCAAACATGCCTGCTCAAACGACAAATGGCAAATTTTGGAAATCTGTATCTCATGAAATAATTTAATCATTATTACATAACTTGCAGACATTATTTTACTAATATATGGCTATTATTGAAAAAATAAATAAGGTATCTGAGTGACACAATAGTTACAATATAGTTAGGCAAACATTGGAAAAAAATCAAACAAAGAAAAATTCCAATGCGAATAAAAAAAAAACACCACCTTCGATTTTTTTAAAATTTGGGTACCCTGTTATACTCTATTTCGGCATTCATTTCTATTAAAAACATGTTGCATCATTGCAATGTGAAAGAAGAAACAACTCCCCAAAGTAGGGTCCTTTTTCAAAGCCTACACTTAGCAGTGTCCTATACAAGAAGTGACTCTGAGTTCCAGTTTCATGGAACTTGCACAAATCTTTTATATACATTTATTCAAATGAGGTCATTGATAAAAAGAGCGATCGGTCACACAGTAGAAGGGAGGAGAAACTATATACAGCATTTTACATAAGCGTACAAAGTGGTATCATATTAGAGACTAATGATTTGAGAAAAGATGATGCAGTGTGAAGTTGTACCTTCCGGTATATTTTACATCTAGAGTAAAATAAATAACTTTACTTCCACGCACAAAAACAAAGATATAATAGTAAGATATTTAGGTTGGCTGTGTATTTACGATTACAAACAATTTCAGGTGACGGATGCCATAGTGCCTAACTGGAGCAGCTTCGATGCTCTCGGTGTATGAATGAATCGTGGCAAGCCGATATATTTTATCCTGCTCGAGGATAACATTTTGGGATTTTTTTTATAGTGATCAGATAAAAATTATTAGTAACCACCAACAAAAACGGTAGGTTAAATACCCCGTGAAGAAAAATGTGATAAATAAGATGTCCCTGCATTCAAAATGAGCAGTCCTTGGGAAATCAAATTCGGCACTTTACGCTAAGGTTTTCCTCGCTGTACCCATTTAATAAAGTTGCTTCCAAGCAGATCCGACTGTCCGTGCTGCATATACGTCACAGGTCCCTTCTGTTGATGACTTGCTGAGCCGCCACGCGTGCCAAGACTGAATGCGAGGGAAGGCGCGCACCGTCAGCCACTCTTCTTTTTTTTGTTCACGATACCGAACAACCTAATTTTCGTCCAGATATACAAGATGCACGCCTTTCAGTTTCTTTGATAGAACGCTCACCATTGTCCTGGCCGTCTGAATTGCGCTTACTGAACGTTCTTTCAGGTTCTTCAGCGTGGCCTGGTGCTTCACGAGTCCGCCAACTCCGTCACATGCATTTTTCCCATCTCCAGATGCAGAAGATAACCACTGGGCTTGTGGGCAATCGTCCTTTGCAAATTGGTGAAGCTGGTAGCGATTTTTGAAATGACTGGCGGCGCCGTCACTTACGTACGTCACGTACGAGTATATACCGCAACGTTGTCTTCAACCCACTCCTTCACTTTTTCTAGAGCCAAGCAAGCGTGAGCGGCGTCGTGACACAGGTCCTCACTGATGATGGAAAGCTGTTTGTAGATTTACTTGTCGTCACTACACATGTAAATATCGAAACTTTTTTTTTTTTTCCAGTGATATGCTTGCATTCGTCAGGAAGCACGATGGTCCAGTTTTCAGCAAAGTCAAAATGAAAGACAATGCTCCCGCGTTGCATGCACTGTTTTTCATCGTAGATCGCTTTACCTTGCGTTTGCCGGATATGGTTGTGAAGTACCCAACTTCCAACCGTCACTTGGATGACTTTTAGGAAAGTCTCAGGTTCCAAAGTTTTTTTCACAAGGTCGCCGGACTCCCATGTTGCAAGCCCAATCTCTTCATCCTCCGGGATATCAAGTTCCTGGAGTGTAAGAAACTGGTCTTTTGGGCAGTGATCACAGTCTCCTTGAAGGCACAGTTCTGTTGCTGGGTCGCACAGAAATGCCGAGTTCATTTCACCAGTGTTGAATGTTGAGCCTGTAACGTTCTCTAGAGCGGCAATACAAAGATAATAATTGGCGCAGCGCACACAAACGCACACTTCCTGGTGTGGAATACATTGGACCCATCTAGGGCGCAACGAATAAAATTTCGTTAGCCCAACGCCGGAATCGGGATGCTTGTCTTTGTATATGCGGAAGGCCTCTCGTATTGAGCGTGTCATGAAGCGCTTTGGCACGAACGTTTTCTCTCCGTTGAGCATGACAGAGATGACGTCCTTCTGGTTGGGACTTTGGCGCGAACATTGTAGCTCGTCTTTCGTGAAGTACTCTAGGGCAGCAGACAGGTTCTCAGGGCTCACCTTGCACCTCGTGTAAGGATCCGGCTCATACCACACGCCATGCTTTTCCTTGAGTTTTCGGGATTTACTGATGAGGTACATTGAGGCCTGTGGAATCATCTTTTGAACCTCATTCTTCGTCAGTGTTGACGGCAGGAGTGTAAGCAGTTGACAACGTTCCCGGAGAGAGGTGGCGGTTTCAAAGGCCTGCCGAAAGTTGTCCACCCACTCAGTGCATGTGGAGCATGTTGGTTCGGACGACCCCGATGGTGCGTCCCTGTCGTACGCAATACGTAGCCTTGAGCGTATATTCTTGACAGCAACCTGCTCCAGTTCTGTCTGCTTTCTCTTGACATAGGCAGGCCTGTCCCGACCTCTTACGACGCTTGGTTGTCTCAGCGGCGACACATCTGTAGGTAGTATGCTGCGATTTAGATCTTCAATTGCTTCTTCAGCTGGCACAAATATGTCAGGGCACTGCTCTGAGCTTCGCATCGGGATCTCCTTAGGGATGTGCATGAAGCAATGGTAGCACAGGTAGTCCGTCGCACTCACTTTGGTGGAACAGTCAGGCGGAAGAATTCGCTTCAATGAGTTTAGGTCCAACTCACCAACACTTCGAAAATTCCGCTGCTTTGGTATAGTCTTTTTGTGTTTGCAAAAGTAATCTGCACAAAACACTCGTTCGGAGCTCCAGGACGTCTTCATAATGTATACATAAATAATAGAAATTAAACCCCAACTGATGGCATATAATTGTCAAGTGAAAGAACTACTGGGTGCACAAGTGACAAGTCCGAGGCTGAGGAGCTCACTCACTGCAAACGTACATTTGAAAAGAGAGGTCACAACTGAGGCTGTCGGCAAAGCTTGATCCACGTCAAAGGAAGAAAGAGGGAAAGTCTCCAGACAAAAAATTGTGGTCAGCCGCCTTCGAAAAAGACTTTCCGGAATCGCACTGTCGTCCCTCCACGCGCTGATATGAAAGCACCCGAGCTTCTACCACGTGGTTCATGACACAGCCTGAGCCATGTCGGCGACCGGTTCGCGAGGGGTTGGCGGTGGGGCTACGTTGATGGTCACTCGGATTAGCCCTTGCTGTACTGAGCTACCGCCTGCAGTGCCTTATCGCCGGCTGGTGTCAACAACGAGAACACACACACCCTGTCTACACCAAAACTACAAGCGTTCACCGCACACGCGTCGCCGCCGCTTTTAAGCTTTTGTGAAATTGCTTTCTTTTGCCGCGGAGAACCGCCTTATCTTAACTACGCGCCTGAAATCCTTCCAGGCGGGCGTACACAATATCAAGCGTTTCGAGAAATGCCCGTGGAGTAGAACTATGGGAAAATTCGGAGCCCGCGATGTCGATATCGTCGCCGTTGTGTTAGTACGCCGTCGCGTGCTGCAGTCCCCCGTTGGGGGAGGGGGGGGCGGTCTTACTACGATAACATGGCGACAGCGTTTACACTCTATGTATTTACGCGAGGCTCGAGTATTTGGGGATAATGCTGCCGGTTGGTGTGCCCCTTTGTGCCTGATATTATCGCCCGTGACGCCAGCGAGTGAGATGGCGACAGGCATGACTGCTCAGTAAACAGGCGTCGGCGGCCATGTTTTGCTAGTTGAAGCGAACCCCCTTGTCCTTGACAGCGAGCGGGGAAATGCGAAAAAAAGATTGTATCGGCCGTTTTGCCAGAACTAGCGATGAGTGTCGTCTGCGGTTTCCGGCAACTATTTTGCCATAATCGTGAGCTTAGCGAGGAAATGATTTTTGCTAGCCACAGAACACTACCACGCAGAAAGGGAATGCTTGAACATGTTTTTGTTCTGGATATATATCAGGGATATATATGAGAGAGAGAGAGAGAGAGATGAAGGTAGAGCGGAAGAGGGAATAGCATATAGTGTCGCAGGAGAATAAAGTAAACAAAGTTCCTAGTGGCCGATGGCTGCATGATCTTTTCTCGGATCACTAGTCCGTAATATGATACCTCTTTGTACACAGTAGTTTCTCCTTAATTTAAGTGTGTGAACGATTTCTTTAGTTATCATTGGCCTCATCTGAATAAAAATATATAAAAGATGTGTGTTGGTTTCATGAAACTGGAACTCAGAGTCAGTTCTTGTATAAAACACTGCTAAGTGTAGGCTTTGAAAAAGGACCCTACTTTGGGGAGTTGTATCTTCTTTCTCAATAAAATGATGCAACATGTTTTTAATGGAAATGAATGCCGAAATAGAGTATAACAGGTTACCTAAACTTAAAAAAAATCGAGGGTGGTGTTTTTTTTTTTTATTCGCATCGGAATTTTTCTTTGTTTGATTTTTTTTCCATGTTTGACTAAATATATCCTAACTATTGTATCACACAGATACCTTAGTTATTTTTTAAATATTAGCTATATATTAGCAGAATAATATCTGCAAATTATATCATAATGATTAAATTATTTCATGAGATACAGACCTCGAAAGTTTGCCATTTGTCGTTCGAGCAGGCATGTTTGTCAATTTTTAGAAAAATAAATAAATTTTAAATAAATATGATTACTTTATATTACAAGCAAGCTATACCCATAGTTTGCGCCTAAAACGTATTAGAGTTCTCCTAATGTTATCGCTTTAGTTATTCACTCTCAAACGGGCCCCCTCCATCAGTGCGCGTTAATGCAACTGTCCACCACCTGATGCCTTACGATTTTTCCTGTCCCCAAGTATTTTTTCTAGTCAAAACTAAGTTTGGATTCGTTCATACCAGACACTAGACAATAACATATAAAAACATCAGTTGATTTGAAAATGTCGACTAGCCATCCTTTGGTCGATCTTATCTGAAATCACCCTGCTGCATTCTTGTTCCCGTGGAGACCCGTGACGCTAAAACCCTGCAAGGGCTAATAGCCGAGTGGGTCCGCCCTGAAACAAGAATAATCACTGATTGTTGGGCTGGCTATCGCAAGCTTGCAGATGACGCTCGCTTCACGCACCTCACCGTCAACCATAAGCTTAACTTTGTCGACGCGAACACTGGTGCGCACACCAATACGGTGGATTGCACCTGGGCCCACGTCAAAAACTCTCTTCCATCTGGACGGCGCGAGAGCCACCATTTCACTGGTCACCTTGCAAAGTTCATGTTTTGGAGGAGAGACAAGGAGCGCGGAAACACTGATAGATTCCAGTCGTTCGTCGCCGCGGCCGCCAAAATCTAGAGCCCCGACGCAGACAGGGCGAGGATTCTGACGGCCCCGGTGACTTCGAGGGATCCGCTGCGCTGAGCCCGTCACCCGCCTGCATGCATAAAGACGACGTATGCGCCAACCGCTCGTCAACTGCTCGTTACGTCAGTTATAGGTTCTGGTAGCGGTCTAAACGGTCCTCTTCAGGGCCCCCATAGTTTGCAAACGGAGCTGTGTTTTTAATGCGGCACCCCGTGTCTCTGTAAAAAGTTCACAGGAAAGACCCAGCAAAGGTATGTGGTCCCCAACTTGGATATCGGGTGTTATGATTCAAATAAAAATTGTTCTTGCTTATTTCGCGCCTGTGATCAAAATAAATGCCGCCGTTGCAGTCGTCCCGCGGTGTTGTTGCTCGCCCATTCGCCGTCGGCGTGCCTCAGCTTCGTCGGCTTTGCTAGCGGCGCACCGGCGAAGCCGGCCTTTGATCCGAATAAATGCCGCCGTTGCAGTCGTCCCGCGGTGCTGTTGTTTGCTCGATCGCCGTCGGCGTGTCTCAGCTTCGTCGTCTTTGCCGACGGCGCACCGGCGGAGGCGGTTGATCTGACACACCGCGTTCGGCTTCGGCTAGCAGACGGCGTTCGTAAAATCGCGTCAGCGGTTGCTAGCTTCACGCGGCGGTACCGTGCGTGCTCCTATTCATTCGGTGTTCGTTGCCATGGTGACGGCGAGGAAAGCAGACGAACTTTTTGATGCGGAAGAAGGAAGAACGCTGCGGCGCAGCGATACCAGGTGCGTTCTAAGGCCCTTCCCGCATGCTTTTCAATGGGCGGAAGGCGAACAAAAAGAGTTCGAAATAAGGACTTAACGCAGAAGGCTGCATTTCTCCAGCGCCTCATAATTTGACGAGCCTTGCGCGAAAAGCATGTTTTTAGACCGGAGTTTGGAGATAGTTTTTTTTTACAACAACATGGGTCTAAAGTATCAATGTGCCAATTTTTTTATTAGTACAATTTTTTTTTCTAAACGTTTAAAAACAAGCATTTTTCCCCCGGTCGTTTCGTGGTTGCGCAGTAGAAGCGACGGGCGCGCTTGCACAGCCTTATGGTCGGCACTTGCGGTGCACGAGTGCATGACCTCTCGGTCTTTGACGACGTAACCGCGGATGGTCGCCCCTCAGCAGCTTGCCGCTTTTCCTGTGACGTTGTCAATTTCGTGGAATATCCTTTCTTCCTTCGCTTTTCTGTTTCCTGTAGGAGCCTTGTCGTTTCCTCTCGTGCATTCTTTTCTCTCGCCATTATCATTTTGAATTCCGTCAGTTTGCCCTTCCGGGCTTCTCTAACCTCTATCTTGTTGCATATAGTTTGAATGCTTACATCCAATCCCAAAGCGTTCATGAGGAGGTTTGTTGCCGTGGGAAATGAAGGAGGGTAAAAAAAAAAAAAGTAAAAAAAAAAAGGGGGGGGGGGAGTTGGTTGAGAGGGATTACCAAATATTTCGAAATGCCCGTTTTCTCTTTCTTTTTTTTTTCTTGGGGGGGGGGGGGGGAGTGGTGGGAGGAGCAACTCTTGTCTTTGTGCTGGTCTGCGAACAGCCTTTCCGCGTAGGTGGTTTCGGCACTGGGCACGCTTGAGGACTCGAAGGCAAATAGATTAACACTCAAAACGAATAGCAATACATTGTCCCTGCTACTGTTCACAAAACTGTATTTCTTATTAATCTTTTTGGAACAAACGGTGCCGAAGTTAACCCGCGTCACCCAGAGTAAGGGGCTTCCTCGAACCAATCCCGAGCCGCGCGTCCGCCCGTCGTAGCCGCTGTGGTCGTGGTTGCGGCGGCCGGAGACCCCAGAGGTCCATTCTGGGCGTCGTTTTCTCGCGGAGGACGCCAGAAGGCAAGTCCGAGATCCCGTGGCACTTGCGCGTCCCGGTTTTGCTCTCTCCTTTTTTTCTTATTATTTACTGGGATAGCTGACAAGCGAAGGAGTTGTGCTCCGTCTTCTAGTGGTTTCGCTTTCACCCCCTCTCGGCCAATGCACCCAAACCTTTTTCGTGATGCGTACGACCCTTGTCTGCTCCTTGCCGTTTTTCGCGTCTGTCACTCGAAGAAGGGCGTCCGCCCGAAACGCTGTCCACGTATTCTTTCGAGTAGCACAACCATATATTTGCGATTTCGTGTTTAATCCTTTTGTGCTCTGCACCGCCCCCATTCTCTTGGACAAAAAAGCTCCAGAGTTAAAGTTCTCTTCTGAGAGACCAAGCGATGCGTGCTTACAGTTATTGGATTTAATGCTAAAGAACCCCGAGCCTGTGCTGAGAATGTCGCAAGATTTCATTGAAGCTTTTCTCACCTTTTAAACGTTGTCACCCTAAAGGTGCGAAGGCCGGCATTTTCCCGAATTTCACGAGTAATGTTATCAGTAAATCTTGTTTTTATTCGGTGTGGAGTGTCCTACACCGTCTTTTTGACCACTTTCATATCACTGGATACCAGAAAGAATATGTATTTACGCAGCTGGTTAACCTAGTTCCGCTCAAAAGGAAAGGACAGGACAGCGAAAAGACAGTGAATGGTTCTCCCCCTTTTTTTTCATAAAATTTCTCATAACTTTAGGTCTATCGGCACTAAGTATGGAGTCAGCACAGTATTTAGGAATAATTTTAAACTAATAAATAGGTTAAGCCCGTTTTTTTTTTGTTTTTTTTTCTGAAACGACTGGGTGTAACAAGACGCGCAGAGAAAAGAGGTCGATTGTGTATCTGGAGTGGCGTACAAAATTCCGTTTGATTGCGGCCTGTGTTACATAGGACAAACAAAACGCTGCCTGAAATCTCGTATACATGGCTTTGATTGACGTCACGTCGTGTAATTCTGGCCACCATAAAGAAGAAAAAGGGAAGCTGCTTTTGAGGTTTTTTTTTTTTAGATTTTGAGTGACCAGTTAATCTTCTGGGAGAAGAACAGCGACGTCTGGGCTAATCTGGGAGACACAAAAGAGTACCTTGGAAAGAGAAGAGCTCCTTATACCCCTCTTCTCCGGCGCTTATGGTCAAGAGGTACTACGGGTCAAGAGATCCAATAGTCACGTGACAGCCGAGTCAAGAGGTCCAACGCGTCAAGAGATCCAAAATGGGTCAAGAGGTCTACCGAGTCAAGAGGTCCAACGCGTCAAGAGATCCAAAATGGGTTGGAGCTCGAAGGAGTCAAAAAGTCTAACGAGTCAGAAGATCCAACGTTGGATCTCTCGACTCGTTGGACCTTTTGACTTGATTTGCGATCGATTTTGAAGGGGAGGGGAAAGGGGGGGGGATGATGAGGACGAAAAAAATAAAATAAAAGCAAAACGCTACCACTCGCGCAATATTGGGGAGTTTTAGTAGACCGTCCGATAGCCCCCATAACGGTACCCGATAACCAAATGATGCACGCGGAAAGGCGCCGGAGAAGTATCGGGTATTTTTATCGGTGTTATCGGGACGGTCTACTAGAACTCCCTACTGGTAGCCTGAATCAAAAACACAAAGAAGCAAGGAAGCGGGGTTCAATTTTTTTTATATTTCTTGTGTATGGCACTAGTGCTCCCGCTAGAAAGCACCTTTAAATGTAACGCGTTAGCGGTTGTGCCTTTGCTTTTGCTGCGCGCAACTTGGGAAATGGGGCATAATTTTAGGCCCTGCCTTTTCCCCTGCCGTGCGTGAAGCTCGTCGAGTACTCCTACAGTTTGCCAGGCCCCAAAATAAACCGTTTAAACTAAAATTTAACAAACTTTCGATCGGAGCGCAGATTTTTGTTTATGACCCTGAAAGCAAGAGGGTTGTGGAAGACAAGCATCCATAACATCTGCGTGATCGAGACTCACCCCAGTGCCCCCAGATTAAAAAAAAAAAGTTCTTTTTCTGTACTTTACACTAACATAAGAAGTATACTGCCAAAGCGTGAAGACCTTCATTTATTAACTGACTCTTGTGCTGCCGACTTTGTTTTCCTAACGGAAACATGGCTAAGACCTGACATAAAAGACTCTGAAGTGTTTCCCACGAATTTTAATTACAATATTTATAGGTGTGATAGAGAGTTCCGACGTGGAGGTGGAGTACTAATTGCTGTACGGAATCATATTGTAGTTTCCTTTGTTCAAATTCCTACTTGCCTATTGAAATGGTATGGCTACGGCTGCATTCCCCCTCCGCGTGTATCTTCCTTGGGGTGTGCTATAGACCGCCCGACTTTGTTAATGGTTTTTTTGATAAGCTTCATGACGCGCTCTCTTTCATCTTCAACCAATCCCGAAACGCATCATGCATTCTCTTAGGCGACTTCAATTGTCCTGACATCATTTGGGATACTCTTTCGTTCTCGACTCATATTTCAGGAGAACTCGTAGACACATGTCTTACATTTAATCTATCGCAGCTGATTACTCAACCTACCAGATCAACCCAAAGAACAAGTCATATTTTAGATCTATGCCTCACTACTGACACTACACTTGTTAAAAATATAACATACCACCCACCCATTAGTGACCATAACGTAATTCATTTCAACATTGAATTTGAAACTCAGCGGAAATCACCATATTTTAAAACCATTAAAGACTATAATAAAGCTAATTACTCCGCAATTAACAATGAGCTTGAAATATTTCTCGATAGTTTCCAGCATGGCTGTATGAGCAGGACAGTTGATGAAAACTGGATTCTCTTCAGAAATAAACTTGCATACCTTGCCGACACTTACATCCCATCAATAAACCTAACTTGTGACAAATCAAATCCCTGGTTCACAAAAACGCTTAACCAACTAAACAGAAAAAAGAAAAGACTATTTAGCCGTGCCAAACAACTGACTACCGATCTCGCTTGGAAACAGTACAATGATATTGCTAAAATTTATAAGAAATCTATTACAGAGGCGAAGGCAAAATTCTTTAACAACGACTTAGTAAACATTCTTCGCAATAAACCTAAAAAGTTCTGGGAGGTAATTAATCCAAAAACGTCTAAACCTGTACAACTAATGAGCGATGATCGGTTGCCATTATCGGATGAAGAAAGCGCCAACTGTCTTAACGACTATTTCACCTCAGTCTTCACCACAGATGACCACAGTAGCATGCCTCATCTTAACAACGCATATCACACTTCCATGGCTGCCATTGAAATAACGTATGCAGGTATCATAAGCTCTATAGAAAGGTTACAGTTGTGGTCGAGTTCTGGGGACGACAAAATTAATTCCAAATTACTGAAAAACACTAAATTACACTCAGCTCGTTTTTTGTTAATAATCTTCCAACAATCTTTGTCTTCCGGCTAGCTTCCTACAGATTGGAAAATTGGCAGAGTGGTCCCCATACACAAATCGGGGGATCGAACTTCACCATCAAATTATCGTCCTATATCTCTAACCAGTGTCCCCTGCAAGCTACTTGAGCACATAATATATTCAAATGTCATGAAGCATTTCGAAAATAACCTCATCCTCTTTCCAAACCAACACGGGTTCAGACAATCATATTCTTGCGATACGCAACTTGTACAACTTGTTCATGAAATACACAGTAACATCGATAATAACATACAGACAAGCGCCATATTCATTGATTTTTCTAAAGCATTCGATAAGGTATCCCACAGTTTACTCATGCTCAAGATAAACCAACTTTACATTCATCCACTCGTAACATCATGGATAGGACAATTTTTAACCAATCGTACTCAGCATACTGTTATTAACAACCAGTCGTCAGCTTATTCTCCTGTGTCATCCGGACTCCCCCAGGGGAGTGTTCTCGGACCTCTGCTTTTTTTAACATTTGTAAATAACCTACCAGATCGCATAACATCCTGTATTCGACTTTTTGCTGATGACTGCGTAATTTACCGATCTGTATCTAACCTGAACGATAACATAACCCTACAATCTGACCTTAACCTAATAGCCGACTGGTGTAAACAGTGGAAAATGACAATTAAATTTTCTAAAACAAATCTCGTTTCCTTCACGCGTGCTCATAGTCCTCTCTCTTTCACTTACACCATGTGCAGCCAGGTAATTACCAAGTGCCAATCTTACAAATATCTGGGTGTTCACTTATCTGACGATCTCTCATGGAACACGCATATAACACACGTCCTGTCTAATGCTAACCGCTCTCTTGGGTATCTTCGACGGAATCTGAAACTAGCACCATCATCAGTTAAACAACTAGCCTACACTACACTCGTAAGATCGCAACTTGAATACGCGTCATCCATCTGGTCCCCTTGGCAACATTCATTGATAACAAAGATAGAGGCACTTCAAAATCGCGCAATCAGATTCATTTTTTCAGATTATTCACGAGACACCAGCATCACTTCTTTACGAATGAAAGCTAACCTTGATCTCCTCTCAACCAGAAGGAAATTATCACGCCTGTCTCTTTTTCACAAGATTTAGTATCATAACCATGACATCAGAACTTCACTATTATCACCAGCCACTCGTATATTTCCTCGCATTGATAACGTCTGTAAAGTTCGTCCAATTTTCGCATCGTCAGTTTCGTTTCTTTACTCCACCTTGCCATTCACAATAACGGACTGGAATAGCCTGCCTAACAGTATCGTGACCCAGACAGATTATAATACTTTCATATCCCAACTGACCATCCATCTGCATTTACACTAATAGCAAAGTCAACTCGTGTTTATAGAAATGTTTTATTTGGGTATTTTTCTGTTTCATTAGCTGTTTTTCCCTAAAAATGTTTTAAGTGTTTTCTTTTTTTTCTGTTTTTGCTGCTTTATATAACAATGTTTTCCAGCATGTAACCCACTTTTTTGTTTGTTCCTTTATATGTTTCTTCAGCAGTTACACCCACCTTGTGTAATGCCAGCAATGGCCTTCAAGGTTTTAATAAATTATGAAAATGATGATTTGATTGTGCTCTCACGCCGACATCGACACCAGTTATTATTTCCTTCAGTTTATTTGTTCAGTTATTTGCCGCCTCCTCTCCTGTCATTGTGACAATATTTTAGCGCTATGTGCTTGTAGCATTTAGACTTACAGGATGGAAAATTGAGCTCTAACGGAGCTCTAACTCATTCTTAAGGACCTTTTCAGCTAACTTTTGATGAAATACTGGAACGTATCAAATAGTCTGTCTGTCCTTTTTATCGATCATGCGGGTACCGATGGCTATCAATGGCTGCTATTACTGGCTGTTTCAATTATTTGGTTCAATTTGGAAAACATACATCGCTGTTGGTGACAACTTGATACATGCTATTAGTCAGAATTTTCAGGCTTTTGAGTGTTAAATTATAAGCTGGGGCAGTGTTTGCCGACATATTCTGGGCTTGGGTTAGGTCAGTCTACATTACACCGCAATATTAAATACACTTGTGAACAACAGGCGACTTCGAAAAGAGAAGTGTCTGCATTCTAGGATATATTTGGCTTTTTTAGGGGCGAAGCTCCTTAGGGGCTAGCCATGTCCGTATGTCCGTCCGCCGTCGGGTGCACGTGCTCCTGCTCGTGAGCTCACGCGCTCACGTGCTTACGAGTACATGAGCACGTGCTCGTGTAGGGCAAGAAAAAATAAACGCATCTCCACGTGGTGAATGATGTTGATTGGGGCGAAGCTCTGGTGGTGCTTGTCTGCGTAGACGGTGAGCCTCAGCATGCGGAGCCTTTCGTTCGTTTCCATCCATGTCAGAAAGAGAATGTGTTGTATGGAACGTGGTTATATACGCATTTGAGCATTTGACCGCAGCGTGACATGGATGAAAACGAACGAAAGGCTCGGCATGCTGCGGCTCACCGTCTACGCAGACAAGCACCACCAGAGCCTCGCCCCAATCAACATCATTCACCACGTGGAGATCCGTTTTTTTTTTTTTTTTTACGATTATCTCCTAAATGTTTTCAGAAATCAAGGCTCTGCCGAGATACATAACACGCCCCGGTGATATTGTCAGGAATGACAAATGATTAGCCGGTAACATAACTGGAGAAACTAAACGTTTAAGGGGGGCAAACTTGTGCCCAGAAGAAAGCAGAAAAAGGATAGCGTCGCAGGCGTCGATGGCGGCGAAACAAGTGGGTCGGACGCTGTGGCGAGACAGACTCCGGATCGCCACGCGGAGCCCTTTATCTAGACGCGTGGGATTCTGGAACAATCGGTGTAGAAAGTTCGAGGCCTTGAGCGTTCTAACCTCGAAAAATCAACAGGAATATTGAATTTACCAGAACGCGACATTACAGAAACAACAAAAAGGTGTATCGGCGGCCGGGCACTGAACCTCGGCTTTTCGCGTGGGAGCCAAGCACGATAATCGTTGGGCGACGGGCGCACTGCCTACTTGGTCAGCTGTGCGCTCGGCAATATGCGCTGCTAGCCCCACCCCTGCCCGTTTCGATCTGGATGAGCATCGTACCGGCGTGCGGTCGTGTATCACTACTGCTTGATGCACGTTAAAGACCCCAGGCTAGCGGCTGTACCGCACTGGCTAAATTTCTCATCTACAGCTGGGAGACTCGTCGCCCCTGTGAGGCAGACCAAGTTCTAGGCTGTATAAACACACACACAACCCAATTTTTTTTTAGCAGGCAGGTTACTCTGACTTTGATAGAGATCGCTCAATCATGGTTTTTGTGTAACTTTGTCCTCAAGTTGATACAAAGAGGTTGCTAAGATTATAACTGAATGAAAAAAAATAGTATTGTTTTGGGGTTCCACCTCAGCGGTTTCCGTGGAAAAAGATAACATAGAAATGTTGCGAATAAGCCTTTTTTGGTTTGGAACCGCGGCACTACGACGGATGAATGGATGGATGGATGATAATGGCTATACCTTTCGTAACGGGCGGTGGCTTGCGCCACCTAGCCTAAGTCTAAGAGGCAAAAACGTGATTCCTCCCGCCCTTTAAAGACCAATTTTCTTTGCGTAACTATCATCAGGCAGTGTGGGATATCACCAGGATGACCTTCGGGGGATCGCGCAAAAAAAAACTAAAACATGACCCCCCCCCCCCCCTGTGAGAATCGGCCCCGCCATCGCCGTGAAGGGACGCAGGAACAGGCTCTTTTCTTTGCGTGTTTGCGTTGGCACGTGTGCCCCGGTGTGTGGGTGAACTGGCGACGCTCGTGCGAGCTGGGGCGGGGGACATTTTTGAGAAGGAAGAAGACGAGGAGAGCACGTGGTGGGACCTTTTTGGGACATTCAGAAAACCAGCTTCCCTTGTAAATAGACGTGTTTTTTTTTCCCCTATCCGCGCAGTTCTGTCTGGTTTTCTCTTCCGTCAGCGACCATCAGCTGCCTCCGTCGTCGGGTCCCGGCGCGATCTCCAAGAAAGAACATCTTTACTGGCGCAGTCGACAGGATTGCGTCAGCGGACCCCGGCGGCGTGATCTTCACAACGGAATCGGCGGACAGCAACTTGACGCGGCTTCGGTGGAGCCTTCTAAAGAGAAGACTGGACCACCGAGCTCCTTGAAGATTGGACCACCGAGCTACTTCGTGGTGACAGAGCTACCTCGGACCAGATGCCGTCCCACTCTAGCGAGGAACGCCTGAGTCTACAGCTCGGACATCATTTTCGTGCCTGACTATTCTGAGCAGCGGGCTGCGTCTGTGATCCAGCGGCAGTCGTTGACCTTACGGTAAGGTGATTCTTTGACGTGTGCCCGCCATGGATACAGACAGCGCAGAGCGGCGGATGCCGGTTCTAACGCCAGAGCAGAATAGGGGTCAGAATAGGGATGTTGACGGGCCAGGTGAATTGTCACCTTTGAGTGGATTAGATGGCAAACTCGCAGACACAAGGGGATGGGAACGGAGGAGTCCGATCATACAGCTCAATTGAAAAGGAGATAGAACTTATGAGGGAGAAAGAACGGCTGTTACGCCTCGAGCTAGAACTAGAACATCTACGCTCGGAAAACCGAAGGCGAGCAGGTGGAGGTGGCATGGAGTTCAACCTCCGAGATGAAGTTTTTCGCTTTTCGAGATTTATGAAGGGACTGCTGACTCCCATGCCGTCGTCCGACATATTAGTGCCGAGCTGGTTTGATGGCGTAGAAAACGTCTTCGAGACATATGAAGTCCCTGAGCGGCTCAGAGGATATCTTGTGCGACCTTATTTCACGAAGAGCATGCGTGCACTAGTGAATAGGCTGAACATGGGTGAGAGAAGTGGGTATGGTGCGGTCAAAGAATCGGTCTTGTTAGAGCTCGGAGTGTCGCGAGCTGAGGTCTCGAGGCCCTTTATTGAAACCTCCACTTCTTTCAAGGAAAAACACGAGAACCCAAGGCAGGGCATTATACCTGAATATTATCGGGTGAAGTGTTTTAAATGCAAGGAATTGGGGCACCTTTCCCGCGAATGTCCCCGGACGAAGACACCAGACGAAGAACTTCGGTTTCACAAGAAAAGAGTAGACGCCAAGAATGTCACTGTGGAGGAAGACTCCAGCCGTGAGCCCGACAAGGTGACGACCGATGTGGGCAAGACCGACGGTAGCAACTTGAACCTCCAAGGCCAGAAGAGGCTGCACCAATCGGTCCGCGAGGCGCCTCAGATTTTGTTACAAGCCGACGACACGAAGCGGTCGTCAAAGAACAATCGCAGCTGCGTGTCTGTGCAGGCGCACGTTGACGACAGAAATGAGCTGAACGTCTCACGTGCCTGGAGGACGTCCCAGCGAGCCCAGGACGACCACGACAAGCAGGTGAACGTCGACGACGAAAGGCCGTACACTTTGCTTGGGCGGCAGGCGTCCCGGCAATCTGAGGACGACCCATGTGTGAACTTCGACAACGTCAAGGCCGGTCCCGACTTCTTACCTGGGTTGCACAAGTTCCGGCAAGCCAATGACGACCAAGTTGAGAACATGGGCGTCAAATGCAAGGAAGAACCTAGAGTATCTCCTGGGAGGTGGGCGTTCTGGCGAGCCGAGGACGACGATGGCGAGGACGTGGACGACGACGAAGGACCGAACTTCTTGCCTGGACGGCAGGCGTTTCTTCGAGCGGAGGATGATCACGACGAGAGCGTGAACGTCGACGACGAGAAAGAACCGAATATCTTGCTTTGGCGCCAGACGTTCTGGCAAGCTGATGACGACCACGGCAAGGACGTGGGTGTTGACAAGAAGTCGGACAACTTGTTAGAGCGGCTGACGTCACAGCGGGCCGGTGAAGATGTCAGGGAAAGCGGGGACAGCGACGAGGACGCGGTCTTCGAGATGAAGTCGTCCCAGAATATAGCTAAGGACGCCGATGAAAACTCGACCATCTACCAGCCGGCCACGTGTGAGAGAGCTGAGAGTGCAGAAGACATCGACAACGACGACCGCCTGCGAGGCCCATTCCTGATTCGTAAGTCAGGACAGAGTATAAACGGTCGTCACTCTTGCGCGGGGATGTTCCGGAACCGGCTATGCACCATCCGATTCAAGCCCCGTCGAAACCTGGATGGCTTGAATAACCTGTCAGCAAAGAGACCGAGGCTAGGAGGCTAGATGCTACGCTAGTTTTAGCACGACATTTGTCACTCCTTTGGAGATTTGGCGGGCACAGTAAGAATCACTTTACTAGCATGGGATTTGCATTTGGTGTAAATTTCTTCTATGGTTTGGATTCTTATGCGTCGAGTCACAAACTCTGTGCAAGGTGTGACTGATATGCGTTCGCGTTTGCGTTTGAGTTTAGATGTTATATATTATTTTTGACATTTCGGGTCTAAAAAATATACTTAGTCGGGAAGTGTGAGAATCGGCCCCGCCATCGCCGTGAAGGGACGCGGGAACAGGCTCTTCTCTTTGCGTGTTTGCGTTGGCACGTGTGCTCCGGTGTGTGGGTGAACTGACGACGCTCGTGCGAGCTGGGGCGGGGGACATTTTTGAGAAGGAAGAAGACGAGGAGAGCACGTGGTGGGACCTTTTTGGGACATTCAGAAAACCAGCTTCCCTTGTAAATAGACGTGTTTTTTTTTTTTTCCCCTATCCGCGCAGTTCTGTCTGGTTTATTCTTCCGTCAGCGACCATCAGCTGCCTCCGTCGTCGGGTCCCGGCGCGATCTCCAAGAAAGAACATCTTTACTCCCCCCCCCCCCCCCCGCCTCTTCCCCCCGGCGAGGGAGTCGCCAGTTTTCCTCTGGTCAAACCTTGTCGGCGTTTCCCCAGCACCAGACCCAGTGGGAGACAGGGTTGAGACTTTGGGCCTTTAAGTTGAAAGGTTGCCGACCTCGTGGGCGCGTAGTTGTGGGCGTGTCAATGGGATTTTCCTTTTCTTGCCATTTGCGTTAGTATCAGTTCGCGTTCAGGAAAGAATGTGACTGTCTCATCGTCTTTTGTGTTCCTAGTGGTTACTGGGCATAATGTCAAGGCCGATTCAACGTTTGACTGCGCTTCGTCGGCTTGCATTTCTTGTAAAAGTATTGTTATAATTTCCTTACATTGGTAGCAGTCGCCGTCTCTAGTGACTATTTTTTTCTTATAAACAGTACAGCGCATAAAAGGAAACGAACACAAGCAGAGAAAAGAGACACGTGAAATGACAAGGACGGCACTGATTTTTCTTTGTCCCCACTACGATAATGCCCTTGAGCCGCCAAACCAACATTCTGTGAAAGAAAAAAAAAAGAAAAATAAAAGAAGAAACCTTTGCACCACTTTTAAACCTTCCCAGACCGAACGTAACACGCGCAACAGACCTGCATTGCGAGTTCAAACATCACATCGGTCAAGGTCGGGGAGGCCGACTGAAAGCGAACATGAAGACACTTAGCCCGTGCTTTTTCCCCTTTCCCTCCTCGTTTTTTTATCCCGTATTTTTCATTTTTGTGGGCAGCCCCCCTCCCCTCCTTCGATTCTGAGTCAAGAGGTCCAACGCGTCAAGAGGTCCAACGAGTCAAGAGGTCCAATATTAGACCTCTTGACGCGTTGGACCTCCTGACGCGTTGGACCTCTTGACTCGCCGTGGATCTCTTGACTCGTTGGATCTCTTGACGTGTTGGACCTCTTGACCCATATTGGACCTCTTGACTCGTGCCTCGATGAGTCAAGAGGTCCAACGCGTCAAGAGGTCCAATATTGGACAGCTTGACTCGTTGCATCTCTTGGTGTGAAATATGTACAGGCAAGGGGTGTGAGATGAGTACAGGTAAAAAAGAGGAAAAAAAACAATTATGAGGGCACCTAAGTTTTCTCTTACGATGTGAGAATGCGCGAGCACTACCTTTTCCCGAGTTGTGTTGCCGCAACGGATAGCGTGCTAGTTGCGCTATCAAGGGGGCGTAGGTTCGAAACCAGGCAGGGGATGGTTTCGTGCTCACGTAACCAGGGAGGTCACGTGACCAGAGTTTCTTTTTTTGTTTGGTCACGTGACCACAGACCATTTTCTTTTTGTTTGGTCACATGACCAGAGAGATCACGTGACCAAAGATGTCACGTAACCAGAGTTTTTTTATGTTGGATTGTGTTGGACAAGTCACAAATTTTGCCGACAGATTTTGCCGACGGCTTTTTCGCTGACTGAGCCAGGTAATGCTCACGCATTAAAAAAGCAGACAACAGAGATGCTAACAATGAAGGCGGAGAAGAAAAATGTCGGAAAAAGAGCAAAAAGTTGAGCTGTGAAGACTTCCACACGGCAGGGGGTATCTCACGAACACGGCTTTGATAAATCGTTTCTGGCCGGTGATATAATCAGTGTTCGCGCGTATGACCCGTGATTTGGTTGGTTTCTGAAGCGACAGATACGCGCGCGCTGGACTGTGGGGATCGCATGCTGGGCACTGGATTTGTAAACACCGGAATTCATTGTTGTTATAAACTGTCAAGCTTATAGCAACATTCGTTTGTCGGGGACCTGTGTGCCTTCTCTCTTCTACCCCTGACCACGAAGTCGTTAATCTGCATCTCCCGTGTTGCTCTCCCCCGCGAATATCGAACGCGTAACTAGAAGCCTTTTTTTTTTTAGGACGTGACTACTTCGACATCCGCGTTCGAAATAATTGTAAAACTTTTTTGAACACATCTTTCGTCACATACGAAAGATATTTCCATAGCTATTTGTTATATCGACGTCTACTGTCACACTAAAGCACTTTTACGGCGTTTGACGTCAGGATAACTGAATATAGTTCTTTTTTTAATTTCTGTGTCATCATTTTTAAAAGTTGTAGTAATTATTTTAATTTGTTCACGTCCCATTCAAAATAGCTTCCTTGACATTATGAAATTCTTGGTCTTCGAGGAGCTTGAAGAGATAGTTTGGCCTGGCGCAGCATGGCGTGTAAAGTTAGTCATTTTTTCCGTTCGCCATGGTCTATTTTAACTATAGCACTGGACACACTAGATCTATCGGCTTCAAAGATCGACGCGCTTTCCGACACGAGCAGTTCTTCAATCGACTTCAGTCTTTATAATCCAATTTTCTAAAAATTATTCAACAACTAACCCACCATCTTACAATTCCAACCGACTAACACATCGCCCAATTTTAACTAAACATAAATGATATCGACAGACAAGTGTTCGGTAATTCGTGTCAAGAATGCTTAATTATGAAACGTTTAGTTTCATGGTTTATTTCACAGCATTCTCAAAGATAAATTTTTGTGAGTGCAAAGATATCGCTAGCATAAGTATTTGTGGGTGCTCCGTGCTGTTGAATAAGGCAACGGCCCGAATTAACCCGCTATAGCTTGCACCGGTCATAACGTTTCAAGGAGACAATGCTCGCATTCATTTGCAACACTCTATTGGACGCCAAGTGGCATAATCTCGGCTTGTTTAAAGACGCCCTCCATTGATATTTGAGCTTCTTCCCATGTTGTGTTATTTACCTATTTGGTGATTCGGTGAACTCAGTGAATGAAAACTAAAGCATAAAATTGTAGTGCATCATATTTTTATTAGAACATACGAGAACTCGGGACTGAACAAAGTTACCCAAGGAAGTATTTGCGTTTGCAAATACTGAAATAATTAAAATAATAATAATAATAATAATAATAATAATAATAATAATAATAACATTTTATTTCCATCACACTCGATGGCGGCGACCAAGCGAAAAAGCTGCATACACAGCTTGACGAGCCCTTGACCGCCTACAGTGCACGGGGACGCGACACAACAGGAAAAAAAAAAAAAAAGAGGAAGGCTGAACGCGAGATGCTGAGGTACATTTGAATTTTATATCTCAGGAATTTGAGAGACACCTCCGTAGAAATGGCATACATGAGTTCCAGAACAGAGACTGGAACACAGATATTAAGTTCTACAAGCCCAAAATATGTCACCAGGCACTAACCATTATTTAACACTCAAATACATATACATTGTGGCAAATAGTATCTGTCTACTTCTCTCCAATGGATATATGTAGTACTTGTATTGTGTAAAATAATTCAAATAGGTCAAACAGTCAGTAACCGCCACAAACAGTCCATTAATAGCAATATCATTATAAACAGAGAAGATAAAAATAAGGCTCGATGGACCTCTTGACGGGTTGGACCTCTTGACGGATTGGACCTCTTGACTCGATGGACCTCTTCACGCGTTGGACCTCTTGACTCGATGGACCTCTTCACGCGTTGGACCTCTTGACAAAAATTGGATCTTTTGACTCGTTGGACCACTTGACGCGTTGGACCTCTTGACTCGAATTGGACCTTTTGACTTGTTGGACCTCTTGACTCGGCTGTCACGTGGCTATTGGACCTCTTGACTCGTTGGACCTTTTGATTCGTTGGACCTCTTGATCATAAGCGCCCTCCTTCGAATAATCAATCGCATGGCAAGTCAAGAGGTCCAACGCGTCAAGAGATCTAATATTGGATCTCTTGACTCGGCAGACAGGAGTCAAAAGATCCAACATGGGTAAGAGGTGCAACGTGTCGAGAGATCCATGGCGAGTCAAGAAATCCTTCGAGTCAACAGATCCAATATGGGTCAATATGGGTCCAATATTGGATCTTTTGACTCGTTCGATCTCTTGATTCGTTGGACCTCTTGACTCGGAATCCTTCTCTGGTGGCCAACGAAGCGCTCGTTGGATGACGTCAGGTGCAAGCCGTGTATTCGCGACTCCAGCGACCTATAGGGGGCGCCACCACCAAACAAACATGGCGGCTGAGTCCAGGTCGCGTCGGCTCGGCCGGGCCGCCTGAATGGGTGGCGCATTCAATTTAACAAATTTTCTTTTGTTGAATGCCCAATTTTATGGGTATTTGAACTGAGACAGTTAAGTGTAGCCGGTGCGCATAAACTTGCCGAGCATAGTTTTGTTTTGCCAATGTTTTTTGTTCTTTTCATGTCAAACTTTCGTTTCGGAGACTTCGATCAAAACCGAAACTATGGGCTCCGGAGAAACGGCAATAGACTCTAATTAGTTTTGATCATCTAAGGAAAGCGGCGAGGGCTTCAAAAATGTTCCGCCGAGAGTAATTTTTAGCTAACTCGCATGCCTCGACCATACGACTTATCTGTCCGCGAAATTGAGCTTTTGTGCCTGTCCGCGTTTCAAGAAACAGCTCCAGTCATGTGCTCGGTCAAGAACACAGGCTGCAGGAAAATTACGAAAATTAAGCAAGCGCTTCTTGAGCCAAGGAGCATGTCAACTCGCTGGCGCATCACTAAGCAGCTGATACTCGTATTTCACTTCAGGTTTTAGTAGCAATCGAGAAGTCATTTTGATGAATATGCGGATTATGTATTATATTACGTACTATGTCACACTAAAGCGATATTAGTATATTCTTCGGGTTAAAATATGAACTTAGTTGACTAACTATTAGGTGAACTGCTGAATAAAAGTATAATTGACAGACAGTGAGATACTATGCTTAAACTTAGCCAAATGGTTCTAGCCGGTAGAACGGAGACGAATGCGGACAAACTGAGGAGAGTCTTCATCGGAGATTCACTCAGACCTCTCTGCATTGAACTCGACTTCGAATCCTGAACGGATAAAATGAGTATTTTTTGTGGCCAGTCAACCTGAGCAATGTAGACGTATATTGCTGCTGGCTTCGACAGGGGTTATAATATAAATATTGGAGGCGCGATAGATCCTATTGACGTGACAGCTTCTAACTTTGCGAGACGCGTCCCCCACCTTTTGAAAGCAGGTAATTTCCCTCATTAATCATATGCAGCTAGCAGGTTTTCTGAATCAAGTAATTGCGAAATTAACCCAACTCGTTCAATGTGGTCTTTTTCGGCGAAAAGCCGCCAAGATGAATAGCCAACGCACCGGCTGGCGTTAGTGGCTCAAATTAACTTGAAGCTAATTGAGCACAACCAAACTCAAGGAAAGCAGCTATCGAACCTTCCCATTCACTTGACTAAAACATTGGTGTTTCCTCCAGTGAAACACTTCGTCTGTCAACCTCAGTCCACTGTTCTTCATCCTTATAAAGAAACCACTTATCAGTTACCAAGCAGTCGTCACTTTGAATTTGATTAGAGACAGACGAGAAATCAAAACTTTTTCCGTGATCCCTCCTCATCCAAAAAATTTAAAGCACGCGACCGTGTGTTGTGGAGTAAACGGGCTTTCAAACATGCGATGGAAAGAAACAATCTACTGAGGCTTCACCACACTAATGAACACTCAGGCAAACTTAAGAAAGTTTCGGACCTTCGTCAAAGTACATTGCTCGCCCCCGCGCCGACAGCACGTGTCCGCGAAAGCCATCAGAGAAGCGGCGGAACGCGGAGCGACCTGGACCGACTGGTTCCCGGTTTTCCCGCTTGGCGGCGTCCGTTTTGCTGGAGTCGCGAATAACAGAACATAAGCGTAGTGTTAAGAACAAAGTTCCGTATTCGAATTTATCGAAATATTTAATTGAATGTCAGAATCGTCTGCCCTTATGGCAGTCCACGAAAGAGGAGATCATAAACTTTCTGTCAAAAGAATCCATCACAATTGTTCTGAACGGAAACGCGGTAAACACACCCTCCCTCGGTTTAGAAATGGAGTTGAAAAGGTTTCTGAACATTTTACCCTTTTAAGCTGCCCTCTTTCTTTTTGTTTACGTGTCTGCTTTGTTTTACGGTTAAGGCATAGCCTCCTCTATAGAGGAGGCTATGGTTAAGGCATAGCAGGCTATGGTTAAGGTCACTGATAAGTTTCAGCAGAAGTTTGACTCTACTCCAGGCCCCCTCTTTTTCAACCTGTTGTAGATATTCGATCACGTTAGTGTTTGCACACGTACGTTTGCTAAAAAAAATGTTTCTTCTTCTGGCGTTTTTTTTTTCTGTCTGGGAAGGTGCCTGAAATACTTTACTAGGGGGAATGCGGGTCACTCCGCTCATTTGAATTAGACGGAGCGATGGCCGCGCCCATTCCTCCCCTACTGGCGCGGGAAAATGTGGGTGATTCCATCTCCCTATTTTCTCTCCTCTCCCATCTTCTCCTCCCACCAGAGCACGGGACCGATATGCGCCCCCGACCATGCCAAACGCGGGCGGGCAATGACGGGGGCGCCGGGATAGGCGAGCCCGGCTCCCGATTCTTTCGTCTTGGTTAGTCTTCTTTCTCACTTTGTATATGTCCTTGCACTTCTGCTTTATCTTCATCTGATTCTTCACTAAATATCAGTTGTGAGCCAGCGCTTGTCCGTGCCTGTGTCTTCCACTTTAGCGCTACCTTTAAATGTGTAATGTATGACCAACTAGCCCGTCACATGATCTTAGACTATCAGGTGTCACTATTGTAGTATCTGTCACAGCATGTTTAGGCCCGCGGCCTTCTCTGCTGATGACACGACAGAAAGCATGGAATGCCGTACGAGGACCTATCGAGCTTGCACGGAATCCGGGAGGTGCGGCTTGAATGTCTTTAAGCTCCATTGCTTTCCACATGACCCCGATCTCCGGCGGCAGTGAGTTGCGTCCGTGAACCGAAAAGACTTTTTCCTAACACCCTCTCGACAGTGCTCGGAACATTTTGCGACTGTTCCGATCACAGTCGAGCCGGGGAAAGCGCCGGTAGCCCTGTCCTTCTCTCGCCCTCTTTCAGTAAAACGGTATGTATAAACAATATTTTTTGCAAATAAATTTCAGCTATGTTTGAGACTTTTGTTCTTCCCCTTCTTCATCATCGTCTTCATCCCTAGTCTCAGGGTTATAGTGAATGCATGAAAATAAACATTATGTTTATTTTTCATGTATGTGTATCTTCAAAATAAAAATATATATAGAAAATAAACGAGTCGCCTTTCTGACTGAAGTGGCAAGTAAATCCAAAGATCAAAATGATTAAGAAAAAATATTTTTCGGGATACGCCATGATTGTTTGATAATTATTTTTATTTCTTCGGGAAGTGGCGCCAATGATGTCCAAATAATACTTTGAATTATTTTGAAAATGGATGTCAAAAAAGAAAATGCCTTTCGGAAAATCGTTCCGCTCCATTACAGGGGCAGTGCAACGGTTTTTGTACCTTGCGCGAATACCGCAAGTTGGAGTTGGATGTAAGGGGAGGCGCATAAACTTGGACTCTTCTGGAGGTCCGCCCAGTCGTGACTGAAAGAAAGCCAGCAAGTCCGTAAGTTTGGGCCTCCATAGAATAGTAACACGGAAGACACGTTACTGAGAGAATAAACGCAGGGAGGGACACGACGATCCCTTGGCGTGTCCGCCTCCGCGTTTATTTTATCAATAACGTGTAATTCTGCCACGCGTGTTTACCTTCTAAACGTAAGACAATCCACTTGAAGTTTGAAAACTGTTTATTGAAAAAAATAAGGCCTGCTATACCACACGCGAATCAACAAGGGTATCAAGGCGGACACAAACTCTGCCTGTCTACATCCGCCGGGGAAACCCGCGAAGGAGCAGACTCTTGATGTTCCTGAAGATGGAGCAGAGGCCGTCGGTTGCACGGGCTGTCGGTGGGTGAGCCTAGGAAGAGAAATACACTGAGCTTTACTCGATGAGAGCTCACGCGGCACCCCCACCGCTGTCAAGACTCCGTCGCACAAGAGCGTCACGCACTGCATGACGCCCGTGTGGTGCCTTCATTAACAAACCATCGGAAGGGGATGCACGTATCTTATTCAAAAGGACAAAGTAGCTTCGTGGCGTTTGTGGATGCAAGTATAGCCACTTTTCATGCAAGCGTTTCAGTCTTGCTGTGCAGCTCCATACGATGGGTTGCTTACGATCGTAAACATTCCGAAACCAAGAGCGCCCCTTCGCTACGTTGCAGCCCCGGTTTAAATCGATCCGACAACGAAATGCAATCACGGAACACAAAACGCGGTAAAGCTGGATAACGTCATATCCCAAAAAAAAAAAAAATGAACGTTGCATTGGCACGCCAGCCGCACGGTGCCTAACCAAAACACGTGAGTGATAAATTTCTATGAATAGAATAACGAATGCGGCTCGATGCATATTAAACTGTTTCTTACCAGTGGAGACAGACTCGGAACGCTCATAACACGCCGTAGGAAGATCTGCTCCCGTGTTGGTGGACGCTTGGGCGCAAACCCTTGGCGCACCCTCTTCCAGAAGGACCCCCGACCCGGGACAGCTGATGGTGGCTGCAAGTGCCGCCACGGAGCCGGAGTGTCGGCGTCCCCCACGGGCCATGTCCTGGGCGTCGACTGGCAGTCCATCGAAGCCTCGGCAGGCAGGGGCTCGTCCAGGACGACCTCACACCACGCCGACTCGAGACGACCCCCCAAACCGTAGAGCTCATCAAGTTCCTCCGAGGACAGGAGGCTACTCTGTACCCATTTCGACCTCTGCTTCTAGAACGAGGGGAGAAAAAGAAGCGATGGTGCTCACTTACCGAGCCTCATGAAACTCAAATACGCAGGACAAGTACTCTACTCGTTTTCAGCTAAAAAATAAATAAAGTTTTGCGCAATGTTCCTACGCCGCGCGAAGTAGTTCTTATAAGATTTGGATGACTGAGGAAGAAGCGATGCTTTTGGTGTTTGAAAGTTGTCGGTTTGATAAGATGCCCAGGCGGCACCGAGTTCTGCGCCAAAACTTGGCTTGCGTCTGGCAGTTTAGGGCATTAAAAAGCCCGAAGAAGCCAAAGTAGTGCCAAACCTGACCTCTCTTGGCAACAGTCTGGGTATCTTGGCCCTAATTCGCCAAACAAGTGCCAAACTTAGGCTTCGCTGCCGGTTAGTTCGGTTATTATCTGGCATCTTCGGGCCTAAATCACCTAACAAATGCCTGATTTAGGCTTACTGCCCGTTAGTTCGGCAGATCTTTGGCATTTTTGGGCCAAAATCGCCAAACTAATGCCAAAGTTAGGCTTCACTTTTTGATAGTTCGGCTATCACCAGGCACATTCGGGCCAAAATCGCCACAGATGTGCCATAGTTAGGCTTACTACCTTGTAGTTCGGCAGAGCTTTGGCATTTTTGGGCCAAAATCGCCAAACTAATGCCAAAGTTAGGCTTCACTTTTTGATAGTTCGGCTATCAGCTGGCACATTCGGGCCAAAATCGCCACAGATGTGCCAGAGTTAGGCTTACTACCCTGTAGTTCGGCAGAGCTTTGGCATTTTTGGGCCAAAATCACCAAACTACTGCCAAAGTTAGGCTTCACTTTTTGACAGTTCGGCTGTCACCAGGCACATTCGGGCCAAAATCGCCACAGATGTGCCAGAGTTAGGCTTACTACCTTGTAGTTCGGCAGAGCTCTGGCATTTTCGGGTCAAAATCGCCAAACTACTGCCAAAGTTAGGCTTCACTTTTTGACAGTTCGGCTGTCACCTAGCACATTCGGGCCAAAATCGCCACAAATGTGCCAGAGTTAGGCTTACTACCTTGTATTTCGGTTGAGATCTGGCATCTTTGGGCCCAAGTCGCCAAGCGAGTGCCCAAGTTAGGCTTCGCTTCCCGATAGTTTGGCTGTGATCTGGCAGCGACGGGCCAAAGGTGCCAAACAAGTGCCAGAACTAGGCTTACTGCCTTGGAGTTCGGCTGATGAGGTTTTTGATGTACGCGGGTGGTCTTCATCTTAATTAAATAGAAATCAAGTTTTATTCGGCTGGCAACTTTATCTTATTTTGGTTGTCTCTTGATTTCTGCAGTCGAAAGGTTGGCTGAATGTTTTGACGCGGCTGGAGCAGGCTTTGCAAACGCAAATTGTGCCAGATGCTTTACTCGCGCGTAGGTACACAAGCCAATATCGGGACGCGCCGTGAGACTGGTTCGACATTATGGCGCGTTCACACCGGCGATGCGGTCTAGTCGCGCCATAACTTTCATCGCAAAAGCGACCATCGCGGGCAAAAAGTGACGAGTTTTGAGCAGTCGCTTGCTGACCCGACGTTTTGCGATGCACTCTAGTCGCGGAGAGGCCGAGCCGACCAACGGCGTTCGGAGCGAGAGTTTCTGAGACGCGACTCGCCAACGAAGGCATTGGACTGGCTCATCGCGCACGCCAAATTGACCAACTAATTACTTTTTTTTCTTTTTTTTTCTTTTTTGCGATGCGATTTAGTTGGATCGCGCGACTGCTATCCTCGGTGTGAATCCGCCTTTACAGAAAGTGCTGCCATTGAGCTAACACTGCGCAAGACGGATGTGCGCACGTCTCAACAAGATATATCATTATTAAGGGGTGTCGAAACAGGAGACTACAAAACGCACGACTCCTACAAATCGTGAAAATTGAAGCGGACGCGCCCGCTTCAAGCCCGCTTCAATTTTCACGATTTGTCGGAGTCGTGTCCTGTTTGGACACCCCTTTAGGCGGCGCATTGCAAAAGCGAGCGTGGCTCTGTGCGAGTCTTGCATTGTGATTGAGCACTGTCAAATCCTTGCAATAACAAAGTGCGAAAACGACCGTGGCTCTATGGCGCGGTTCCCGCATCACACTTTGGGGATGAAAATGAAATCCCGGAAATCGTACTATTTTAGCGTGTTGATACTTTTTAAACATTAAAAGGTGGAGACACAAAAGGGACAATAAAGACAGGACAATCTTTGAACTTTAAATGCCGTTGTACAAACGGGACGTTCTGCAGAGAAGAACCTTCTCTCCCGAAGCTGGGGGACGGGGAGGGAAAGGTCAAGCGTTGAATGGAAAGAGGTTTAGAGAATGGGATTAGCCTCGGGGCGAGCCATCCTCTCGAGAGGGAGTGGGGACGGAACAAAGCTGCCGTGTGGGTTCCGGCTAAAAGGTGGAAGAAAGTTAAGCTTGTCAAACGGCGACCTCGGATCCGAGGACGGGCACGTCAGAGAATTTGAAAATAGCTGCTTGATTAGCCGGACGACCCAGTGCGGTCTACTGGTTCTAGAAGGTGACTCGGATGAAGAAAACTCGTTTTGGTCGAAAACTCTAAAAGCATTCTGGACGTGAACTCTTGCCACAAATAAAAATAACACATGCATGAAAAACTGCGAACGCACCTAAGCTTTCGCCTATGATGTGGGAATGCGTGAGCATTACAGGCAGAGTTATGTTGGCGCAACTTGCAATAAAGAAAGAAAAAAAAAGTTATGTTGGCGCAACGGATAGCGCGCTAGTTTCACGATCAAGAGGGCCTAGCTTCGAAACCGGGCAGGGGATGGTTTTTTTTCTCGTGTTATTTTTTTTTTCGTTTTTTTTTGTTTGGTCACGTGACAAGAAAAATCACATGAACAGAATTTTTTTTTGGCCAAGTCACCAGAGATTTGTTTTCTAATTTCTCCTTTTCTTCAGTCTTTCTTTCTTTCTTTCTTTTTTTTTCCTTTTTTTCGGTTTACGCTTCCTATCGCAAAACTCTTTGCACCTATTTCGCGTTACATTGGCGTTAGCCAAATCATTTTATTTATGGCAGGGATTTCTGCCGTACGTATCTTATGTTACTATTACCAACCCTGGATTTCGTCCGGCAACCAGTTTGGGAATGACGGCGCCAAATTTGTGTTATAATTTCTTTGAGGTCTAAGGCCTCGTTATCCGTCGGTCTCTAAGATTGGCTCTTCAAGTATTTTTTGGGAAAGAGTTGACGACAGGCATTTTTAAGGAGCACGTGTGTCGACCAGAGTGAACATTGCTGAAGCGCCTCTAGTGTGATTTTGGCCGTAAATAACTGGAGGCCCCGGGAAAACTAACCCAATGGAGAAAAGTATCTACCTTTCTGGTTTCATAGAGAGCTATGAAAGTCAGAAGGGACGAATCCCAGCCGAGTCAAACTACCGGCTTGCAAACGCAATCGTGTTGATAATAGCGCAAAGGAGTTTGTATGACTCTCTCTGGCGGTGCGCAGAGGGTAAAGGCACGGAGGTAATATATGCTTTTGCCCAGTCACCTCGCGAACGGTTGGGTATTGGCTGCAGAGATCCATTTCGCGTTGTTTTATTACGGGATTATATCTTGATTTCTTTGTTCCTAGTTTCACAGACAGAACGAAATCGCTTTTCTCGTGTGGTGTCACGGTGGGAAGACAGAAATCAATCAGAGTACCGAAATTCGACGCTTGTGCTCGTTCTATAGCGCTTCTAAAAACCGTGCGATAACGGCTGTGCAACGTCAACAATGCATAAACTGCCGTTACTTGTACTCGTATTGCATCGTGAGGGAACGACTATGACTGGGTAAACAGATATAGGGAGAATGGGTGCGTGTGATTTGTTGAAGTTCGAATCAACAAATCGAGCTTCAACGAATGCGATAGTATTGCATTCACTCAACCAGCTATATGAGTTTTCAGATCCTTCCAAGTATGCGATTCGTGTTCTGCCAGTGGTACCTCAGTTAGATTAAAAAACAAAATCCACGTTAAAAAAAAAAGATTACGGTGACTCGAGTTGCTCCCGCGCCGAATCATGTTTCACGTAAGCGTAATTTTTGGGTTCGATGCACGACGAGGGGTCTTCAATCATAAAAATATTTTGATTACGATTATTTGCGGCGCTAAAAATTTGAAAGCCAAGCAGTGAAGACGATGGTGTTCTTATAAATATTATATACATTTTATTTTACACTGTTTGAATACGCTGCCGTCGTTATGTCCTTGAATTATTGGCTAGCTTGTGGCCGACAGGGAAGTCTTGCAGGACCATTATGATAGGACCTACACTAAACCTGCCGCGCTTCGAAAAATGTTAGTCCAATGCATACCAGCTTGTTCAAGGCGGACGGAGCGTTACGCATCCGGCAAAGCGCCACCCCCGATGTCATAAAGCGTCGGTGGCCTCTGCACTCTTCAGGCGCGCCTTCGCCACCTGCTCCACAAAGAAAAGCCTCCAGGAGGAAATCAAGGTCGTTACATCGGATCTCCGCAAGAACGGCTACCCTAAATGGTTTATTCTTCGAATACTCGAGAAATCAAGGCATCCACCTCTAAGGCGCAGCAGTCCCCCTTCCAACCGCGTCTGTGTCCCCTACATTAGCCGCACCAGCGAGACCCTTTCCCGCGTCCTCGGTCGCTACGGGATTGCGGTGACTCATAAGCCCGTGTCGACGATCGGTCATCGCCTCCCTCTCCCGAAGGATCGGCCCCCCAAAGAAAGGGCCCAAGGCTTGGTCTACCGCATACCATGCAAGGATTGCCCGGCCTCATACGTTGGCGAAAGCAAGGACTTCGCAGAGAGGCTTACGCGGCACAAATATGATGTCCGGAAGAAGGATGTGGAGGCGAGCGCCCTCGCGGAGCACGCAAAAGAGGCCGGCCACACTGTCGACTTCGAGGGAAGCACCGTGCTGGCCTTGGAGAGGGATTGGCGAAAGCGGCTCTTCGTTGAGTCCTGGTTTATCCAGCACACAAAGGGGAATGTGAATCGTTCTTCGGGCTCCCTGCCCACCAGCTACGCCTCGGGACTGCGTGACTTGAGCGAAGCCCCCTACATCCGTATGTGCATTTAGGCGACACGTGTTCTTTTCTTTTCGTCACTTGCCCGTGAACAAGGGACCGAACTGGTCCCGAAACGTCGGGTAAATGTTTATTAAACTTTTGGTTAGAGTCACTATTTTTCGCTTCATGTCTACTCCTAACCAGGCAGAGGGCTGCCGAACGTTTACATTCAGGCATTAAATCGCTGCCCGCGACGTTTTTTCTTTTTTTTTTTTTTTGTGCAGCGAGATAATCTTTAGTCAAGCAGCACGCCCCCTCTATGGCGGGTTATGCCGGATTAACGGAGGCGTCTCCTAATCCATTCTCCGTGTTGGCCCCTCGGGGGAGGGCGGTGAAGGGAGGAAAGGAGGGCAGGAGAGGAGGAAACGCAAAAAAAAGTGGAAAGAGCGAACTTTATTTTCGGCTTCAACCTCAAAACCCGCCCGCTCCGTGGGAGTACCGGAAAGAGAAATCTTGGCGGAAGGAGAGGAAGCGAAGAAAGTGTACGCGATCCCCCTTGTCCTGCGGGACCAGGTACATCGGGCAAACGGGGCGATGCCTCAACGACCGACTCCGAGAACATCAAATGGACGCCGAAAGAGCTGCTTCGGAGTCCAAGCACCCGATCGTCATTCACGGGAGAAAATGTCCCGGTTGCGCTTCTAATTTATGTAATAACAAAAACGGCTTGACATAACAAAAATAACAATTTAATTAAACGTTGCGCCTCCAATGCGGGAGGCATCTTCATTAGAGCACAGAGCGAGTGAGAGTCGCACAAAAAAGTTCGGCTATTTAGGCATAAAGTTTGTGTACACGTCCGGCAGGGGGCCACGGTTCTTGTTTACCAGCGATGAATCACTTCCGCATTTGTCATTCTGGATGAACCAAGATTCCAGCAGCTTCCTCGGTCCCCACCTTATATCTCTCGCCAAGGTCGATGCCTTGCCAAAGTCAAATTGGTGTCCTGACGTCCATGCGTGGTCGACGAGTTCGGACTTGAAGCGGGTGGCGTTCGTGGAATTGGCGACATCCCGTGCATGTTCTTTTAGTCTTGTTATTCTTTTTCGTCCCGTCTCTCCAATGTAGGAAGCGTCACATTCCTTGCAGTGCACCTGGTAGATCACGCCCCTTTCTGCCTCTGGCGGGGTCGGGTCTTTTGGCATGGAGATAGCATTGACAATAGACCGATACCACCAAGCGAACTGCGCAGGCGCGCGCATTTTGGAAGTATTGCCGCCGCCATGCTTCTTGTAGTTATCGCTCTCCGGCTTCCCGGCTGAAAAGGGCTCATGTGGGCGTACATCATAGTTTGGGAAGCCCTGGTGTTAGCTTGGATTCTCCTGCATATCAGTACTTTATAAGATTGTGTTGTGTGTGATGTCTTACTTTGTCATCAGGCGCAAAAAAAGTTTCAGTCGTCTTATCGCTTTTGAATCGCTTTGTCGTCTGCTTCGTCGTCGTCCGCTTCTTCGCCTTCGTGAACGCGCGTGAACCTACTGCGTTCACGCTGTGGTCTTACTGCAACAGCGGCAAAACAACGAGGCCCCTTCTCCCTCGAGCAGTCAGGGTGCTCCTACGTCTCAATAAACTTGGAAGCAAGTGAATATCTACCTCAACGTGAAAGAGCACACAATTCGAGGGACCATCGGCTCGGTGTAGCACCGCGGAACAGCGTCAAACGTGTCGGTGAAACACTGAGCTATCTTGTGCGCAGGCTTGGGCATAACTTTTATTCGACAATGAAGTAAGAAGAGCTCAATACACATTCTCGGAGAGCAATAGTTTTCTAAAACTCGTTCTATTCTGGTTGAGAGCCTTTGCGACAGGGTACATATGAACTGCGGGGGGAAGCGTGCACACAAAGAAACGATCTACAAAAAGAATCTGCCTGACGAGCCGTAACAACTCGCATTTGTCAGAATGAAACGTAACCATGAGAGATGCCTGAGAACTTCGGGTAGAGATGAGCTCTTGTGTACAGTTTCTATTCAATTTTATTTGGTTTGCTCAAGCTCCGAACGGTAAGAGCTGACCGACGGGGAATGCTTTTTTCCGCTGTGTCGATTGGTGTTAATACAGAATGGATCAGTAACGCCAGCAAAATCAGATTGTGGCATAATAGCCCACTAAAAAATTAAGTCTGATATTGAAAAAAGTCGTTTTATTTCAAATTATGTATATATACATACCGAGAATCGCTGCTCTTTCTTTCGGTGATTGTACTGATCTTTTGAAGCACAGTTGTGCTCAAAACATGTCGTATCAATAACAGTTGTAACCATCAAAATGCATCAACCAAACATTGTATTAAAAACGGTCGCCGCAAGGCAGTGTGGAAGTTCCGATATACCGCTACGGAGCGAGTGCTCTGAAAGATTCCAACGTACGGAACACTTTGGTACGCCCTACTACGTCTCATGCCCTGAGTAAGCTTACACTCTTTAGTTATCGTGCAATGGGGTGAATATAAATTATGAATCAAATAACGAAACAAATCTAAAAACGCTTTTTCCTGCCGCTCTTCTACCGCTCTCTTTACCTGTTTTAGACACTTTTCGTGGGCTGCTTTCTTCCGGGAAGACATAAAATCCGATACCTTTTTGCCTGGTGCTGTTATTGTAGCACCTTGACACAGAACGGGTGAAGACACCCATTAAGAACCGTGAGTAAACGGCCGACTAAAAGTTTCGTGCTTACCTGAAAATTCCCAAACGCCGGACGTACAACGCGCCTTGACGCGGCCAGAAAACTGGGGAGAACTACAGGTACCAGAATGCACCGCGGCAGCGGTGGCGTCGTGCAACTCCTTGTGAGATCGGTCTATTGTTTTTTCGTACCCCCAACGGCCTAAGGGCGCGTCCCAATGCCTCCGGGATGCACACGATGTCACGTGTTCGTTCGGCTCGATCCGGGCGCCGACGGGACATTTGTTTCTTAACGCGATTGACAAACCAATTGGGGTAGTTACGTTTTTTCAAAGCCTCCCGCACATGGCTAAGTTCTTGAATGCTAAGTGTTGACTTAGATGGGACAGTTTCTGAACGCTGAAGTAACGATCTTACAACTGAGCTTTTGTGTTGGGTAGGGTGATGAGAGTGGTAGTCAAGAAAGTTTTGTCTGTCACATGGTTTACAATATACGGATGTCTTCATCTTAAAAAAAGGTTCACTAGTTCTATGGACACGTATATCTAAACACGGCAAGGTACTATCGGTTTCATGTTCGCAGGTGAACTGAATTGAGGGGTGGACACTATTCAAATTGCGGTGAAAATCAGTTACGTTCTCTCTGTTAACCATTACAAAAGTGTCATCGACATAACGACGGTAGAACTTCACAGGGAAATCAATGCCAGACATTACCTTTCCTCAACATATTCCATGACGAGATTCGAGACGGTTACGGAAACTGAACTCCCCATAGGGCATCCGCTGACCTGATGATATATGTCCCCATTAAAACTATGATTACACTGGTTGAGATAAAAACTCAAAATAGTATAACGTCTTCAACAAGGAGGGTTGTGCGAGTGGACAACGACTGGTCTGCCAACAACCGGTCACGGGCGACATCAACCGCCAGGGCGTTGGGGACATTCGTAAATAATGAAATCACATCAAAGGATACCATAGCCTCGTGCGGTAGCAGGGTCTGAGCGCGTATAAGTTCAACAAAGTCATGGGAATTCCGGACGCTAAACTCATTTTTTCTTGTAAGAGAGCTCAGAATCATAACCAGATATTTGGAAAGGCTGTAAGTGGATGAACTAATAAAAGATACAATCGGGCGTAGGGGGCAACCCGGTTTGTGAATTTTGGGGAGTCCATACATCTTGGGTGTCGCGGCGTCGAAGGAGAAGAGACGACGGTATAGGTCGTCACTGATGCGTCCTTTCTTTTTCAGCTCTCGAGGGTGGTCAACAACTCTCTTTCGGACTTAGCAGCGGGATCTCTTGATAGCCTCACGAAATAGTGACTGTCGTTTATAACTTCATACATCTTCTTCATGTAGTCATCCCTATCAAGCACAACGGTTCATTTTCCCTTTGTCGGCCTTTCAAATCATGATGGAGCTGTCTGACTTCAACTCATTAAGAGCAATGCGTTCTTGTTGACCAACAAACAATTGTCCCATCGGCGCCTGGATCGAGCCGAACGAACACGTTACGTTAAAGGTTTCGGAGGCATAGGGACGCGGCCTTAGGCCGTTGGGGGTACGAACTGTATACAAACCCTACAGAACAATCGCCAATGTTATCTCCAAGCCAAAAGACCCGACCCCGCCAGAGGCAGAAAGGGTCGTGATCTACCAGGTACAGTGCAAGGAATGTGACGCTTCCTACATTGGAGCGACGGGATGAAAAAGAAAAACAAGACTAAAAGAACACGCACGGGATCGCCACCCGCTTCAAGTCCGAACTCGTCGACCACGCATGGACGTCAGGACACCAATTAGACATTGACAAGGCATCGACCTTGGAGGGGGATAAAAGGTGGGAACCGAGGAAGCTGCTGGAATCTTGGTTCATCCAGAATGACAAACGCGGAAGTGATTCATTGCTGGTAAACAAGAACCGTGGCCCCCTGCCGGACGTGCACACAAACGTTATGCCTAAATAACCGAACTTTTTTGTGCGACTCTCACTCGCTCTGCGCTCTACTGAAGATGCCTCCCGCATGGGAGGCGAAACGTTTAATTAAATTGCTATTTTTGTTATGTCAAGCCGTTTTTGTTATTACATTTATCACGTCTTCGCCCGGCTTCTGGAGTATTTTTGCGCTCCTTATTTCACCGGCACGACGGCCATGGGAGGCCACTGCGAGCAAATGGGGAGAGAAATAATTGAGGCCTATCGGATGGCGACAAGCCCGGAAAACATAACCACCCCGTCCATTTCGCTCTTAAGAAAGGAGATTATCTTTCTGATGCCCTTAAAGGGCCCATGAAACGATTTTTGGGTTGGGATAAATCATTTTAGATTGGGATTTTACTAATAGTACATCGTTCAGTGGACCAAAAGAAAAAAGGTAGAAAGTCAAAAGCCTAACTTTCAGTGCGAAAATTTGAAAACAGAGCGGACTATTTCGCACCTCCTCCCCTTCGCAACCTCTCTGCCTTTTTACTGTGATACATCCGCGGTCCCAAAAGCGCGTTAGCGGGTCCAAACTGACTTCACACGCAACCGGACCTCACTTATTCCCTTCACCCCTAAGCTGACATTGTGGTGGAAGCTACGCGCTTGACGGACCAATCAGCCGCTTCCCTTTCATCACCTGACTTCATTCTCTGCAGCTACATTTGCCACGCTCACGTGGCAAGTGTGGCTGGCCCAACGAGCACGTAGCTTCAACAGCACTGTCAGCTTCGGAATGAACGGGGTGGGGAAAGCAACTTTTGTCTGAATTTTGAGCGACGGGCTAATCTTCTAGGGGGAGAATGGATGTGTCCGGATTACACAAACGAGAGTGCGAGCAAGAGGGGACTCCCCCTTTTCGTCTCCTTTAACTGTTTGGTGGAATGCGCGATTTATGAGCTGAGGAGGAAAGCTCAGAAAAAAGTTGGAAAAGCGTTTCATGACCCCTTTAATGGAAGCCGAACGCTGACAGACTAGGCAAGGCGACAAGGTCACCGGCAGAAGCGGCCTTTCCTTTTATGCGTTGTTGATTCCCCTTCGACCTCGCCTTTTGCAAATCCTCCCCACCTGCTTTTTCGTCTTCGTGTGGCTGTCAGCGAGCGCGACAGCCGCTTTAAGCAAACCAAAAGGATGAAGCGAAACGCGTGACTCAGCGTGACCTCTCTACATAGGACGCGTAGGGCAAAAACGTTTGAACGAAAATTTGTCACGTGACTTTCTCTGTCACGCTGATGGGATCTCTGGGGCTGTCGTTTTCGCCGTTTGCCTAGTTATAGAAATAAGCAGGCCACGTAGGTCCGGTTTTCGAACTGTGCTCTTCAGTGTTCTGTTGCTTTCGTGCGTTGCAGACGCGGCCGTGTTTTTTCGTCGTAAACGGTCGGAATACGTCCATGCCAATTTTTCGGTAACAGTCATTTTTTGCACCGGAGTTCGTGGAATACTTGTGATGTGTTTGTTAGACACGCTTCGACAAAAACTGCTCTTCGCCGACGACGAGACGTCAGTTGAATGTGCGCAACCTTGTTCCTCGAATGTGTTTGTGGGTTGCCTGAGTTGGATTATGCATCTATCAAGGATTACATGATATCGCTCTTTCATTAGTAAGTGCACTGCAAGCATGATTCTGATAGTCGTCCTGCTTTCCTTTCATTCTCCGCGGTTTTACGTGTGATGAGTTTTGCTTGGCATGAGGACAGTGTTAATTGTATTTTATAACATGCTTGTCATTTTTACAGAGAAGTGTGACCTTTGTACATATATTGAGAATACACTGCGTGTAACGATAGTTGTTTAATAAACTTCTGGGAGCGATTAAAAAAATTTGTTTGTCCGTATAAGTGATGCAACGTACACATACTTGCACGACGTTCGGCCAATACGAAGCAGACGCATCGTAGAGTTTTCGCACAATATTACGCGAGCGCTAGGCCGGGGCGAAACAGCTGTACGGCAATACCTGCCGGGTATCAAACGGTGGTGCAAAACTGGACAGTTGAGCGATATTGGAACCGACTTTCGGCCGGCACTGGCACGATACTGCAAAGTATTGCCGTGCTGCTTGGGAACGGAGGTGATGACATCTTACTATCGTGCTTCCAACGCTTATTTATTTTATTTCTCTTCTGGGACGCGTAAAAGAGCACTTCTGTGACACACCAGAGATATTCGAAACTTGGGCTGGCCTCTCGGCTTTCTTTGCGGCAGTTATTTGGCACTTCAGTGGGTAGCCAGAAAAGAGCCAAACTTCGGCATGCCCCGAATCGACAAATTAAGATTTACTGCGGCAGTTATGGCTCAAGTCTGGCACAACTGTGGCGGACCAGAGAAAAGCCAAACTCGGCGAGGCTGAAATACCGAAATTAGGCGTTGCTTTGGTAGTTATGGCTCAAGTATGACACACTTCGGCACTCCTGTGGCGTATCAGAGAAACGCCAAATTTTGGCGTGTCCGAAATACCCAAATTAGGTGTTGCTCTGGCAGTTATGGCTGAATTATTGCATCAACTTTGGCGCTCCTCTGGCGGACCAGAGAAACGCCAAACCTTGGCACGTCCCAAATACCGAAATGAGGCGTTGCTCTGGCAGCTATGGCTGAAGTATGGCACCAACTTTGGCGCTCCTCTGGCGGGCCAGAGAAACGCCAAACCTTGGCACGTCCCAAATACCGAAATGAGGCGTTGCTCTGGCAGCTATGGCTGAAGTATGGCACCAACTTTAGCGCTCCTCTGGCGGACCAGAGCAACGCCAAACTTTGGCATGTCCAAAATACCCAAATTGGGCATTGCTCTGGCAGTTATAGCTCTAGTATTGCACTACTTCGGCAATCCTGTGGCGGACCCGAGAAAAGCCAAACTTTGGCACGTCCCAAATACCGAAATTAGGCGTTGCTCTGGCAGCTGTGGCTGAAGTATGGCACCAACTTTGGCGCTCCTCTGGCGGACCAGAGAAACGCGAAACCTTGGCACGTCCCAAATACCGAAATTAGGCGTTGCTCTGGCAGTTATGGCTGAAGTATGGCACCAACTTTGGCGCTCCTCTGGCAGACCAGAGAAATGCCAAACCTTGGCATGCCCCGAATTCTCAGATTAGGATTTACTATGGCAGTTATGGCTCAAGTATGGCACCAACTTTGGCACTCCTCTGGCGTACCGGAGAAGAGCCAAACTTTGGCATGCCATAGGATCGCCCAACTAAGGCTATAGTTAGGCACCGTACTTTGGCACTGATGAATGCCATGGTGCAAAAACCTAACTGCGCCAAAGTTGGGCCCTTATGTTTGCCAGACCTTTGCCCAAGTTGGGCATTCCTCTGGCGTGCTACCTGGGAAACGGCACGTGTCAACGAAGAAGAGAGTGAGCGGGAATCAAACCGGCCACTTCTTGATCGGCGGTTTTCGGGTGGAAAGATAATTACTTTCGAGCCGCAAATTGTGTTTTGTGTAATTGAGGTTTTATATGTTATGTTAAAATAACAAATAAAAACCTTCGCCACCTTAAATACCCTGTCAGTGTTCCTTTAACTACAATTCATAATCCCTAAATGGGGAGTTCACTATAAACGAACACGGGATACTGAAATGAGTGAATGAAAAACAAAGAGAGCCCACATATAATAGCCATGACACTGGTCACAACTTCTTCAAGTCGGTTGCGTTCAGACAGAAAGGCACTCAACGTTAGGGTATGCTCTGCTGGCATTTTAAGAGGTCATCCTGCTCGCGGTTCGTTTCCTCCTGTTTTCTGCTTATCAATGTTCGCTCACAGACTGTTCGCGAGAGCAATAGGTGCAAGACTGACGGCAAAAAGAAAATAAATAACAAATAAAAAATATTGACGTTTTTCTGTAGCGGGGTCAAATATACAAAAAAACAGTGTCTTCTTTTTGTCTCCGTAGTATAAAAAAGTTGCAGTGTAAAAAAGTACTGTACATCAATACGTTATTTTTTTTGCATTAGGCAATAGAGGGCAGCATCTGCAATCAGCGAAACTTGGAAAAATATGTCACACCTTCTGTTATTTAAACAATAAAGATTAAATCTACCACTTTCCCTGTCAAATAATTAAGAATCAATAGCAAGAAAACGGCAAGGGATTGAACTCCATTGGCATGGGTGGAAAGTTATTATATTATAGGTAGCAAAATTTAACGACACCGAAAACCAGCAGGCTGTTTTGACGCTGTGCTAATTTGGCAAGTGCTCTTCTGTCACTGTGTTGTTTGAACGCCGTTTTGTTCTGACGCCGTGCTGTTGAGACGCTTACTGTTTTGACGCGTCCTGTTCTGTCGCTGCGCACTTTTGATGCCGCACTGTTTTGACCTTGCTGTTTGCTGTTTTGTTGCGTGCTATTTTGTCTTGTGCTGCTCTGTCGCGTTCCCGATTTTTCGGGAAACCTGGACGTCAGCGCACACGTTTTACAGTGGCGAGGACCCGAAACATGGTTTTCAAACCCGGCAAGAAAAGAAGCGGCAGCTTGAGGAAAGCGAGGAGCACGAGCGGACATTCCATCGCTCGGGAGAAGTGTGTTTGGGCGTCTCGCCGCAGCGAGGCGCCTGTCACGTGGCTTTCCTCTCACCCGCTGTCTGCTGGCCTACCTTTTCAATTTCCGCGGCCGCTTCTCGTGGCTATCTGCCAGGCTTTGACAGTGTAGAGAAGGATATGCTTTGAGACGTGGACTTCTAGCGCGAGAGCTCTATCTGCAGAAGAGCGCTTCAAAACAGCGACCTTGAGCTCTCGTGCTTTTACCATTGGCCGCAGTCTAAGCTTAAGGGTGAACGGATCGTAGGGAGTATTCGTTGGCGGCCATAGTTGTATGCGCGACTGCTGAGCACGTGCTGACGGTGAGCTTCCGCAGTTCTTTTGCAACTTGAATTCTGCATCATCAAGATTGCCGTTCTTAGCAGCCTATTATTGTGAGCTCGTTCTCAGCATGCCCTCCTAACATCGCACTCAAATATGTCGTCCAGTGAAGTCAGTCAGCACCGCAGAGAAGAGCTCATGTTGACTCGCGTCGTGATTCTTTCTTTCCGGTTCTTATCGGCCACTGCCGCAATATAGCTTTCCAGGGGAACCCAGGAGACCTTGCAACGAGGAGAATTCTGGGGCTGTTCGGACGTACGCCCGTGCCAGACTCGAACGCTTTGCATATCCTGGTGGCGGCACGATTCTTTCTTCTCATTAAAAGCTCAGAACACACAAAAAAAAATAAAGCAAAGGGAAAAGAATGTTATCACATATTCTGTCTTGCTTTGATAAGAAGAAAAAGCAGGCGACGAGAACGGACGTATTTTTGGCGTTCCTGATATGCTCGGCCCCAAGGAACGTTCATGACTTTCTAATCCACTTCTAAACTCAACGTGAATTGTCGGGGGGCAACCCCGGAGAACCCGAATGAGGTGAGCGGCACTTCCAGCGTTTTTTAGACAAACCCATGGCAATATAAGGAAATGGACTTGAACACCGGATGTCAAGACGGGCTCACCGCCACTGCCGCAAAGATTCCGACTAGTCAAACGGTGGGTATGGCCACCATTCTCAAGCCCCCGACGTTTCAAGTACCAGAATACTTTGTTTTTAGTGAGTCCACACAACCAACTCTAAACCAGCCAGGCTCCGATGAGCAAGTTTTAAAGGCCGATCCTCTCGAGTATATCAAAATAACATCTCATTGAAATTCTGAAAAATATCCTCGGAGACTCGTATAATTCATTGCCCCCCCTCCCCCCCCCCCCCCCCCAAAAAAAAAAAGAAAAAAAAAATCGGGCCGAGTTGCGTAAAAGGCACTTCAAAGAGAAATCGAAGCCAAGATGGTGACAGATCTCCCGGAAAAGCAGAGATAAACGAAGTGCGATTCTAGCGCCGCCGTGGTGGCTGCGGAAAGCAGAACGTCACTCTTCAAGAACGCAGAGTAGGGGAGTGGCGCTCTGGCGAACCCTACCGAAGAGAGAGAAGACGAGTGGAAGACAACCATGAGCAAGAGGAAAAGGAAGTGTCTCCACCGAGATTCAGCTTAGGGTGCCTACATGCCTGTCTGTCTCAGGGTGAAGACATCCATTGTTGCCCTGAATCTGCCAGCGCGTGACTCTTTCGCGCACTCGGTGCGTGACTTGGGCGGTAAAATGGCGTCTATGCATTAGCCAAAGCTACGCGCTCGAGCTGAGTGACAGCAGATTGCGCGCGCTCTAAAATGCATGAAAGAACGATTGGGTGGAAAAATGGCTGAGATGTCACCACTCAAGCAAAAGCGCGCGTGTGTATGAAGGCACTCTAATTCAGCTCAGCTTCAAGCACCTCCGCGACCCAAAACTCTGAAGAAGTGGCAGTACGAGTACAAGATCCGCCTGACGCGATCTACAGTCTCAGTCAAGCCGCTCCTACCAAAACTGGAGATACATCTGCAAGGCACAGAAATAGCCACTGCATTCTCTATGGACCTCATCGAAAAGGCCAACACGATCTCGGTCCGCGTGGACTCGAAAGAATCGACCGTATGACTTGAAAAGTTTAGGGTGGTCACCATCAAGGAACAGAAAATCCCGTCCAGGTGTTTAGAACCTATGGCTCTACCTACAGCAAGGGTGTTATCTATGATGTCTACCCCCTCCAAGAGAACCATCAAGATGACACGCTGAATATCGAGATTGAATTCGAGAAGATTCACGTAGTTGCGGCTCGCCGGCTCGGAAAATCATATACTGCAATCCTCACCTTTGACGGTGGGAAACTATTATGATGCGTGGTCTGCGGGAAGAGGTTCATGCGACTGTCCCCCTTCAAGCCAAAAGCGGTTACATCCAGCAACTGCCACCGCACCGGCCACAAGGCCGAGATCTGCCCCAACGATTCTGTGTGCCCGCGCTGCGGAACTCAAAACCCAGCCCCGACCAGCCCTACGCAGGAACCTGCGTGCCGACTCTACCCCTTTCTGCCAAGGGTGCAAGAAGAAGGGCCATCTTTGGACGAACCGCCAATGTCCGACGGGGCAAGGAATCAACAAGAAGATGAGAGAGGAAGTTTATAGCTACCGAGAGCAGCGCATGCTCCAGGAACAACAGCAACTGCTTCAACAGCGGCAGCACCAGAAGCAGCCCCAGCAACAACAAGCCGAAGCCGAAGTCAGGGCAAACAGAGTGCCGATCTCCCCAAGCGGCTCCTTGTGGATCAACAAAGCGAAGCAAGGCACAATGCCCTCACCGCCATCCAACCTGACGGCCAAAATTCAAGAACTACGCAGCAAGTTCAACTTCCCGAAGGCTGAGCTGGACAACGTCCACGCGACGCTCAAAGCACAGCAAGAGGAAAACAAGAAACACTAGTCGATCTGGACCCAGGCCAGATCACTCTGCAGCCTGTCCCCACAATAGCATGATAAGGGTTCTCAAGTGGAACTGCCGGAGTCTCGGCCAGCGAGCAGCTGAGCTACGACTAAAACTACTGGACGTACCCGACGAGCACCCTGACGTTCTTTTACTTCAAAAAGCTCACTGCATACAAATCAAAGTCTGGCAGTATTTAGGCTACCCACGCCCTACGATCACCCCAGTGACAAGACAGACAGACCTGTCATCTCCCTCCAAACCAGGTTATGCAGTGGCCTACATTCGCAGCGTTTGGTCTCACCACCAAATTGAACCCGGGCAGTTTTGCACTGAAAATCAAGAAGTCATCGCGGTGCGAACCTCGGTCCATAAGCACCACAACATCATATTCGTATCGGTCTACTACAGTCCGGGCATCAAGAAGGTCAACCACGGGTGGATCGCTCACCTACACCATTGTACCCGAGAGACCAGAAGCTGTACGGCGGAGATTTTAATCTTCAACACACTGCTTGGGGCTGCAATTACCAGACGCAAAGAGGGGACGATCTGCTGGGCGGAATGCAGACATTCCGACTTCATCTCGTTAATAAGCAAGGCGCGAAGACCAGGATGGCAGCGAGAGCCGGGCAAAAGGACACCTCGCCCGACATGACTTTAACTTCGAACACGTTCAAGCATCATCGCAAATGTAAATGCCTCCCCGACAACTTGTGTAGTGGCCACTTCACGATAGCAATCAAGTTCCCGCCAAGTCGTTAATTGAAGGACGGCACGATAAAGATGATAAATATTGTGCACTGGGATAAATTCAGAGAAATTCCTACAGGAGATGACTTCGTAGACTCCGGCTTTGAAGACCTCCTGCACAGCGCGCTCCAGGGAGCCATCATAGAATGCAGCGTCGAAGAAGACGCCTCTAGACCCAACCTTAATCTTCGCAAGATTTGGGCTAAGCGGCTTCAGTCGGTACAAAATTACAGCAACGGTCGGAAGATCCCTGCAGCTCGCCATGATATCACGAGGGCTACGGTGGAGGCTAAAGGAAATTCCTCCGTAATTCCCATTCCCAACCCAGGGAATGCCAAGGGAAACATCGGCAATTACAGACCCATGTCGATGACTTCCTGCGTTTGCCAAACCATGGAAAGGATGGTACTCACTTGCATGAAATGGTTTCTGGAGTCTACCAGCGCCTTCCAACCTGCACAGAAGTGCTTTCAACCCAGCCTTCGCCGTCGCCATCGGCGTAATCAAGGTCATCTCAAGGTCACTTGACACCCAAGGTCATCCCAAGGCCACGTGACGCCAAGGTCACGTGACCCCAAGGTCACCCAAGGTCACGTGACCCCAAGGTCACCCCAAGGTTACGTGACCCCTCCCCCAGGGTCACGTGACCCCCAAGGTCACGTGACACCCAGAGTCACGTGGCTCCCCAAGTCACGTGACCCCCAATGACGTCATCAGTGACGTCACTGATGACGTCACCGGCATCCGCATCGTCAGCGTCATCATCACTGATGACGTTACCGGCATCCGCTTCGTCGTCGTCATCATCACTGATGACGGCATCAGTGACGTCACTGATGACGTCACCGGCATCTGCATCGTCATCGTCACTGATGATGTCACCGGCATCCGCATCGTCATCGTCTCATCATCGCTGATGACGTCATCAGTGACGTCACTGATGACGTCACCGGCATCCGCATCGTCATCATCACTGATGACGTCACCGGCATCCGCATCGTCATTGTCATCATCACTTATGACGTCATCAGTGACGTCACTGATGACGTCACCGGCATCCGCATCGTCGTCATCATCGGGCATCCACATCGTCATCATCACTGATGACGTCACCGGCATCCGCATCGTCATTATCACAGATGACGTCATCAGTGACGTCATTGATGACGTCACCGACATCTGCATCGTCATCATCACTGATGATGTCACCGACATCCACATCGTCATCATCGCTGATGACGTCATCAGTGACGTCACTGATGACGTCACCGGCATCCGCATCGACATTGTCATCATCACTGATGACGTCATCAATATCCGCATCGTCATCATTACTGATGACGTCATTGGCATCGTCATCGTCACGTGACCGCCTAGGTCACGTGACCCCCACCCAAGGTCACTTGACCCCCCCCCCCCCAGTACCCTTCTCTCCTCCTCCTCAAGAGCTCCCTACTGAAAAAAACCATTTGGCACCTATATGAAAATAAACGGGTCCATACCGGTGACAGTTTAACCATACCGGTCACCAGTTCGTCAAACGGGTCGCCCGTATGGCTCAAAGGGGTCCCCCGTATGAGCCATAACGGTCACCTATTTGGACAAACAGGTCACTCCTTTGGCAAACGGGTCGCTCGTCTGGGCAAATGGGCGACTCGTTTGGGCAAAGTTGTCGCACGTTTGCTCAAACCGGTGACCATGTTGCAAACAGCACCGGTTTAATCAAACGGCTCTCCGGAGCCCGTTAGATAGGCGGCGTGGGCACGCCTAGCGCTTCAGCCGTGGCAGCCAACGTTTCAGGAAGGCTGGGAGCACCGGTTCATCGATTTCAGATCGTCCGCGTAATGCAAGTAATTATATTTATATTTCAATTGCGCTGATGTTCGCTTATACTGAAACTAAAACTAACACCTTTTTTTTGTTGTTGTTGTTTTACGTAAACGCGCGACGTTGGTGAGCCGATATTTTTGACAGAACTTTAAAACTTTGTCCATCTTTGTTGCCTCAATTTACTTATTCAGCTCGAATCTCTCTCGCAGAAGACGCGACCGCGCGAAAGAATTTGCGTTTAGACTCCGTTTCACTTTAATTCAAGACGCAGCGAAGCTAGCACGCGTACACGCGGCTGCAAGAACATCGAGCATGCGAGAGCACGCCCGCCGTTGCAGCAGTTGAACTACGAGCTCGCGCTGAGTATTTTCTTCGTTCGGGCGCAAGCCGAGCTTCTGGCCGCCCCGCCGCCATTCCCAAAATTCGAGCGTGCTAAAATGCGCGCGCGCGTGTTTTTTTTTTTTTTTTTTTTAGGTTACAAAAACACATTTCTCTGAAATGCCTGGGGAGAGGGAAAGGGGCTGTCCCCTGTGGTCCTCGCCCCCTCTCTCCTCTCTTGTCACCCGTCACGTGACCCACAGCCGCGCGCGAGCTACACGCTGATAAGCATCGAGATCCGGAAGGGTGCGCCTAGCAGCCGCTTTTTTCTTTGTCTGCTTGTTGTCAGTTCCAGC